>NC_092415.1:94949911-95574911 GCF_040894005.1 Engystomops pustulosus | reverse complement strand
TTAACCCAGACCAACTAAGAAAGCTCAACGGGCCAATTACAACAGATGAAATTGTTTCCCTCGGGTAAGGCCGCCAGACCAGATGGTCTCCTTGCAGAGTATTTTTAAAAATTTACAGACATCTTACTGCCCCATATGAAATCCACCTTTGACCTGGCCTTTTCCTATGGAGAGTTCCATTAAGACATGCTAACTGCACATATAGTCACTATCCCCAAACCAGGGAAAACACCTACCTCCCCAGAAAATTTTAGGCCCACATCACTTCTCAACTGTGATATTAAAATATATGCAACGATCCTAGTGAGAAGATTACAAATCATAGTTCTGGACTTAGTGAAAAATGGCCAGGTAGGGTTTACTTTGGGCAGATAAGCATCAGATAATACTCGCAGACTTATTACTTTATTACAATTTATACAATTTATTACAAAACAGGATGATAGCAGTGTTGTGGCAACTCTCCCCACCACCAACACTATACTCAGCAATCAACACTTTAGACTGGGCGCTAAAACAGATAATGACAATAGTCAACAAAAATATCTAGTCCCTATATCACATTCCAGGATACTGATATCATTTCTAGAATACCAAATACCAGGGATTAACCTCACAGTGTGGAAAGGATATTTGGGTATAAATGACATACAAGATCTGCTTTTGCATCTAAAGCTACTGCCCTCCCCAGTACTAAAAGAGAAATTGCCACTCCCGGCAAAGGAAGTTTTCTCCTACTTGAGAATTAGGAATTTTATTTTAAATCTTGTGGATAGGCAACCCATGATCTCCCAACCCCTAGTAAACCTATTTGACAACCATGACAAAACTAAAAATGGTATTTCATGTATTTATAGAATGTTAAGCACTATTATCTAAAATATATTATCAAAGACAATATACATCAAAAAATGGGAAGAGGAATTGGGAAAATGCTTTGACATCTCACAATAGTTCAAACCCTTCACCTTTATCCAATCCACTTCTCTCCTGCCAGGCTAGCTACTATATATCCTGACTCCTCACCCCTACGTTGGAGAGGTTGCGGAGCTAAAGGCACCACATTACCATACTCTGGGGATGCCCAGTCATTGCACTGCTTTGAAAAACCACATTTAAACACTTAAACTCTATGTTATATAATAAATTACAGAACACCCCACAATTAGCGTTACTTCTAATACACTACGCAAAAATCAAACCTTCCCAATTGTGATAGCTCACCTTCCAATGGCTACAAAACTGGTGATAGCCAGGCATTGGAAGGATACCTCAGTGCCAAGCTTTGATGAAATCATTGCTATCATGAATTCCACTTGCACCCACGAAAAAATGTTGTCCCTATAAACCAATATACATAATAAATACTTGTCTAATTGGAACGCTTGGTTGAACAATTCTCTATGCATAATAAAGGGAACACAGCTCTTCTGCCTTAGATTCAAAAGGGTTGCTTGTAAATATTATGATGCCACATACCAAATGTTTACTATGTTATTTGGGTAAACAAATAACATAGTAAGTGGAATTCATGATAGCAATGATTTGTCAAAGCTTGGCGCTAAAGGAATCCTTCCAATGCCTGGTTATCTCCAATTTTGTAGCCATTAGAAGGTGAGCTATCACCATTCTGTGGGAAGGTTTGATTGTAGCGTAGTCCATTAGAAGTAACGATAATTGTGGGGTGAAGTCAATTAACCAGCAAAACATGTGATCCGGCTTAAAGACAAAACGCTCTCTTTAAAATTTCCAGAAGTTTATTGTCATCTCAGCATAAAAGCATACATGTACGGAGTCAACACACAAGTCGAGAAGAATTGCCTACACGTTTCGGGTAAAACCGCTACCCTTATTCATGGCTAACTCTTGATACATAGACATCCCATTTAAATAGAACAGGTGCTGTCACATGACCTAAAATGGGATGGGACCTTAAATGGGATGTCTATGTATCAAGAGTTAGCCATGAATAAGGGTAGCGGTTTTACCCGAAACGCATAGGCAATTCTTCTCAACCTGTGTGTTGACTCCGTACATGTATGCTTTTATGCTGAGATGACAATAAACTTCTGGAAATTTTAAAGAGAACAACGGTGGAATGTTTTGTCTTTAAGCCGGATCACATGTTTTGCTGGTTAATTGACTTCTTCCTAGCTGGAGGAACCGTGGTCGACTAATCCACCCAGGATTGATATCACTCCAGGTGAGTTGGCTTACAACTCCTATTGACTTGATAATTGTGGGGTGTTCTGTAATTTATTATATAACATAGAGTTTATGGGGGTAAATATAGTTTTTCAAAGCGGCGCAATGACTGTAACAAATGCACCCTAGTTCTTTTTTTTCAATTTTGTTTACATTTACCAGTTTCACTCACCCAATCCGCAGTAAAGATGGACGCTTACAATGTGTGTAGTCCCCCGGAAGATGAAACAATGCAAAGTCTATAACCTAAGAATAAACTGTATTAACCAGAGTGCTACACTTTTCTTCTATGATCCTAGGTATATCAGTGTAACATCCTAACGATATACAAATGATTGTCATATGCCTGTATAATGAGCAATATACTTGTCCTAACTATTGCATTTGTTTTTGTATTGTTCTTTTCTTATTACTAAAAACTTTTTAAAAAATGATGAAACATGACATTTTTTCTTCACTGATGCAGACCACAATGGAGACAAAACTGAAGCTGAACATTAACACCAATGTGAAAGAGCCCTAAGTTTGTATAGGAAAAAGTGAATTTGAGCCGAAATTACTCTTTCAGTAATTGTCACTCTCTCCCACCTGACCTGATTATCATTAACCCGTTTTATGAAACATGCAGTATTTTTTTTAACATACATTATTTATTGGGTTTTTTAAACAGAATTATAGTTGATCTATATATTAAAATATGTGAGAGCATTACCAGTCTGAATTCACTTGAAAATGCCTAATTCAAACTAGAAAAATAAACATGTTTATATCTCCAGGGAATGAACAATTACATTTCAATTTTAAGCAACATATGTATGCTAACAAAGTATGTCACATCAGCTATATCTGCCCTTCAATAAGGGACACACATTTACAAAATTAGATTAAAAATATGCCTTCTAGAGATTGTTATTCAAATCAATAACATGCATCAGTAAACAAACAAAATACCTACTATGTTTTTCTTGTCAAAATATTTACCATTTAAGCAAGAAGCATGTACATCAAATGTAATAAAACGTATAACTAAGTAAATGAAAAGACTACATGCATAGATTTTATCGGGTATATATAAAATGTGTTATTTTTATCAACATGGAACAGAACAATTAAATACCAAACTCTTTTGCTTACATAAAAAGATGAAAATACACCTTATATTACATATTTTGATACTAATTGTTAAAAACATACATAATGGTAATAAATATCTTTCTGAACTCTTTTTTTCTTCTTGAAATTGAACCTGTTAACTGGAATGTCATTTTTAGCCAATGACGGGTTCCAATAACCTTTGCTGAGCTGATTTTAAAAATCAGTATTCTGAATCATTTCATTGTATTATAAAATTACATTTCACATTATCTGGCTTCCTTCCAGCAATGTATGGTGAATCCCGGGAGGGGAATTAAGCCCATTGATTCCTGATGATCAAGCTCCATAACTGGTGGTGAAAACATCACATAGAGCTCTCCATCCCAAGCCAAAGGACCAGAATCCACCTAGAAACATCATTCTAAATGAAGCTCATAGAGACTTAGTCCTAAATGCAGCTCATAGAGACTTCATCCTTAAAAAAAGAGAGAAAGGGCTGTTCTGTCAAACAGAGATGCAAATATACAGTAAATCTCTTTCCAAAATATCTCTCTGGTCACCCTGAATAAACTTTGCTAGTCAAAGACTATTACAGAGATCCTCGAGGCCTATTAAATCCTATTTGATCTCTTTCATATTCTGGAAAGTACTCAAGCTAATTTGCAGACCAGATGACTTATTGCCTTTATGCGATCATCAGGCCTTAGACCCCAACAACCGCCTCAACTGGCTCCAGTTTAATAATAATAATTCTTTATTTATATAGTGCACACAGATTACGCAGCGCTGCACAAAGCGTGTCAAATTGGTCCCTAACTCTCCCTTGCCTTATAAATGGGGTCATTTGTGTTGTGCAGAAGTCAGGTGGATACACAGCTGATAGAAAAGACTGCTAGAATTTGTATTATGACTAGAAAAAACATCTAAGTAAAGAAAAATGATTGGCCATCATTACTTTAAGAAATGAAGGTCAGTCAGTGTGAAAAATTGGGAAAACTTTGAAAGTGGCCCCAAGTGCAGTTGTAAAAACCATCAAGCGTTGCAAAGAAACAATCACACATGAGGACCGCCCCAGGAAAGGAAGATCAAGTGTCACCTCTGCTGCAAAGGATAAGTTCATCCAAGTAACCAGAAATCGTAGGTTAACAGAAGCTCAGATTAGAGACTAGGTCATTGTCAGAGTTCTAGCAGCAGACACATCTCTACAACAACTGGTAAGAGGAGACTGTGTACAGTAGCCTTCATGGTAAAAAAAAAAAACTGCTAGGAAACCACTGCTAAGGACAGACAAAAAGCAGTATAGTGAGAAAAGACAAAAAGCGTCTCAAGTAACGGGTAAGATGGTGCCTCGGTTAATAATGTCAGGAAAGGATGGAAGTATAAAGAACAGTCCCCAATGGGGTGCTCACCATAAGCCAACTTGGCTGTTGTGCATGTAACCCTTTGAAGGGTAGAAATTCCAGGGTTTATCCGCAGCTCCTTTAGCTGAAAAAAAAACAGGTTCCCAAGTGGTGGGCCGGTTATGTATAATGCAGTAAAACAAGTAGGCTAAACCATATGGGCACTGACCACCAGTTAGGAGTATCAACAACACTAAACAGTGGCTCCACTCCAATATAATTTATTAACACAAACAAGTATATAAAATGTTAAAAACACAAAGGATAAAAATTATGAAAATAATTAATTAAAATCCTTCTAACGTGTTTCGGGTAGGACTAGGGAACAAGCAGTAACTTGTTTTGGCTAAAGAACACAAGGAATGAACATTAGACTAGTGAAAATTTGTGCTTTGGTCTGATGAGTCCTTTGATGAAGATCTTTGGTTCTAATCACCATGTCTTTGTGTGATGCAGAAAAGGTGAACGAATGGACTCTACATGCCTGGTTCCCACCATGAATCATGGAGGAGATAGCGTGGGGGTGCTTTGCTGGTGACACTATTGGGGATTTATTCAAAATTGAAGGTATACTGAACAAGCATGGTTACCACAACATCTTGCAGCGGCATGCTATTCCATCCGGTTTGCATTCAGTTGGACAATCATTTATTTTTAAACAAGGCAATGACCCCAGACACATCTATGGCTGTGTAAGGGCTATTTGACCAAGAAGGAGAGTGATGCCAGATGACCTGGCCCCCACAGTCACCAGACCTGAACCTAATGGAGATGGTTTGGAGTGAGCTGGACAGCAGAGTGAAGGCAAAAGGGCCAACAAGTGCTAAGCATCTTAAATCCATCAAGACTGTAATACAGTAAGATGTAATAAATCTGCATAAAAAGTTTCAATTCATATACAAGTGTGAAAAATATGAAATAAATGTTTTTATTGTTTGTTTCATATTAATTCAATACCTCTAGTGTTTTAATAGTGATCTAATCTATTTTCATTGTATTATTCGTTCTCAACATTCCCCTATAAATATCCTAATTTAACGGCAAATAACCCTGTGATTATAGTATTATTTTTCCAATTCTTTGAATATTTAATTCTTTGAATTAAATACTCCTATTTGTAAACCTATGTGTAATACCCCAAATACAAATTATAAAAAACATTTTAACTCAAAATTGACATTTAAGCCTGGAGGGATGAGGGTCTTCAACTCAAAAATCCACCATATCTCTCTTTGACTAATTTTTTTTAGCAAAGTCCTCTAATTTGCAATGTGGTGTTACTTGCTCTAAGCTAAAAAAAACTTTGTCCCTTTTGAATTATTTGCATGGCATGGAAAGAGAATGTTCCAGTTTTCCTTTTCTAATACGAGGCTCGTTAAGAAGAGTATTTGATTTTCTAATCATGCTGCCAATGTATTTTTAGCCACAAGGGCACTCTATCATTTATATCACCCCACTCTTGTCATAAGTACCCAAATGGTTGATTTCGTATTTTTGGAAGTCAGAAGAGAATAAATTAAAAATCCCTTTATTTGTCCCATTACCTCCTGTATGTCTGCATGCCTTACATCGTGAGCATGCAAAAACACCTTTATGTAGTGTCCTACCACAATCTGGACCACTTTTAATATAATTGTGCATTATTTGATCTTTTGATCTTTTGTTTTTATCCTATAGGCCTTTTATAATCTTAATTTTGTGAGTAGAATAAAATAAATATTTTATATAGATGATGTTGAGAAACTCAATTGCGCGATTATATGTTTCTCTGCTGTCTCCTTCATGAAGGCGAGACTGAGAGCATTGCAAATAGAGTAAGACGTAAACTTTCTGCTGTGTGAGGAGTTCCTGGACGGAGTATCATTTTATAATGACAGGACGTGCCTTGGCTGGGAAGACACCGTGAACTGAACTATCTTACTATCGCTACTACAGATTTCAGAATTATAGTTAAAGAGGACCTGCCAGCAGTGTTAAACTGCTAGCTTTATCATAACTCTCTGATAAAGCTTGCAGACACTGTAGCTCCTTACCCTCAGAATGCCTGAGAGCTCAAAGCAGTCTGCTGTATTCAGGAGGGGGGGTGGGGCGGTCCAAGGTGCTGCTTCTTCCCTCGACAACCCCATCCACGCCATACACCGGTGGTGACTTCATGTGCCAGTCACTGCCTCCTAATCCCCCCCTCTCTTGAATACCCCGAACCTCTGTGTGCTTTTTCCGGCTTTCTAAGGGTACGGTGCTGCAGTGTCTGTCGCTGACTATGCTCCTTTGCTGCCTGCCCTGACCTTCCGCTATGTCCCCGACTCTGATTTTGTGCTGCCTGTCCTGACCTCCTGTCTGTCCCAACTACGATTCTGGTCCACAACTCTGTGCTCTGCCTTGGCCGCCACCACGGACAAAGTCGCGTCTGTAAAGCGACCTGGTGGTACCATGAGCAACAAGTCCAACCTGCTTTGCGGCGGGCTCTGGTGAAATCCAGGTACCACTTAGACTCCGCTCCCAGGTGTTGCCTTAGGTTATTTTCCTCAGTGGTACAGAACGTTCACTACCACTGATCCTGAAAATGCCTTAGGGCATTATTGGGAATCAGTGGGTGGAAGCATTGGGTATATAAGTATACACGTAGATACCTATTCATTCTACTACTGAAATAAAAGGGCTCTACCAGTATATGCCACACCAAAATTGCAAGACAGATAGCCCTACGCATGTATGCATCCCTGCATTTTTTAGTTAATTTTTTAGGAGTAATATAGTATTTTATATGGCAGAGTTCAAATTTGTTAAGGATGATCTGTGTATAAAGTTATTGAATTTATAGTGTATGTTACTACATATTAAGGACTTTTAGATTACCCTTTACATGTGTCTGAACAGTATTTTTTGATATGTGCGTGGGGCAATGTTGTAATGTGTGGGGTGTGTTAGGATGTTTATTTATGGTCTACAGGGTATATTTAACCCCTAGGAGACTCAGCCTCTTTGGCCTTAAGGACGTGGCCCCATTATTTAAATCTGGCCTGTGTCACTATAAGTGGTTATAGCTTTGGAACTCTATGAGATATCCAGGGATTTTGAGATTGTTTTCTCGTTACACATTGTACTTCAAATTAGTTTAAAAATTTGGATGAAATCTTTTGCATTTAGTTATGAAAAAAAACTAAATTTGGCAAAAATTTGGAAAAATCCTTTATTTTCAACGTTCTAAATTCTCTACTTTTGATGCAGATAGGCATAGCACCCAAATAAATTCATAACTTACATTTCCCAAATGTCTGCTTTATGTTGGCATGGTTTTTTAAGATTCCACATATTTTACTAGAATGTTAGGAGGCTCAGAATTTAGGTATTATTTTTCACGTTTTTTTTTAAATCACCAAAACCCGTATTTAGATGGACCTGCTCAAATTCTAATTGACACTGAGAGGCCTAAATGATATAATAGTATGAAAAAACACTTTTAAGAAGTTTGTTAACCCTTTAGGTGTTTTATAGCGGTTAAAACAAAATGGAGGTGCAGTCTGCAAATTGTAATATTTTTTCACAATACACTCATTTTGGGTGGAAAATTAAACATTTACAATGGATTAAATATAAAAAGTCTCCACAAAGTTTGATACTCAATTCCTCTCGAGTACACTGCTACTCTATATGTGGTGGTAACCTGCTGTATGGGCGCACGGCCGGGCATAGAAGGGAAGGAGGCGCCATCCAGATCAGATTTGCTATGTCACATTGTACAGGCTATAATTTTTTTTCTTTTTTTAATGTGGACATATAGGGGCTTTTTCTTTTGCCACATGAGATGCACTTTTCTGGTAGGTAAGTTTGGGGCATCTATAGCTTATTGTGAGATTAACTGTTTGTTGGTGGAGGAAATAAAAATCATCAAATTTTTTTGGGAAAATTTTTATGTTTTTTTTTTGCTCGTTAACCATACCATAAAAATAGTATATTATTTTTATTCTATGGGTCGCCACAATTACGAAAAGACCTCATTTATATAGATTTTTAATTTTTTCCCATTTTTACTAAATAAAAAGTAATTTGGCAAAAATGTTGTTAATTTTAGCATCACCGTCTTTCATATGCATAACTTTTTTTCACCTCATCATTTCTGTTTAAGGGATTATTTTTTGAGAAAAGCATTGTTCTTTTTAGTGGTCTTATTTTAGAGTGCATAACATTTTTTAAATCACTTTTTTAGAGCATTTTTTATAGGGTATTAATTGAAAATTATCTTTTTCTGTGGGTTTTTTTTTTCACGGGGTTCTAATAATGATTCTGTTTTATTATGCAGATTGTTACGGATGCAGGGATACCAAATATGTGGGGGTTTTGTGTATTTTATTCAATTGTACTGAATAAAAACTAATTTGGAGAAAATCTTGTTCTTTTTTGCATCACCATTAGAGATGAGTGAGCACTAAAATGCTCAGGTACTCGTTATTCGAGACAAACTTTTCCCGATGCTCGAGTGCTCTTCTTGAATAACGAGCCCCATTGAAGTCAATGGGAGACTCAAGCATTTTTCAAGGTTACCAAGGCTCTGCACAGGGAAGCACCTGGGAACCTCAGAAAAGGATGGAAACACCACGGAAATGGACAGGAAACAGCAGGGGCAGCATGCATGGATGCCTCTGAGGCTGCTTAATCGCACCATTATGCCAAAATTATGGGCAACAGCATGGCCATGACAGAGTGACCGAATGAGGCTAGATAGCATCTAAAACATGCAATAATTGACCCTGACACTATAGGGGATGGCATGCAGAGGCAGCGGCAGCAGTGGCAGGCTAGAGAGTGTCATGGCGACATACCCTAAATGGACTCAGGCTTCACCAAAGGAGGTGAGCAAGAAGCGCTGAAATGATTTCCTATGTGAACAAAAGGTTGACGGTATATTTAGTTGATAACACAGCATGGTGGCGCCATAGTGACCAAGTTCCTTAACGTATCTGGTGAAACACCCGAAAAATGAGCCTGACACAGCTCTTTTGATAAGGGGACGACATGTGGAGGCAGCCATGGAAACACAGCTCTTTTGATAAGGGGACGACATGTGGAGGCAGCCATGGAGACGACTTCCATGATTAAGAGCGACAGTATGGGGCATTCATATTGCGCTGCTATGATTGCAACTTCAGGTCTCCAGCATGGCGGCGACAGATGGGCTGAGTTCCATGATGTATCTGGTGAAACACCTAAAAATTCTGCCTGACACAGCTCGTTTGATAAGGGGATAATGTGTTGCATATCCTCTCGTGCTCCAGCGTCTGGGGTATAGAGAGTTGAAAGTTGTGCATGGAGACATTGGTGGACGCTGTGGAGGATCATGGAGGCAAAATGGACAGGAAACAGCAAGGGCAGCATGCATGGATGCCTCTGAGACTGCCTAATCTTGGGATGGAGCTATCGGTCCGCTGCCAGGCGAGCTTTCGCCTGTCCAAGCCCCTGTCTCTCGGCTCCTCCGCACCCAAAATGGCCTTGGGGGCCAGAAGCATTTACTTTTAAAAAATTATAATTTTCAAAGCAGGCTGGGTCGTTTGAATATTTCACCTAGGAATAATGGAATAGCATAGTGGTTCTATTTTTAATTGTTTTTTCGGAAATGGTTCCATGAATAAGAGAGACAGTATGGGGCATCCATATTGCGCTGCTATGATTGCAACTTCAGGTCTCCAGCATTGCGGCGACAGATGGGCCGAGTTCCACTATGTATCTGGTGAAACACCTGAAAATTCTGCCTGACACAGCTAGTTTGATAAGGGGACGATGTATGGAGGCAGTGAAGTAGCAGTAGATTAAAGGTGCTGCAGTTAAAACTATGTTAGTTGGATCTTGGGATGGAGCTGGCGCTCCGCTGCCAGGCGAGCTTTCGCAGATCCAAGCCCCTGTCTCTCGGCTAATCCCCAAACAGCACTTCTAAGAACCTTTTGTATAAGATCAAATGTAGTAGTGTTCTTATAAGTTTGGGTTATGGCGGGTGAGGGGAATGTAAACAGATGCGCAAGAAGCGCTGAAATAATATCGGTAAGTGAAAAAGTTTGCCAGTATATTTTGTGGATTACACAGCAGGGTGGCAACAAAGTTAACAAGTTTGATGTGGAAGCCATGAAAACAACACAAAATTCTGCCTGACACAGCTCGTTTGATAAGGGGACCATGTATGGAGGCTGCTATATGGACGAATTTTGGAGGCAGCTATGTCGATGACGTGTGGAGTTAGCAATGGAGACAACGTGTGGAGGCAGCTAAAAAGATGATGTGTGGAGGCAGCTATGGAGACAATTTAATTTGGATAGTGCCTGTATGTGGCAGTCCAAAAAAGTTTTCAAACCAGAGGAGCAGATAGGTGGTCCTCCAGAAAAATTAAATAAATTGAGTGCCTGTATGTGGCAGACCAAAAAAGTTTTCAAACCAGAGGAGCAGGTAGGTGGTCCTCCAGAAAAATTAAATTAATTGAGTGCCTGTATGTGGCAGTCCAAAAAAGTTTTCAAACCAGAGGAGCAGGTAGGTGGTCCTCCAGAAAAATTAAATAGATTGAGTGCCTGTATGTGGCACTCCCAAAAATTGTTTAAAACAGAGGACCGGGTAGGTGGCCCTCCAGAAAAATTAAATACATAGAGTACTATAGCTAGAGCCAGTTGGCCCTGGCAAAAAATCACCAGTTTCCTCTGCTTTAGTGTACAAAGAGGAGGAGAAGGAGGACAATGAGGAGGAGGAGTGCATACATTATTCAGGTTGAGCTTCTTTCACCTGGTGGAGAATGAAAATCCTGAGAAATTCAGGCTTTATTCATCTTGATAAGCGTCAGCCTGTCAGCGCTGTCAGTCGACAGGCGTGTACGCTTACCGGTGATGATGCCACCAGCTGCACTGAAAACCCGTTCGGACAACACACTAGCGGCAGGGCAGGCAAGAACCTCCAAGGCGTACAGCGTCAGTTTTCTGCCACATGTCCAGCTTTGAAACCCAGTAGTTGTAGGGAGCTGTGTGATCATTTAGGACGATGGTATGGTCAGCTACGTACTCCCTCACCATCTTTCTGTAAAGATCAGCCCTACTCTGCCGAGACTGGGGACAGGTGACAGTGTCTTGCTGGGGTGACATAAAACTGGCAAAGGCCTTGTAAAGCGTACCCCTGCCAGTGCTGGACAAGCTGCCTGCTCGCCTACTCTCCCTCGCTACTTGTCCCGCAGAAGTACGCCCTCTGCCGCTAGCACTGTCAGAAGGGAAATACTGTTTCAGCTTGTGCACCAGGGACTGCTGGTATTCATGCATTCTCACACTCCTTTCCTCTCCAGGGATGAGAGTGGAAAGATTTTGCTTGTACCGTGGGTCCAGGAGAGTGAATACCCAGTAATCGGTGCTGGAATAAATTCTTTGAACGCGAGGGTCACGGCATGAAATATGCCATATGCACCAGAGTCCCAACGCGCAAGAATTCACTCCCCTCACTGGCCTGACTGTCCATTTCCTCCTCCTCCAACTCCTCTTCTTCTGCCCATACACGCTGAACAGTGAAGGACTGAACAATGGTCCCCTCTTCTGTCTCGCCAACATTCTCCTCCTCTTCCTCCTCATCCTCCTCCACCTCCTCCGATATGTGCTGAGAAACAGACCTGAGGGTGCTTTGGCTATCAAGAAGGGAATCTTCTTCCCCCGTCTCTTGTGACGAGCGCAAAGCTTCCGATTCATGTTGACCAGAGAGTTTTTCAACAGGCCATCCCGGTGAGGCTGATGATAGCGGCATTGCCACTGTCCATCTGTGTTGACTCCTCAAAGTTACTGAGCACCGGACAGATATCAGACATCCATGTCCACTCCTCATTGTAGACTTGAGGAAGCTGACTGACCTGACTACCAGTTCTGGTGGAAGTTGACATGTGGCAGTCTACAATTGCTCTGTGCTGCTGGTAAACTCTGGATAACATGGTTAATGTTGAATTCCACCTCGTGGGCACGTCGCACAACAGTCGGTGAGCGGGCAGTTGGAGGCGGCGCTGCGCTGCCCTGAGAGTGGCAGCATCTGTGCTGGACTTCCTGAAATGCGCACAGATGCAGCGCACCTTCGTGAGGTTGGGGTATGTCTTGAGGAAACGCTGAACTATGAGATTTAACACATGGGCCAGGAATGGCACATGTGTCAGTCTGCCGAGTTGCAAAGCCGCCACCAGGTAACGGCCGTTGTCACACACAACCATGCCTGGCTTCAGGTTCAGCAGTGCTAGCCACAGATCAGTCTGCGCCGTGATGCCCTGTAATAGCTCTTGGGCGGTGTGCCTTTTATCGCATAGGCTCAGCAGTTTGAGCACCGACTGCTGTCGCTTAGCGATGGCACTGCTGTTGTGCCTAGAGCTACCGACTGATGGCGCTATGCCCACGGATGGTAATTCGGAGGAGGAGGTGGAGGAGGGGTGGGAGGAGGAGAAGGCATAGTAGGCCTTTGAGACCTGGACCGAGGTAGGCCCCGCAATCCTTGGCGTCGGCAGTATATGACCAGCCCTAGGGTCAGACTCGGTCCCAGCCTCCACCAAGTTAACCCATTGTGCCGTCAGCGATATGTAGTGGCCCTGCCCGGCAGCACTCGTCCACGTGTCCGTCGTCAGGTGGACTATGTCAGAAACGGCGTTGGTCAGGGCACGGATGATGTTGTCTGACACGTGCTTGTGCAGGGCTGGGACGGCACATCGGGAAAAGTAGTGGCGGCTGGGGACCGAATACCGAGGGGCGGCCGCCGCCATGAGGTTTCGAAAGGCCTCGGTCTCTACTAGCCTATAGGGCAGCATCTCCAGGCTAAGCAGTTTGGAGATGTGGATGTTGAGGGCTTGGGCGTGTGGGTGGGTTGCACTATACTTCCTTTTGCGCTCCAGCGTCTGGGGTATGGAGAGCTGAACGTTGGTGGATGCTGTGGAGGATCGTGGAGGCGAAGATGGGGTTTTTGCACGGGAGCTGTTTGGGCCGGGGTCCTGGGCAGGGGGCTGACTAGCAGATGACACAGGGGAAGGAGCAGTGGTGTGACCGGCCGGAGAGTCACTAAGTGAAACATTTGGCGCTGATGCACCAGCTCTGGCCCTGCCTCTCCGTCTGGCCCCACCACTGCCTCTTCCAACCTGTTCTCGTCGAGGACTCTCCTCTGTCTCAGAAGCACTGTGTTCACCCGGCCTATCAACCCAGCTTGGGTCTGTCACCTCATCATCCTCCGATCCCTCAGTCTGCTCCCCCCTCGGACTTCCTGCCCTGACAACAACTTCACCACTGTCTGACAACCGTGTCTCCTCATCGTCCGACACCTCTTTACACAATTCTTCTACTACGTCAATAATGTCATCATCACCCACAGACTGCGACCAGTGGAAAACCTGGGCATCAAAAAATAGCTCAGCAGCAACCGGTCAAGTGGTTTGTGACTGTGGGAAGGGTCCAGAAAACAGTTCCTCAGAGTGTGCTGGTTCAAATGCCAAATTTTGCTGGGAGGGGGCAGACTGGGGGGAAGGAGGCTGAGGTGGAGGAGCTGGAGGAGTGCTGATTTCGGTGACATGGGTGGACTGCCTGGAAGACTGACTGGTGGACAAATGGCTAGAAGCATTGTCCGCAATCCACGACATCACCTCTTTGCACTGTTCTGGCCTCAACAGTGCTGTACCACGAGTCCCAGTAACTTGAGACATGATGAACCTAGGGAGTGTAGCTCTGCGGCGTTCCCCTGCTCCCTCATCAGCAGTTGGTGTCTCACCCCGCCCAGGACCACGGCCTCTGACCCGTGCAGTAGTTGGACGCCCACGTCCACGCCCTCGTCCTCTACCCCTAGCCCTCGGGTTAAACATTTTCAAAATTAAAGTGTAAACTTTTAATTTTTTTTTTGTGTGTTTTTTTTGTTTTTTTGTTTTTTAAACAAAACGATGCTATCCTATTGCTGTGGCTAGTTTCTAACCTACACTGCCAGCACACAACTGGATTTTGTGCTGTGCCTGATGACTTTGAGTTATAAAAAGAAATTAACGTAAAAAAAATAAATCAGCAGACTGTGCCTAATTCAAATCAAACCCCTAATAAATTGTCCCACTTCGGTGTTTGTGGTGGATATGTGTGTCACTAAGAGCTAAACAGAACGGTCGCAAGTCTCCCAGCAAATTCCTCACAATATGGTACTAGCTGCACTACTAGTGGCAGCAAGCCCAGCCACAAGCAAACCAAAAAAAAGTTAAATATAACGCTATTGTAGGCCTAAATAAGCCGTTGGGGTTCTCCTATGGCTATTTTCTAGCCCACACTGAAAGCACACTGCTTTGCCAGATTACTTTGAGTTATAAAAAGAAATAAACATAAAAAAAAAAAAAATCTGAAGACTGTGCCTAATTCAAATCAAACCCCTAATAAATTGTCCCACTTCGGTGTTTGAGGTGGATATGTGTGTCACTAAGAGCTAAACACAACGGTCGCAAGTCTCCCAGTAAATTCCTCACAATATGGTACTAGCTGCACTACTAGTGGCAGCAAGCCCAGCCACAAGCAAAACAAAAAAAAAGTAAAATATAAAGCTATTGTAGGCCTAAGTAAGCTGTTGGGGTTCTCCTATGGCTATTTTCTAGCCTACACTGAAAGCACACTGCTTTTCCAGATGACTTTGAGTTATAAAAAGAAATAAACGTAAAAAAAATAAATAAATCAGCAGACTCTGCCTAATTCTAATCAAACCCCTAATAAATTGTCCCACTTCGGTGTTTGAGGTGGATATGTGTGTCACTAAGAGCTAAACACAACGGTCGCAAGTCTCCCTGCAAATTCCTCACAATATGGTACTAGCTGCACTACTAGTGGCAGCAAGCCCAGTCACAAGCAAACCAAAAAAAAGTAAATATATGACGTTATTGTAGCCCTAAGAAGGGCTGTTAGGTTCTTGTAGACTCCCTCCTGCCTAACACTATTCTAATAGAACACCCTAATTCTTTCCCTGACCAGCAGCAGCTCTCTCCCTAGCGGCATCCAGACAGAGAATGATCCGAGCAGCGCGGGCAGGGGCTAGTCTATTCCAGAGTCACCTGATCAGGCCAGCCAACCACTGCTATCGACATGTAAGGGTACCACGTCATGCTGGGTGGAGTGCAGTCTCCTGGCTTGTGATTGGCTCTGTTTCTGGCCGCCAAAAATCCCAACGGCGGGAGATGCCATTTTCTCGAGCTGGCGAAATACTCGTCCGAGCAACGAGCAGTTTCGAGTACGCTAATGCTCGAACGAGCATCAAGCTCGGACGAGTATGTTCGCTCATCTCTAATCACCATCTTTTCATACACATAACTTTTTAAATTTTTCGGTTGACAAATCTGGTTAAGGGCTTATTTTTTGCGAGAAGAGTTGTTATTTTGAGTGGGCTTATTTTAGACTCCATAACATTTTTTTAATCACTTTTTAGAGCATTTTTTATATGGTATTAATTAAAAATGATCTTTTTTCGGAACATTTTTGCGTTTTTTTTTTCTCCGGCGTTTACCGTGCGGGTCCAGTAACGATTCTGTTTTATTATACACATTGTTACAGACACGGCAATACCAAATATGCAGGGGTTTTCTGTGTTTTTGTGTTTCTTATACTTTATTAAGTGTTTTTATGGGAAAGGGACATTTTAGGGGCTTATATTTTAATGTATTTATTTTTTATTTATTTTAATGTGTAGTGTTCAGTGTTTTTCACTTTTTTTTACTTATACATACTTGAACTTTAACCAGTAATGCTCTGATCGATGGTTCAAGATCAATACACTGCTCGCGCATGCTCAGACAGTTTGCAGTCAGACCCGGAAGCTCCGGGGCACATGACAGTCCTTGGAGCTGCCCAGAAGTGGATCGGATACCCCGGTAAGCGGCGCTGGGGATCCGATCCATAGCACAAACACCCTTACACGCCGCGGTCATGCTTGATCGCGGCGTGCAAGGGGTTAACATCCGCAATCAGAGTCAGCTCTGATCGCCGGTGTTAGAGCAGGCTGTCAGCTGTGATAGACTGCCGACAGCTGCTGCTTCTGGTGCCGGCTCCGTTCTTGAGCCGGTGCCAGAAGCAGGACGTTATACTTTGTCCCGGTGCACTTAGCATGTAGCCCCGGGGACGTAGTATAACGTTGCGGTGCGCCTAGGGGTTAATGTATGTGGTGGCACATTTTGTTTTTTTTGTGCTGTGAGTGGAATTTTTATTTTTTAAAGTACACTGTGTTTCGTGTATCACTTGATATGACTGTTATATATAATAAAGAAGTATGAGATGGCTGCTATCTAGTGGACACAATACTGACAATAGTATCTTTAGCAGCACTGTGTGGAGATATGCATATTGTACTGTATACATGTTTCTAGGAAGATGTCTGAATTTACCAAATAACAGTTTGGTATAGGTTCAATATTTCAGGAACAGGGCCCCATTTTAATTATCTCCAGAAACAGACCATAGCTAAAACTGACCATTATGTAATGTTAACCCCTTCATGCACATGGACGTTGTACATTCCTGCAGGAAGATACTTCCTGCACCGGGACGTTATATAATGTCCAGCTTCTGGCACCGGCCCTCGAACGCAGTCTACTGACACCACGCGTAACACCCGAGATAGGAGCCGACTCATGTTTGAACGTGACGTGTAAGGGTCTTCCCCCTAGCAATCCGATCCCCCATGCCACTAAACGGGGGTTCTGATCCTCTTCTGGGTAGCACCGAGGTCTGGGCAGCACCGGTAGTCAGATCCCTTCTGGACCTGACTGTAAACTGTCTATGCATACGTGAGAACAACAGTTTTCACTGCTCTACAATGAATAAGTGTTGTAGAGCATCACTGGCTCAAGTTCAAGTTTGTATAAAGTAAAAAAAGCAAATAAGTTTAAAACATTAAAATGAACAAAAAAAATAAAAAATATATGCCCCTAATTTAACACATTCACATATACAAACACTTAATAAAGCTATAAAACCCACAAATACACAAAAAATTTTTTATATCAACACGTCCTTAACAATCTATATAATAAAACAGAATTGTTACTGGACCTGCACAGTAAACGCTGCAAACTCCCCCCACAAAAAAAAAAAAAACTGAAAATAGATAGTTTTAATTAATACCCTTAAAAATGCTCTAAAAATTATAAAAAGTAACACACTCTAAAATAGGACAACTAAAATGAACAACTATTTTTTTTTTAAAAAAATAAGCCCTTAACCAGATTTGTTATGTATTTGAAAAGATGATGCTGCTAAAATGAACAAGATTTTCTCTAAATTTTATATTTGGTTACATTTAATATTACATAATGTTACATTAAACCCCATAAAAAGAAAAAACAAAAAATGTTTAGAAAAAATATAATTTTTAATTAACACCCTTTAAAAAATCCTCTAAAAAGTGTTTTAAAAATGTTACTCGCTCCAAAATAAGACCATTAAAAACAACAATGCTTCTCATAAAAAATAGGCCCTTAACTAGATTTGTCCGCGGAAAAGTAAAAAAGTTATAAAAAACATTTTCTCCAAATTATTTTTTTATTCAGTAAAATTGAAAGGAAAATAAATAAATAAATATATTTATTTATGGCCAAATCCCCACTAACAAAAGGTTAATAAAATCTTATCAATTAGCTATAGATGCCCCAAAATTATCACAAGAAAAGTACATCTCATGAGGCAAAATAATGAATTTAAAAATTATAGCTTAACAATGCAAATCTTCTGTGAGTGGCGCTGCTTTCATTCTATGCCTGGCCATCACCCATACAGCAGTTTACCACCACATATGGGGTATTGATACATTCAGGAGGAATTGGGCATTAAACTTTATAGAGCCTTTTTTCATTGAATCCATTGCAAATGTTTAATTTTCCGCCCAAAATTAATGTATTGTCCAAAGATATTACAATTTGTAAACCACACCTCCATTTTGTTTCAACCCCTATAAAACACCTACAGGGTTTGCAAACTTCTTAAAAGTGCTTTTTCATACATCGAGGTGTGTAGTTTCCATAATGGGTTAATTTACTAGTCTTGCTCATATTTAAGCCTCTCACAGTCACTTGAAAGCTGAGCAGGTGCCTCTAAATACAGGTTTTGGTGATTTTCCTAAAAGTGTGAAAAATGGCACCTAAAAACCTAAAAAAAGCATGCCATAATGAAGCAGACATTTGGGAAATGTAAGTTATGAATTCATTTGAATTCAAATGTAGAGAATTTAGAACTTTTAAAATACAGAATTTTTCAACATTTTTGCCGAATTTCCATTTTTTTCATAACTAAACATAAAAGATATCATCCAAATTTTTAAACTAATATTAAGTACAATGTGTCACGAGAAAACAAACTCAAAATCCCCTGGATATGTTAAAGCTTTCCAAAGCTATAACCACTTATAGTGACAGAGGGCAGATTTGAAAAATGGGGCCGTATCCTAGAGGCCAAAATAGGCCTGAAGTGGTTAAATGTTTAGCTATTGTTACAATAACGAAATTAAACTAACATGTATATTTGAGATTCCTCTTTGGGAAAAACATAGATTACTGTTCCTTGTATTTTAGTAGATGTATATTTAAGGAAATCAGTTTATTACCTCTGCTTGCCAAATTATAATTTTAAATAGACTGAAATGAGGTAACCCATCATAATTTTGAGTCAAAACTTGTAGAAATTGTGTAGACATCAATAATTTCTATTGCCCTTTCTTGTTAATCCTTGAGTTGTAATCTTACTCTTGGCATGATAAACTTGAAGTTGCAATAATATATTTTTAGAATTCTTTGTGTGAACGGAACCCTCCTTCTGTAAAGTTAATTTATCTTTGGGTTTTTTTTAAGCAGTTTTTTTCATCAGTGCTCTGGCAGACAATAAAATGCCTTGTGCTGTAGCTGTGCTGTCATTAATTATTAAATGTTCAGACTTGGGTGGATGCCCAGGTTCCCTTTTGTACCGTCTTAAATGTAAAATAATTTCTTACTATAGATTAGGTCTCTGTTGAGGCTTTTCTAGGTTACCTACTAGAGTTTCAAGGTTTAATATAATGCAAAACGTAGTGGTTTGCTCCATTAAAGTTAAACACTTTGCAGGTTTTTAATGAGAAAAAAATGTAAAGCAATAAACAATGTAATTAAATGCATTTCATCTATATCATAAACTACATCTTGGACAACTATAAACTTTAGAAGTCAACAGTTTTTCATAAAGCTTTCTGCATATTTTTGGAGAAGAAACTTACTTCATCATAACTGAGCCTCATAAACACTGTAAGTGCATGAACATGTAAAATATACTATTACAGCGTATATTCTTATCAGAGATTTTAGCTCTCCGAGTCTTAATTACTTACAGTATTTATTTTTATGCAACTTTTAGCTGTTACTAGTTTGTGTATCAAAGAGCTTGGTACAGACAAAACAAACCTCTCCGATTTCTTAAACCTTTTCCAGCATATTGCCATTCACATCACAAAATGCCACATATAAAAAACTAATAAAAATGTCACGTGCCCTATCTATGTCTTTAACAACCTCCTCAATAAAATTAAATTATCAGTAAGCACATATGGTGGGCACCATAAAAAAATAAAAATAACAGCCAAAAGATTTTTGCCCAACTATATAAAATACAGCACTTAAGGAGATCAATCAGTTACGTTTTCCAGAAATTATACCAACAAAAAGTACAAGTCGTTTCCCTGAAAATAAGCAATGATACAGCTCCTTCAACAAATACTAAAAAATGTTATTGTCAGAATCGGTGGTAGTGGATCCTCTGGACTACCGCGGACGATGATGTAAACCAACACCTGGGACCGGAGTCTAAGTGGTACAAGGTTTTCACCAGAGCCCGACGCAAAGCGGGTTGGACTTGGTTGCAGCATGGTACCACCAGGTCATTCCACAGGCACGACTTTGTCCGCAGTGGCAGCCAAGGTGTAGTACAGATTTGTCAGGCAAACTTGTGGTAGGAACATTTGGAGATCGAGACAGGCAGCAGAGGATCAGAATCAGGGATGGAGCAGTAGGTGAAGACAGGCAGCTAGGAATCGGAGTCAGAGATGTAACAGAAGGTCAGGACGGGCAGCACAGGGGCAAGGTCAGGAACGGAATTGAGGTCACCACGGGAAATCAGGATAATCGTACAAGGCATCAGGAAATCTTTCTCTGAGGCTAAAAGGCACAAAGATCCAGCAGATCTGACATCACATCGTGTTAGGTGTGCTACATCTACCTGGTCTTGTTCCTCAAAGAAGCCCTCAATTGAGGTATGATGCAGATGCCTCCAGAAGCAGTGTGCGTGTTTCCTAGTTGGAAGAACCAGATAAGGGAATAAATCTAACTGGAGCAAGTGTATTTATTTGAATAAAATATTGAAGAGGATTTGACCTACCTAAGGGAGTGTCACAATCCCTTATGTAGCATAATATCCTCTGCAGGGTCAAAGACTGCTGGTTTGAGTTTTTACTACAGAGGTAGATAGGCGAAGGTAGAGGATCTGGATGATCGACTAACATCTAGCAATATGGCAAGCTTGATAATAAACCCTAGGGCTTGGTAAGCTAATGCCACAACATTCGAGTCTTTGGGCTAATAAGTTAGCTCTCAATCGAGGTCTCCTGTGTTTCCAGAGAAATAGAGAGAATATCCTGTACAGTCTGATGAAGAAGGACTTGGGTAACCATAGACCATTTGGTAGAGGTAAAGTAATTTAAGGATGATATATGATTTAAGAATGATATTTCTTCCCAACCAAGATAAAAAAAAATAATTTTTAATTCGGACAGTTGATTTTAAATGCTGTGAAGCAAGGGGAGGATTCCTTCTATGATTGGAAATAATCAGCATTTTATAAATTATTTTCTTAATGTACTGTGGGAGCAAATGTAATCTGAAATGCAGTACTGAAACCTAAAACTAACAAAAAAATGCACCAAATGCCTTTTATTCATTAAAAGGTTAAAAATAAATATATGCATGCTGTTATATTTTCAGTTTGTACATAATGGGAATATAAATTTCACTTGAATTATGTACACTATTTAGCAAATAAAACCTACATTTGAAATAGATTGATAGATTTTGTTCACAAACTTTATACTTGTACATTGGTAAACTTTTGTTGTTTGAAATGAGGACACAGGTATTGCATTTATTGCATTTTTACAAGATGTTGAAAATAAATTTTAATGATCTGAATAATTTACCGCACAGTGTAATAGGCTACATTTCCAAACAGTTGGACAAAAGAAAGACCTGGCACCCAGAACATCTCAATAATTTTTTTCCCTTAATGAGATCTGTCCATATGTTTATATCTAGTTTTCCTAATTACCAGATTTCACATTACTGAACAAAATGTGAACATATTTTATACTTATTTATTTCTTTCTTTTCTTTTCATTTTAAACATTTACATATTCACAAACAACTGTTTTTCTTCAAAATATATGAAAAAGAATCACTCAAATTATAATGAAATAGTTGCAACTCAAATGTAATGATCTATAATTATCAGGTAATAATAGAAAAAAAGACTTGAGTGTATTTTTATGGAAAAATGTAGTCGATTCCATATATGAAAACGAAATATTAAAATGCATATTTTCACAAAGTTGACATAAAAAGAAAGAGTTGCGCTCACTAGTGTAATTGTATATGGAAGAAGACAGAGATGCACGAAAAATGGCTAATAGGTAAGTACAGTGAAAAACGTCAATATTTATTATTATACAAGACAAACCAATCCAAAGACATACATTTAAGAACATTTAAAAAACATAATATACATATCATCCACAACGGTGACCCTGGTATGTGTCAACCGTACCACTGATGTCAAATCACTAATAATGATATCCAACCTCCCAAAGTCTGCATGTAAGCAAAAAGACCATAATGGACAGGTAACTGGTAACACCTGTAGCCACTATCAGACAAAGAGCATGTGTAGAAACAAGAACAATAATGCTATGCCAATATCAGATAAAAACCAAGTGGTGCTAAAGTGCTGAGATGAAAAGTTATCTATTACTCAAGGCACAGCTCTGTGAAAAAGCAGTAAGTAGAAAACAAGGTGAACTATACAGAACCTATTTGGAATGGCATACAGGTGGGAGGCTCCCCACGCGTATCGTCGTACAAGACGACTTCCTCAGGGGTGTAAAGCCAAAAGTGTGCTCAGCTCACCTTAAATGTGATCCGAAAGTGTGTGCAGACAATCAGCGTCTGGCTCAATCAACGGCGCAGGACCGGAAGTATGAGAAATTCAGACGAATGCTGGCGAACTACTGCGCATGCGCCGAACCAAACGAAGCCCGTAACTAGGCAACGTATTGGCGATTTACATAGTGTACTACACATGCACTGAAACAGCCGAAGTAACTTGTAGCTAGGTAGCCCAATAAAGTATTGCCCTGTTCTAACTTTATGGCCGTTTGTATGGCATTATGTGCTGCAGTATATAAATACTATCGATATCGGCGGACTAAACAATAAAAAAAAAAAATATATATATATATATATAACAAGGTAGTCAATATGAAATCAGCCGCACTATGGTAATAGGCAGTATTGTGTGCATCAGCCGCACTACAATAGCACCACCCCGGCTAAGTGACAGGGTAGCATATTACCCATACAAAACAAGGAAGAAGGTTTGCACTAAACATCAAGTCTATGGTAAGTAAATCGGTGCAGGTAAAGGTACCCGGTAAAGGTAGATAAATGAATAAATAAGTTAATAATAAATAAATCTTATATCCTTAAGTGAAATTAAGTTTTATGTACTCAAGGTGCTGTAAAAGACAGTCACCTTAAAAAGGTGATATACATTTAGAATCTGATATTAACACCCTGTGGTTAGAAATGCTAGCTGGATGCTAGCATTTAAAGAAGCAAAACCCGCCTCCAATAAAGGTATAATCCAACAACCTCTGAAAAACCCAGCCCGGTAATATGCATGAAAGAGAGTACTGCGTCCGCCAAAAGCGCGTTCTCAGCATATATCCAGTCTACTGTACGAAAAGTGTAGCATATCCCATTGAGGGCGCCATGATTGAGCCACAACACCAACTGATCGCCCACAAAGGGGCACATAGTGAGTCTGAGCACACTGCTAATAAGAGGTCTGTATATTCTATAATCACAAATACACATAAGTTTGTTTGGTTAGCTTGTAGCTATTTCTATAAAGGGTATATTCACAAGTACGTCAATAATTTTTCATTTTTCATATTTCATCATATCAAAACAATGTATTAACAATTCAGTCAATTGGAAAAAGAATAATAGTCCTTTGGAAACAGAAAATGGATCCAAGAAAAAACTTGGGTATTCACCTCGAGCCCAGCCATTGAGACACAAACAGGGAGGGGCCCCTCATTTGGCAATCAGTAGAGGCCTCGGTTAAAAAAGGGACACAGATATATGTTATCCAATAGCTGATGTCAATTTTAAGCAAGGGGCCACACTCGTCTTGAGAAGTTCAAAGAAATTTTTATTTGTGCATAAGGATGTATTAAGACAGGGTTACTCCTCTTCTTCTTGGCCGAAGCGTTAGATGATATGGTCCTCTTACGTTCTCTTTTCTTTTCGCTCCTTTTACCATCAGATTCCATTGAATCTTGAGTACACATTTTATTAAGAGCTTGCGGAGATGGCCTAGGATATTATGTACGAAGCCGCTGTGGGAGAATGCTGGAATAAGGTAAGTACTATATCCAAAGCAACCATGGGGAAAACCTGATATAAAGAGACAGTCAGTCAGTTATTCAACTCTTAATTAGTTATTAATCTCTAAATTAATTAAATTCAGGGAGCACAGGTAGCCCGCGTGAGTAAAGGAATTGCAAGAGGTTGTGAAAATTGTTGTGTACTAAGCCTATAAAAGTGCATGGAACAGCCTACAAGAAACAGTGAAAGTACATAAAAATATGATACGGCATAATGTATCTGCCAAGACTTTTGGACAGAGGAAAAGGAAGTGTTGGTCCGTGTTGAAAGGCCATAAGGGCCTGTGATGTAGGAGTCCCTAAGGGACAAAGCTAAAGGAGGTGAGGGTCCAAGCGGTGGCCCTACCAATGTGTGAATAATGTGAGAAGAGGGCCATAAGGGCCCAAATGGTCAGAAAAAAAAAGAAAAATAAATACATTTATATATATTTATAGAATCTTTAATACTATATTAAAAAGTATAAAGAAATAATGGAGAGTACTTACAATAAAATAATCCTGACCGGGGTTGAGAGTATATATTCCGCTGATATCTAGACATCAGGCAAAACCACCATATCTCGATATCATCTCTGCTTGTAGAAGCCAGTAAAGAGGAGTTCCTCGTTAAGACCCTGTGGGGAAAGACATTTTACCTTATAGATCCATTGGGCCTCACGTTGGAGTAACTCAATTGAGACGTTTCCCCCCCTGATATTGGTGGCGGATCTTATCCAGACCCACTACCTGTAGGCCTCTCGTCTTACCCCCATGATATAGCCGGAAATGTGTAGCTACTGAGGACAAAATCTTTCCTTGAGAAAAGTGCAGATGTGCGTTGTTAATACTGGATATATGCTGCTGGATTCTTCTTCTCAGTTCTTGTGTGGTTTGCCCCATGTACACTTTGTGGCATGGACAAATTAACGCATAAATGATGTTTCTTGAGCGACAGTTGATATAGTTGGATAGTGAAAAGTATCTGTATAGATATGTGCAATTGAATAATTGTATCATGCTCCCCTCATGAAATGGTGCGGGCAGACTGTAGTAAGCATGTAAAACTTACTGCCTTGTCCAATCGGAAAACTATGAGGCTCTAACTTTCCGGCCAGTAAAAAAGGGACATAAAAAATATTGCACGGAGTTTGAAGCAATCTATGGACAATTCAATCATATTGAGTGCCCTTGTCTACTCGAATATGTTGGGAGCACCACTCAAGTTCTTCATGACCATATTAACGGTTATAGAGGCAACATTTAAAAAGGCTATTTACAACAAAAAAAGAAAAATGTTTTCAAACCTTGTACAGAAGGGAGATATACTGGATGTACACACTGCATACATTAACATCGTATGGTCTAAATGCGGCATCAGAGACTCTCTTGTAGCTTTTATCTAGTAATCAATTGAGAAACACTTCTCCCTTGTACTGAAAGAGCCTCTGTTTAATAAATCATCTATTCCTGTCACAAATTTCCACCCTTCCGGTCAGGTTATTTTTTATCTCTATATTGTGCTTGTTATTTTTGTCAATATAATATATTGTAACTGTCAAGAATAACACCATATGAATTTATGTATACATTATATGATTAGTATACATGTAAAATATATCTTTTAATAGAATTAATTTTATAATGGGACCATCGGAAGTGTTTATAAGATATGTGGTAATTGTCTCAGAGACATGACCTGATGAAGTGCCAGGTTTTAGGCTCCGAACTTGTTGTCCATATTTTAAAAACATAAGAATTATGTCTTAAGTATAGATGAGTGGGTTGGTATAAATTCTGGTTGGATTAGTTCCTTTGAATTTAGCAACAACATTTGCTTCTGGACCTCGTCTTCAGGTCGCACTTTGATCAAAACAAGTACAGGCAGTCCCCAGGTTACGTACAAGATAGGGTCCGGAGGTTTGTTCTTAAGTTGAATTTGCATGTAAGTCAAAACTGTATATTTTATAATTGTAGTTCCAGACAAAAATAATTTTGGCCCCAGTGATAATTGGAGTTTAAACATTTTTTGCTGTAATGGGACCAAGGATTATCAATAAACCTTCATTACAGACACCTTACAGCTGATTATTGCAATCTGGGACTATAGTAAAGCAACCAGAGCCTTCACCAGAGGTCAGAGGGGTCTGTCTGTAACTATGGGTTGTCTGTAAGTCGGGTGTCCTTAAGTAGGGGACCGCCTGTACTCCATTGAATCCAATCGAGACCCAAATTTTAACACCCAAATATGGATGTTCTGGAATAAAGTTTTTATTCCACACCATCCTCCATTATTTATACCTATGTTATGACGTGTGGCTTATACAATGGCGCACATCTAAAAGTGACTTTTATTATGTCATTAGCTTGGTTTATGGATATATAGTTATGTATTTAGGTGACCATCGTGTAAGGGAGAATACAATGATAGATCTGTGTGAAGCTCAGTGCAATTTTCTGCAGTTCCCTTTGCTGCATATTTTGGTGAATATACACATGTGGGTTATGTATGATCTCCTCACATCTTACTGTTTTAGGAAAGTATGTTTTCTTTATATAAGTATCTGGATTTGTACATATTTTAGAGGACATTTTGAATGTTAATTGCCAAATGCATCGCCTGGTTGTCTGCTTTCAAAATTACGCAGGTTTTATGGCACCTTTACTGTTTTATTGCTATATATTGCAGGTTGTGACAGTTTTTCTAGCTGAAAAGCAGGAATCTAGTTACTACAGCTTTAGTGATATTATGTGAATTTATTTATGTGAACATATTTATGTGAACACATGTCCATCTATTACATTTGAGAAATGTGAGATATTTGAGATAAATATTTTCTTTTTGGAACAGATTTTTTGCTATCAAAGTCAAATTTTAAGTATTTTTTATAAAATCTTTCAGTTTGAATCAAAATTGCACAAAGGCGCCTATGTCTATAAACTCTTTCATGCAATTTTGATAATGGGGCAATTGTCTGCTTTCAGAAAATATTGGTCCCTGTCCCCAATGAGCCTCATAGTCTAATCAACCTACCAGTAATTTTTTGGAGTGTGGGAGGAAACCGGAGGACCCAGAGGAAACCCACGCAGACACAGAGAGAACATACAACCTCTATGCAGATGTTGAACAGCACTAGAAGGCTGTAGTGCTAACCACTGAGCCACCCTGCTGACCATCAATCTCCCTATGATCTATCTCCTATAAAATTCTCCAATATTACAGTTTGTTTTACTAAACTAAAGGAGCCTCTTACTGACTGTGACTGGTCATAAAATAGTTTTATTTTGGGGCCCCACTTTTAGTTTTGCCCAGGGCCCCACTTTGTCTAGAACCGGCCGTGGCTGTACTGGTGGTGCATAACATGCTGACTGGATGAGGAAGCAGGAAAAGAGAAAGTGGAGTAGGAAAGTGGTAGAAATCATTAGTACATGCAGTCTATAACCTTTGCCGTGTGAGCACTAAGTTTAATAGCTTATCCGGACAGAGCTGATACTGCCGATGACAAGTTGGGGGAAGGGAGCAGAAGGTAGGCAGAAGAGAAGAGGCAGACAGAGAAACAGTGATGGAGAAACTGATAGAGAACAGGCAGATCTTGTACCTCACTATTCTGTGCTGGAGACATCTGCATTGACTGTTCTGTTATGCTTCCAGCTCTGCTACATTCACTGTAACATGACCTCCCAGCAAACCGACAGAAGCAAAGTGTAAACAAACTATGGATTCATAAGGCTTATCAGCACATGGAGAGGAGGCAGCCATTACAGCAATGAGGTAATGTGAGGGTTACAGCAAGGAAACAACTACAAAGTAATAATGATAACAGGCAAAGTTGTTTTACATTCCAAGAGCTATTGATTTGTGAAAAATAAAAAACCTTTACAGTTACTCTTTTACTCCATCAGGACATAACCAGTATGTACGTTGAGGCTCAGCCCTTTTTTTAAAATCTGACCAGTGTCTCTGACTGTGGTAATAAATTTACAACCCTTTACTTTATCTAAGTGATTTTGAAAATGTTTTCTCATGAAAAATTTTGCTTAACTCATCCCACAGGAGACCCCAAAAATCAATATGCAGGATATACTAGGTATGACAATGCACCATATGTGGCAATAACACACAGGCTGGGCACATGGCAGAGCTCAGAAGGGAAGGAGCTGCATACATCATTATGTATAAGCTGTACAGAGTACATCAGGTTAAATATCTAAATATCCAGGGAGGTGTGAGATATCCGAAAACATTCCTTCATACATAATCCAGGTTTATTGGGGCATATGTCCCAATGGTAAATGGTGTCCTTCCAAATACCTCTTTTGGAGGACACCATGCACTTTTCCGTGTCCTTCCTTGGCTAACAGTTTGGGTAACTTCTGGAAATTGCTCTCCTGGTACAATGGGGCACATTTACTTAGCCGGTCCCAAGGAGTTCCCGAAAGTGCATTGTCTGATGATAATGCGCCAAAATATGATCAAGTGTGCCAAAATCCCTTTCTAAATACCTGTCCCAGCGGCGCGATCCCTGAAAACATTACCACCTCTTGGTATTCGATGAAAGTTTCCCTCTGGCCTGAACATCAATGTAACATGCATGCATGCATGGCTAGTTCCTTGTACAACACAATTGATTTCTGAAAGGTGCTATAGGGCTGTAGCACCTGGTCTGACAAGTCAACCCCTCCCATGTACTTGTTATAATACATGTGAGACACTGAAGGGGTTAACTGTGGATGGGCGGTATGTTTCACATGGGTTTTCCTATTATGCAAGGCCTTAATGCTGAGGTTGTGTTGTCCAGCACCTTGGACACAGGTGGTGGGAGCAGCCTAATCAGGCTGCATAAAGCTGCAGAGCTGAGAGCGTTGGCTCTGAAAGGAGGCTGGAGAGCACACGCAGCCCTGACTGTGCTGGGAGCAGCGACTTATTTTATGTTTTAGTGGTGAGTTAGAATAACTCTGTTTAGTTAGCACCCTTAAGGGTAGGATTTTGTTTATGTTTTATGCCTGAATGTGAAGGCTGTTTTATTTTGTACCTGTCACGAATTGCCACTACCGCGGTCTCTACTGGGCCAAATCTCCCACATATGGTGCTTCGGATTGCGGCAGTTCAAAAGACACACACCTGAAAGGCTTGCTACATCCTGCAACATTGCATGGCCTGGGTGAAAGCAGCAGGCAAATTTCAGGATAAAGCCAAGATGGAGGACTTTATTAAATACCTGCAAGAGGAGTCCAGGGCTAATCGACAGCAGCAGCAGGCCATGCTCCAGCAACAGTAGGAGAGGTCCCGCCAGCAGAAAGCCATGTTTCAGCAACAGGAGGAGAGGTTCTGTTAGCAGCAAGCCATGTTCCAGCTGATGATGGAAAAGTTTTCGGGCATTATGGCAGCACCGCAAGCGACGGCTATGGAGGGGTCCCATACTGGTGTGCAAGGGTACCCCATTGTCGAGCGTTCTCCATGGGCTGCAGTGCAGAAGGCCTTACAATAGATGACGGCAACTGACGGCGTGGATATGTATCTCACTGTGTTTGAGCGAGTAGCTGAGCGAGAGGAGTTACCAGCAGAGCAGTGGGCAGATGTCCTGGCACCATTCCTGACAGGTGAATCGCAGAAGGCCTACTATGACCTGAGTGAAACAGAGGCCCATGAGTACCCCCGGCTAAAGGCGGAGATTCTGGCTCATCTTGGGGTCACCATACAAGTTCATTCCAGCTGGGTCCACCAGTGGGCTTACTCGGAAAAACTACCCCCGCACTCCCAAATGCATGACCTGATCAATCTTGTCTGGAAGTGGCTACAACCGGAGGACTGCACCCAAGCACAGATGGTCGAGAGAGTTGTTCTTGACAAGTTCACCCGCTCTCTGCCCTCTCGGCTCCAACGACGGGTTGGACAGGCCGGTCCAACCGATGCTGAGGAACTTGTGTCCCTAGTAGAGAGATATCGGACTACGGAGGATTTTCTACTTGCATCCCCCGCAAGAAGCAGTACCATTGACAAGGCCACCAAAACCTCTGGTAAGACTGCTACTGCAGAAAACGGGAGACAGGTCCGGTTGCTAGGGGTTTCATTGGGGGGCTCGTATACACAGACACCCAAAGAAGCTCGTGACAGGTCACAGTCATATCTAGTGCTGGCGATGCCGTGAAATAGGCCATATTGCTGCCAACTGTCCCCTCCAGTGGAGCCAATGGACTGCAACCAGACCCGGCGAATCTCACTGTTTGCCCGGCTGGTTCTGGCAGCCGAGTCGGTCACGGATGCAGAACCCCAAGTGTGTATGGACACAATCGGTGGTCACACAGTGGAAGCCTTGCTAGACTCAGGGAGTCTGGTCACCCTGGTGACAGGAACTTTGGTTGATCCTGGACTATACAGTGGGCGTAAAGTGGGAGTGTTATGTATACATGGGGACACTCGCGAATATTCCACTGCCGTCATCAACCTACATACACCTTGTGGTACTATCACCGATGAAGTGGGGGTGGTGGGGACCCTGTTTCATGAGGCTATTATTGGCAGAGACTTTCCAGTGTTCTGGGACCTCTAAAGACGAAGACCCACCTCGGGTGCTAATGCAGATAATGGACATCATATATGTCCGGCCTTGGCCCCCGAACCCTTTGAGGCCACAGTACCCATACCAGCAGTAGGGGTGACCCCAAGTGATGAATTCTCTCCTCTATAGGTCCTAGCTGTTGAGGCCGGTCAAGAGGAGGTGGCCGATGTGCCGGAATTTAAGATTTCCTGTGAAAATTTTGGGGCTGCACAGCTACAGGACCCTACCTTGTTTAAAGCACGGGAGAATGTTAAAGTCATAAATGGTGTGCTCCAAATACCAGGAGCTGACAAAATGTACCCCCAAATGGTGATTGTTGGGGAACTGTTGTACAGGGTTGACCAGATATGGGGTGAGGAGGTTGAGCAGTTGATAGTACCCTAATCACACCGTAGGCTGGTGCTAGATTTGGCACATAAACATGTGCTGGGAGGTCACTTAGGTGCTGAGAAGACCCGAGAGAGGATCCTGCAGAGATTTTTCTGGCCCGGGGTGTGGGAGGAGGTAAACCGGTATTGTAGCTCCTGCCCTGAGTGTCAACTTACTGCCCCGGTGTCCCACTTCAGGAGTCCTCTGGTCCCGTTACCAATCATAGAGGTGCCGTTTGAACGGATTGCAATGGATTTGGTTGGCCCCATAGTAAAATCCACAAGGGGGCACCAGTACATCCTGGTTATCCTGGACTACGCTACGCGGTATCCAGAGGCGATTCTGTTAAGAAACACCTCCTCCAAAAACATTGCTAGGGAGCTGTTTCAGGTATTCTCCCGCACAGGCCTCCCCAAGGAAATCTTGACTGACCAGGGCACCCCGTTCATGTCTAGAGTAATGAAGGAGATGTGTAAATTACTACAGGTTAAACAGCTCCGCACCTCTGTATATCATCCTCAGACAGATGGCCTGGTCGAGAGGTTCAACAAGACCTTTAAGGGGATGCTAAAGAGGATGGTCACCAAAGATGGGAAGGACTGGGATTGTTTGTTGCCTTATCTGATGTTTGCTATAGGTGAAGTTCCCCAGTCTTCCACGGGTTTCTCACCCTTTGAGCTATTATATGGCCGTTCCCCACGTGGGCTCCTGGACGTAGCTAAGGAGACCTGGGAACAGGAAAGGACCCCCCACCGTATCGCATAGCGGCGGTGATGCCCCTTGTAAAGGAGCACATGACAAGGGCGCAAGCGGCCCACTGTAGGGTCTACAATAAATCAGCCAGACTCAGGACCTTTAACCCAGGCGACAGAGTCTTAGTTCTTGGCAAAATGGCAAAATGTCAAGGTCCATACGAGGTCATGGAGAAAGTGGGGGAGGTTAACTACAAGGTATATCAGCTGGGGAGGAGGAAACCTGAACAGATCTACCACGTGAACCTCCTAAAGCCATGGAGGGAAAGAGAGTCGTTGATAGCTGTGGGAGAAGAAAAAGTGTCTGTCCCCAAGAATGTAGCTCAGGAGGTAGGTGTACCCGATTCCAAGGTGCCTGAAGTACGGATCTTGGAGTCCCTCTCCAGGGCCCAGATTCAGGAAGCAAAGGAATTTGTGTTCTCCAAGTTACCAGGTCATACTTCAGTCATCAAGCATGACATCATAACCGAACCCCACATCTGGGTACATCAAAAACCCTACCGGGTCCCTTAAGTGCGCCGGCAAGCCATATCCGAAGAAGTCAGGCAGATGTTAGACCTAGGGGTAATCGAGGAGTCTAAAAGTGACTGGTCGAGTCCTATTGAATTGATTCCCAAGCCCGATGGTTCCCTACGGTTCTGTAATGACTTTAGGAAGTTAAACGAGGTATCTAAATTTGATTCCTACCCTATGCCCAGAGTTGACGAGTTGATAGAGCGGCTGGGACAGGCTAGGTTCTTCTCCACCCTTGACCTGACGAAAGGGTATTGGCAGATACCCCTCACTGACAGGGCTAAAGAAAAAACTGCTTTTGCTACTCCTGGTGGGCTATTTCAGTATGTGGTACTCCCCTTTGGGCTACATGGGGCTCCCGACACATTCCAGAGGTTAATGGATCTTGTGTTAAAACCTCACCGAAAATATGCCTCGGCCTACCTGGATGACATCATAGTCTATAGTAACGATTGGAAGAGTCATCTAGCCAAGGTGCAGGCAGTGATAGACTCCCTGAGGGCAGCAGGGTTGATGGCGAGCCCCCAAAAATGTGCACTTGGTCTGGAATAGGCCTGTTACCTGGGGTACCATATTGGGCGAGGTGTCATCAAACCCCAAGTAAATAAAGTGGAGGCGATACAGCAGTGGCCATGACCTGTGAGCAAGAAGAAAGTGATGGCTTTCCTAGGCATAGTGGGCTATTATCGCCGATTTATTCCTGATTTTGCAACAATAGTGGCACCCCTGACTGACCTGACGAAGGGTAACCTGTCTGTGATGGTAAAATGCAGTGAAGAGGCTGAGGGGGCGTTTTAGTGACTTAAAACTGTTTTGTGTGAGGGTCCGTTACTGATCACCCCTAACTTCACCAAGACCTTTATTGTACAGACTAACGCTTCTGACGTGGGCTTAGGGGCTGTCCTGTCCCAAGTAGTGGAGGGTGAGGAACATCCCATGACATTCCTGAGCCGCAAGCTCACACCCCCTGAGAAGAACTATAATATAGTTGAAAGGGAGTGCTTGGTGATCAAAAGGGCCCTGGAATCCCTGAGATATTACTTGTTAGGACGACAGTTTACGCTAGTAACCGATCAATCAATCTCCCCTCACCTGGATGAGACTAAAGAGAGGAACGCCAGGGTCACAAGGTGGTTCCTAATTAGAGATGAGCGAACATGCTCGTCCGAGCTTGATGCTCGGTCGAGCATTAGGGTACTCGAAACTGCTCGTTGCTCGGACGAATACTTCGCCCGCTCGAGAAAATGGCAGCTCCCGCCGTTTTGCTTTTTGGCGGCCAGAAACAGAGCCAATCACAAGCCAGGAGACTCTGCACTCCACCCAGCATGACGTGGTACCCTTACACGTCGATAGCAGTGGTTGGCTGGCCAGATCAGGTGACCCTGGGATAGACTAGCCGCTGCCCGCGCTGCTCGGATCATTCTGTGTCTGGATGCCGCTAGGGAGAGAGCTGCTGCTGGTCAGGGAAAGCGTTAGGGTGTTCTATTAGCTTACTGTTAGGCAGGAGTGATTCTCAAAGAACCCAACAGCCCTTCTTAGGGCTACAATAACGTTCTACTTTTTTTATTTTAATTTGCATCTAGTACCATTTTGTGAGGAATTAGCAGGGGGACTTGCTACCGTTGTGTTTAGCTCTTAGTGGCACACATATCCATAGCAAAGACCGAAGTGGGAAAATTTAGTAGGGGTTGGATTTCAATTAGGCACTAACTCAGTGTCATCTCATCTGGCATAGTAGTGTGCTTTGATACTTGGCTAGAAAATAGCCATAGGAGAATACAAAGAGCTTACTTACGCATACAGTAGCGTTCTATATATTTGATTTCTGGTTGATCTGCTGGTGGCTGTACTTTCTGCAGTGCATGTACTAGCCAATTCTGAGCAATTTGTAGTGAGACTTGCGACCGCTGTGTTCTGCGCTTAGTGACGCACATATCCATAGCAAAGACCGAAGTGGGAAAATTTAGTAGGGGTTGGATTTCAATTAGGCACTAACTCAGTGTCATCTCATCTGGCATAGTAGTGTGCTTTGATACTTGGCTAGAAAATAGCCATAGGAGAATACAAAGAGCTTACTTACGCATACAGTAGCGTTCTATATATTTGATTTCTGGTTGATCTGCTGGTGGCTGTACTTTCTGCAGTGCATGTACTAGCCAATTCTGAGCAATTTGTAGTGAGACTTGCGACCGCTGTGTTCTGCGCTTAGTGACGCACATATCCATAGCAAAGACCGAAGTGGGAAAATTTAGTAGGGGTTGGATTTCAATTAGGCACTAACTCAGTGTCATCTCATCTGGCATAGTAGTGTGCTTTGATACTTGGCTAGAAAATAGCCATAGGAGAATACAAAGAGCTTACTTACGCATACAGTAGCGTTCTATATATTTGATTTCTGGTTGATCTGCTGGTGGCTGTACTTTCTGCAGTGCATGTACTAGCCAATTCTGAGCAATTTGTAGTGAGACTTGCGACCGCTGTGTTCTGCGCTTAGTGACGCACATATCCATAGCAAAGACCGAAGTGGGAAAATTTAGTAGGGGTTGGATTTCAATTAGGCACTAACTCAGTGTCATCTCATCTGGCATAGTAGTGTGCTTTGATACTTGGCTAGAAAATAGCCATAGCAATAGGATAGCATTGTTTGGTTTTAAAAACTCAAAAAAAAACAAAAAACACAAAAAAAAAAAAAAAACACAAAAAAAAACCAAAAAAAGTAAAAAAAAAAATAAAGTTATAACTCTCATTTTAAAAATGTTTAACCCGAGGGCTAGGGGTAGAGGACGAGGGCGGGGACGTGGGCGTCCAACTACTGCAGGGGTCAGAGGCCGTGGTCCTGGGCGGGGTGAGACACCACCTGCTGATGAGGGAGCAGGGGAACGCCGCAGAGCTACACTCCCTAGGTTCATGTCTGAAGTTACTGGGACTCGTGGTAGAGCACTGTTGAGGCCAGAACAGTGCGAACAGGTGATGTCGTGGATTGCTGACAATGCTTCGAGCAATTTGTCCACCACCAGTCAGTCTTCCACGCAGTCCACCCATGTCACCGAAATCGCCACTCCTCCAGCTCCTGCACCTCAGCCTCCTCCCCCCCAGTCTGCCCCCTCCCAGGAAAATTTGGCATTTGAACCGGCATACTCTGAGGAACTGTTTTCTGGACCCTTCCCACAGTCACAAACCACTTGTCCGGTTGCTGCTGAGCAATTTTCCGATGCCCAGGTTTTCCAACAGTCACAGTCTGTGGGTGATGATGACCTTCTTGACGTAGTGGAAGTGTGTAAAGAGGTGTCCGACGATGAGGAGACACGGTTGTCAGACAGTGGGGAAGTTGTTGTCAGGGCAGGAAGTCCGAGGGGGGAGCAGACTGAGGGATTGGAGGATGATGAGGTGACAGACCCAAGCTGGGTTGAGAGGCCGGGTGAACACAGTGCTTCTGAGACGGAGGAGAGTCCTCGACCAGAACAGGTTGGAAGAGGCAGTGGTGGGGCCAGACGGAGAGGCAGGGCCAGAGCTGGTGCATCAGCGCCAAATGTGTCAACTAGTGAAGCTCCCGTGGCGAGGGCTCCTGCGGCGAGGGCTAGATCTTCAGAAGTCTGGAGGTTCTTTAAGGAAACACCGGATGACCGACGGACTGTGGTGTGCAACATTTGCCAAACCAGGCTCAGCAGGGGTTCCACCACTACTAGCTTAACTACCACCAGTATGCGCAGGCATATGAATGCTAAACACCCCACTCAGTGGCAACAAGCCCGTTCACCTCCGGCCGTGCACACCACTGCTCCTTCCCCTGTGTCAGCTGCTAGTCAGCCCCCTGCCCAGGACCCTGCCACAAAAACCCCATCGTCGCCTCCACGATCCTCCACAGCATCCACCAGCGTTCAGCTCTCCATACCCCAGACGCTGGAGCGGAAACGCAAATATAGTGCAACCCACCCGCACGCCCAAGCCCTTAATGTGCACATCTCCAGATTGCTTAGCCTGGAGATGCTGCCCTATAGGCTAGTAGAGACCGAGGCCTTTCGCAACCTCATGGCGGCGGCCGCCCCTCGGTATTCGGTCCCCAGCCGCCACTACTTTTCCCGATGTGCCGTCCCAGCCCTGCACCAGCACGTGTCAGACAACATCATCCGTGCCCTGACCAACGCCGTTTCTGACAAGGTCCACCTGACCACGGACACGTGGACGAGTGCTGCCGGGCAGGGCCACTATATATCGCTGACGGCACATTGGGTTAACTTGGTGGAGGCTGGGACCGAGTCTGACACTGGGGCTGCTCATATACTGCCGACGCCGAGGATTGCGGGGCCTACCTCGGTCCAGGTGTTTCAGGCCTACTATGCCTCCTCCTCCTCCCACCCCTCCTCCACCTCCTCCTCCGAACTACCATCCGTGGGCACGGCGCCATCAGTCGGTAGCTCTAGGCACAGCAGCAGTGCCGTCGCTAAGCGACAGCAGGCGGTGCTCAAACTGCTGAGCCTAGGCGACAAAAGGCACACCGCCCAAGAGCTATTACAGGGCATCACGGCGCAGACTGATCTGTGGCTGGCACCGCTGAACCTCAAGCCGGGAATGGTTGTGTGTGACAACGGCCGTAACCTGGTGGCGGCTCTGCAACTCGGCAGACTGACACATGTGCCATGCCTGGCCCATGTGTTAAATCTGATAGTTCAGCGTTTCCTCAAGACATACCCCAATCTGTCTGATTAGCTCACGAAGGTGCGCCGCATCTGTGCGCATTTCAGGAAGTCCAGCCCAGATGCTGCCACTCTCAGGGCAGCGCAGCGCCGCCTCCAACTGCCCGCTCACCGACTGTTGTGCGACGTGCCCACGAGGTGGAATTCAACACTGACCATGTTATCCAGAGTTTACCAGCAGCGCAGAGCGATTGTAGACTGCCAGATGTCAACTTCCACCAGAACTGGTAGTCAGGTCAGTCAGCTTCCTCAAGTCTACAATGAGGAGTGGACGTGGATGTCTGATATCTGTCAGGTGCTGAGTAACTTTGAGGAGTCAACACAGATGGTCAGTGGCGATGCCGCCATCATCAGCCTCACCATCCCGCTGCTTGGCCTGTTGAAAAACTCTCTGGTCAGCATGAAGTCGGAAGCTTTGCGCTCGTCACAAGAGACAGGGGAAGAATATTCCCTTGTTGATAGCCAAAGCACCCTCAGGTCTGTTTCTCAGCGCATATCGGAGGAGGTGGAGGTGGAGGAGGATGAGGAGGAAGAGGAGGAGAATGTTGGTGAGACACAAGAGGGGACCATTGTTGAGTCCTTTACTGTTCAGCGTGTATGGGCAGAAGAAGAGGAGTTGGAGGAGTTGGAGGAGGAGGAAATGGACAGTCAGGCCAGTGAGGGGAGTGAATTCTTACGCGTTGGTACTCTGGCGCATATGGCAGATTTCATGCTAGGCTGCCTATCCCGTGACCCTCGCGTTCAAAGAATTTATTCCAGCACCGATTACTGGGTGTTCACTCTCCTGGACCCACGGTACAAGCAAAATCTTTCCACTCTCATCCCTGCAGAGGAAAGGAGTGTGAGAATGCATGAATACCAGCAGGCCCTGGTGCACAAGCTGAAACAGTATTTCCCTTCTGACAGCGCTAGCGGCAGAGTGCGTAGTTCTGCGGGACAAGTAGCGAGGGAGAGTAGGCGAGCAGGCAGCTTGTCCAGCACTGGCAAGGGTACGCTTTACAAGGCTTTTGCCAGCTTTATGTCACCCCAGCAAGACACTGTCACCTGTCCCCAGTCTCGGCAGAGTAGGGCTGATCTTTACAGAAAGATGGTGAGGGAGTACGTAGCTGACCATACCATCGTCCTAAATGATCACACAGCTCCCTACAACTACTGGGTTTCAAAGCTGGACATGTGGCACGAACTGGCGCTGTACGCCTTGGAGGTTCTTGCCTGCCCTGCCGCTAGCGTCTTGTCCGAGCGGGTTTTCAGTGCAGCTGGTGGCATCATCACCGATAAGCGTACACGCCTGTCGACTGACAGCGCTGACAGGCTGACGCTTATTAAAATGAATAAAGGCTGGATTTCTCAGAATTTCCAATCTCCACCAGGTGAAGGAAGCTCAACCTGAATAATTGATCCACTCCTCCTCCTCCTCATTTTCCTCCTTCTCCTCCTCTTTGTACAGTAAAGCAGAGGAAAATGGCTATTTTTTGACAGGGCCCACTGGCTCTTGCTATAGTACTTCATGCATTTAATTTTTCTGGAGGGCCACCTACCCGGTCCTCTGTTTGAAACAATTTTTGTGAGTGCCACATACAGGCACTCAATCTATTCCATTTTACTGCAGGGCCACCTACCTGCTCCTCTGGTTTGAAACATTTTTGGGACTGCCACATACAGGCACTCAATCTATTCCATTTTACTGGAGGGCCACCTACCTGCTCCTCTGGTTTGAAAAATTTTTGGGACTGCCACATACAGGCACTCAATCTATTCCATTTTACTGCAGGGCCACCTACCTGCTCCTCTGGTTTGAAACATTTTTGGGACTGCCACATACAGGCACTCAATCTATTCCATTTTACTGGAGGGCCACCTACCTGCTCCTCTGGTTTGAAAAATGTTTGGGACTGCCACATACAGGCACTATCCAAATTAAATTGTCTCCATAGCAGCCTCCACACGTTGTCTCCATTGCTACCTCCAAAAGTCGTCCATATAGCTGCCTCCATACATCGTCCCTTTATCAAACGAGGTGTGTCAGGCAGAAATTTGGGTTGTTTTCATGGATTCCACATCAAAGTTGTTAACTTTGTCGCCACCCTGCTGTGTTATCCACAAAATATACTGGCAAACTTTTACCATTTAGGGATATTATTTCAGCGCTTCTTGCGCATCTGTTTACATTCCCCTCACCCGGCATATCCTAAACTTATAAGAACGCTACTACACTTGATCTTATACAAAAGGTTCTTAGAAGTGCTGTTTGGGGAGTAGCCTAGAGACAGGGGCTTGAATTGGCGAAAGCTCGCCTGGCAGCGGAGCGCCAGCTCCATGCGCATCATGCGCTTCTTGCGCATCTGTTTACATTCCCCTCACCCGGCATATCCTAAACTTATAAGAACGCTACTACACTTGATCTTATACAAAAGGTTCTTAGAAGTGCTGTTTGGGGAGTAGCCTAGAGACAGGGGCTTGAATTGGCGAAAGCTCGCCTGGCAGCGGAGCGCCAGCTCCATTCGCATCATGCGCTTCTTGCGCATCTGTTTACATTCCCCTCACCCGGCATATCCTAAACTTATAAGAACGCTACTACACTTGATCTTATACAAAAGGTTCTTAGAAGTGCTGTTTGGGGAGTAGCCTAGAGACAGGGGCTTGAATTGGCGAAAGCTCGCCTGGCAGCGGAGCGCCAGCTCCATGCGCATCATGCGCTTCTTGCGCATCTGTTTACATTCCCCTCACCCGCCATATCCCAAACTTATAAGAACGCTACTACACTTAACTTGGTGCAGGCTGGGACCGAGTCTGACCCTGGGGCTGGTCATATACTGCCGACGCAGAGAATTGCGGGGCCTACCTCGGTCCAGGTCTCAAAGGCCTACTATACCTCCTCCCACCCCTCCTCCACCTCCTCCTCCTCCGAATTACCATCCGTGGGCATGGCGCCATCAGTCGGTAGCTCTAGGCACAGCAGCAGTGCCGTCGCTAAGCGACAGCAGGCGGTGCTGAAACTGCTGAGCCTAGGCGATAAAAGGCACACCGCCCAAGAGCTATTACAGGGCATTCCACATCAAAGTTGTTAACTTTGTCGCCACCCTGCTGTGTAATCCACAAAATATACTTGCAAACTTTTACCATTTAGGGATATTATTTCAGCGCTTCTTGCGCATCTGTTTACATTCCCCTCACCCGCCATATCCTAAACTTATAAGAACGCTACTACACTTGATCTTATACAAAAGGTTCTTAGAAGTGCTGTTTGGGGAGTAGCCTAGAGACAGGGGCTTGAATTGGCGAAAGCTCGCCTGGCAGCGGAGCGCCAGCTCCATGCGCATCATGCGCTTCTTGCGCATCTGTTTACATTCCCCTCACCCGGCATATCCTAAACTTATAAGAACGCTACTACACTTGATCTTATACAAAAGGTTCTTAGAAGTGCTGTTTGGGGAGTAGCCTAGAGACAGGGGCTTGAATTGGCGAAAGCTCGCCTGGCAGCGGAGCGCCAGCTCCATGCGCATCATGCGCTTCTTGCGCATCTGTTTACATTCCCCTCACCCGCCATATCCCAAACTTATAAGAACGCTACTACACTTAACTTGGTGCAGGCTGGGACCGAGTCTGACCCTGGGGCTGGTCATATACTGCCGACGCAGAGAATTGCGGGGCCTACCTCGGTCCAGGTCTCAAAGGCCTACTATACCTCCTCCCACCCCTCCTCCACCTCCTCCTCCGAATTACCATCCGTGGGCATGGCGCCATCAGTCGGTAGCTCTAGGCACAGCAGCAGTGCCGTCGCTAAGCGACAGCAGGCGGTGCTGAAACTGCTGAGCCTAGGCGATAAAAGGCACACCGCCCAAGAGCTATTACAGGGCATTCCACATCAAAGTTGTTAACTTTGTCGCCACCCTGCTGTGTAATCCACAAAATATACTTGCAAACTTTTACCATTTAGGGATATTATTTCAGCGCTTCTTGCACATCTGTTTACATTCCCCTCACCCGCCATATCCTAAACTTATAAGAACGCTACTACACTTGATCTTATACAAAAGGTTCTTAGAAGTGCTGTTTGGGGAGTAGCCTAGAGACAGGGGCTTGGATTGGCAAAAGCTCGCCTGGCTGCAGAGCGCCAGCTCCATCCCAAGATCCAACTAACATAGTTGCAGCACCTTTAATCTACTACTAGTTCACTGCCTCCATAATAATAATAATAATAATCTTTATTTATATAGCGTCATCATATTCTGTAGCGCTTTACAAATCATAGGAAACAAATACAAATGTAATGTAACAGAGCACAACATTTGTATGGAACAACAGGAGTGAGGTCCCTGCTCGCCAGAGCTTACGGTTTATGAAGATGATGGGGTAACACGAGGTAAAAGAATATTTAATGGTCAAGCCATTCTTCTTAGGGAATAGAAAAAAATATAATAAATGGAATTGCTGTCGCTTGAACCACTCAGCCGTCATCTTATATACCAGGTCCAGGGTGAATGGGACTGCAGAGAAGTCTGGTGCCTGTTGGTTGCTGGATAACAGATGGGAGGACGACACAGGACGGGTTAGTAGAAGAGTTAAAACTTCATGCAGTTAATGAGTGTTATAGGCTTGCCTAAAGAAATGGGTTTTAAGAGCACGTTTGAAACTTTGGAGGTTAGGTATTAGTCTGATAGTCCAGGGCAGAGCATTCCATAGAATTGGTGCAGCTCTAGAGAAGTCTTGGAGACGCGAGTGGGAGGTCCGCACTAGGGTAGAGGTTAATCTAAGATCACTGGCGGATCTAAGAGCACGGGTTGGGCGATAGACTGAGATAAGAGAGGAGAGGTAGGGGGGTGCAGCATTATACAGAGCTTTATGGATGAGGGTTATTATTATTTTAAACTGTATTCGAAAGGAGACTGGCAGCCAGTGCAGCGACTGGCATGAACTGTAAGCATACATGGTCCCCTTATCAAACGAGCTGTGTCAGGCAGAATTTTGGGTTGTTTTCATGGCTTCCATGTTAACTTTGTCGCCACCCTGCTGTGTAATCCACAAAATATACTGGCAAACTTTTATCATGTACCGATATTATTTGAGCGCTTCTTGCTCACCTCCTTTGGTTCCTCTCTGACACCCATTGGTTTGAAGCCTGAGTCCAATTAGGGTATGTCGCCATGCCACTCTCTAGCCTGCTGCCGCTGCCTCTGCCTCTGCATGCCGTCCCCTATAGTGTCAGGGTCAATTATTGGATGTTTTACATGCTATCTAGCTTCATTCTGTCACTCTGTCATGGCCATGCTGTTGCCCATAATTTCGGCATAATGGTGCGATTAAGCAGCCTCAGAGGCATCCATGCATGCTGCCCCTGCTGTTTCCTGTCCATTTCCGTGGTGTTTCCATCCTTTTCTGAGGTTCCCAGGTGTTTGGCCAAGCTTCCCTGTGCAGAGCCTTGGTCCCCTTGAAAAATGCTCGAGTCTCCCATTGACTTCAATGGGGTTCGTTATTCGAGACGAGCACTCGAGCATCGGGAAAAGTTCGTCTCGAATAACGAGTACCCGAGCATTTTAGTGTTCGCTCATCTCTATTCCTAATGTTACACAATTTTAAGTTCACGGTAGAACATCGAGCAGGAAAGCTGCATGGGAATGCCGATGCCTTGTCTCGTACCCACTGTCTGATGGCCAAAGGTGTTCACCCCCACAGGGTCAAACAGAGGGGGAGGGTATGTGAGACACTAAAGGGGTTAACTGTGGATGGGCAGTATGTTTCCCCAGGGTTTTCCTATCATGTAAGGCCTTAATGCTGAGGTTGTGTTGTCCAGCACCTTGCACACAGGTGGTGGGAGCAGTCTAATCAGGCTGCATAAAGCTGCTGAGCAGAGCTGAGAGCGTTGGCTCTTAAAGGAGGCCGGAGAGCACACACAGCCCTGACTGTGCTGACAGCAGCGACTAATTTTATGTTTTAGTGGTGAGTTATAATAACTTTGTTTAGTTAGCACCCTGATGTGTAGGATTTTGTTTATGTTTAATGCCTGAATGTGAAGGCTGTTTTATTTTGTACCTCCACCTGGAATAAACACAGGTGAGACCTGTTTTGGACTAAACTTTGGTGTCACTGTCTTGGACTGCATCACGAATCGCCGCTACCAGGGTCTCTACTGGGCCACATCTCCCACATACAGTAAGCAGTCAGTTTTGGGGGCTTCTGTACTGGAACCTCGTACTGTGACAGAGGTGCTGGTGTTCCCATGTATTGTTGTTAATACAAAGACCCATCTCTTGTCGTGTACTTAGCACACCATACAAATTTACTGCATTGTACCCGGCTCTAGTGGCTTATAAATTTTTGCCCAAATAGTGACTTAGGGAGATCTCGTTGATTTCTTCTTATGGTGCCACATGCTACAGTATTTCTGTAAGCGAGGCACTTGAATAGTGTAACACTGGTATAAAAATTATTCAGGTAGCAGTGGTAGCACTTGTCCAGTAGTGGGTACACCAAGGCAACACTACCTTAGCAGTAATACACAGGAAGGGGGACATTCTGAGGTCATCTCTGGGTGGGCAAAGTGTATTATCAGCTTAATGTAAAAACTTATAGATGCCTTCAATGTGCATCCTACTCGTGGCCATTTTGAATATTGAATATGTCTGTGCTCCAATATTCCCCATTTTATGGCTTTCTTACTATACCCATAAGCAGTATTATGCCCCAATATTTCTCTATATCTGCTGTAGTGACAGGAGCCAACCTGTGGGGTTGTGAATAAAAAGAAGTGGGGTTTTAGGTAATATATGCAGTATAGAGATTTGTCTGGAATATCATTACAGTTTTTAGCTCCTCATCAAATAAAAATCTAAAAAAAGTCTACAGTTCCTTGCGCTCCTATGTCAAATTGTATTCCAGGTTGGCAAACAAAGTCTGGGACCTGAGGGGAATTTTTATCTGGGGCTACCCATCTGGGGTCAGGAGAAGTCCTAAGCACTTATCTGTAAAGATTCCAGGCACTTCTCACATAGATTTCCCAGGCACTTCTCCCAATGAAGTCCTAGGGAACCTTCTCAGGGGGTTTTCCATGTTACCGCAAAATGAGGGGCAGGAGGGGAAAAAGGAGCCATCAAAACTAGATAGGCACACCTAACAGATGGCACACAGAAAAATTATACAAAGTACAACAAAGTATATGAGCACACCTAACAGATGATGCACTGGAAAAAATTGATACCAGGCTAAAAATGCATGTAGATAATCATCTTTTTTTACTATACAAATGCTGTAATTGGCAACATTTGACTGGCCAATCACTGCAATCACTCTGATTGCCGAGTGACGTGGGCAGGAGTTTATCCTACCTACATCACCCGAGTTTCATTGTGATATCACCATGTCAGCCGACATGGTGATATCCGATGTAAACAGTGCATCTCTGCCATGCCGATCCCCCATGTCGTGAAAGCATGGCGTGGAGCTTGAAGAGGTTACATGGTTTTCTGGTTCGTCTAGTTTACTAAAATGATTTAAAAAAAATCAAAAAGCAATTTGATTTGGCAGAGGTTCTTTATTAAGGGTTTAGGTCACTTTGTAGAGTATAATTAATTTATGATTACCATTTGAATGCGGCAATTGTCTTATTAGCACTTAAATATTCACTATGGCTTTACCCACAAATGAGCAAAGGATGTGCAGAAATGCACATCATATTCAATATAGTATGTTAAAAATTGGAGTTGTCATTTTTTTTAAACATGAAAACATAAAATAATAAGTGTCTTCATGATCTAAAAGTAGAACAAAAGAAACAAAGCCTGTAAAAACTGGAGAAACTTTCCACCTTCCCAATCCATTCCATAGAATACAGAAAACAAACCCTATTCCAGCTCTATCAACAAATAAAATGTAACAGATAAAATGTGATAGCTGTTGAACGGTAGGGAACAAAAGACAGGGATGCAAGAACGAAAATTAATTGCATCCTTTAACCCCTTAACGCCGAAGCCACTTTTCACCTTCCTGACACGGCCCATTTTTTCAAATCTGACAAGGATATAAGTGGATATAACTTTGGAAAGCTTTAACATATCCAAGTGATTTTGAAAATGTTTTCTCGTGACACATTGTACTTCATGTTTGTTAAAAAAATTTTCAAATTCAAAATGTTCTACTTTTTCCACACATAGTCATAACAGCAAAAAACATAATAACTAACATTCACTGAATGTCTTCTTTATGCCTCTGTGTTTTTTTATACATTCTTTCATTTTTGTAAGATGTTATATGTAGAGATGAGCGAACATGCTCGTCCGAGCTTGATGCTCGGTCGAGCATTAGGGTACTCGAAACTGCTCGTTACTCGGACGAATACTTCGCCCGCTCGAGAAAATGGCAGCTCCCGCCGTTTTGCTTTTTGGCGGCCAGAAACAGAGCCAATCACAAGCCAGGAGACTCTGCACTCCACCCAGCATGACGTGGTACCCTTACACGTCGATAGCAGTGGTTGGCTGGCCAGATCAGGTGACCCTGGGATAGACTAGCCGCTGGCCGCGCTGCTCGGATCATTCTGTCTCTGGATGCCGCTAGGGAGAGAGCTGCTGCTGGTCAGGGAAAGCGTTAGGGTGTTCTATTAGCTTACTGTTAGGCAGGAGTGATTCTCAAAGAACCCAACAGCCCTTCTTAGGGCTACAATAACGTTCTACTTTTTTTATTTTAATTTGCATCTTTTACCATTTTGTGAGGAATTAGCAGGGGGACTTGCTACCGTTGTGTTTAGCTCTTAGTGGCACACATATCCATAGCAAAGACCGAAGTGGGAAAATTCAGTAGGGGTTGGATTTCTATTAGGCAATAACTCAGTGTCATCTCATCTGGCATAGTAGTGTGCTTCCTTTGATACTTGGCTAGAAAATAGCCATAGGAGAATACAAACAGCTTCTTGAAGCCTACAGTAGCGTTCTATATATTTGATTTCTGGTTGATCTGCTGGTGGCTGTAGTTTCTGCAGTGCATGTACTTGCCAATTCTGAGCAATTTGTAGTGAGACTTGCGACCGCTGTGTTCTGCGCTTAGTGGCGCACATATCCATAGCAAAGACCGAAGTGGCAAAATTCAGTAGGGGTTGGATTTCTATTAGGCAATAACTCAGTGTCATCTCATCTGGCATAGTAGTGTGCTTCCTTTGATACTTGGCTAGAAAATAGCCATAGGAGAATACAAACAGCTTCTTGAAGCCTACAGTAGCGTTCTATATATTTGATTTCTGGTTGATCTGCTGGTGGCTGTAGTTTCTGCAGTGCATGTACTTGCCAATTCTGAGCAATTTGTAGTGAGACTTGCGACCGCTGTGTTCTGCGCTTAGTGGCGCACATATCCATAGCAAAGGCCGAAGTGGCAAAATTCAGTAGGGGTTGGATTTCTATTAGGCAATAACTCAGTGTCATCTCATCTGGCATAGTAGTGTGCTTCCTTTGATACTTGGCTAGAAAATAGCCATAGGAGAATACAAACAGCTTCTTGAAGCCTACAGTAGCGTTCTATATATTTGATTTCTGGTTGATCTGCTGGTGGCTGTAGTTTCTGCAGTGCATGTACTTGCCAATTCTGAGCAATTTGTAGTGAGACTTGCGACCGCTGTGTTCTGCGCTTAGTGGCGCACATATCCATAGCAAAGGCCGAAGTGGCAAAATTCAGTAGGGGTTGGATTTCTATTAGGCAATAACTCAGTGTCATCTCATCTGGCATAGTAGTGTGCTTCCTTTGATACTTGGCTAGAAAATAGCCATAGGAGAATACAAACAGCTTCTTGAAGCCTACAGTAGCGTTCTATATATTTGATTTCTGGTTGATCTGCTGGTGGCTGTAGTTTCTGCAGTGCATGTACTTGCCAATTCTGAGCAATTTGTAGTGAGACTTGCGACCGCTGTGTTCTGCGCTTAGTGGCGCACATATCCATAGCAAAGGCCGAAGTGGCAAAATTCAGTAGGGGTTGGATTTCTATTAGGCAATAACTCAGTGTCATCTCATCTGGCATAGTAGTGTGCTTCCTTTGATACTTGGCTAGAAAATAGCCATAGGAGAATACAAACAGCTTCTTGAAGCCTACAGTAGCGTTCTATATATTTGATTTCTGGTTGATCTGCTGGTGGCTGTAGTTTCTGCAGTGCATGTACTTGCCAATTCTGAGCAATTTGTAGTGAGACTTGCGACCGCTGTGTTCTGCGCTTAGTGGCGCACATATCCATAGCAAAGGCCGAAGTGGCAAAATTCAGTAGGGGTTGGATTTCTATTAGGCAATAACTCAGTGTCATCTCATCTGGCATAGTAGTGTGCTTCCTTTGATACTTGGCTAGAAAATAGCCATAGGAGAATACAAACAGCTTCTTGAAGCCTACAGTAGCGTTCTATATATTTGATTTCTGGTTGATCTGCTGGTGGCTGTAGTTTCTGCAGTGCATGTACTTGCCAATTCTGAGCAATTTGTAGTGAGACTTGCGACCGCTGTGTTCTGCGCTTAGTGGCGCACATATCCATAGCAAAGGCCGAAGTGGCAAAATTCAGTAGGGGTTGGATTTCTATTAGGCAATAACTCAGTGTCATCTCATCTGGCATAGTAGTGTGCTTCCTTTGATACTTGGCTAGAAAATAGCCATAGCAATAGGATAGGATTGTTTGGTTTTAAAAACTCAAAAAAAAAACAAAAAACACAAAAAAAAAAACACAAAAAAACACCAAAAAAAACAAAAAGAAGTAAAAAAAAAAAAAAAGTTATAACTCTCATTTTAAAAATGTTTAACCCGAGGGCTAGGGGTAGAGGACGAGGGCGGGGACGTGGGCGTCCAACTACTGCAGGGGTCAGAGGCCGTGGTCCTGGGCGGGGTGAGACACCACCTGCTGATGAGGGAGCAGGGGAACGCCGCAGAGCTACACTCCCTAGGTTCATGTCTGAAGTTACTGGGAATCGTGGTAGAGCACTGTTGAGGCCAGAACAGTGCGAACAGGTGATGTCGTGGATTGCCGACAATGCTTCGAGCAATTTGTCCACCAGTCAGTCTTCCACGCAGTCCACCCATGTCACCGAAATCGGCACTCCTCCAGCTCCTGCACCTCAGCCTCCTCCCCCCCAGTCTGCCCCCTCCCAGCAAAATTTGCCATTTGAACCGGCATACTCTGAGGAACTGTTTTCTGGACCCTTCCCACAGTCACAAACCACTTGTCCGGTTGCTGATGAGCAATTTTCCGATGCCCAGGTTTTCCACCAGTCACAGTCTGTGGGTGATGATGACCTTCTTGACGTAGTGGAAGTGTGTAAAGAGGTGTCCGACGATGAGGAGACACGGTTGTCAGACAGTGGGGAAGTTGTTGTCAGGGCAGGAAGTCCGAGGGGGGAGCAGACTGAGGGATCGGAGGATGATGAGGTGACAGACCCAAGCTGGGTTGAGAGGCCGGGTGAACACAGTGCTTCTGAGACGGAGGAGAGTCCTCGACCTGAACAGGTTGGAAGAGGCAGTGGTGGGGCCAGACGGAGAGGCAGGGCCAGAGCTGGTGCATCAGCGCCACTGTCAACTAGTGAAGCTCCCGTGGTGAGGGCTCTTGCGGCGAGGGCTAGATCTTCAGAAGTGTGGAGGTTCTTTAAGGAAACACCGGATGACCGACGGACTGTGGTGTGCAACATTTGCCAAACCAGGCTCAGCAGGGGTTCCACCACTACTAGCTTAACTACCACCAGTATGCGCAGGCATATGAATGCTAAGCACCCCACTCAGTGGCAACAAGCCCGTTCACCTCCGGCCGTGCACACCACTGCTCCTTCCCCTGTGTCAGCTGCTAGTCAGCCCCCTGCCCAGGACCCTGGCACAAAAACCCCATCGTCGCCTCCACGATCCTCCACAGCATCCACCAGCGTTCAGCTCTCCATACCCCAGACGCTGGAGCGGAAACGCAAATATAGTGCAACCCACCCGCACGCCCAAGCCCTTAATGTGCACATCTCCAGATTGCTTAGCCTGGAGATGCTGCCCTATAGGCTAGTAGAGACCGAGGCCTTTCGCAACCTCATGGCGGCGGCCGCCCCTCGGTATTCGGTCCCCAGCCGCCACTACTTTTCCCGATGTGCCGTCCCAGCCCTGCACCAGCACGTGTCAGACAACATCATCCGTGCCCTGACCAACGCCGTTTCTGACAAGGTCCACCTGACCACGGACACGTGGACGAGTGCTGCCGGGCAGGGCCACTATATATCGCTGACGGCACATTGGGTTAACTTGGTGGAGGCTGGGACCGAGTCTGACCCTGGGGCTGCTCATATACTGCCGACGCCGAGGATTGCGGGGCCTACCTCGGTCCAGGTGTTTCAGGCCTACTATGCCTCCTCCTCCTCCCACCCCTCCTCCACCTCCTCCTCCGAACTACCATCCGTGGGCACGGCGCCATCAGTCGGTAGCTCTAGGCACAGCAGCAGTGCCGTCGCTAAGCGACAGCAGGCGGTGCTCAAACTGCTGAGCCTAGGCGACAAAAGGCACACCGCCCAAGAGCTATTACAGGGCATCACGGCGCAGACTGATCTGTGGCTGGCACCGCTGAACCTCAAGCCGGGAATGGTTGTGTGTGACAACGGCCGTAACCTGGTGGCGGCTCTGCAACTCGGCAGACTGACACATGTGCCATGCCTGGCCCATGTGTTAAATCTGATAGTGCAGCGTTTCCTCAAGACATACCCCAATCTGTCTGATTTGCTCACGAAAGTGCGCCGCATCTGTGCGCATTTCAGGAAGTCCAGCCCAGATGCTGCCACTCTCAGGGCAGCGCAGCGCCGCCTCCAACTGCCCGCTCACCGACTGTTGTGCGACGTGCCCACGAGGTGGAATTCAACAATGACCATGTTATCCAGAGTTTACCAGCAGCGCAGAGCGATTGTAGACTGCCAGATGTCAACTTCCACCAGAACTGGTAGTCAGGTCAGTCAGCTTCCTCAAGTCTACAATGAGGAGTGGACGTGGATGTCTGATATCTGTCAGGTGCTGAGTAACTTTGAGGAGTCAACACAGATGGTCAGTGGCGATGCCGCCATCATCAGCCTCACCATCCCGCTGCTTGGCCTGTTGAAAAACTCTCTGGTCAGCATGAAGTCGGAAGCTTTGCGCTCGTCACAAGAGACGGGGGAAGAATATTCCCTTGTTGATAGCCAAAGCACCCTGAGGTCTGTTTCTCAGCGCATATCGGAGGAGGTGGAGGTGGAGGAGGATGAGGAGGAAGAGGAGGAGAATGTTGGCGAGACACAAGAGGGGACCATTGTTGAGTCCTTCACTGTTCAGCGTGTATGGGCAGAAGAAGAGGAGTTGGAGGAGTTGGAGGAGGAGGAAATGGACAGTCAGGCCAGTGAGGGGAGTGAATTCTTACGCGTTGGTACTCTGGCGCATATGGCAGATTTCATGCTAGGCTGCCTATCCCGTGACCCTCGCGTTCAAAGAATTTATTCCAGCACCGATTACTGGGTGTTCACTCTCCTGGACCCACGGTACAAGCAAAATCTTCCCACTCTCATCCCTGGAGAGGAAAGGAGTGTGAGAATGCATGAATACCAGCAGGCCCTGGTGCACAAGCTGAAACAGTATTTCCCTTCTGACAGCGCTAGCGGCAGAGTGCGTAGTTCTGCGGGACAAGTAGCGAGGGAGAGTAGGCGAGCAGGCAGCTTGTCCAGCACTGGCAAGGGTACGCTTTACAAGGCTTTTGCCAGCTTTATGTCACCCCAGCAAGACACTGTCACCTGTCCCCAGTCTCGGCAGAGTAGGGCTGATCTTTACAGAAAGATGGTGAGGGAGTACGTAGCTGACCATACCATCGTCCTAAATGATCACACAGCTCCCTACAACTACTGGGTTTCAAAGCTGGACATGTGGCACGAACTGGCGCTGTACGCCTTGGAGGTTCTTGCCTGCCCTGCCGCTAGCGTCTTGTCCGAGCGGGTTTTCAGTGCAGCTGGTGGCATCATCACCGATAAGCGTACACGCCTGTCGACTGACAGCGCTGACAGGCTGACGCTTATTAAAATGAATAAAGGCTGGATTTCTCAGAATTTCCAATCTCCACCAGGTGAAGGAAGCTCAACCTGAATAATTGATCCACTCCTCCTCCTCCTCCTCATTTTCCTCCTTCTCCTCCTCTTTGTACAGTAAAGCAGAGGAAAATGGCTATTTTTTGACAGGGCCCACTGGCTCTTGCTATAGTACTTCATGCATTTAATTTTTCTGGAGGGCCACCTACCCGGTCCTCTGTTTGAAACAATTTTTGTGAGTGCCACATACAGGCACTCAATCTATTCCATTTTTCTGGAGGGCCACCTACCCGGTCCTCTGTTTTAAAAAATTTTTGGGACTGCCACATACAGGCACTCAATCTATTCCATTTTACTGCAGGGCCACCTACCTGCTCCTCTGGTTTGAACAATTTTTGGGACTGCCACATACAGGCACTCAATCTATTCCATTTTACTGGAGGGCCACCTACCTGCTCCTCTGGTTTGAAACATTTTTGGGACTGCCACATACAGGCACTCAATCTATTCCATTTTACTGCAGGGCCACCTACCTGCTCCTCTGGTTTGAACAATTTTTGGGACTGCCACATACAGGCACTCAATCTATTCCATTTTACTGCAGGGCCACCTACCTGCTCCTCTGGTTTGAACAATTTTTGGGACTGCCACATACAGGCACTCAATCTATCCCATTTTACTGGAGGGCCACCTACCTGCTCCTCTGGTTTGAAAAATGTTTGGGACTGCCACATACAGGCACTATCCAAATTAAATTGTCTCCATAGCAGCCTCCACACGTTGTCTCCATTGCTACCTCCAAAAGTCGTCCATATAGCTGCCTCCATACATCGTCCCTTTATCAAACGAGGTGTGTCAGGCAGAAATTTGGGTTGTTTTCATGGATTCCACATCAAAGTTGTTAACTTTGTCGCCACCCTGCTGTGTTATCCACAAAATATACTGGCAAACTTTTACCATTTAGGGATATTATTTCAGCGCTTCTTGCGCATCTGTTTACATTCCCCTCACCCGGCATATCCTAAACTTATAAGAACGCTACTACACTTGATCTTATACAAAAGGTTCTTAGAAGTGCTGTTTGGGGAGTAGCCTAGAGACAGGGGCTTGGATTGGCGAAAGCTCGCCTGGCAGCGGAACACCAGCTCCATGCGCATCATGCGCTTCTTGCGCATCTGTTTACATTCCCCTCACCCGCCATATCCCAAACTTATAAGAACGCTACTACACTTAACTTGGTGCAGGCTGGGACCGAGTCTGACCCTGGGGCTGGTCATATACTGCCGACGCAGAGAATTGCGGGGCCTACCTCGGTCCAGGTCTCAAAGGCCTACTATACCTCCTCCCACCCCTCCTCCACCTCCTCCTCCTCCGAATTACCATCCGTGGGCATGGCGCCATCAGTCGGTAGCTCTAGGCACAGCAGCAGTGCCGTCGCTAAGCGACAGCAGGCGGTGCTGAAACTGCTGAGCCTAGGCGATAAAAGGCACACCGCCCAAGAGCTATTACAGGGCATTCCACATCAAAGTTGTTAACTTTGTCGCCACCCTGCTGTGTAATCCCCAAAATATACTTGCAAACTTTTACCATTTAGGGATATTATTTCAGCGCTTCTTGCGCATCTGTTTACATTCCCCTCACCCGCCATATCCTAAACTTATAAGAACGCTACTACACTTGATCTTATACAAAAGGTTCTTAGAAGTGCTGTTAGGGGAGTAGCCTATAGACAGGGGCTTGGATTGGCGAAAGCTCGCCTGGCAGCGGAGCGCCAGCTCCATGCCAAGATCCAACTAACATAGTTTTAACTGCAGCACCTTTAATCTACTACTAGTTCACTGCCTCCATACATGGTCCCCTTATCAAACGAGCTGTGTCAGGCAGAATTTTGGGTTGTTTTCATGGCTTCCATGTTAACTTTGTCGCCACCCTGCTGTGTAATCCACAAAATATACTGGCAAACTTTTATCATGTACCGATATTATTTGAGCGCTTCTTGCTCACCTCCTTTGGTTCCTCTCTGCCACCCATTGGTTTGAAGCCTGAGTCCATTTAGGGTATGTCGCCATGCCACTCTCTAGCCTTCCGCTGCTGCCGCTGCCTCTGCATGCCGTCCCCTATAGTGTCAGGGTCAATTATTGGATGTTTTAGATGCTATCTAGCTTTATTCTGTCACTCTGTCATGGCCATGCTGTTGCCCATAATTTTGGCATAATGGTGCGATTATGCAGCCTCAGAGGCATCCATGCATGCTGCCCCTGCTGTTTCCTGTCCATTTCCGTGGTGTTTCCATCCTTTTCTGAGGTTCCCAGGTGTTTGGCCAAGCTTCCCTGTGCAGAGCCTTGGTCCCCTTGAAAAATGCTCGAGTCTCCCATTGACTTCAATGGGGTTCGTTATTCGAGACGAGCACTCGAGCATCGGGAAAAGTTCGTCTCGAATAACGAGTACCCGAGCATTTTAGTGTTCGCTCATCTCTAGTTATATGGCTTTAAACGTTAGGTGCAATTTTTTAAATTTTCATAAAAAACGCACAATCCTTCTCAGGTTTGAAGTCACTTTGAGAGGCCTAAATAAAAGTAAAACGCCATAAATTACCCCATTTTAGAAACTACACCCCTCAATGTACGTAAAATCACTTTTAGGAAGTTTGTTAACCCTTTAATTGTTTTATAGGGGTTAAAACAAAATCGGATGCAATTTCAAAATATTTTTTTCTTTGGCTAAATGAATGTGTGTTTCATAAAATGTACAAATTCTCAGTGGATAAAATACCAAAACGCTCCACAAAGTTTGATAGCCAATCCCTCCCGTGTATAACAATACCCCATATGTGGTGCTAACCTGCTGTATTTGCACACGCCAGGGCATCAAAGGGAAGCTGTGCCATTCAGAGCAGATTATGCATTGTCACGTTTTAGTGGCTATACAATCTTTATTTTTTTGACAATTTAGACATATAAGGGCTTATTTTTTGCGACATGATATGCACTTTACAAATACTTCATTTTAGTGGGTCTGTAGCTTTTTGATGAGATTTTATTAACTCTTTAATGTATGGAGGAAAAGAAAATTGACAATTTTGGGTTTCTTTTTTTTGTATCTTTTTGGGGTCGTACACCGTACACTAAAAATACTATATTATCTTTATTCTATGGTGATACCATATTTATATAGTTTTATATATGTATTTTTACAATTTTACTGGAAAAGAACAAATTTAAAGAAAATCTCATTTGTTTTTGCATTGCCATCTTTTCGGAGATATAACTTTAATATTTTTTCGGTTGACAGCTTGTTTAGGGCTTATTTGTAACGTGTTGAGTTGTCTTTTTCAGTGGTACCATTTTGGTGCACATAAATTTTTTTGATCACTTTTTGGAACATTTTTGTGAAGGGATTTTATGAAAGATTTACATTTTTGGCGAGTTTTTTGGGTTTTGTTTTTACGGCGTTCACCGTACGGGTCCAATAATGTTTCTGACTTATTGTACAGATTGTTAAGGATGCAGCGATTTCAAATATGTGGAGGGTTTTGATGATTTTTTTCGTTTTTTTTTAGTTTATTAGATGTATAAAGGGAATGTTTAACTTTATTTAATTAATTCTTTTTATTAAATAGTGTGTTTAATTAGTGTTTTTAACTTTTTTTTCTTTACTTTTACAGGTTGGCTTGAACAAGCGATCCTCTGATTGCTTGTTCAAGCTATTCTTCACCCAATACAGCGTAATACAAATGTATTACATTGTATTATGTGACACACTGAGCATGCCAGAAGGCTGGACCTTGCTCCTGAAGAGTATCGCTCAGCCCCGCGACACTGGCAGATCCCGTGGCTGCGATCAGAACGCCCCGGTGGTCCGATCCCCGTTAAATGCCCCTGACACGCCGCGGTCAGTGCGACCGCGGCGTGTTAGGGGTTAACACCCATGATTGGAGAAATCTCCGATTACGGATGTTAGAGGCAGGTGTTGGCTATAATATATAGCCAACACACGCAACTTCTGGCGCCGACTCCGTTAAGGAGCCGGCACCAGAAGCATGACATAGTATTACTGCATATTGTGGGACCGCACGTCCCAACATGCAGTAATACTACATCAAATGTCGGGAAGGGGTTAAAGGTTACACACCCCTGAGGAAGTCACATCAGTGACGGACCCAATGGGGGTCATTTACTAAGGGCCTGATTCGCGTTTTCCCGACGTGTGATCCCGAATATTTCCGAAAGGAAACCTGACGAATTCGGAAAACCCACCAGCGCTACCTGGTGGACGTTGGAGGAACTACCTTTGTGAATCCCGGCCGGACCCGAATCCACCGCAGAGAACGCGCCGCTGGATCGCGAATGGACCGGGTAAGTAAATCTGCCCCAATGGGTTGGTCTCTTACTGCAAGATGGAGGCAAGATGAAGCGCTAGGACAGCGCGAAACGACTCGTCCCTCTAACCCTCACCCCCGTTTTTTCCTGCTGTCAGATGTCTCTCCCTGTGAAACGAAGTACTTTTTAAGAATATGAAATAAAAGAGAAAGAAATTTTAATGATAAAACGGTGAGTGCCGACTTTTTTTCTACTCCCTTGATGAATGTCAGATGCAAGACTTTTCTTTAGTCGACCAAAGTCAGAGCACCGCATATGTTTTTTTCCCCAGATTGGATTGACTCCATGTAAAAACATCATCACCTACCTCACAATATATATAAAAAAAGTGTACATAAGAATTTGAGGATATGAGCAGTGCCCCTATACTTTTTTCTTTTTTCTCAGTGACTATTTTTGGTCTCTTACTGCATCCTTGCACCACTTACTCACATACCCTTGGGATTGTAATAGAAATTGGAACAGTAGTTTTTCACCTTTTTACATATTTGCTATCAGTGGGGATATCTCAAGAAATACACTTTGTCAATCCCCACTGACAAAGAAAGCAACCATAGATATCCATAAAATAAGTTATGTGCAATATTGAAACATGAGACGGGAAAAAAGTATTAAATGCATGAAGACAAAAGTGCAAAAAGCAATGTGATACCATGACATCAGCTAAACTGTATCAGTTATTAGAAAACAAAACTGCTAATTAAATAATATCAGCTGTTTGAATGATGGAATAAAAAAATGTGTTTCTTTGCCAAGGTGCCATATAAGAACATCTAATAATGGGTTAAACCTTTACTCCACACATCCCCACAAAAGTTCAGACAGAGTAGTGAAAACAATTATCAGAAGGGTTGTCCAAGAGTCAAGGATCATCCGTGTAGAACTACAGATAGACCTGAAATTAGCAGGCACAAAAGAAAACAATACATAATGCTCTCAACGTCCATGGTCTCTATGCACACTCACCATGCAAGACTCCATTGCTAAACAAAATGCATGCACAAACATTTAAAAACAAAATAAGTCTGTAAAATGGATCCTGTCTCCAGGATCCTCATTTTCAATAAAGAGAGCTGGATCGAAAAGGTCCAAAAAAAAATAATTGCATTACAATATAATTGTTTCTTTTAAATTACCTGGGTTCCTGCAAGAATCCTGTGCTGAGTCATAATGTGTGTTTTGGATACATGTGCCTTGTTTGTGCTGCTCAATCACTCCTCAGATTTCAGCCCTCACCTATCTGCTCCTTCACTCACACGGGACAGAGTGGTCAGCTGACATAAGTGGGGAGGATGGAGTTGTACAGGAGAAGGTGGGGGCTAATAGCTGTGGAGTGAGTGAGCAGAGCAAACAAGTCATGTGATTTTGAAAGCTTCCAAACCAAAACAAACCCTGGGACTCAGCACAGGATTCTGTCAGGAAGCCAGGTACATTAAAGCACAAAATTAAATTGTAATGCAAATGCTCAGAAAAGGCAGAAAGGCATCTATGTAATGCAAGTGTAATGTGCTTCTGCAACCTGTCTGTAATAGGCTTCTGCAACCTGAGGTCCCTGGTGGCAGGTTCCCTTTAAATACTGAGAGAATATAGTCTGGGCAAATGATTCAAAAAATAAACTCTTTTAAAACATGTCTCACTGGCAAACTTCACTTTATCAAAGAATGATCATTGGACAAATGTTCTTCAACATTGTTGATAAAATCATACTGCTACCTGCCAGGGTAATGAAGGTAAAATAAGTGTGAGCATTTCAGCAACGAAATTGGCCAGATTGATCAATAGTGAAGAAAATTGCACAAAGTACAGTACTAAGTACATTGCCTCCTGAATGTGCAGGGTGTGCCAGAGTATTGATTACTGGACCACAGTCTTCAATTATCTGGCACACCCTGTACTGCTCTGGAACACAATTTTGTTTAGTTGCTGTATTAAATGTGATGCATACTCTGACTAAACACTACCATGCCCCTTTTGGTGCACATTTCTTCTGTTTTGTCGACACAGTGCAGCCGCAACACAAAACTGTCCCTGATACTTCTTAAATACAAGTCCAAGATCCAAAGACGTTCTTTTTAGTTTTCAAAAAAAAAGCTTTATTTGAGAAATAAACAGATTACATTATAGTATGCGAAATATCTTGTGATTTACATAGATAATACATCTGTTGTGTTGGATTTTACTTATTACATATCTAAATCAATTGAAATTATAGGAAGTAGGGGGGAGTCTCTTACTCTCCTGGATACTTAAATCTTTTTCTTTATTGCATGTATTAGTTTATCAGGATTTGAGAGGGGGATGGGAGTAGGGTGCAGGGAAATAGGTATGGAAGGGGAGAAAAGAGGGGAGGGAGGGGGGAAGGTAACAACTGTTAGGGTGAAGACCCCTTAACTTTTGGTTTTTAAGAACCGTTAATTAGGAACAATTGATAAGAAACATCTTACACAGGTAACTGGTAATTTACTCCTTGTGTTCCAAGTGGGTTAGAAGTATTTATAGGAGGAGGTGATCCGCGTCTTGGATTAATAGTAATTGAATAATTTTTAAAGAAGAGTCTATGACTAATTTTAGCCAGCGGTGGAATTGTGGAATCGCTGTCAAGGGACAGATGAGACAAATCCATACTATCGTTCTGGTATTTATAGTATGCTACTTACTTTTATTGGGTGAACGATAATGGGTTCTATATGCATAATTACACCACAGAAGAGGTCATGGTCAGTTTCTATATTTTATCCAGTTTTCCCAAGTTTTGAGAAATGAGTCATGTGACCTGTCTATCCAACTACCTATTTCTTCTAATCTGTATATCTGATCTATTTTGTCAAGCCAGCATCCAATTGTGGGAGGGATATTGCTAAGCCAATTCAGAGGAATTAATGCTTTAGCTGCTTGTGTCAAGATTGTGGGTAGGTGGTTTTTCTTTGGTGTCCAGGTTTTATTAGGGAGCCATGATAGAGCTGATTCCGGCGTGAGCTGGATGTTTAGGGATGTAATTTTATTTATGGCTTTAGAGACTTCATCCCAGAACGATTTAATTTTGGGGCATGTCCAAAATATGTGGAAGTGTGATGCCCCATTCGAGTTACATCTCCAACATTTACTATGTGTTATTAGTCCCATACGTTGAAGTGTCGTGGGAGTTCTGTGCCAACGCGTTATTATTTTATAGGAGTTCTCCTGGAATCTCGTACATCTGGAAAAGCCATGTGAGTTACTTAGAATTTTCCTAGTATCTCCTTCAGAGATTGTTATCCCAAGGTCCCTTTCCCATGCGAGTATGAATGCTGGTTTAGGAGTTTGGTTTTCTAGATTTGTTAGTTTGTGGTAAAACTTAGATAGTAAGTGTCTTGTGGCAGTTGTGCTTAGAATTTGTTCCTCTATCCATGAAATTTCTGGGTTGACTTTGGACATTGTGACTACCTTTTTACAAATAAGTGATATGTCTAATTTGTGTATAAAATGGAGGTTTGGGAGAACTTGATTTAAGAAAAAAGTTAGCTTATCGGGTTGTTTCGTTTTTTCCAAAATTTCTTTAGTTGAGAAACATCTCAAGTAATCCCAGGCTCCGGAGATGTCTTTTTTATATTCGGTTCCTATGTATGGTATTAAATTGGCTGGCATAGCAGGGGAGAGCGTGTTTGGTTTTGGGGCGAATTGCTTCGCTGTTGTCAGGGTTCCTTTGGATAGTTCACTTAGGAATTTGGGATTCCTGTTTGCTATGGAGTCCCATGCCCAAGCTAGTGTGTCTGTAGAAATTAGTGAGAGTTCTAGGTCTGTCCCTAATATATTAGCTGCGTTATTATTAAGTTGTACCCATCTTCTCAAATGGATTGCTTGGTAGTACTTTCTAGGGTCTGGTAGGCCTATCCCTCCTTCTCTTCTGGATTGTACTAGTCTGGAGTACGCCATTCTTGAGCTACCTCCTTTCCATAGGAACTTCCTGAATATTGATCTTATGGATGTGAGGAAACTTTGTGGCAGGTATATAGGGACCATCTGTAGTAGGTAGAGGAGTTTGGGCATGGTAAAAGTTTTTAGGAGGTTTTTCCTTCCTAGCCAAGACATAAATGGAGTTGTTATTGCCTTCAGTTGTTGGTCGATTTGATTTATTAAAGGATCATAGTTCTCTTTGTATAATGATGCTGGGTTGTTTGTGATGTTTATTCCTAAGTATTTAAGCTTCTTGGGTTGCCATTTGATTGGGTAAGTGTTTTGAAGGTGTGTTATGTGTGATTTTGGCGCTGAAATATTTAGTGCTACCGATTTACTGAAATTTACTCTAAAATTGGAGACTTGTCCGAATGATTCCATTATTTGAAAAATGTGGGCAAATGCTGCGTTTAGATGAGCCAGATTTAATACCCTTAATCTCGGGGTGTTCTCTTAAGGTTTGGAGAAGGGTCTCCATGACTAAAACAAATAGTGATGGAGACAATAGACACCCTTGTCTGGTGCCGTTTTGTATGTTAAAAGATTCGGAGTATGTGCTATTTACTTTGATTCTGGCACTGGGTTGGGTGTATAGAGTTTTCACAGCACTCAGGAAGGATTCTGGAAAGCCAAACTTCCTCAGAGTCTCAAACATGAATAACCAGCTTATTCTGTCAAAGGCCTTCTCGGCGTCAGTGCCGAGAAGGACCAAAGGTATGTTCTTATGTTTGGCATAATTAATAGCATGAATGACTCTACAGGAATTTTGGTTTCCTTCTCTACCTGGGACGAATCCCGCTTGGTCAGGGTGCAAAAGTCTGGGTAATAGTTTATTCAACCTTTGTGATAGGACCTTAGCCCAAATTTTTAAGTCTATATTTAATAAAGAAATAGGTCTATAACTTCCACAGTTTTCTGGGTCTTTGCCTTCCTTATGTATTACAGTTATTGTAGCTTCTAAAGCTTGTTTCGGGAGAGTCTCCCCCTGGCGGAGGGCTTCACACCATATGGTCAAATGGGGGATCAGAACATCTGCTAGTTTTTTGTAGTATATTGTAGGTAATCCGTCTGGTCCTGGGCTTTTATGTAGTGGTAGGGAGTTTAAAATTGTTTGGATTTCCAGTGCTGTAATAGGTCTTGTTAGCTCTTCTATCTCTGAAGGATTGAGACAGGGAAGCTGTAATTCCTCTAGGAAGTTTTTTATTTTATTAATTAGACTAGAGCCATCTGCTGGTAGGTGTGGTGGAATATTATATAGTTCTTTGTAGAATTTTTTGAATTCACTGGCTATTTCTTTTGTGTCCTTTGTTTTGGTATGGTCTGATTTGGTGATGGATCTTATGTATGTGATAGCTCTCTGTTTTTGAAGAGATTGTGCCATTAGCTTGTTACCTTTATCTCCATGAGCATAGTATATGTATTTAGAGAACATGTAGTTTTTGGCTATTTTTAGGTTTAGGCAATCTTTTAGTTGTTTTCTCAGAGAAGTGAGTTCCTCAAGTGCGTATAGTGCTTGGGTTTTTTTGTGTTTTAGCTCTAGGAGGTAAATTTTTTGGATTAGGTCATCTATTCTTTTAGTTTTTTTTTTTTTACCGCTGCCCCAAGTGCCATGAGTTCCCCTCTTATAAACATCTTATGTGCGTCCCAAGTTAATGGGATTGAAGTGTCTGAGGGTGAATTTCGTGCAAAGAAGGACATTAGTTTCTTCTTTGTTTCTTCGATATGGACATCCGAGTCCAATAAGGTTTCATTTAACCTCCATAGGCCCTGGGGGCGCGGTAGAGTATCTATTTTTATTTGCGCTGTGACAAGTGCGTGGTCGGAAACTGACCTGATTCCTATGGAGATCGACTGTAGTGCCTTTAGTGCTATGTTGGTGATGAATAGGTAGTCTTTGAAAGGAATCATGCGGACTAGAATAAAAGGTATAATCCCTGGTAGAGGGATGTATCGTGCGCCAGGCATCTATTAATTCTAGCCTCTGCAGAGTTTTATGTAATCTAACCAAATAGTACCTTCAGCAAACTCATGTAGCTTTTCCAGAGTTTCAATGAGCCAGTCAATCTGACCCGAATTAGGGGCATATAGATTGGCCAATGTGACTTTGGTGTTGCCTATATTTCCTTTTATGAATAGAAATCTCCCTTCACTGTCCTGATATGAGGTGATGTGCTCAAATGGGATGTTTTTTGCAATTCCTATTGTTGTTCCTCTTGCGGCTTTTTCGTAGGTACTATGGTACCAATGTTGGAAGTGATGTGTTGCTAACTTTGGAGTTTTTCCATGTTTAAAGTGTGTTTCTTGTAGGAAACATATGCCTGTTTGTGATTTGCGTAATAATGTAATTACCTGTGACCTCTTCTGTGGTGTATTCAAACCCTTGACGTTAAAGGTGGATATTGAAACTGTGGCCATGATTGGTGGTTATTTGGTAGTTGAAAGCTTGTAGACTCTTCAATTTGGAAACGTAGGGGAAGACGCGGATCCTCCGATGGGAAATATACGTAGACCTGTGTAGGGATAAAAACAAGAACATCGAAATGGATGCAATTAACATAGGTTGAAACGAAATATAGTAATGTAGTAAGCAAAACATTTTCTATTTAAGTTAATTTCCTAGGGTTTGATAGGGTTGAAGGAAATTCCTCAGCTAAACGCTGTGTGGGGTTAGTGGTGGGGGGAGAGTTGTCCTGATCGGTGGCTGTGGCCAACAAAACCTATATCTATATGACAGGTAATATTTTTACTGGCAATAGGTATCTTATTACTGCACGTGCAAACAGGGGGGTCAAGATGTTAGCAGGTATATCCTGAGGGAGTAGTAGTGGATCAATTATGTTAGTATTGATTTCTAACATTAGTATCTGGACCCTTTGTTTACTCCTAGCTAGGAATAGGAGTTTTTGTTTGTGGCAAAAGTTCTCATTGTGACGATTGGTACCAGGAGCTTCTAGTTCGCTTTCTTCTTTCTTCGCGGTGATTTCCCTTTAGTCGTTGTGGACCATGGTTCCGTCGTTGGTAGTGCTGGTAAGTCCATGTATTGTTCTGGGACTGCGGACCAGGAGGAGATATCAAGAGGATCAATGTCCAGGATTTCCCAGGCTATTATTAGATCTTCTGGCTGGCGTATGGTGCATCTGGGAATGATAACCCAAATGGGAATAGCCAGCGGAATAAGATTTTGTTTCGCCTTAGATAATCTGTCAGGGGTTTTAGTAGCCTTCTTTTGTTGAGTGTTGACGATGAAATGTCCTGGAACAGGGCTATTTTCCCTTCTTTGTATTTGATTTCTTCCTTGCTCCTAGCTGCTTTTAAGATGGCTGCCGTGTCTACATAGGAAAGCAGACCACATATTACGTCTCTCGGAGGCTCATCTTGTTTCGGGGGTGGACGTAGTGCTCTGTGGATGCGTTCAATTTTTATGTCTCGTGCTCTTTCTTGTCCTAGTAAGGAATTAAATATTTCTCTTGCTGCCTCTGCTAGTTCTTCATGTGTGATTTCCTCTGTTAGTCCCTTGAACCTTATGTTCTTCCTCCTACTCCTATTCTCCTGATCTTCTAGGAGGGTGAAAGCATTGTTTAGTGCTCTTAATTGAGCTTTGTAGCCTATTTCCAGCGCTGAGCTGAAGTTAATAACTGCATCTTGGCTGGTCTCGAGTTCATCAACTCTTTGGCCTATGTTGCGGAGCTCAGTTTTAATGTCTCCTAGTTCCTTCATCACCGGTGACATTGCCTGCAGCAGTGTCTTTTTCAGAAAGGAGCGTGTTATGGGTACCTCTGAGCCTCTCGGTAAGTCTCCAGCTGCGGAGAGGCTGTCTACTTCGGACTCGTCTGCTGTCTCTAAATCTTGCTGCGTGTCCGGCGCCATCTTGCGCGCCACCGCTGTAGGAGAAGCGAACCTCTTTTTAATAAATTTGTCCAGGTCTCCCTGGGTTTTTCTCGATCTAGGGGGTACCATGTTGTTCCCCAGGGATGTCTCGGTTTGCTCTCCCCATATTTTCGCCAGGTAAGATACTGTATTACAAGGTTTTGTGGGCTAAGCCGCGGGAGCTCACACCAAGGCGTCCGTCTCTCTCTGCGGTCAGGCTCCGCCCAAAGACGTTCTTTTTAGCTCAAAGTCAGACAGAATACTGGCGCAGCCAGAATAATAGATGTGGACCAATGATCCGAAACACACAACCAGTGATACTATCCGAATCGACAAGCCAATCACCTGAGCTGAAGATCTATGGAAGGAACTAATCCTTAATGCTCATAGAAGAAGTTCAAGGAACCTTTAGGTTACTACAAGTACACCTAAGCAAAGCATGCAGCTCATGTATCCATACAGCAGGCATCCTAAAGAAAGCCTATCTAGCTGACGACAGCTTCTAAAGTATTATATACATTTCAGTTAGTTTGTGATCTTTTCTATGTGGATCTTAATATGCTCTCAATAAAGCTTTGAAGCTTTTATGTGACAGATTTTCATTTGTCCCTTTTATTCAGTTAATGTGATTAACTTTTTAACATTATTTATGAGGATCTATAGTTTGGTGTGAACTGGATGGGTTGTTTTTAGCTACATCTGGTGAGAGTAACATGTCAGTAGCACATTTAGAAATACATTTACTAAAGAAAAACTGGTGATGTGTTCACATCTATATTTCACCTGCTGCATGCATCTACTATGGCTACTAGGTTTTAAAAATTAGCATCTGCTGCAGGTTAAATATATACACATGTAGAGCATAGCACTTGAATATGCCTGCCTCTGTGAGACCTGTTATACATGATTAGCAAAAGGTGCATAACCAGGTAACGTTGTATGTGTATGTTGCTATTCATGTTTATGTTGAGAGATTAACAGCAAATAAAATTGATCTGATGTATTTAAGTTTACAATTTTCCTTTATTTCAAAGCAAAATAGATGGGTACAGTATATCATTAGACTAACCTAATACCGTTTATCAAGGCTGCTCCAATATTACCCTCAAACTTATAGTGACATTTCATATTGACTAGAAAAATAAAAACAAATGTTTTTTGTGTAGGCTCAGCATTTCTGTTCATTCAACAGGAAGGTTGTTCTTTCTAATATATTACAACTTTGTCACATGTTAAAGTGCTAACTGCTTTATAATAACTAATGAGAGGAAATAAATGATTTATTATCCTAGCTTAGTACACTAGTCTGCTGTCACGTCTCGTACTTCTTTCCCACTATTATTCTGGTTTTCAAATGAAACCCCCAATAAAGAATATAATGAAAATTCTACCTTTTGATTTAAATGTTTTTTAAAGGACCAACTATATTGAATTATTATAACATAGAGCATTATAGAGATGAGCAATAGACCAATAGCCAATTGGTAAGATCAAAAAGTAATAATTTTTTTTTTTTTGCTTATTAATGTAAACACTACACCCCATCTTAATTAAAACACAGACAAAAAACTGAAAAAAAACTAAAATGTAGAAAGTTTTAGCTAATTTATTTAACAAGAAATATGACACATATATTCAACTTACATTGGGTCCATTTCCTTCTGATCCTCCTTGAGATGGTTAAACTCCTGAATTGGAGTCCAGCTCTGTTTAATTGAATTGATTGGATTTGATTAGGAAAGGCACACACTGACTGGGCATACCAGGCAGTTCATTGACTGAGTAATGCTCTTCTCTGCTCCATGAGACCCAACTTTATAGGCAGCTCTTAATGGTTATCCCTGTGTAGAAAAGTGAACCTGCCTGCTACCCTATAAGCCCTGCACCCTCTGCCTCTCATGAGAAAGCCGAGAAAATATGGGGGGTTGGCTAAACTCACTTCTTCCCTTCCACGCTCTCTCAAAATGGCACTCACAGCGTGTGGGACCTGTTTTCCCTTTCCCAACAGGCATAGTCTATGGCTGTGTTGCAGCGTTCATCAGTGCATTCATCACCTCTCCCACCCTTGCAGGCTGTGCAGTCTAAGTTTCTTCCCGCATCCCTTATCTGCAGACTTTGGCATTCCAGCCAGCAGTCCGGGAAGAGGATTAGCATAACAGCTAGTGCAATCATAGGTTACCAACAACACCCTGCCCTTCCAGCCCTTACACGTAGCTCCACTCCTATGACAGTGTCTGGAGATCTCCTAAAGTCCCTGCTGGTAGAATTGTACTTTTATCTACAAAAAGATATTCAGTCAGCTTTACAAATTTTTCTAAATAAATGCAGCATACTAGGTGAACACACCACACATGTTGAGACCAAGATGGCTGATTTCACTGGCACCCACACGGAGCTGGTGGACCTGAGTAATAACATGGAGGAGAAGATGAGAGAGTTGAACCTAAAATTTGCTGATATGGAAGATTGTTCAGGCAGGCACAAATTTGCTGATGTGGAAGATTGTTCAGGCAGGCACAATGTTAGGAAATCACAATGTCAGGAAATCCCGCAATTGATAAAGCCTGTAGCACAAGATGAATTCCTAAAGGACATTTTTTGTCTCAGTAATGTCTTATAGGCCACAAGCTGACCTATTAATTGATCGGGTGCATAGGCTGCCCAAGGCCAAGTCGCTTCCTGCACTATGTTCTATTAGAATAGTGTTAGGCAGGAGTGATTCTACAAGAACCCAACAGCCCTTCTTAGGGCTACAACGTTATATATATATTTTTTTTATTTGCTTGTGGCTGGGCTTGCTGGCACTAGTAGTGCAGCTAGTACCATATTGTGAGCAATTTGCAGGGAGACTTGCGACCATTGTGTTTAGCTCTTAGTGACACACATATCCATTTCAAACACCTAAGTGGGACAATTTATTAGGGGTTTGATTAGAATTAGGCAGAGTCTGCTGATTTATTTTTTTTTTACGTTTATTTTTTTTTATAACTCAAAATCATCTGGCATAGCAGTGTGCATTCAGTGTAGGCTAGAAAATAGCCATAGGAGAACCCCAATGGCTTACTTAGGCCTACAATAGCGTTATATTTTACTTTTTTTTGGTTTGCTTGTGGCTGGGCTTGCTGCCACTAGTAGTGCAGCTAGTACCATATTGTGAGGAATTTGCAGGGAGACTTGCGACCGTTGTGTTTAGCTCTTAGTGACATATCCATCTCAAACACCTAAGTGGGACAATTTATTAGGGGTTTGATTTGAATTAGGCACAGTCTGCTGATTTATTTTTTTTTACGTTTATTTTTTTTTATAACTCAAAGTCATCAGGCACAGCACAAAATCCAGTTGTGTGCTGTCAGTGGAGTTTAGAAACTAGCCATAGCAATAGGATAGCATCGTTTTGTTTAAAAAAAAAAAAAAAAAATTTACAGTTTACACTTTATTTTTGAAAATGTTTAACCCGAGGGCTAGGGGTAGAGGACTAGGGCGTGGACGTGGGCATCCAACTACTGCAGGGGTCAGAAGCCGTGTTCCTGGGCGGAGAGACACCACCTGCTAATGAGGGAGCAGGGGAATGCCGCAGAGCTACACTCCCTAGGTTCATGTCTCAAGTTACTGGGACTCGTGGTAGAGCACTGTTGAGGCCAGAACAGTGCGAACAGGTGATGTCGTGGATTGCGGACAATGCTTCTAGCCATTTGTCCACCAGTCTTCCACGCAGTCCACCCATGTCACCGAAATCAGCACTCCTCCAGCTCCTCCACCTCAGCCTCCTTCCCCCCAGTCTGCCCCCTCCCAGCAAAATTTGGCATTTGAACCGGCATACTCTGAGGAACTGTTTTCTGGACCCTTCCCAGAGTCACAAACCACTTGTCCGGTTGCTGCTGAGCTATTTTCCGATGCCCAGGTTTTCCACCGGTCGCAGTCTGTGGGTGATGATGACATTATTGACGTAGTGGAAGAAGTGTGTAAAGAGGTGGCGGACAATGAGGAGACACGGTTGTCAGACAGTGGTGAAGTTGTTGTCAGAGCAGGAAGTCCGAGGGGGAAGCAGACTGAGGGATCGGAGGATGATGAGGTGACAGACCCAAGCTGGGTTGATAGGCCGGGTGAACACAGTGCTTTTGAGACGGAGGCGAGCCCCATACCAGAACAGGTCGGAAGAGGCAGTGGTGGGGCCAGACGGAGAGGCCGGAGCAGAGCTGGTGCATCAGCGCCAAATGTGGTGTGGTGTGCAACCTGTGCCAAACCAGGATCAGCAGGGGTTCCACCACTACTAGCTTAACTACCACCAGTATGCGCAGGCATATGAATGCTAAACACCCCACTCAATGGAACCAAGCCCGTTCATCTCCGGCCAGGCACACCACTGCTCCTTCCCCTGTGTCATTTTCTAGTCAGCCCCCTGCCCAGGACCCCGGCCCAAACACCTGCCATGCGAAAACCCCATCTTCGCCTCCACGATCCTCCACAGCATCCACCAGCGTTCAGCTCTCCATACCCCAGACGCTGGAGCGCAAAAGGAAGTATAGTGCAACCCACCCACACACCCAAGCCCTCAACGTCCACATCTCCAAACTGCTTAGACTGGAGATGCTGCCCTATAGGCTGGTAGAGACCGAAGCCTTTCGAAACCTCATGGCGGCCGCCGCCCCTAGGTATTCGGTCCCCAGCCGCCACTACTTTTCCCGATGTGCCGTCCCAGCCCTGCACAAGCACGTGTCAGACAACATCATCCGTGCCCTGACCAACGCCGTTTCTGACAAGGTCCACCTGACCACGGACACGTGGACGAGTGCTGCTGGGCAGGGCCACTATGTATCGCTGACGGCACATTGGGTTAACTTGGTGGAGGCTGGGACCGAGTCTGTCCCTCGGCTGGTCATATACTGCTGACGCAGAGGATTGCGGGGCCTACCTCAGTCCAGGTCTCTCAGGCCTACTATGCCTCCTCCTCCTCCCACCCCTCCTCCACCTCCTCCTCCGAATTACCATCCGTGGGCATGGCGCCATCAGTCGGTAGCTGTAGGCACAGCAGCAGTGCCGTCGCTAAGCGACAGCAGGCGGTGCTCAAACTGCTGAGCCTAGGCGATAAAAGGCACATCGCCCAAGAGCTATTACAGGGCATCACGGCGCAGACTGATCTGTGGCTGGCACCGCTGAACCTGAAGCCAGGCATGGTTGTGTGTGACAACGGCCGTAACCTGGTGGCGGCTCTGCAACTTGGCAGACTGACACATGTGCACACCTGACACAGGTGCGCCGCATCTGTGCGCATTTCAGGAAGTCCAGCACAGATGCTGCCACTCTCATGGCAGCGCAGTGCCACCTCCAACTGCCCGCTCACCGACTGTTGTGCGACGTGCCCACTAGGTGGAATTCAACATTAACCATGTTATCCAGAGTTTACCAGCAGCGCAGAGCGATTGTAGACTGCCAGATGTCAACTTCCACCAGAACTGGTAGTCAGGTCAGTCAGCTTCCTCAAGTCTACAATGAGGAGTGGACGTGGATGTCTGATATCTGTCAGGTGCTGAGTAATTTTGAGGAGTCAACACAGATGGTCAGTGGCGATGCCGCAATCATCAGCCTCACCATCCCGCTGCTTGGCCTGTTGAAAAACTCTCCGGTCAGCATGAAGTCGGAAGCTTTGCGCTCGTCACAAGAGATGGGGGAAGAAGATTCCCTTGTTGATAGCCAAAGCACCCTCAGGACTGTTTCTCAGCGCATATCGGAGGAGGTGGAGGAGGATGAGGAGGAAGAGGAGGAGAATGTTTGCGAGACAGAAGAGGGGACCATTGTTCAGTCTTTCACTGTTCAGTGTGTATGGGCAGAAGAAGAGGAGTTGGAGGAGATGGAGGAGGAGGAAAAGGAGAGTCAGGCCAGTGAGGAGAGTGAATTCTTACGCCTTGGTATTCTGGCGCATAAGGCAGATTTCATTCTAGGCTGCCTATCCCGTGACCCTCGCGTTCAAAGGATTTATTCCAGCACCGATTACTGGGTATTCACTCTCCTGGACCCAAGGTACAAGAAAAATCTTTCCGCTTGTCCAGCACTGGCAGGGGTGCGCTTTACAAGGCCTTTGCCAGTATTATGTCACCCCAGCAAGACACTGTCACCTGTCCCCAGTCTTGGCAGAGTAGGGCTGATCTTTACAGAAAGATGGTGAGGGAGTACATAGCTGACCATACCATCGTCCTAAATGATCACACAGCTCCCTACAACTACTGGGTTTCAAAGCTGGACATGTGGCACAAACTGTACGCCTTGGAGGTTCTTGCCTGCCCTGCTGCTAGCGTGTTGTCCAAGCGGGTTTTCAGTGCAGCTGGTGGCATCATCACCGATAAGCGTACACGCCTGTCGACTGACAGCGCTGACAGGCTGACGCTTATCAAGATGAATAAAGCTTGGATTTCTCAGGATTTCCATTCTCCACCAGGTGAAGGAAGCTCAACCTCAATAATTTATGCACTCCTCCTCCTCATTTTCCTCCTTCTCCTCCTCTTTGTACACTAAAGCAGAGGAAACTGGCTATTTTTGCCAGGCCCAACTGGCTCTAGCTATAGTACTCTAAGTCTTTAATTTTTCTGGAGGGCCACCTACCCGGTCCTCTGTTTTAAACAATTTTTGGGAGTGCCACATACAGGCACTCAATCTATTTAATTTTTCTGGAGGACCACCTACCTGCTCCACTGGTTTGAAAACTTTTTTGGACTGCCACATACAGCACTCAATCTATTTAATTTTTCTCGAGGACCACCTACCTGCTCCTTTGTTTTGAAAACTTTTTTGGACTGCCACATACAGCACTCAATCTATTTAATTTTTCTGGAGGACCACCTACCTGCTCCTCTGTTTTGAAAACTTTTTTGTACTGCCACATACCGGCACTCAATCTATTTAATTTTTCTGGAGCACCACCTACCTGCTCCTCTGGTTTAAAAACTTTTTTGGACTGCCACATACAGGCACTATCCAAATTAAATTGTCTCCATAGCAGCCTCCACACGTCGTCTTTTTAGCTGCCTCCACACGTTGTCCATATAGCTGCCTCCATACATCGTCCCCTTATCAAACGAGCTGTGTCAGGCAGAATTTTTGGTTGTTTCCATGGCTTCCACATCAAACTTGTTAACTTTGTCGCCAACCTGCTGTGTTATCCACAAAATATACTGGAAAACTTTTATCATTTACCGATATTATTTCAGCGCTTCTTGCGCATCTGTTTACATTCCCCTCACCCGCCATAACCCAAACTTATAAGAACACTATTACACTTGATCTTATACAAAAGGTTCTTAGAAGTGCTGTTTGGGGAGTAGCCGAGAGACAGGGGCTTGGATAGGCGAAAGCTCGCCTGGCAGCAGAGCGCCAGCTCCATCCCAATATCCAACTAACATAGTTTTAACTGCAGCACCTTTAATCTACTACTAGTTCACTGCCTCCATACATCGTCCCCTTATCAAACAAGCTGTGTTAGGCAGAATTTTGGGTAGTTTTCATGGCTTCCACATCAAACTTGTTAACTTTGTCGCCACCCTGCTGTGTTATCCACAAAATATACTGGCAAACTTTTATCATTTACCGATATTATTTCAGCGCTTCTTGCGCATCTGTTTACATTCCCCTCACCCGCCATAACCCAAACTTATAAGAACACTACTACACTTGATCTTATACAAAAGGTTCTTAGAAGTGCTGTTTGGGGAGTAGCCGAGAGACAGGGGCTTGGATAGGCGAAAGCTCGCCTGGCAGCAGAGCGCCAGCTCCATCCCAAGATCCAACTAACTTAGTTTTAACTGCAGCACCTTTAATCTACTACTACTACCTTACTGCCTCCATACATCGTCCCCTTATCAAACGAGCTGTGTCAGGCAGAATTTTGGGTTGTTTTCATGGCTTCCACATCAAACTTGTTAACTTTGTCGCCAACATGCTGTGTTATCCACAAAATATACTGGCAAACTTTTATCATTTACCGATATTATTTCAGCGCTTCTTGCTCATCTGTTTACATTCCCCTCACCCGCCATAACCCAAACTTATAAGAACACTACTACACTTGATCTTATACAAAAGGTTCTTAGAAGTGCTGTTTGGGGAGGAGCCGAGAGACAGGGGCTTGGACAGACGAAAGCTCGTCTGGCAGCGGAGCGCCAGCTCCATCCCAAGATCCAACTAACATAGTTTTAACTGCAGCACCTTTAATCTACTACTAGTTCACTGCCTCCATACATCATCCCCTTATCAACCGAGCTGTGTCAGGCAGAATTTTCAGGTGTTTCACCAGATACATAGTGGAACTCGGCCCATCTGTCGCCGCCATGCTGGAGACCTGAAGTTGCAATCATAGCAGCGCAATATGGATGCCCCATTCTGTCGCTCTTAATCATGGAAGTCGTCTCCATGGCTGCCTCCACATGTCGTCCCTTATGAAACGAGCTGTGTCAGGCTCATTTTTCGGGTGTTTCACCAGTTATGGAACTTGGTCACTATGTCGCCACCATGCTGTGTTATCGACTAAATTTACCGTCAACCTTTTGTTCACATAGGAAATCATTTCAGCGCTTCTTGCTCACCTCCTTTGGTGAAGCCTGAGTCCATTTAGGGTATGTCGCCATGACACTCTCTAGCCTGCCGCTGCCTCTGCATGCCGTCCCCTATAGTATCAGGGTCAATTATTGCATGTTTTAGATGCTATCTAGCCCCATTCGGTCACACTGTCATGGCCATGCTGTTGCCCATAATTTTGGTATAATGGTGCGATTAAGCAGCATCAGAGGCATCCATGCATGCTGCCCCTGCTCTTTCCTGTCCATTTCCGTGGTGTTTCCATCCTTTTCTGAGGTTCCCAGGTGTTTGGCCAAAATTCCCTGTGCAGAGCCTTGGTCCCCTTGAAAAATGCTTGAGTCTCCCATTGACTTCAATGGGGCTCGTTATTCGCGACGAGCACTCGAGCATCGGGAAAAGTTCGTCTCGATTAACGAGCACCCGAGCATTTTAGTGCTCGCTCATCTCTAATCTTCACTCTTCCCTGTAGGGGACTGGTTTGGTCTCTCCAGGGGTGAGATTTCTCTTGGTTCCTAGTGGTCATGTCACGGTGATATGGTGGTCCCAAGTTTGTCTGGCAACAGTGATTGTGTACCCCTATAGATCCTCTGCTACAGGATCCAACCATGTTATAGTTTGGTAACATGTGTTGCCGCTGTTTATTTTCTGTTATATGTTCCTACTACTGTTGGCAGGCCTGTTTGTAGATACAGTATGTACATCTTGGGAGGGCTGATTACATGTGCAAGAGTGAGTACATCTCAGTCATAGGAATTATAAGCACTAGATATATAATAATAATATACTATGGTTATCAGTGTTACATCAATTAATTTAAAGGGACTAAATAGTCTGTATAAAAAAGCGAGAATGTGTAAAGAAGCACAGTATTTCAGGGCGCATACATTTTTTGCTCAAGAAATGCACCTCATTCAAGGAGATGTTTATCGTGTGCACCATAAACGGTTCCCTGTTATCTTTGTGGCTCCATCAGTGAATAAGGAATGGGGGGTATTAATAGCAATAAGATATTCTGTAGTTTATTCTTTCATTGACATATATTTAGATTTTATATATATTTAGATTTTTTTCTGATATGTACCATTAACCCCTTACCACTCAGCAGCAAATATATCCGTCGCTGAAGTCTGACACTTAGTGCTCATCGGCTGATTTATACTCCACTGAGCTGATGACAATTCAGTTCAAAATCAACTAACGGCTGACACCCCAGTGTAACACCCATGGTCGTAGTAAGCTCCGGTTGCGAGTGTTCAACACGTTAAATGCTGCAGTCGTCTAAGGTTCTTTCCCCCAAGATCCCCCTGCGCCATCCTCGAGGGGCGCCAATCATGTCCATGGAAGACCTGAGATCAGGACTCCAAAGCTGTCCGCAGGAGGTGCCTTTAAGATCTTGTTTGTGATGGGATCTTGAAAGCACAGTGTCAGCTGACTGAGCTAATACCCCACAATACATCAGTATTGCAGGGTATTATCATGAACAATCAGATGATTTCTTGTTCATGTCCCACAGTGGAGCTAATCAAAAAGGTAAATAAAAAAATTCTTAAATAAAAATAAATTAATAAAAATACCCATAAAACCCCTAAACATACCAAGACATTTAATGTGAAAAAGTCAAAATCATAACACAAACCCGACATATAGCATCTCTGTTTCCATAACAACCTGCAAAATTAAAAAAGATTATTATTGAGCCCACTCAATGAACACTGTGAAAAGAAATGTTAAAAATCCACCAAAAATAATGGTTTTTACCTTTTTCATCCCCAAAAAATGCAATAAAAAGTGAAAAAAACATATGTACTCCATAATGATACTGTTGCTTACAACATGTGGCAAAACAATCTCATAGTCGCTTTGATAAGTAACAGAGTTCAAAAGTAATAACTATATAAAATGTTAATAAATGCACCTGAGCCTTAAGCTATAAACTGGTTATGTCCTGAAGGGGTTTATAATATTGTCCACATTGGTATAGGTCCATGCCCCAAACAAAAAACACTCCAAGTTCTTCTAAAAGCTATTTGCTGTAGTCAATTCTCATAAACAAGGTTCTGTGCTTTTCCAAGGGGAATTTAATATTCCAATGTGGCCTTCAGTTGACACTTCTAATACTGTACATCCAGATAAAGCATCAGAGTTATTTTATTTATCTCACCAGGAGTATGTCGAGAGATTACAACACCCTACAGAAAAGGATTTTTGCTCCTTTTCTCATCCCCATAAAATGTACTTCAGAATTGATCTGTTTCTGACGGATGAGTTACTATTTGGCAGGATAACTACCTTCAATATTGAAATTATCAGTTGGTCAGATCATGCTCCAGTTCTCAGAGAAATAGATGAAAAGACCTTAAAGTTGCATTCCACGCCATGGAGGTTGCATAATTTCCTGCATCATCTCCCAAAATTTCATAGCTCCTAGCCAACCAAGAAAAGAGAAGTGCAACACAGAATCCCATTTATTTTGAATGTGAACGGCGAAAAAGTATATAATCCCCATCAAATAACGGAAGTGATGGCTAAATATCATTCAGCTCTATACAATCTAAGGTCAGATAGCTCCACCTCTCAACCATTGGATTCTGATATCAAACTCTCGACATTATCCCCAGACTGAATCTTTACCTTCTCCTATTACCCCGGAATAAATAAGTAATCAAGCTCTAGGTCCTTATGGCCTAACCAATGACAACTGTGAATGAAAATGTGACATTTCGGACTGCTGAGGGGTACACAAGGTCAATTAATTATCCTTTTATAGACACTCTGAGAATGCACAGGCTCTAAGAGGCGCATGAAGTGATTTAGATTTGTCCACAAAACCTCCAGATATGGCACAACAAAAAATCACAACCCTTATTATTAAAACAATAAGCCACCAGTTCTCCTTTAAATAAGCCCGGGATTTTATAGGGTGAGGAACCAACCCAGTAGCATGTATATAACGAGACACGGACATGGGGATTTGTGGATCAAGATCATTTTATATTTAATTTTATATTTAATTTCCTTAAGGGCACACAAGACAATACAGTACACACAATAGAAGCACTTCAGTCAGTTAGTTATCTATTGTGTGGGCCTAATGGAGACGGAAATGCAGCGCTTTATGATCCTTCCTGTGCTTGTTGATGGTAACAGGTTTCCCAAGAAAGACCAGGGGCATCGGGGGTGCTCTGATTATATTAGGTGCAGACACACCCCTGCATACCCCAAGGAGGGCTCATAGGACCCTTATACCTGCTCAGGGCCGGATTAAGGATGGTGGGGGCCCCTGGGCGCAAACTGGTGGGGGCCCTTCCAACAATGTTTTTGGAAGTATATAGCCTGCCAGCCCCCTGTAGTATATAGCCTGCCAGCCCCCTGTAGTATATAGCCTGCCAGCCCCCTGTAGTATATAGCCTGCCAGCCCCCTGTAGTATATAGCCTGCCAGCCCCCTGTAGAAAATGGCCACAAAATAATACATTTCATACTTACCTCACCTTCCCTTCCAGTGATCCCACAATGCTGCAGGCTCCTCCTCGCTCTTCAGACAGCCGCCGGCCACTGAAGACACAGCTGCCATCGCTAGGGGGAAATCGCCGATGCACTGTTTTAGCAGCAGCATGTAGTGATCGGACGCCGACAGTGTGACGTCATCACTCGCCGCCGGCATCCTGCTGCCGCCAAAACAGTGCATCGGTGAACTCTCCCAGCGATGTCAGCTGTGTCTCATTGACACAGCTGACATCCTAGACCCCTATGTGCGACGCGGGCGCCACTGGCCGCTGCGCGTCGCACACGGAGACAGTCAGCGACTCAGCTGAGTTGAGTCGCTGACTGTCGGACACTGGTGGGGGCCCCTTAAAAAGTGAAAGTGGTGGGGGCCCCGGGGCTAGAGCCCCAGGAGCCCCTCCTTTAATCCGGCCCTGTACCTGCTCCTTGGAGAAGTCATAGCTTCTCAAGGGGAAGTCATAGGGTCAGGGTTCTGGTATCATTGGATCCAGGTGAATCTCTGGATCGCATTGATTCCAAACCTGACCAATTTGTCATGGTACCATCCCAAGATATTTATATATCGGAGTCCAGGCATGCTAGAACCTTGGGAATTGGGGCAAAATGATCACCTTTCGATACTGAATCAAAAAATGGATTTGTCCTCGCTCTGATGGACCATAACTCCATAACTGTCCCTAACCAACGTATTGGTCTGATATTTTTTAAGACTCATTGGGGCAGATTTACTTACCCGTTCCATTCGCGATCCAGCGGCACGTTCTTTGCGGTGGATTCGGGTCTTCCGGCTGCGCTGAAGTCTGCCGAGGTCCGCCGGAGTGCACGATCCATTGCGGGGTGAAGGTAAGTGCGTGTCCAGCAACACTTTTTTTAAAAAAATGCAGCGGTTTTTCTGGATCCGTCGGGTTTTCATATGGCCACGCCCCCCGATTTCCGCTTCGTGCATGCCGGCGCCATTGCGCCACAATCCAATCACGTGCGCCGGAAAAAATTCGGTTAACCTGTCGCAAAAACGCGAATCGGGCCCTTAGTAAATGACCCCCATTGTCTTTTGTTTAAAAATTGAAGGGAAGTCTCCTCAAGCCTTTCAGAGCCGCTGTGGCTGTGGAAATTCATTGAAACTTGTCCCCTTGTAATGTTAGATAACACTCTTGCTTGCTCCATTAAGCTTATTACAATGAGGCTGGTGGGAGTAAGGGATACGGATGGGGTATTTACGGATGGCTTGATGAACAGGACAATATCTGGCATGTGAATCTCCCTAATAGATACATGTTCATCACAACTACTATAAAACTAACGCATGCTAATACCACAGTATTGGTTTCAGTATTTATTGATATCTAATCCACAGGTCAGATCTTTACATTGGTAATTTGACCCCTGGCAAAGGTGCTCACGGCTTTAGGTGTTAGGTCAGGTATTAAGGTGGGCAAAGTAAGACATAAAACTGGACTATTCAAGGACAATGTCATCATAGAAGTCAAAAGTCCAGCAAAATCTTTAGCAACTGTTTCCTTGCTACTAGACCAGTTTTGAAAAGTCTCATATTACAAATTAAATGCAAGCAAATCCTTGTTTTTTGGTATCAATATTCCAGTCCCTGTAAAGTCTTGTCTACAATCCACATATCCATATGAAGGGGTTGAGGATCAACTCTCCTATTTAGGTATCAAGTTGGCGTACCTAAGCTCTAAACTGGTTGTGCTAAATTACTTACATCTCCTGAGCCAAGTAGAGACTTAACTAAAAGCGTTTGCTTTACATTGGGTGTCTTGGGTAGGAAGGGATTCTGATAGAAAGATGATGGTGCTCCCTAAAATTGTCTATGTTTTCAGAAATGATTCCATAGCAGTTTCCAAACAGTACTTAACTAACCTGCATAAGATACTAAACAAATATGTATTGCTTAATGCCAGACCGAGAATAGCAGCTGAGCCCTTATACTGGCCACAAACTAAAGGAGGACTGGGCCTGCCATGCAGCAGCAGCTACTATTCTACAGCAAGCAAGGCAATGGCAATCCAAAGGATAGGGCCTAACTTGCTGATCAGTGGGGGTGTCAGTGATGAGACCCCCATAGATCACGGGAACAAGGGGTCCGATGAGGGAGATATTTGTCTTACTGCTGTTAAATTTTTCTACATTCATTTTGTTGGCTATTTTTTACCATTGAAATACATATATATTGTTGATTCGGAATAGCACCTAGAAATAGCAAACATTTCACAGAGGCAACCTAGAGGCCATTAATATACGGTTTGGCACCAAATCTTTCCTTCTTAACAACAGTGTTTGAGTGTTTGTATTTGCCTCAATAAAATCTGTGTACATTCTGAAGTCCTGAGCTTTGTGATGGCTAGATGAAGCCATTTTAAGGGAAATGTGAGTGTGGTTTTTTTTCTGTATTTGTGTAGAAGTTCCCTAGTTCTACAGCGTTAGGAATTGAAAATTATTTGACTATTTACTTAGTGTAAGATGATTCATTGTACAGGAAAGAGAAAATAGGACAACACTCATACTGTGTAGATGACCTACATGTGATCACTGCTGCCAGCCAAGTATTTCTCTTGCTTGCTATGTGCACCAACGCATTTTTATCTCTGCCATTGACATTTTTCAGTCGTAATCCTGGGCAGGGAAGTCCATGTATTAATATTACACTCCACAGTTCATATTAAGCTTTGCCATTAAGTCATTGATATAAGCACAACACAAGCATGCATCTTTATTTCTTTTGTATTTTGTTTTATTTAAATGAAATTATGATTTTTTTTCTATAAATGTTGCTGTTTTGAATAAAAGAAGGTTTATTATTGGCACAACTTCACAGTTGTTTAGAGATCACGACCTCACTTGTAAGGATCACCACATGAGTTCAGCAGTTAGACACCTGCTAGCTGCTTGCAGTGACACTTTCCAACTGTGATGTTAATGAGATGTACAAGAGCTCTGCTGAGAGGAGTGATAATTGCTGGGTGAAGAGTACATTTCTTCCTGGACTTCCTCATATGCCTCCTTTGTCCTTTAAGGCACAATGTTTTGTAATACTAATTACTAATTTTAATTAAACATTTCTTTGGCATATTGCCCTCCATTAATGGGTCAAGCAAACAGAAAATATTAGATACTGACACCCTATGAAGAAAACACATTCATTTAAAACTAAACAATTTGACAAGCAGCATTTTTCAGTAAATTATCATTATTATAAGCCATGTCAAAATGACAATAAAAACTTTCCTTTGCAGCCCTTCATGGAATTAACATTCTCAGTATTTAGCTTTTCAATTTCTGTTAGAAACCTGTTTAAGAGTCTGTGAAACTAGATGACGTTTACCTTAGATGTTCCCCAAGAGTCTCCTTAGACTACTCTGCAGAGTCCATAAAAGTCCCAATCCTGTTCATTCTAAGTGGGGGGCATGATTACATTTACAGAATGGCTTCATTGTTCTCAAACTGTAAAGGTTGATGGAGGGGACGCCTGGCAGGAAGATACACTTATTGTATGCGTGACCAGATTTTAACCTATATCTCTTGAGAGGAATTTTCAAACAAGGATAGAAGGGAAAACATTTTGCCAATGGCTAATGTTGTGCAAGCAACAGACTATATAGTGGGATGTATATTCATACATGGAAAGACAAAATTTAAAATAATAGCAAAAAAAATGTAATCCTATGCAACTGTAAAGGGGTTGGCATGGGGGCCAGTATATAAGGTAATTTAGCAATAAACATCTGTGAAACCTTCTGCACCCTTTCTTGATATATAACGTGTAGCCTCCAGCCTTTTACCTCATCAACCAGACATTCCTGTCCATATAATGGAGGGTCATGTGATCTCTAACTGTCCATGAACAATTACACTGCCAGGACCGAATGATAGTATTCATGATTACGAGATCAAAGTTCTGGCAGGGTGATTTTTCATGGACAGATAGAGATCACATGACCCTCCATCTGCTGATATTTTATTGGGCAGGAATGTCTGGCCGATGAGGTAAAAGACAGGAGGCCTCACTCTACATATTAAGAAAGTGAAGCACACAGAACTTTTAATAGATGTATATTGGTAAATTACCTAATATCCTGCCCCACAAGCTAACAACACATCGTGAGGTAAAGTGGTAAATCCCTTGGCAGATATTTAATCAGAAAACCACAAAATAATAGAAAATAATAAACCAGAAAATAATAAAAACTGTATTATTCACAGTGTGGTTGGTAGCAAGCTGCCACATAATGTATACTATATTTGACTCTGGGATGTTTTGCATATATTTCTGAGCTGCTAGTATCAGTTCTCGAGATGACAAACATAAGTGAGGGCTTCTCAGAACATCACAGCAGCAATTGGAGTAGTGTGTTGCTCCATTGGCCATTAGTTGGTTAACTTAACTTTTAGTAATATTTATTGAAACAATGGGACCCACTGTGTCTATATATTGTAATAAAAATATTCTCATAGTTTTAATAGATATTATTGAAACCTAATTGTTACCAAGCATCTAATAAGCAGTATTGTTTTGCTGTAGAAGTAAATTGGATTGGAATTTGAGATGACTGACCTCTTACATACTGGCCAACCTCCGTTGAAGTGTGTCAGTCCACAAAACACTTGATAACCCATTATCTTTGGAAACAAAACAAGACCTGTATTTGTTGCTGATAGCAATGCTAATCCAGACATGGTTTCACTTTGACAACAGCACTGAAATTAAATGGCTGGTAGGGCATACATTTGTGCAGTGAAATTTGGTGTTTGACAATGGCCTAGATGACAGGAAGTTAATCATTATGACCATAATGCAAAACATAGGCTTGAAAGGGGTAAAATTATATGACCTCTCTCAAAGTCTGTCAATTGGGGAAAATGTCTTTGAATGCATCATGGTGGTATACATGGTAATCAATAATCTCTCACTAAGACGCACATTAAGTGGACTCATACTAACAGGGAGATATATCATATACCAGCGCTCCTACTAAGACCTCTTGATGTATCTGGCAGGCGGTGTGGGCTACGGGCAAAACTATGTCAGGTCCGACTACATATCTTTTGCACTGGTAGACAATATTGTTAAAATTAATTCCAAATTTCTTAATTTGCTTATTAATAATTATTTTTGCACATTTAATTTTTTTATTCATTGGATGGAACGAGAAATTATGTCCAAGATGTGCTTGATTGGATTCAGGTCAGTCTTCATCATGCAGAAACCACTGACACACTGCAGCCTCAGGAGGCCAAGCATTTTAATGTATCAGAAAGAACACAGGACCCACTGTACCGGTACATGTTCTCACAGTAGACTTGAGAATATAGTTTCAGTACCTAATGGCAGTCAGGATACCACTGGCTAGCACATGGAGGCTGTGCAGAACTCCAAAGAAATGCTTCTCCAGAACATTACTGACCCACTACCAAAATGGTCACGTCTCCAACCTCAATGGGGGACGTGTATCATGTTTGATCTTTGCGACTTTTGTTGTATTTGCAACTTTTTTGCAACTTTTTACTCTGTTGTTTTTCAAGTACACCTTGGCTAAATCTTGTGCAGCGTGCCTTATGTATCATTGTTTCTCAGATGTTCAGTGCAACTTTTCACTTAAGTATCACTTTTTTGGCTTATTTTTTACTTTTTTGGCGCAAATCTGCATCTGGTCCAGAGCAGGTGTAAAGGAAGGATTTTCTTCATGGACCCTATTTTAACATGCAAATTGATACATGTTCCCCAATGTCTCCAGAATGTCTGTTACATGCTCAGTGTTAACCTGGTTTTATCTGTGAAGAACTTGAATGTCTTATCTGCCAATATTGGTGTTCTCTATCATATACCATTCACCATGCAGTGTGTGAACACTAATTTGCCCTGCATGTAGTTAATTCCAACTTATAAATGCCAGGCCCTCATATTATCCTCATGGAGCTAGAGCTCAAAGGAGGAGGTAGCGATCCTGTTGCTGAGTTGTTGCTTTCCTATTCCGTGTCTCCTGGTATCTGCTCTTTCCTCTGGACACTGTGCAGACAAACATAGGTAACTAGTTTGCCATCCTGGATGAGCTGCACTACCTGCACAAATTTTGAAGATTGTAGTCAATACCTCATGCTACCTTTTGGGCTGATAGCAATAAAAAAGGATGAGAAAATAGAAATGGTCACCACATACAAAGCCACTCATTTATAGGGATTGCCTTGCTAGTTTATAGATCATTTGTACCTTTTTTCTTTTTCCAAAACAGCAGGATAAATTGATTACATATCATGATGATAGGTTCATATCACAATAGTGTAATTGAGTGGAGTTACTCTGAGAATCAGGCACACTGATACCTAGATAAATATTGTTAACAAAATACTATAGGCTTGTTACTGTATCATACCCCATGTAGTGGGGCAGTTCAATATTCACCGCTGCCCAAACTGTAACAACACCACCACCAAAGGCTTATCCGTCAACTTCATTGACTGATGCATAGCACTTTCCTTGATGGCTTTCATTTCTACTAAGCATGAAATGAATTTTCTCAGTGAATAGCTTTGTAGCCCATTGGTACCTTGTGCAGCATAGATTCTTCCTGTCCCATGGAATACGATAATGCCTAAGCATGGTGGAGTAGCCAGGTACTCTTGCAGGTCATCCAGCACGCATGCCACACTTACGTAAACCATTTTAAATGGACTGCTGTGACACTTGGGTGTCACAGCATTAAATGTTCCTGGAGTTATGTGGCATTCATTATCTGCATCAGCAGGGCATCATTTACAATGAAGCAATCAATCACCATGGGATATGACTAAAGGAATTTTGCTGTGGCTCTTCCAATCTCTCTGTATTTCTGTAGCAACCTGCTGACACTCTATGACACTGTAGGCTCAGTGGCCACATCTGTCTGAAAACATCCTGTTTGAAAACTCATGATATTAGGGGTAGTTTTAGTCTTATACTGTCAATTGTGAATATCATGATAGATGGGACTGTTTTAAAGACAATTCTATAAGAATCAGGAAATATAGTGGGCAATTCAAAGATCAGATACTAGTTGTGAATGTTGATGTTAAGCTCCTTTTTAGAAAATAACAATAAAAATTACCCTACATGAAAAAAGAAAAAACATCTATTGAAGTATGGGTTATATTCGGAGGTACACACAACCATCTGGAGCATACAAATCTCGCCTCTAATGGTATCAGGGGCATAGTGAGGACGGACAACCTGTGTCAAGAGAGTGACGATGTCACATCCAGCACGAGTCCCCATTTGATACTCTTGTATGGGCTAATAGGACCGTTTAAGGTATACCTAGTAGCTAATGGCAATATATCCAGAGTTCCAGAATGGCTCTATAAACAGGTTATATACCTACGTATTTGTCCCATGTATACTCCTAGTGCCACCAGTGTACATAGTTTTGTGGTAACCGGAGAGAAAAATAAGCTTGCCCAATGGTACATTGGTTAATAATCACTCATGCATACTCAAGCATACACCTCCAAGCTATAGAAAAAAAATCATTCAACAAAAGTGGCCATTCAAGTAGATATGATATAGTCATACCTGCCAATCCCGTTGATAAAAAAGAAGGTATTCTTCCGCAAGGAGGATGAGGTGAATGCACATGTTGGGTGAGTTGATGTATTTAAACATACATAAAAATCTGTGAAAAAAGGAGGAGGTAGTGATCATGTTTTTATGCTTGATAAAGATTCATTGTGAATCGAAATGTCATGCCTGTTATGCCTGGATAACTTGTGAATAAAGCCTTTTGGGATTTAACCCTGCGGTGCTGTGGCCACTCCATGAATTGTGCCGGTTTTTGGGTTTGAGCATCAAAACCTTCAGCTGTGAGCACCACTACTTACAAATTGCTATGTAGAACTTGAGATTGCTGCCTCACTACTGTACTCTGTTTTACCATTCTATCATCCACACACACATTTTCCACAGGAGCAGCAAACTTTTCTCCATATTGTCAATTGCCCACAGCCTTGAAACTTGCTCATTTATATCCAGATTCTGGGCTTCCAGATAGCATACATGGCACAGGATCTGCACTGTGTAGCATTGCCACTTATGAAGACCATAGTACTAGTGTGGAATACAAGAGTAAATATGGAAGGAAATGAGTATTCACTGAAAAAGTGTACCACAAAAATCAGCAGCTACCTGCTAATGTACCTTAAGCTTAAGTCTCTCAATCCTAAATCTCACTTTGGACATTGCATTCATTAAGGATCAATGTACACTTGCAAAAAGCTCCCACACTTACTATTCTGTTTGTATTTAATAGGTTTGAATAAGCTGCTGCTTTCACTGCAACAAAGATCTGCCTGCAAAACCCAAATTGTACAGAAACTGCACAGAAACTTTAATAGATAAGAAGTGTGGGTAGTTCAATCACATTCTGGCAACATTTTTTAATCAACAAGGACTTTAAGCTTCTGCCGAGAATCCACTGACATCCAAAGGGGCAAAGAAAATGTAAATGTAAACAAGATAGCAGAGGCTCCAGAAGTCCATAAAAAATAATTGTATTAGTCAAACAATAAAACATTGATAAATTTAAATGCATCCACATACACTCACCGGCCACTTTATTAGGTACACAATGCTAGTAACGGGCTGGACCCCCTTTTGCCTTCAGAACTGCCTCAATTCTTCATGGCATAGATTCAACAAGGTGCTGGAAGCATTCCTCAGAGATTTTGGTCCATATTGACATGATGGCATCACACAGTTGCCGCAGATTTGTCGGCTGCACATCCATGATGCGAATCTCCCGTTCCACCACATCCCAAAGATGCTCTATTTGATTGAGATCTGGTGACTGTGGAGGCCATTTGAGTACAGTGAACTCATTGTCATGTTCAAAAAACCAGTCTGAGATGATTCCAGCTTTATGACATGGCGCATTATCCTGCTGAAAGTAGCCATCAGATGTTGGGTACATTGTGGTCATAAAGGGATGGACATGGTCAGCAACAATACTCAGGTAGGCTGTGGCGTTGCAACAATGCTCAATTGGTACCAAGGAGCCCAAAGAGTTCCAAAAAAAAATATTCCCCACACCATGACACCACCACCACCAGCCTGAACCGTTGATACAAGGCAGGATGGATCCATGCTTTCATGTTGTTGACGCCAAATTCTGACCCTACCATCCGAATGTTGCAGCAGGAATCGAGACTCATCAGACCATGCAACGTTTTTCCAATCTTCTACTGTCCAATTTCGATGAGCTTGTGCAAATTGTAGTCTCAGTTTCCTGTTCTTAGCTGAAAGGAGTGGCACCCGTTGTGGTCTTCTGCTGCTGTAGCCCATCTGCCTCAAAGTTCGATGTACTGTGCGTTCAGAGATGCTCTTGTGCTTACCTTGTTTGTAACGGGTGGCGATTTGAGTCACTGTTGCCTTTCTATGAGCTCAAACCAGTCTGCCCATTCTCCTCTGACCTCTGGCATCAACAAGGCATTTCCGCCCACAGAACTGCCGCTCACTGGATGCTTTTTCTTTTTCAGACCATTCTCTGTAAACCCTAGAGATGGTTGTGCGTGAAAATCCCAGTAGATCAGCAGTTTCTGAAATACTCAGACCAGCCCTTCTGGCACCAACAACCATGTCATGTTCAAAGGCACTCAAATCACCTTTCTTCCCCATACTGATGCTCGGTTTGAACTGCAGGAGATTGTCTTGACCATGTCTACATGCCTAAATGCACTGAGTTGCTGCCATGTGATTGGCTGATTAGAAATTAAGTGTTAACGAGCAGTTGGACAGCTGTACCTAATAAAGTGGCCGGTGAGTGTGTATAATACAAAATAAATTCATTCATAAAAAATACATTGAGGATATTACTTGTAAAATTTAATACTAGTGGTTAATGTTGACTACACAAAAGTAGAGCAGGCACCGCCACAATGTAAGCAAATAATGCATCCACGCATCCCAATAATTGATGCAACAATCAGAACAAGAAAAAAGTTGGATGCGTACACGAAATCACATTACCAAAAAATCCATTTATTGATACAAACAGTAATAATAACAAGACAACAAATATAAAAACACTTAAAACATACACCCAGTGGGTGTATAAAGCTTCCAAGGGTAGTAGTCCCTTACACTCCCCATCCACAATCAGTAATTCGCACAGATAGACAATTATTTATAGGTAAATTACCATAGTTGGTCCTAGAAAAACCTCTAGATGGCGGCAATGCAGTAACGTGCTCTGTGCAAAACAATAAAGTGTGGAGTAAAACCTGGTAATCCCTCAACCTGCTCATATGATACCCAATTGTAGAAGAGACATGTGGTGTCTAGTACTGGGATGAAAGCCAGGGAGGCAGGTCAGTTGGATCGGGAGTGGAGCAAGCCCCACGCGTATCGTCAACGTGTTGGTGACTTCCTCAGGGGTAAGTGCCTAGTGGTTAATGTTGGCAGTACAACCATGATGTATTGCCATTGGCATTTTCCAGCAGCATTTGAACAGTTTGCTAGCATCCTTTAAACAATTGACACTCCTGGTTGGTTCCAGCATCTATCATGGGTGTTACTGATGGCAGTTGGTGCCAGGGTTTTAGTCCCCAGGATTTTACTCCCGGACCAAAACAGATTTTTTAAAATCTGGACCGCTCATAACTAGTTTTCAAATCTGGTTAACATGTTAAGTCAGTCATGTTATTTTATGGTACATCTGCATTCTATAGTGTTGTTGATGTGCTATGTGATTCTATCTTCTGTTATTTGTCAAAAGTCCTACCACATATATGCAAGTATAAGCCGAGTGTAAATTAAGGTACCTAATTTTACAACAAAAAACTTAGCTTTGAGTATAAGCCACAGGTGGGAAATGCTGCATCTACTCTTTAATGAAATGTCCGCAGCAGCCTCCCGCCATTATTGAAATGTCCCCAGCTGAGCCCCTTCCATTAAAATGTCCACAGCACACAGCAGTGCCCCCCATAAAATGACCACAGCAGTGCTCGCACCAATAAAATGTCCACAGCAGAGTCCCCGTAAAATGACCTCAGCATTGCCCCTTGCCCAAATAACCTGTCCACAGTAGAGGGGCCAAAAAAAAATAATAAACACTTTATTCATCGCGATAAATTCTCAGTCTACATGGAACATCCATGTGGAAATTACATAATGTTACTCAATGTTTATGTTGTAAAAAACTTATTAAGGAGCAAAAAACAAAACAGATATATCAAGCATGTTCAGAGCAGAAAGGTAACTCCAAACAACCCCATCAAAGGAATACATTTAAAGGGAAACCATAATCTATTGAGACCATAATCTATTGAGAGTTGAAATGTTGCATCTTGCCTTTGGGTGAATAAATCTTCACATTTCTCAGGAGTGCTACTGTTTCAGTAATGCTTCCATGTTACTACCACTTTTGTGGAGGGATCTTATCAATAATAGTGAATCTCAAATCTTCTGCCCTATGTCCAGCCCAGAAAAATAAAAGTTAACATTTTTTTTGTCCGAATATTTGGTTTATAGTTATTTAAATGTTTGTGACATTCCATGGTAGTCTTACCAACATACAAGTAATTACACGGACATTGTAAAATATAGTTAACAATATCACTTTTGCAAGTCAGGTAATAATTAATTTTAAAGGTTTTTCACTTTCACAAGATGTACAGGGTAAACACCCTTTCCAAAAATTTGTGTTACAACGTAAAGATACATACGTCTTTTCTATTCTATCTTTTAAATTCCTAGTTATTTTGTATAGGAAGAGAGGAGATAATTAAAAATCCTGGATAGTTCTGTAGAAGTTCCCTAAAATAGACCAATTTTTTCCAATGATTGCAGATATTTTCTGGCTATGTGAGGTGTATGTAGATACCAAAGGAATGTGTTCAGTTGTTTTAATTGTAAGCAATTGTTTCCTGCTAATTTCCTGGACCTTTTCAATCTGATTCATTGCTAATCTCTTTGGATAGCCAGGTTGGACATTCAGGTTACTGTCACGGATGCAGTTGGCTGGTCGGCATTTGTGACAGTTAGAGATGCACTAAAATGCTCGAGTGCTCGTTACTCGAGTCAAACTTTTTCCGATGCTCGAGTGCTCGTTTCGAATAACAAACCCCATTAAAGTCAATGGGAGACTTGAGCATTTTTCAAGAGGACCAAGGCTCTGCACTGGGAAGCTTGGCCAAACACCTGGAAACCTCAGAAAATGATGGAAACACCACGAAAATGGACAGGAAACAGCAGGGGCAGCATGCATGGATGCCTCTGAGGCTGCTTAATCGCACCATTATGCCAAAATTATGGGCAACAGCATGGCGATGACAGAGTGACTGAATGAGGTGAGATAGCATCTAAAACACCCAATAATTGACCCTGACACTATAGGAGATGGCATGCAGAGGCAGCGGCAGCAGCTGCAGGCTAGAGAGTGGCATGGCGACATACCCCAAATGGACTCAGGCTTCAAACCAATTTAAAAAATTCCTTTTGGCGAGAATAACGTGTAGCACTGTATGTATCAGTATTTTGCCTGGCTAAGGCGGCAGAGAGGAACCAAAGGAGGTGAGCAAGAAGCGCTGAAATGATTTCCAATGTGAACAAAAGGTTGACGGCATATTTAGTCGATAACACAGCATGGTGGTGGCATAGTGACCAAGTTCCATAACGTATCTGGTGAAACACCAGAAAAATGATCCTGACACAGCTCGTTTGCTAAGGGGACGACATGTGGAGGCAGCCATGGAGACGACTTCCATGATTAAGAGCGACAGTATGGGGCATCCATATTGCGCTTCTATGACTGAAACTTCAGGTCTCCAGCATGGCAGCGACAGATGGGCCGAATTCCATTATATATATGGTGAAACGCCCGAAAATTCTGCATAACACAGCTCATTTGATAAGGGGACGGTGTATGGAGGCAGTAAGGTAGTAGTAGATTAAAGGTGCTGCAGTTCAAACTATGTTAGTTGGATCTTGGGAGGGAGCTGGCGGTCCGTTGTCCAAGCCCCTGACTCTCGGCTCCTCCCCACTCAAAATGGACCTGGGGGCCAGAAGTGTTTACTTTGAAAAAAATTATAATTTTCAAAGCAGGCGGGGCTACAAACAGCAATTCTAAGAACCTTTTGTATAAGATCAAGTGTAGTACTGTTCTTATAAGTAATTGGCCTGGTTATGGCGGGGGAGGGGAATGTAAACAGATGTGCAAGTAGTGCTGAAATAATATCAGTAACTGACAAAAGTTTGGCGGCATATTTTGTGGATAACACAGCAGGGTGGCGACAAAGTTAACAAGTTTGATGTGGAAGCCGTGAAAACAACCCAAAATTCTTCCTGACACAGCTCGTTTGCTAAGGGGATGATGTATCGAGGCAGCTATATAGACGACTTTTGGAGGCAGCTATGGAGATGACGTGTGGAGGTAGCAATGGAGACAACGTGTGGAGGCAGCTATAAAGACGACGTGTGGAGGCTGCTATGAAGACAATTAAATTTGGATAGTGCCTGGATGTGGCAGTCCAAAAAAGTTTTCCAACCACAGGAGCAGGTAGGTGGCCCTCCAGAAAAAAAAAAAATACATAGAGTACTATAGCTAGAGCCAGTTGGTCCTGGCAAAAAATAGCCAGTTTCCTCTGCTTTAGTGTACAAAGAGGAGGAGAAGGAGGAAAATGAGGAGGATGAGTGCATACATTATTCAGGTTGAGCTGCTTTCACCTGCTGGAGAATGGAAATCCAGGCTTTATTCATCTTGATAAGCGTCAGCCTCTCAGCGCTGTCAGTCGACAGGCGTGTATGCTTCTCAGTGATGATGCCACCAGCTGCACTGAAAACCAGCTCTGACAACACGCTTGCGGCAGGGCGGGCAAGAATCTCCAAGGCGTACAGCGCCACATGTCCAACTTTGAAACCCAGTAGTTGTCGAGAGCTGTGTGATCATTTAGGACGATGGTATGGTCTCACCATCTTTCTGTAAAGATCAGCTCTATGCTGTCGAGACTGGGGACATGTGACAGTGTCTTGCTGGGGTGACATAAAACTGGCAAAGGTATTGTAAAGCATACCCCTACCAGTGCTGGACAAGCTGCCTGCTCGCCTACTCTACCTCGCTACTTGTCCCGCAGAAGTACGCCCTCTGACGCTAGAGTTGTCAGGAGGGAAATACTGTTTCAGCTTGTGCACCAGGGCCTGCTGGTATTCATGCATTCTCACACTCCTTTCCTCTACAGGGATGAGAGTGAAAAGATTTTTCTTGTACCGTGGGTCCAGGAGAGTGAATACCCAGTATTCGGTGCTGGAATAAATTCTTTGAACGCAAGGGTCACGGGATAGGCGCAAAAATTCACTCGCCTCACTGGCCTGACTCTCCATTTCCCCCTCCTCCTCCAACTCCTCTTCTTCTGCCCATACACGCTGAACAGTTACGGACTGAGGAATGCTCTCATCTTCTGTCTGGCTAACATTCTCCTCCTCTTCCTTTTCATCTACCTCCTCCGATACGCGCTGACAAACAGACCGGAGGGTGCTTTGGCTATCAACAAGGGAATCTTCTTCTCCCATCTTTTGTGACGAGCGCAAAGCTTCCGACTTCATGCTGACCAGAGAGTTTTTCAACAGGCCAAGCAGCGAGATGGTGGGGCTGATGATGGCGGAATCGCGACTGACCATCTGTGTTGACTCCTCAAAGTTACTCAGCACCTGACAGATATCAGACATCCACGTCCACTCCTCATTGTAGACTTGAGGATGCTGACTGACCTGACTACCAGTTCTGGTGGAAGTTGACATCTGGCAGTCTACAATCGCTCTGCTCTGCTGGTAAACTCTTGATAACATGGTTAATGTTGAATTCAACCTTGTGGGCACGTCGCACAATAGTCGATGAGCGGGCAGTTGGAGGTGGCGCTGCGCTGCCATGAGAGTGGCAGCATCTGTGCTGGACTTCCTGAAATGCGCACAGATGCGGCACACCTTCGTGAGCAATCAGTCAGATTGGGGTATGTCTTAAGGAACCGCTGAACTATGAGATTTAACTCATGGGCCAGGCATGGCACATGTGTCAGTCTGCCGAGTTGCAGAGCCGCCACCAGGTTACCGCCGTTGTCACACACAACCATGCCTGGCTTCAGGTTCAGCAGTGCCAGCCACAGATCAGTCTGCGCTGTGATGCCCTGTAATAGCTCTTGGGCAGTGTGCCTTTTATCGCCTAGGCTCAGCAGTTTGACCACCGCCTGCTGTCGCTTAGCGACGGCACTGCTGCTGCACCTAGAGCTACTGACTAAAGGCGCCATGCCCACGGATGGTAATTCAGAGGAGGAGGTGGAGGAGGGGTAGGAGGAGGCATAGTAGGCCTTAGAGACCTGGACTGAGGTAGGCCCGCAATCCTCGGGATCAGCAGTATATGAGCAGCCCCAGGGTCATACTCGAACCCAGCCTCCACCAAGTTAACCCAATGTGCCGTCAGCGATATATAGTGGCCCTGCTCGGCAGCACTCGTCCACGTGTCAGTGGTCAGGTTCGTCTTGTGAGAAACGGCGTTGGTCAGGGCACGGGTGATGTTGTCTGACACGTGCTGGTGTAGGGCTGGGACGGCACATCGTAAAAAGTAGTGGCGGCTGGGGACCGATTACCAAGCGGTGGCCGCCGCCATGAGGTTGCGAAAGGCCTCGGTCTCTACCAGCCTATAGGGCAGCATCTCCAGGCTGAGTAATTTGGAGATGTGGACGTTGAGGGCTTGGGCGTGTGGGTGGGTCGCACTGTACTTCCTATTGCGCTCCAGCGTCTGGGTATAGAGAGCTGGACGCTGCGCATGGAGACATTGGTGGACGCTGTGGAGGATCGTGGAGGCGAAGGTGTGGTGTTCGCCCGGGAGATGTTTGTGCCAGTGTCCTGGGCAGGGGTTGCCTAGCAGAGGCAGCAAATGACACAGGGGAAGGAGCAGTGGTGGACGGCCGGAGGTGAACGGCCTTGGTTCCATTGAGTAGGGTGTTTAGCATTCATATGCCTGCACATACTGGTGGTGGTTAAGCTAATAGTGGTGGAATCCCTGCTGATCCTGGTGTGGCACAGGTTGCACACCACAGTCTGTCAGTCATCCGGTGTTTCTTTAAAGAACCTCCATACTTCAGAAAATCTAGCCCTCACCACGGAAGCTTCACGACGTGAAACATTTGGCACTGATGCACCAGCTCTGGCCCTGCCTCTCTGTCTGGCCCCACCACTGCCTCTTCCAACCTGTTCTCGTTTAGGACTCGCCTCCATCTCAGAAGCACTGTGTTCACCCGGCATATCAACCCAGCTTGGGTCTGTCATCTCATCATCCTCCGATCCCTCAGTCTGCTCCCCCCTCAGACTTCCTGCCCTGACAACTTCACCAATGTCTGACAGCCGTGTCTCCTCATCGTCCGACACCTCTTTACACACTTCTTCCACTACGTCAAGAAGGTCATCATGACCCACAGACTGGGACCGGTGGAAAACCTGGGCATCGGGAAAGAGGTCCAGAAAACAGTTCCTCAGAGTATGCGAGCTCAAATGCCAAATTTTCCTGGGAGGGGGCAGACTGGGGGGAAGGAGGTTGATGTGGAGGAGCTGGAGGAGTGCTCACTTGGGTAACACGGGTGGACTGCGTGGAAGACTGGTGGACAAATGGCTAGAAGAATTGTCCGCAATCCAAGACATCACCTGTTCGCACTGTTCTGGCCTTAACAGTGCTCTACCACGAGTCCCAGTAACTTGAGACATGAAGCTAGGGAGTGTAGCTCTGCAGCGTTCCCCTGCTCCCTCATCAGCAGGTGGTGTTTCTCCCCGCCCAGGACCACGGCCTCTGACCCCTGCAGTAGTTGGACGCCCACGCCCTCGTCCTCTACACCTAGCCCTCGGGTTCAACATTTTCAAAATAAAAGTCTATTATATAGACAAACCAGAAATATAAGCTGTAACATTTTTTGCGTTTTTTGTGTTTTTAATTTTTTTTAATTTTTTTATTTTTTTGTGCTTTTAATTTTTTTTTATAGAACAAAACTTGCAGAAGAAATCACACAGCAACCACAGAAAATGATTGCTATGGTTAGTTTCTAACCTACACTGACAGCACACAACAGGATTTTGTGATGTGCCTGTGCCTTTCCGTTTGAAAAAAAAAAATAAATCGGCAGACTGTACCTAATTCAATCAAACCCCTAATAATTTGTCCCACTTAGGTGTTTGAGATGGACATGTGTATCACTAAGAGCTAAATAGAACGTTCGCAAGTCTCCCTGCAAATTTGTCACAATATGGTACTAGCCCAGCTACAAGCAAATAAAAGAAAAGAAAATATAACGCTATTGTAGCCCTACGAAGGGCTGTTAGGTTCTTGTAGAATCACTCCTGGCTAACACTATTCTAATAGAACACCCTAACGCTTTCCCTGACCAGAAGCAGCTCTCTCCCTAACGGCATCCAGACAGAGAATGATCCGAGCAGCGTGGGCAGGGGCTAGTATATTCCAGGGTCACCTTATCAGACCAGCCAACCACTGCTATCGACATGTAAGTGTACCACGTGATGCTGGGTGTAGTGCAGAGTCTCCTGGCTTGTGATTGGCTCTGTATCTGGCCGCCAAAAATCTAAACGCCGTGAGATGACATTTTCTCGAGCGGGCAAAATACTCGTTCGAGCATTAGCATACTAGCAACTGCTCGGTGCTCGGACAAGTATTTCGCCCGCTCGAGAAAATGTCATCTCGCGAGTATGTTCGCTCATCTCTAGTCAGGAGTCACCACATGTGATGATAATTATGACGTTCATCTCAAATTAATGAGGTCATTATACATATAAAGATTAATGAGGTTCCCCTCATTATAAATGTTTTTTTATGCACACACACAGTTACTTGAGAATGTCTTCTTAGAGAGGGCAAAACATTACTTGTGTTGCTTTATGGTGGAATAAAAGAAACAATTTTTTTAATGGAGTGCTGCAACTTTTCAAAGTTTTTCCTGGGTTGGTCAGCTATCAGAAGACTTGCACCCACTTTCTACTAATCCCAAGTGCTGCTCAACTCAGACTTTCAGACCCAGTTATCTACATAGATGTTTAAAAAAGCAATGGAAAGACCACACACCTTCCTCTCACTGTGAATAAAGGAGGTCTGGGTGTACAGACTTGGTGATAGTCTCTCTCCGTTAAAAGAAGCAATAGGAAAACCACAAACCCTTCCTATAACTTTGGTTAAAGGTGCTCTAGACATTCAGACCCAGTTGTTGTCTCTGCAGTAAAATAAGCAATGGTAAAACCACAAACTCCCTCCTCTCATTGCGATTTAAGGTGCTCTAGATGTTTAGACCCAGTTATTGAAAGTTCAATTTCCAGGAATGCAGAATTAAAAATTTGAAACTGGAGTTCCGGGAATGCAGAATTAAAAAACTGGAATATGAAGCTCCAGCAATTGGAGCTCTGAAGTTGAAGTTCTGAGAATTCAGAATCAAAAATTTCAAGTTAAAGTTATTGGAAAGCTGAATCGAAAAGCAGAAAGCAATATGGTGTTCCACCTTGTGACCATGGTGGTTTTTCTTCTCCATATGGCGCTTAATGTCTTTTTCTTCTTCTTTTTTGTTATAAAAATTCCTTTTCTTGTACTGTGTCCATGTAAAAATTTCCCAAAGTTATTGTGGAAATGTCATCTGACCTGTACACACTAAGCTTTCTGGACAAATTAGAAGAAGAGTACACTGGGTGGGTAACGTTGGTGCCCAGCCGCGTCCACCTTGTGAGGCTTAGACAAAAGTACAAATGGTGGAGGTTTAGATTATTAAAGAAGTACTATTTATTTACATAAAATGATAAGACAGGTTGGTGAGAACAATTACAATTGTAGCGTAGCGTACAAGTAGATGGTCAGAGGATCTGAGGAGCACACCGGCGGATGTGCCTGCTGAAAAGGCTGCGGGAGCATCGGAGATGTTGTGTGCGATGGTGGATGCGATGCTCCGTAGTCAATCTGCGTAGTAGCTTCAGGGCTGGACAAGGAGAGTCAGATGTGATATCTGTGTCCAGGTGGTAGTGTACACTCAATAGTGTATGTACGCAGTGTATGAAGAGGGGGGGGGAGGGGGGGGTGCACTCGTGGATGACAGAGTGCGGGGGGTCCCTAGTTAGCCCTAATAGGGGCTAGGTGGGGGCCCTGCCAATCCCTAGATAGTCCTAAATTCGGGGCGGCAGCCCTAGATGGCCGTCATCCCGACCGGAACCTGCCCCTGTCCTCGGCCAAGTAACCCTAGTTACCGTGGGGAGGGAAAAGGGGGATATGAGCAGGTTAGGACAAAGGCTGTGAGGATCACAAGAATCTGTCGCAGTTAAGAGACAAGAGACAAGTGCAAAGGTAGAACAGTAGGGTGAGGAGAAAAGTTATAATTCGAGCTTTGTTTCTATAAGGTACGAATCCCTTAATGTGGTATATGACTGTGCGCGGTGCAAGTCGTGTGACAAGTTTACACCATGCATAAATGAGGTCAGTTTTCCCTACATGCCATGTTTCACCTATTGAATATAGGCTCATCAGGGGAAATAAGACCTATTGGGAGAAGCGTAGAACACAAGAATGGTCATATGCTGAGGTGGACCAGTGTGTGGTTAAGATGGAACACAAAATTGGTGCTTACCCTTGTATTGTGTAGGTTTGCAACATGCCTAGTAGGATTGGGTTAAGGTGCACCAGGGGCAAGTCTGTAATAATGACAAATCGACAGAGTCAATAGGTTTGATGAAGAATACTAAAGTGCGTGAAGTCTGTCGATATAAGGAGAATCTTACCTGGGGTCTCGGTTCAAGGTAGAGGAGGTTCTCCAGAGGAGGGTGCACTGGCAGAAGGGGGCGACAGTATAGTGATACTGTCTGCGGGAGCGCTGGGACACTGTGTGTCGGTGGGGCTGCTCAGGTATAGCCGGTGTGGAATGCGCCTTATATGCGCATGGTATCTCCGGTCATGTGACGCCCCAGGGGCCGATGGGAGGGCCCGGTATGGGCTACACAAACATGGCGTCCGTGGGGCGCCTGCGCAGTTGCACCGTGGTCGACCGAGAGCACGGGGGGAGGAGCGAGGACGGGGACGACGCGTCGCCCGGCAACTGAAGAAGCAAGGCGGCGCGTCAGGCCACGCCCGGGGACAGCCCCCCGGAGGCTGAGGAGCCGACCAGAGAGGCTACAGCGGCGCAGGAGAGGCGGACAAGGTAAGTCAAAAATACCTAGACCGCCAAGTAAATGACAGGAGAGGTGGATCTAGAAATAAACAGAAGATCCACCAGTGTTATAAAGGGATGGTCGACTGCTTATCAATGTGGATGTGAGTGGTGCCACATGTAAGCAGAAAAAGACCTGATGATTAGGTTTGTTGTCTGGGGATTAAAAGGAAGGGAAGAGAGGACGACCGTCATGGAAGTGTGTGGGGAAGGGGGAGGGGGGGGGTCAAGGGATGCCCGTGGTGGTGGATGTGGGCAATGTGAGTCAGGCCTCTATATGAAACAATTGAAATTCAGCTGTTCGTTGAGGCCAGAGGGGGCGACTGTCTTAAGACGGTAAATCCACTGGGCTTCTTTCTGAAGAAGTAGACGGTCCCAGTCGCCCCCCCTCCTGGGTGGATCAATGAGATCGATCCCGATGAAACTCAAGCCCTCGATGGTACCCCCATGGATCTCATTCATATGTCGAGATAGGGGTTTATCGCGGCCGTTTCTGATTTCTCCAAGATGCTCACCAACCCGGCGGCGGAATTCTCTGAAAGATTTTCCAATATATTCCTTGCCGCAGGGGCAACATGCCCGGTAGATCACACCCTTGGAAAGGCAGTTTACAAATCTACGAATAGTGTAGGTTGTGCCAGTCACATTGCTGGTAAAGGACTTTGTGCATGTGATGACCTTACAGGCGATGCAACCACTACATCTATAACAGCCCTTGATCTCTCTTTGGATCCACATGGTCGGAGTGGGGGGTCTTGTGTAGTGGCTGTGTACCACCCTATCCCTGATATTCCGGCCTCGTCTGTAGGTGATGCTGGGGGAGGTGGAGAGGTATGGGGCCAAGTCAGGGTCCATCCTCAGGATATGCCAGTGTTGCATGAGAATGTTTTTGATTTGGCTGGCTGCTCCATCGTAGGTGCCGATGAGTCGAATCAGGGAATCCTCCTTGGGTTTATTCATAGGGGTAAGTAGAGTAGTTCTCCTGGATAGATCCAGCTACGCCATCCTCCGCCAGGACCCCACATTACCTTTCCTCAAAACGCTTCAAGAGATGCTTACCTCAGCCCTAGAAAACAAGCTCATCTCCTCGGATGAATTCTCCTTTCTCCTACCGAGACACCCGCGAATAGCCACTTTCTATGGCCTACCCAAAATACATAAGGGTATCTCCCCACTTAAGGGTAGACCCATTGTCTCCGGTAACTTATCCCTCTGCGATAACTTGGGCTCCTACTTAGACCGCATACTAGCCCCATTTGTCACGGCACTGCCCTCTTATACACGTGACACCACAGATCTCCTCAGGAGACTAGATGGACTGCACATCCCACCACACTGCCTCCTTGCCAGTATAGATGTTGAAGCCCTCTATACTTCTATCCCCCATGACTTGGGGCTACAAGCAGTAAGATTTTACCTTGAAGGCAGAGGCATCCAATACAGGGCCCACAATGACTTTGTCCTCTCACTATTGGAATACTCACTGACCCACAACTATTTCATCTTTAACAATAAACTGTTCCACCAGCTCAGGGGCACGGCAATGGGGAGCGCTTGCGCCCCCAGCTATGCCAACTTGTTCCTGGGCTGGTGGGAACACAATCACGTATTCGGTGACTCGGGCCCACGAGGGATAGACTCTGCTTCCCTCTGGGCCAGGTATATTGATGATATTTTCCTCATTTGGGAGGGCTCGAAAGAATCTTTCTCGGAACTAGTGGACCAGCTCAACAACAATCCCCTCGGATTAAGGTTCACATCCGAAATACACTCAAGTCACCTCCCCTTCTTGGATGTCACCATTTCCAAATCCCCCACCGGAGAACTCCAGACCACCATTTATAGAAAACCCACGGCAACCAACTCACTACTCAGATGGGAATCACATCACCCACCAGCCCTTAAACGTGGCATCCCCTTCGGCCAGTACCTGCGTATACGCAGAAACTGCTCTACGACACAAGAATTTCAAAAACAGGCAAAAGACCTAAGAGAACGCTTCAGGCAACGGGGATACCCAGATTTTATCCTCCGGAAAGCATATCAAAGAGCGGCTATACTGGATAGAACTACTCTACTTACCCCTATGAATAAACCCAAGGAGGATTCCCTGATTCGACTCATCGGCACCTACGATGGAGCAGCCAGCCAAATCAAAAACATTCTCATGCAACACTGGCATATCCTGAGGATGGACCCTGACTTGGCCCCATACCTCTCCACCTCCCCCAGCATCACCTACAGACGAGGCCGGAATATCAGGGATAGGGTGGTACACAGCCACTACACAAGACCCCCCACTCCGACCATGTGGATCCAAAGAGAGATCAAGGGCTGTTATAGATGTAGTGGTTGCATCGCCTGTAAGGTCATCACATGCACAAAGTCCTTTACCAGCAATGTGACTGGCACAACCTACACTATTCGTAGATTTGTAAACTGCCTTTCCAAGGGTGTGATCTACCGGGCATGTTGCCCCTGCGGCAAGGAATATATTGGAAAATCTTTCAGAGAATTCCGCCGCCGGGTTGGTGAGCATCTTGGAGACATCAGAAACGGCCGCGATAAACCCCTATCTCGACATATGAATGAGATCCATGGGGGTACCATCGAGGGCTTGAGTTTCATCGGGATCGATCTCATTGATCCACCCAGGAGGGGGGGCGACTGGGACCGTCTACTTCTTCAGAAAGAAGCCCAGTGGATTTACCGTCTTAAGACAGTCGCCCCCTCTGGCCTCAACGAACAGCTGAATTTCAATTGTTTCATATAGAGGCCTGACTCACATTGCCCACATCCACCACCACGGGCATCCCTTGACCCCCCCCCCCTCCCCCTTCCCCACACACTTCCATGACGGTCGTCCTCTCTTCCCTTCCTTTTAATCCCCAGACAACAAACCTAATCATCAGGTCTTTTTCTGCTTACATGTGGCACCACTCACATCCACATTGATAAGCAGTCGACCATCCCTTTATAACACTGGTGGATCTTCTGTTTATTTCTAGATCCACCTCTCCTGTCATTTACTTGGCGGTCTAGGTATTTTTGACTTACCTTGTCCGCCTCTCCTGCGCCGCTGTAGCCTCTCTGGTCGGCTCCTCAGCCTCCGGGGGGCTGTCCCCGGGCGTGGCCTGATGCGCCGCCTTGCTTCTTCAGTTGCCGGGCGACGCGTCGTCCCCGTCCTCGCTCCTCCCCCCGTGCTCTCGGTCGACCACGGTGCAACTGCGCAGGCGCCCCACGGACGCCATGTTTGTGTAGCCCATACCGGGCCCTCCCATCGGCCCCTGGGGCGTCACATGACCGGAGATACCATGCGCATATAAGGCGCATTCCACACCGGCTATACCTGAGCAGCCCCACCGACACACAGTGTCCCAGCGCTCCCGCAGACAGTATCACTATACTGTCGCCCCCTTCTGCCAGTGCACCCTCCTCTGGAGAACCTCCTCTACCTTGAACCGAGACCCCAGGTAAGATTCTCCTTATATCGACAGACTTCACGCACTTTAGTATTCTTCATCAAACCTATTGACTCTGTCGATTTGTCATTATTACAGACTTGCCCCTGGTGCACCTTAACCCAATCCTACTAGGCATGTTGCAAACCTACACAATACAAGGGTAAGCACCAATTTTGTGTTCCATCTTAACCACACACTGGTCCACCTCAGCATATGACCATTCTTGTGTTCTACGCTTCTCCCAATAGGTCTTATTTCCCCTGATGAGCCTATATTCAATAGGTGAAACATGGCATGTAGGGAAAACTGACCTCATTTATGCATGGTGTAAACTTGTCACACGACTTGCACCGCGCACAGTCATATACCATATTAAGGGATTCGTACCTTATAGAAACAAAGCTCGAATTATAACTTTTCTCCTCACCCTACTGTTCTACCTTTGCACTTGTCTCTTGTCTCTTAACTGCGACAGATTCTTGTGATCCTCACAGCCTTTGTCCTAACCTGCTCATATCCCCCTTTTCCCTCCCCACGGTAACTAGGGTTACTTGGCCGAGGACAGGGGCAGGTTCCGGTCGGGACGACGGCCATCTAGGGCTGCCGCCCCGAATTTAGGACTATCTAGGGATTGGCAGGGCCCCCACCTAGCCCCTATTAGGGCTAACTAGGGAACCCCCACACTCTGTCATCCACGAGTGCACCCCCCCCTCCCCCCCCCTCTTCATACACTGCGTACATACACTATTGAGTGTACACTACCACCTGGACACAGATATCACATCTGACTCTCCTTGTCCAGCCCTGAAGCTACTACGCAGATTGACTACGGAGCATCGCATCCACCATCGCCCACAACATCGCCGATGCTCCCGCAGCCTTTTCAGCAGGCACATCCGCCGGTGTGCTCCTCAGATCCTCTGACCATCTACTTGTACGCTACGCTACAATTGTAATTGTTCTCACCAACCTGTCTTATCATTTTATGTAAATAAATAGTACTTCTTTAATAATCTAAACCTCCACCATTTGTACTTTTGTCTAAGCCTCACAAGGTGGACGCGGCTGGGCACCAACGTTACCCACCCAGTGTACTCTTCTTCCTGACACCCAATTAGGATGTCTGGCTTTCTAAGGACGGGACTTGACACTTCCTCATGGATAACAGAAGCCACCAACGTCTTCTCCGATAAAACTTACACGCAACAAAAGAAATTCACACCCACCATCAAGAGCGCTTTCAGGGAACTTACCAAACTCTATAAAGACCACGCTAGCGCCTGGTGGGAGGTACAGGGTCTCGAAAATTATATCAAAAACAATATTGTTCCTAAGGGACTGCGCATCCCTCTGGTCCCAGCGGCACGATACCATAACCCACAGTTCATGAACCGTTGGGAGAAAGAAGCCACCGACAGCTCCCTCCGTTTCATGAAACTACTTCTCGAAGAAGAGAAAACTAGACTTGATACACTTACTAAAAACCTACAAGAACAAATTGAAATTACTGAAAAATTCTCCTCGGACTCGGAGTTCAGTGACCTGGAAAAGACCTTACAAGGAACATTGGAAAAATTTCAATACCACCTCCGAGAACGCAAGCATAAACAATTCAATAGAGATCTAAACGATTTCCGAGAAAACAAGGCCTATCTGTACCTCACCACCCGCTTTATTCCTCCAGATACTGACATCTCCACTGACACAGACGCTTCAGATATGAACCTAATACACAAACCGGAACCCAAAGAGGAAGGGGAAGAGGCAGGGGCAGCAGAGGCAGAGGTAACTCACGCAGGTACGATCAAACATTAACGGCATCGCAACCATGCACATCCAGCATCCCCCTATCCTCCTCCGGCCAAGCCCAGGCTTCAGCTTCCTCTTTACCTCTTTCCTCCTCTTCGTCTTTTTTACCTCAAGGCCCCATTTACCCACTGAGGAACCGGAACCAAAGGGGCCGGGCGAAGAATCTATAGTAATCAACTTATCTACCAGACAACTCACCCAACAGGAGCTAGCAATATTACACAAAGGTCTCTCTTTTGTCCCTGTGAACAAATGCGACCCCTTTAAATGGCACAAGGACATTCACCTTTTCCTACGAAAGCTACGGTGGCGGAAATTTTTCGCCATCAGAGATCGAAAAGAAAGCCGCGACCTTAATATTCCCCTGGATATGTTATCAGACGTGAGACTCCTACATCACCTTCCCGATGTAAACCCCAACCAGGAAGGCCTAGGACCCTTTACCAATCTTAAAATGACCAACACCAAAAACCCACCCGTGGGCGACATTACGAGCATCGACATCTTCGCCAAACTCGTTCTGGATGATCTCGAGCAGCACGATCTCCATACTACGCACTTTAACTGTAGCCCTGACGAATTGCAAGCTCTATCCACACTGGAGAAAGATCTTAAAATCACGATCAAGCCTTCGGACAAAGGCGGAAACATCGTGGTTATGGAGGCCTCCCAATATCAAACTATGTGTGAGACCCTTCTCCTGGATAGATCCAGCTACGCCATCCTCCGCCAGGACCCCACATTACCTTTCCTCAAAACGCTTCAAGAGATGCTTACCTCAGCCCTAGAAAACAAGCTCATCTCCTCGGATGAATTCTCCTTTCTCCTACCGAGACACCCGCGAATAGCCACTTTCTATGGCCTACCCAAAATACATAAGGGTATCTCCCCACTTAAGGGTAGACCCATTGTCTCCGGTAACTTATCCCTCTGCGATAACTTGGGCTCCTACTTAGACCGCATACTAGCCCCATTTGTCACGGCACTGCCCTCTTATACACGTGACACCACAGATCTCCTCTGGAGACTAGATGGACTGCACATCCCACCACACTGCCTCCTTGCCAGTATAGATGTTGAAGCCCTCTATACTTCTATCCCCCATGACTTGGGGCTACAAGCAGTAAGATTTTACCTTGAAGGCAGAGGCATCCAATACAGGGCCCACAATGACTTTGTCCTCTCACTATTGGAATACTCACTGACCCACAACTATTTCATCTTTAACAATAAACTGTTCCACCAGCTCAGGGGCACGGCAATGGGGAGCGCTTGCGCCCCCAGCTATGCCAACTTGTTCCTGGGCTGGTGGGAACACAATCACGTATTCGGTGACTCGGGCCCACGAGGGATAGACTCTGCTTCCCTCTGGGCCAGGTATATTGATGATATTTTCCTCATTTGGGAGGGCTCGAAAGAATCTTTCTCGGAACTAGTGGACCAGCTCAACAACAATCCCCTCGGATTAAGGTTCACATCCGAAATACACTCAAGTCACCTCCCCTTCTTGGATGTCACCATTTCCAAATCCCCCACCGGAGAACTCCAGACCACCATTTATAGAAAACCCACGGCAACCAACTCACTACTCAGATGGGAATCACATCACCCACCAGCCCTTAAACGTGGCATCCCCTTCGGCCAGTACCTGCGTATACGCAGAAACTGCTCTACGACACAAGAATTTCAAAAACAGGCAAAAGACCTAAGAGAACGCTTCAGGCAACGGGGATACCCAGATTTTATCCTCCGGAAAGCATATCAAAGAGCGGCTATACTGGATAGAACTACTCTACTTACCCCTATGAATAAACCCAAGGAGGATTCCCTGATTCGACTCATCGGCACCTACGATGGAGCAGCCAGCCAAATCAAAAACATTCTCATGCAACACTGGCATATCCTGATGATGGACCCTGACTTGGCCCCATACCTCTCCACCTCCCCCAGCATCACCTACAGACGAGGCCGGAATATCAGGGATAGGGTGGTACACAGCCACTACACAAGACCCCCCACTCCGACCATGTGGATCCAAAGAGAGATCAAGGGCTGTTATAGATGTAGTGGTTGCATCGCCTGTAAGGTCATCACATGCACAAAGTCCTTTACCAGCAATGTGACTGGCACAACCTACACTATTCGTAGATTTGTAAACTGCCTTTCCAAGGGTGTGATCTACCGGGCATGTTGCCCCTGCGGCAAGGAATATATTGGAAAATCTTTCAGAGAATTCCGCCGCCGGGTTGGTGAGCATCTTGGAGACATCAGAAACGGCCGCGATAAACCCCTATCTCGACATATGAATGAGATCCATGGGGGTACCATCGAGGGCTTGAGTTTCATCGGGATCGATCTCATTGATCCACCCAGGAGGGGGGGCGACTGGGACCGTCTACTTCTTCAGAAAGAAGCCCAGTGGATTTACCATCTTAAGACAGTCGCCCCCTCTGGCCTCAACGAACAGCTGAATTTCAATTGTTTCATATAGAGGCCTGACTCACATTGCCCACATCCACCACCACGGGCATCCCTTGACCCCCCCCCTCCCCCTTCCCCACACACTTCCATGACGGTCGTCCTCTCTTCCCTTCCTTTTAATCCCCAGACAACAAACCTAATCATCAGGTCTTTTTCTGCTTACATGTGGCACCACTCACATCCACATTGATAAGCAGTCGACCATCCCTTTATAACACTGGTGGATCTTCTGTTTATTTCTAGATCCACCTCTCCTGTCATTTACTTGGCGGTCTAGGTATTTTTGACTTACCTTGTCCGCCTCTCCTGCGCCGCTGTAGCCTCTCTGGTCGGCTCCTCAGCCTCCGGGGGGCTGTCCCCGGGCGTGGCCTGACGCGCCGCCTTGCTTCTTCAGTTGCCGGGCGACGCGTCGTCCCCGTCCTCGCTCCTCCCCCCGTGCTCTCGGTCGACCACGGTGCAACTGCGCAGGCGCCCCACGGACGCCATGTTTGTGTAGCCCATACCGGGCCCTCCCATCGGCCCCTGGGGCGTCACATGACAGGAGATACCATGCGCATATAAGGCGCATTCCACACCGGCTATACCTGAGCAGCCCCACCGACACACAGTGTCCCAGCGCTCCCGCAGACAGTATCACTATACTGTCGCCCCCTTCTGCCAGTGCACCCTCCTCTGGAGAACCTCCTCTACCTTGAACCGAGACCCCAGGTAAGATTCTCCTTATATCGACAGACTTCACGCACTTTAGTATTCTTCATCAAACCTATTGACTCTGTCGATTTGTCATTATTACAGACTTGCCCCTGGTGCACCTTAACCCAATCCTACTAGGCATGTTGCAAACCTACACAATACAAGGGTAAGCACCAATTTTGTGTTCCATCTTAACCACACACTGGTCCACCTCAGCATATGACCATTCTTGTCTTCTACGCTTCTCCCAATAGGTCTTATTTCCCCTGATGAGCCTATATTCAATAGGTGAAACATGGCATGTAGGGAAAACTGACCTCATTTCTGCATGGTGTAAACTTGTCACACGACTTGCACCGCGCACAGTCATATACCACATTAAGGGATTCGTACCTTATAGAAACAAAGCTCGAATTATAACTTTTCTCCTCACCCTACTGTTCTACCTTTGCACTTGTCTCTTGTCTCTTAACTGCGACAGATTCTTGTGATCCTCACAGCCTTTGTCCTAACCTGCTCATATCCCCCTTTTCCCTCCCCACGGTAACTAGGGTTACTTGGCCGAGGACAGGGGCAGGTTCCGGTCGGGACGACGGCCATCTAGGGCTGCCGCCCCGAATTTAGGACTATCTAGGGATTGGCAGGGCCCCCACCTAGCCCCTATTAGGGCTAACTAGGGACCCCCCGCACTCTGTCATCCACGAGTGCACCCCCCCCCTCCCCCCCTCTTCATACACTGCGTACATACACTATTGAGTGTACACTACCACCTGGACACAGATATCACATCTGACTCTCCTTGTCCAGCCCTGAAGCTACTACGCAGATTTACTACGGAGCATCGCATCCACCATCGCCCACAACATCGCCGATGCTCCCGCAGCCTTTTCAGCAGGCACATCCGCCGGTGTGCTCCTCAGATCCTCTGACCATCTACTTGTACGCTACGCTACAATTGTAATTGTTCTCACCAACCTGTCTTATCATTTTATGTAAATAAATAGTACTTCTTTAATAATCTAAACCTCCACCATTTGTACTTTTTTCTGGACAAATTAGCCACCTATAGTGAGAGTTGCAACAGTCATGAATTTTTTCCAGCTCACAATAGTGCACTTATACTAAAGCTGTAGAATGAAAGAAGAAAATAAATGCCTAAAACAAGTAAGGGGGACTTAGTTTGAAAACCAAGTAAACAATTATAATATAGGGTCTTCAGAAATCTATTCAAGAAATCTATCTATTTGAGAAATAATTCACCCATAAAAGGACATTGGTAATTATGGTGCAGAATTCCAGCCTAGAGATAAATGACCCCCATATTTTTGCACAAATACCACCTTAATTCTGGTATAATTTACAGAGTATACATTCCAGAGTTTTCTAACGACATGTTGTTATTCACCCAGGTCATTATCCATGCTTTTGTCGCCTTTTCCAAATTAGTGTGTTTGTATAGCTATTCCTTTAAGCTCTTCTGAAACGTATTGCGTGAGAACATAGTTTACATCAACACATCTTTTTAAGAAGAACATATTAGATCATTGATTTAATTTTTGTATGCTTTTATTTTAAGAGCTCAACCTCATCAAACAGATCACATTTGTAGGGCTGACTTAGAGTTTGTTTACTCCATAGTTGAATAAACTAGTTCAGCTCAAAGGATACTTCTTAGGTAGAAAATTACAGCAAAGACTTGACCAGCATAAAAGTCATTGAATCACTTTTAAGAGAGAAATTGTGCTATTTAGCTATATAAATCAGACAGAGAATAGATGCTGTTAAGTCTCCCATAAATAAAACATAGAGATAAAACATGCATGTCCTTTCTCTTACTCATCAATAAACTTCAAGTGGGATATTATGAAAAAGCCCTGACCACAAAGAATATGAATAAAACACTTTGTCTAGAGAGTTTAGTCCTCCATGTAAGAATGTATATAACAATATTTTGAGATGTTTAAAGCTCATACTAGGCTTTCCTATGCCCACTGAAGCCAATGTATTAGCTTTTTAAAATAGGATTCTGAATTGGAAAAAGAAGCATCTGCAAAAAAGCAAAAGAGTAATGGTAAAATATGCATTTAATAAGAAAGTTATTCTAACAAAATGAAAATATTGTGTTTTCATATTTGTTCCAATGAGAAAGTAGGGCTCAAAAAGAGATCTATTAGTCAAAGGGAATCAGGTATATTTATTAAGCAATATTAGCTATACATAGAAATTAAAAAAAAAGCTATCAAACTAAAAAGTGATTCGATTAAAGAGATATCTATTTTTTTACATACATTTATTTGCATACTTTCTGCACTTTGCTTTTCAGTCTTCATGGCATTGCTAGTTAGCAGTTAGATAGTTTGTAAATCGCCTCTAATTGTTTCATATAATCAATTTAAGGGAATTTGAAATGTACAGCATAGTTAATAGGAAAATTTACAAGAAGGAGGTATTCTACTTCCTTCTTTAGGTTACCTTCTCAGGTACATGGAGTTTCAGGGACCTGTCATAGTACACAAGGAATCTAATGGAAAAAAATGCTGTTGTACTTTTTCTAAGCACCAGAAACACCATAGGATCCTCCAGTGGACCCAAGATCTAAACTGATACTGGACGTCGTAAAAAAAGCAGCAGGTAACCTAAGTTGGAGGGTGAGCCCCAACAAAAATTTCATCAGGGGACAAAGATATTTCAGTCTGATGCTGACTAGGATTTATCAAAACAGAAGTGTTTTCTTTAATGGCTGAGCTTTGTTCTTGGGTCGTATCATTAATTAAAAGAACAAATAACATTTTAAATGACTTTGGACCACGGGTTTATATGTATAAAATAAACTTTTACTCTGTATATAGCAAGTGTTTATTAATCATAATCAACACAAAATTGATAGAAATTCATAGGCACATAACATAGGAACAATTTAAAAACAAAGGAGCAATGCATGAGAGTAATAAATAGTTGTAAACAAGTAAATATAGGTAAAGGGTAAGATGGTAAAGTGCAATAGGCTAAAAATCCAGCAAGAATAAACAACATATCATAGATACATAGTGAAACAGTGGGTACACCTAGAGCATAATTACCATACCATACAATCAGACATGCATTGCACGACCCCGACACGTGTTTCACTAAGGCTTTCTCAAGGGGAGTATCTGGTAGTAGGAAGAGGGAGTATATAAGGATCGACTAGCCAATAGGATTAAATCATCAATCAGTGGGCGTTGCAGAGATGGGAGGTGACACAGTGGGCCGCTCCAATGGGGAGCGTGCGTCTAAATTGGTCTCACCCAGTATGCTGCGCATGCGGACACCACGTCACGCCAAAGTGGCGCACACATCGCTCAAGGTATCGTCGTCGTGAAGTATTGCGAGATGACGGGCATCAGTGCAGCCAGAAACATCGTGATCTGGTGACGTTACCTGGGAGTCGGAGCATGCGCCGTACTGAGGTACCGGGAAAGGGGATGAGGAGTGTGCATGCGTTCATCTCAGCCAATCATAGGTGGACTGAAAGTACTGCTAGGGAGAAGGGTTTTTAACCCCTTCAGGTGAGTAGAGGCTCCAAAACGAGGCGAGAGAATATGACAAGTATAAAAAAGTGCAAAATGCATAAGAGATGGAAGATACCTATCAAAGGTATATAATAACACATCAGAATACAAAAACATGAATGAATACACAATGGTGAAAGGATGATCAGTGATTAAAAACATATACATATATACAAATAAAATGAAAGTACAAACGCCTATATATATCCTATAAAAGATATGTAATAAAAGTGTATGATGATAACCATATACAGTGAGCAGTGTCACACCAGTGCAAAAAGTGCAAAAGTGCAAGTGCAGTGACAAGCAAGGTGAAAGAATGGGGGGGGGTTGTAGTTTGGCAGATGCAACCAGGGCTGGGATGGAAGGATGATCAGACGTCCACATAATGGATAGAGGATACCGAATATCTGTAAAACAAAAAAGTAAAAAGATGTGACAGACACAAAACTATATACAAATATAGGGCGTGGCCTGGATGTGCACTGAGACGGACGTGTGAGGGAGAGCTCCGTCTCTAGGCCTAATAGCGACTAAATAAAAGCGACTAATAGCGATCCAGAACCCTTGGAGACACCAGCCAGAAGCCGCCTGGAGAATGATGACCAGGAAAAGGATGGCTAAATCAGGTCCTAAAAGACTTACAGACTTCTTTTCCTCCAGACCGCATGGCGCCGGACGGATCCAAGATGGCGCCGGATCCTCGGCATCGTCTTCTCCTGCATACTCCGGAGGGAGATCCCCTACTGCCTCCACCGCAATATCCCCCGAGCAGATGCCAGTGAGAGAGGAGGTGATAGCTGAACCCCGAGATTCGTCAGCAGGAAAAGGAGACTGGCGGGAGGAAGGGGAAAGAGCAGGGTCAGCGACTAAGATGGTGCCCAAACCCCCGAGACCTCTGCACACGCCGGGCCAGAGTCCGGACAAACAAAGGCCGAGGCTAACGAATGCATCTTAAGGTATGGACTCACAGATGTATGACTGGGGAGCAGACGGGGAAGACCCCATAAATGATCTGCCGTCCTCCGACCAACCAGCATCAGAGGCATTTATTAAATCAATGATTTTGGCACTCAAAGGGTCACTTCAGAAAGACTTTTCACAAATGTCAACCACACTCAGCGCCTCCATAGATGATCTAGGCAACAGAGTGGACCATCTAGAAACCAAAATGACAGAAGTGACCAGCTCTCATAATGAATTAATTGATGCCCACTACATTCTAGAGGAAGAAGTGGAAAGAATGAAGCTAAAAATGGCCGACATGGAAGATAGGGGAAGGAGGAACAATGTTAAATTCAGAGGGATCCCTGAGACGGTTTCTCCAGCAGAGCTAAATGCATACATATCAAAATTAATCTCCTCAGTATTGCCAAATGTGCCAAAACAAGAATGTATGATAGATAGGGCGCACAGACTGCCTAAGCCTAAAAACATCCAGGAAAACCTTCCAAGAGACATTATAGCAAGACTGCATTATTCACTGGGGTTTTGCATTTGCCACGTTAGAAAAGTATGGCTTTAGGGGCCCCATTCTCAGGGCGATAAAGGCTCTATATACCAAACCCTCGGCCAGGGTATTGGCAAATGGCTATCTCTCAGATTCATTTAGCATTACAAATGGAACGCGCCAAGGGTGCCCGCTATCCCCCCTGATATTCGTCATGATTATGGAGCCCCTGGCGGAGACCATTAGATCTAATTCAAACATTGAAGGGATCCAAGTAGGCCCTAGACAACATAAAATTGGCCTGTTCGCCGATGATGTAGTTCTAGCAATCTCAAATCCAGTAAACTCTTTATATCATGCTGTGGAGGAAATAAAGAAATTTGGGGAGGTTTCCTACTACAAAGTCCCTCTACAAAGGCAAGTCCCTCTTGTTGGGAAGTAATATTCCAAACTCCATGAAAAAAGTAATAGCACAATCATACCCGTTCAGATGGGAAAAGGAAAGTATCCCATATTTGGGAATCCAAATATGTATACCCCTCAGCAAAATGATAGCAATAAATTTTATCTCCTTGTTAGAAAAGCTCCAAAAAGACCTGACGGAGCTGAATAGGAAGGAACACTCATGGTTGGGAAAAATAATTCTCTATAAAATGTTGATCCTTCCAAAAATCTTGTATGCATTTAGAACAATGGTGATACCCATCCCGAAACGCATAATAGACAAATTTCAGAAACAAATGTTGCTGTTCATTTGGAAAGGAGGGAAACCCAGAGTTAGCATCAAAATTTTGCAGTCCCCGAGAGCGGAAGGAGGTATGGGGGTCCCAAATCTCCACTCTTATTATACTCACAAATCAAACCGTGGCTAAAAGCACTGAAGAAACCCGAGCTAGAAGTATCGGATCAACTAGCCAAATTATTAAACGCACAAAAAAGCAAGGTATTCAAGTCTGTCAGATCCACATACAACATGCTAGGTGCATCCGAATCCCCATTCCCAATGGCATCTCTAGTTAAATGGCAGAAAGACTTAGGTAGGGAAATTAACAAAATGGAATGGAAACAAGCCATTTATTGGGCGACAAAAGCTTCTCATTCAGCAAGTTTATTGGAAGTCCATCAAAAAATTTTAACAAGGTGGTACCTGGTCCCCAGTAGACTTGCAAAAATATATAGTGGGGTGTCAGACATGTGTTGGAGAGAATGTGGAGAAAGAGGTACTATACACCACATATTTTGGGGTTGCAAGAAATTAAATATCTTCTGGAAAAAAGTGTTCCAATTGTGTTCCAAAGTAGCAAATGTAAAGCTTTTCCCAAAACCAGCTCTAGCCCTGCTGGGGATAGGAATTACAAACATTCCAAAAGGTAGAAGGAAAATAATTGGTCACATCCTGTTAACAGCAAAACTGCTCATTGCCCGAGGATGGAAAAATACACTGCCTCCATCCATCCTCTCAATTACAGAGGTCCTAGCGGAGCACTGGTCTTATGAGAAGTTATTGGCCCTAAGGGAAGGCTCTATGGCAAGTTTCCATGCAATGTGGGACCCGTGGTCAATTCTTCACCCCAATCTGAGCCCGGAGATTCAAGGAATATCCGCTTAACCATAAGTCACAAATATAGATAAGCTATGGTCAGAATGCTCTGACATGACAAGCAGGGTAAAAGAGAGAGGTGTATGTATCAAAGAGGAAATACAATGGAGTAATAGGAGGTCCTTCTCCCTCGGGAAGGAGGAGGAACACAAACATGCCCAGTAAGTTTATGGTTCAGGTGTTATTGGTTGTTAAGTTCAGTTTCACATTCCATATCATTCATCCTCAAAAAAAAATAAATAAAAGGGAAAAGGGAATTTCCAAGGTTACATGAAGCTAGAATTGAAAACAGAAATGATAAGAAATAAGAACAGTCATAACAATAAAGTCTGAAGCTAGGTATAAATGGACATAAGAATAAGGGAAATAAGGTATAATAATATTGAATAAGAATATGTGTTAATCATTAAGGCAATTCCATGTTGGAAATGTAAAAATCTATGTTTCTGCAATGATATGTATTCTTGCTGTATGATGATATATGGAAAAGTTGAATAAAAATTTATTTACAAAAAAAAAAAAAAAAAACTATATACAAATATACAATGTGATCCCACAGGGGATGACAGTAGAAACACTATCACATAAAATATAACAAACCAGATAATAGTACGTTAAAAATTAGAGGAGCACAATCATGGGTTTAAAGGAAGGATGAAAAGCTAAGATGTTCATTAAGTCCTGTGGTCTACAAAAGACTATGGGAAAGAGGCTTTTCGCCAGCTACGTGACATTACATGTTATAAAAAACTTACCTTTAATCCCCTTCAGAAGTTTAAAGACGAACTAACATGCATTCTTTCCACAGCAGTGGATAACAACGTCTTGACTAAAAACCAGATGGAGTGCCTAATTACAGATTACCCAAAGATCTCCGCTTTATACCTGCTACCTAAAGTACATAAGCATCTGAATAATCCACCAGGTAGGCCAATCGTATCAGGTATGAACAATTTATGCGAACCCATCTGAAAAATGATAGATTACCACCTGCGTCCCTTGGTGGAGGCACTACCATCATACCTTAAGGATACGACTGATACTCTAAAAAAGTTCAATGGTCTCCATCTAGAACCGGACATGTATATCGTCACATGCGATGTAGAATCATTATATACATCTATTAGACATAGCGACGGCATATCTGCAGTTAAATTCTTTTTAGACTCCTCAGATATGGAACTCCTCATACAATTGTTGGAATTCACCTTGACACACAATTTCTTTCTTTTCAAAGGGAACCTCTACCTACAGCTCCAGGGAACAGCGATGGGGGCGGCATGTGCGCCCTCATATGCAAACCTTTTCCTGGGGCTGTGGGAGAGGGAAATTTTCCTTACCAACCCAAGTGCATTTGTAGATCAGGTACATCTTTATGCCTGATACTTCGACGATGTTATCATGATTTGGCAGGGTCACGAACACGACCTACAAAAATTCATCACACATCTCAATACGAATGAGATGAATATAAAACGGACATACAAAATGGGACGCCATAACATTGAATACCTGGATATTTTATTTAATGTGGATGATTATGGTAACATCTTATCCAATGTATTTAGAAAAGAAACGTCCAGCAATAGCCTCCTCCACGCAAGATCTTCACATCCCAAAAAGCTAATTGATGGTATCCCTATAGGCCAATTCCTTAGGATATGTCGGATATGCTCAAATGATGCCTTTTTCGAACAAGCCCTTGATTTACGACAGAGATTTAAAGAACGTGGATACTCTGACCAATCGATACAGAGAGGATATATGAGAGCTAAAAAAGCCAAAAGAGAGGAACTATTGATGCCAAGACCCAAGGTGAAGAACAACAGGGACACAGTGAGATTCATTACAACGTTCAATTCCCAATGGGAAAAGGTGAAACAAATCCTACTACGACATTGGCAAGTACTAAGAATAGACAACACTCTCCAACAATTTTTACCATCCCATCCAGCAATCACTTATCGACGCTCCAAGAACCTACGCGATCGATTGGTGAAAAGTACACATAGGGAACAAAAGGTAAACATATTTGGCTCCAAAGGCCCCAAATGGGGCAGTCGTCCATGTGGAAATTGTGTTGCATGTCCCAATATTGAGAAAACGACAACCTTTTTCAATTCTGACAGGCAAAGGGAATATGTGATTACACAGTCAATCACCTGTACTACAATCGGAGTTATATACTTTGCCACCTGCCCATGCGACTTGATATATGTGGGACTTCGCCGTCGCGTTCGCGAACATGTCCTTGGGATCGAGGCGGCAAAAGAGGAAAGTGACCTGTCTAAGCTCAAAACTATTCCACGCCACTTCAGGGAACACCACGGATGCAATGGCTCCAAGCTTAAGGTAAGTGGCATTGATAAAGTGGTTGTCGATATTTGGGGTGGGGATTGGAGACGTACGTTGGCACAAAAAGAAACACGATGGATTTATCTATTAGATGGATTTATCACGATGGATTTATCTATTTATCTACTGTGTCACCCCGAGGACTTAATGAACATCTTAGCTTTTCATCCTTCCTTTAAACCCATGATTGTGCTCCTCTAATTTTTAACGTACTATTATCTGGTTTGTTATATTTTATGTGATAGTGTTTCTACTGTCATCCCCTGTGGGATCACATTGTATATTTGTATATAGTTTTGTGTCTGTCACGTCTTTTTACTTTTTTGTTTTACAGATATTCGGTATCCTGTATCCATTATGTGGACGTCTGATCATCCTTCCATCCCAGCCCTGCTTGCATCTGCCAAACTACACCCCCCCCATTCTTTCACCTTGCATGTCACTGCACTTGCACTTTTTGCACTGGTTTGACACTGCTCACTGTATATGGTTATCATCATACATTTTTATTACATATCTTTTATAGGATATATATAGGCGTGTGTACTTTCATTTTATTTGTATATATGTATATGTTTTTAATCACTTATCATCCTTTCACCATTGTGTACTCATTCATGTTTTTGTATTCTGATGTGTTATTATATACCTATTATATTATATTGATAGGTATCTTCCATCTCTTATGCATTTTGCACTTTTTTATACTTGTCATATTCTCTCACCTCGTTTTGGAGCCCCTACTCACCTGAAGGGGTTAAAAACCCTTCTCCCTAGCAGTACTTTCAGTCCACCAATGATTGGCTGAGATGAACGTACGCGCACTCCTCATCCCCTTTCCCGGTACCTCAGTACGGCGCATGCTCCGACTCCCAGGTAACGTCAACAGATCGTGATGTTTCCGGCTGCGCTGCGCTGATGCCCGTCATCTCGCGATACTTCACGACGACGATACCTTGAGCGATGAGTGCACCACTTTGGCGTGACGTGGTGTCCGCATGCGCAGAATACTGGGTGAGACCAATTTATACGCACGCTCCCCATTGGAGCGGCCCACTGTGTCACCTCCCATCTCTGCAACGCCCACTGATTGATGATTTCATCCTATTGGCTAGTCGATCCTTATATACTCCCTCTTCCTACTACCAGATACTACCCTTGAGAAAGCCTTAGCGAAACACGTGTCGGGGTCGTGCAATGCATGTCTGATTGTATGGTATGGTAATTATGCTCTAGGTGTACCCACTGTTTCACTATGTATCTATGATATGTTGTTTATTCTTGCTGGATTTTTAGCCTATTGCACTTTACCACCTTACCCTTTACCTATATCTACTTGTTTACAACTATTTATTACTCTCATGCATTGCTCCTTTGTTTTTAAATTGTTCCTATGTTATGTGCCTATGAATTTCTATCAATTTTGTGTTGATTATGATTAATAAAGACTATATTTCCTATATATAGCTTACATCTTTCTTGTATTTTTATGCATATTGTTTGATATATGGTATTTTGAGTGGGGATAGGTTGACTACACCGCTTGTGCTGCCCATATCCCTCTACTCTTCACTATATGAGTATTTATCTGTATATAGCAAGTGTATGGCAGGCCGACCACTGTTGAGCTCGCTGCTTCCTCCTCCCTTTTCCTAGGCAGCTGTGCAAAGCACAATCCAGCCTCCTGGCTGCTACCCACAGCTAACTGTACTGAAAGAAGCTGGGGCACTCGCTAATCACATAACTGGGGCTGTTCTGTTGTGTTTACTCTTTATGCTTTAGCCAGCATCACAGAGAGTGAGAAGCTGGAAGGGCACCGCAGCCCTGTTTATTTCATCTCCAGGGTCGCAGACCCACCTGTGTCTCTCCACTGCTCGGGGTCTCATCCATATTGCTTAAATTTCCAGCCCCTATCTGTGCCCCCTGCCGGATCTTTGTGCCTCACAGCCTGAGAGCAATCTCCCTAGCGATTATCCTGTGTTCCTGTGTCTCCTGCGTTCCTGTGTGTTCCTGTGTATCCTGCGTTCCTGCTCTCATGTGTTCCTGCTCCTGATTTCCCATGTCCTGCGTTCCTGTGTGCCTGTGTTCCCGTTCCCATATGCCTGGACCTCCCGTTGCTGACCCTGGATTAGACTTGACATTGCATCTCTGCCGCCTGCCCTGACCTTGTGCCTGGACCTGACCACGTCTCGACCAACCGCGGGCTAGTTGCACCTGTGGAACGACCTGGTGGTCCCCTGCCACAGAAAGTCCAACCAGCTTTGCGGTGGGCTTTGGTGAAAACCAGGTGCCACTTAAACTCCGGTCCCAGGTGTCGGCTAGTACCGCCTCCCAAATTCACGCATCCCAAATCCTGACAGTAAGATCCGGCCATGAATCCCACCGAGATTCCGCTACCTGAAATCGCTGACCTTCCCACCTTCATGGAAAAGCAGTCGCAACAGATTGTCACACAAAGACAGGAACTTGCACAACTGACCGCCACCTTGCAGCAGTTGGTGGCTACCCAGCACCTGTGTCCAGTACCTGTAGTAACTCCTGTTTCTACAGCTGCATCATCTACTGCTGAGCCCTGGCTGTGTGTATCCATGCCCTCCAAATATGATGGTGAGGCCATGTTGTGCATGGGCTTTGTTACTCAGTGCTCCCTGCATATTAAACTGATGCCTTCACAGTTTGACACAGAACAGGCTATGGTGATTTTCATGATCAGCCTTCTCTCCAGGAAAGCCCTGGCATGGGCTACTCCCCTTTGGGACAGAAAGGACCTAGTTACAGCTGACATCACCTCCTTCTTTCCTGAGTTCCGCTCTGTCTTTGAGGAACCTGCTCGGGCATTTACAGCTGAGACCGCACTCCTGAACCTGCATCAAGTAGACTCATCTGTGGGAGACTATGCAGTCCAGTTCTGTACCTTAGCCTCTGAGCTGGATTGGATTGAGGCGGCCTTGCTTGCGACTTTTAAAGAGGGACTGTTGGGCAAGATCAAACACGCCCTGTCTGCACGGGATCTTCCATTTAAACTGAGTGATCTAATCTCTCTGGCCACTCGGATAAACACCCGGTTTACTGAGCGCTCTGAGGAGCAACGTCTAGAACTATTGGACAGAGCTCGGCTGTATCCCCAGGAATGTTCCAGGTGACTTCAGGAGAACCTCTGTCTTCATTGTGCCAGCCCGGAAAACTTCCTTCAGTCCTGTCCACTCTGTCCTCAGCGCCCAGGAAACGCACGCACCTAGGGTTCTTGGGAGAAGCGTCCCTAGTTCTCAGGTGGGGATCAGAATGCCAGTCGCATTGTCTGGAACTGCCTTGTCCCATTTCTGCTGTACTCCATGCCTCTGGTGGGTCTCCCTGCTCCATATGTGGACTTTGCTGATGTTTTTTTCAGAGAAGCAAGCTGAGACTCTGCCTCCACACCAACCCTATGACTGTCCAATAGACCTGATGCCGGGTGCATCTTCTCCACGGCGTCGAGTGTATCCCCTATCTGTTCCTGAAACCACGGCCATGACCGCTTATTTGAAAGAGAGCCTTCAGAAGGGCTTTATACGCAAGTCCTTGTCCCTTGCCGGTGTGCAATCCTTCTTCGTGGCCATAGAAGGATGGTTCCCTTTGTCCGTGAATCGATTACCGCGATCTCAACAAGGTCACGGTGAAAAAACGCTACCCACTACGCCTGATCACGGAACTGTTTGATCATCTTTGTGGTCCCAAGGTTTTTACCTAGTTGGACCTGCGAGGGGCAAATAACCTCATCCTCATACGAGAAGATGACGAATGGAAGACCGCCTTTAATACTTGAGATGGCCACTTCGAGTACCTTGTTATGCCATTTGGACCAGCGTGCACCAGATTCATGAAGAAAGTGCGCCACTGTTTTTGTTAAATGTGGGCCACTGACATACTAGTATTTTTTCATAATAAATGTCTTATTGTGACATAAGATTCCTCCAGATGTGCCTGGCAGAAGCTTACCTTCTGGCTGAGTATTTGTGTAGAGTTGGGTCTGGCAACACACCTTTCTTGTGGTTATCCAAATGAAAGAAAATAAGGGGGCACAACTGGCAACTGGCAGTTAACTGAAGTTAACTGGCAATTGCTGGCACTTACGGTCACGAGCGGCGAAGGGGAGTACATGCGCACACCAGGAATTAGTATTTAGCGAGAATCATCTATGTATAAATCACCTAAAATGTAATCAGCCTGTCAGTCAATGTGTATTAAATGTGTGAAAAAGTCTGAAATTAGAAAATTATGTGAGAACCGTGTAAGTGTGCAAAATAAATGTGTTAATGCAAATTACAAAAAGAGACTACAATTACTATACATCAAACAAAAAAAATGATAAAATATTAAAATTCTTCTAGGAATAAGGGATGCTCCTTGTCCTGGATACATGCCTAGGTATGAAAAGATCTTTGGAGAGCTCCTTGTTCTACCTATTCAGATATCTGTACATTGTAATGAGGTCTCCACTAAGCAGTCTTTTTTCTGAACTGAATAAACGGAAGTTTAGTAATGTATCATTGTATTCCCGATATTCCAGAATGGACAAATATAACTCAGCCTAGAATAGACCAATACACCCAACCAAAATCCAAGACAGCACACAAATTACATTATTAGTAAATGCATAAGCTTATTAAGTAAACAAATCTAAAATGACATAAAAAAGAGGAACACCACAGAGAATTAATCAAATGAATCAAAAGGGGAATTGTACTAGAAATTTGCGTCATTAAGAACTACAATTTGTTGGTGGCAACTGGTGGCAAATTGACTCATGGTATAACAACATGGCAGGCAACGTCTAAAATTAAAAAGTGCATGATAATGAATTGGTAATATTGTGTCTATCAATGCCCTCAAGTTTTTCCTTTACACTAATATACAAACAACTAATTTTGGAAAAAATAATTCAATTAATGCATAACTATTGCCTCTCTTTAGTTTTTGTTACTAAAACTTTTATTTTTAAAGTCATGCTGAATTTATCTGACATTTAAAGCCGCTATCAGTTTTTCAGTCTGCTGGTAAACCCATATACTTTTTAATAGCTAAGTCTTTCAAATGTTAACTTATTTAATGAACATGTAGTGCTACTGCCTTTAAGACACAAGCCACAATTTTCTACATTGGAATTATCTCCCAATTTTCAGTGTAACATGTTATTTGTGACAAGCCATTTTCAAGTTTCAAGTTGTTTTCTTCAACAATTATTTCAGATGTATCTCTTTAAAGACAGTACAGCTTTTTGCTTTTTGAATACAGAATCTTAACTAAAGCTGAAATAAGAAAAAAATGTAATAAAGTGAAGTTCGGATATGAATAAAAAACATAACTAAACTTTTAATACAATTTCATAAATCAATAGTGCAGAAGATATTAGTATAGTTTCTAATATTTGGACATAATAAGCTCCTTGGAAGCACTGATAGTTACAGGATCAGAAAATAGCAATGCATGGGAGTTGAAAGCTTTACTTTACTAAAAAAAACTATCATTACCTTAATTTCAAAAATTTAAAAAAATTATTAAAAGTTTTATTTTTTATACTGTTTGTGTAAACCACAGCATACATATGCACTATTTAAAGCATATTGGGGCAGATTTACTTACCCGGTCCATTCGCGATCCAGGGGCGTGAATCTCTGGATTCGGGACCGGCCGGGATTCACTAAGGTAGTTCCTCCGATGTCCACCAGGTGACGCTGCTGCGCTGAAGTCCGCCGAGACCCGCCGGAATGCACTGAAGTTCACCGGCCTATACCTGGTGAAGGTAAACGCGAGTCCCGCAACACTTTTTTTTTTTTAAATGCGTCGATTTTTCAGAATCCGTCAGATTTTCGTTCAGCCACACCCCCTGATTTCCGTTGCGTGCATGCCAGCGCCAATGGGCCACAATCCGATCGCGTGCGCCAAAATCCCGGGGCAATACAGGGAAAATCGACGCGAATCGGAAATATTCAGGTAACACGTCGGGAAAATTTTTTTTTTGTGGGGGGGTGGATGAGTAGAAAAGCATCTATTACATAATTGATTTTGGGATTTTTTTTTTGGTGTTCACCATAAAGCATAATAAACATCTTATTTTTATTCTATGGGTCAGTACTATGACATGGAAATTATACTTAGATATGTTTTGTAATGTTTTACTTTATTTCACATAATAAAACCTAATATAGGAAAAAATCTATCGTTTTTGCATCACCGTTTTTTTTTTTTTTGTCTGGAGAGCTAGTTGGACATATGCTTTGCACCAGTATCATTCTGGAGTAGATATGTTTTTTTTCATCACACTTTATTGCATTTTTTGTGCGATGAAATAATAAATATCATAATCATACTATATCTGTGAGGATTGTGTTATGTTTTCGACCTTTTTCACATTATATGTCATTTTGGACATTTTGGGTATTGTTATTAATTTATAAACGCGAATCGGGCCTTTAGTAAGACAACCCCCCACTGTAGCCATTATTTTAAGGGGTTAAAAAGTAGTCTTATACGCCAGTATATACAGTATGTTTTTTTTCATCACACTTTATTGCATTTTTTGTGCGATGAAATAATTAAATATCATAATCATACTATATCTGTGAGGATTGTGTTATGTTTTTGACCTTTTTCACATTATATGTCATTTTGGACATTTTGGGTATTTTTATTAATTTATAAATCTTTATTTTTTATTTATTTTCTTATTTCTTCCACCTTGGCACACGAACAAGCAATCATATGATTGCTTGTTCATGATAATACCCTGAAAACTGATGGGTATTATCTCATTCAGCCTATGCACTATGCATGGTGAAATCGAGGTTAGAGGCTATATATATATATATTGTAGTATAGGAGGCAGGATAGTTGGCTTTATTTTTTTCTAAAAAGAGAGTCCAGAGCTGGTGCCAGGTTCATGCAGAACATGCGCCAGAAATTCAGAATCTGCCCTCTGTACACTACACAGGCAAACTGCATTTAGTGCAATTTGTTTGCACTGTTGTTAGTAAATGTGCCCCATAGTGTGTCGGATACTAGTACAATGTTCAGAAGCTAAATGAAAATGTATATGAACCAATAAAATGATAATCTAACCACATTTTAAGCCCATAGGACTAGATGGATCATAATGAGGCTTATTTACCAAGGGTCCCGTGGCTGCATTTTCGTTGGGTTTCCCAACTTTTCGGGGATTGCGCCGGGGGCAGGCCTTCAGATGATCTGACGGATTCGGATTTAACATTTAAATTTGTGTCGCATCCAATGCACTTACAAACACCGGGAGGAAAATGGTGAACTCAGGGAAGCGACACAAGCAGGAAATTGGGTGCACAATCTTCTTGAATCGCGGCCGATGTGAATTCCGGCAGACATTCCGCCAGACATAACCGGACCGCCACAGGATTACAGGACCACCACAGGATTACAGGACCGCCATGGGATTACAGGACCGCCACGGGATTACTGGACCACCACAGGATTACGGGACCGCCATAGGAGTGGAACATGGGAACACCACAGGAGCACGGGAACACATCTGGAAACACTCAGAAAACTCTTATGCATCTGGAAACGCTCAGCAGGCCTTCTCTTCAGCAGAATGACCTGTAGATCCGGTAGGGGATGCTGGGAGTGGGCCAGGCTATATAGCAGAGCCGGGATGCCAGCGACAATAAGGAGTACGCTGGCCCTTTAAATTCCTGAAGAGTTTGCACGCCCTAGCATCGGAGTTGCATGGCCTCAGCAGGAAGAAGGAGCACGGCCTCGGAAAAAGCCAGCAAAGGAGCAGGACAGGAACGTCGTGGAGTTCGGAGCCAGGTGAGGTGAGTATGGACCTGGTGGAGCGGGAACAGCGGCAGCAGGCATGGCTGCACCTGCAATCCATACTGAGGATCGCAGGTGTAACCGTGACAGTACCCCCACCCCTTAGGGCCCCTTTTTATCTTCTTCTTCTACCTCTTCTTCCTTTGCTTCCTCCAATTCTTCTCGGTGACGGAACACCTGATGAGGAGACCAGGGACAGTGAAGACAGGACCACCTGTAGCACTTGGACTTGGCATGGAAAGAGCCAAAGGCATCTTGAGGACGTCTTGAACGTCTTTTGGCCACAGGCTGGACCGGCTCTTGGGAAGCCACAGGCTGGAGCGCCTGTTGGGAAGCCGCAGGCTGGAGCGACTCTTGGGAAGCTGCAGGCTGGAGCGACTCTTGGGAAGCTGCAGGCTGGGGTGCCGCTGGAGCAGCTCTGGGAAGCTGCGGAGCCTGGGGCATTGCTGAAGCAGCTCTGAGAAGCTGCGGAGGCTGGGGCACCACTGGAGCAGCTCTGGGAAGCTGTGGAGGCTGGGGCACCGTTGGAGCAGCTCTGGGAAGCTGCGGAGGCTGGGGCGCCACTGGAGCAGCTCTGGGAAGCTGCGGAGGCTGGGGCGCCACTGGAGGAGCTCTGAAAAGCTGCGGAGACACTGGGGACACGGGGACCAAGCAGGACAGGCGAGGTCACCGAACTTGAGGTGGTTCAAACCTGGACTGGATTTTTGCCAGGAACTTGGTATGGGTAACCATGTCCGGGTCACCACTATCCCATAGAGGAGTAGCCCAAGCCAAGGCCTCTCCAGAGAGCAAACAGCAGACAGACGCTACCTTAGAGCGCTCGGTGGGGAACTAGGAGAACATCAGTTTAAGGTGCTGCGAGCACTGGGAAATCAATCTCCTGCACAATTTGTGGTGTCAGGCAAAAAAATTTTGGGTCCAGACTCTTCTGACGGAAAACATAGCGGGGTGACTGGAGCAACAGGTGGTATAGTCGCATGAACCGGATAGCTGGACCGCCACAGGATAGCTGGACTGCCACAGGATTACAGGACCGCCACAGGATTACAGGACTGCCACAGGATTTTAACACAGGAACACCACAGGAGCACGGGAACACCACAGGAACACGGGAACACCATTGGAACCCGAGAACATGGAGGCGTCTGGAAACGCTCAGGAAACTCGGAGACATCTGGAAATGCTTAGGAGGCCTTCTCTTCAGCAGAATGACCTGAAGTTCCGGGGAAGCTGGGATTCGCCAGGCTATATAGCAGAGCCGGGATGCCAGTGCCAATAGGGAGGACGCTGGCCCTTTAAATTCCTGAAGAGTCAGGCTCGCATGCCTTAGCATCGGGAGCGCGCGGCCTCGACAGGAGCACGGCCTCGGAGGAAGCCGGAGTGGGACCAGGACAGGATCGTCGTGGAGTCGGAAGCCAGGTGAGTATGGACCTGGGGGAGCGGGGACAGTGGCAGCAGGCATGGCTGCCCCTGTGATCCGGACCGAGGACAAATACTGTGAAATGGTAGCAGCAGCTTGGATGAACAAGAAGGCAATCCTCAGCACTCATATGCACACATGTAAGTTAAAAACTTGGTTCCTTTATTAATGCATGATTAAAAGAGGATGTACATCCGTGGGGAAAAAATATACACGGAGCTAAGCATTTCAATCTGTAAAATTAAGCCCTCCACCAACTCTTGAAATCTATTTAGTACTGCAGTTCTAGAGCCTACTGGGTAAAATATAAAATTGCCAACATAACAAAACCTTTACCAAAATTGTCATTGTGTTCTAAACATTCAACCATCATTGATCTTAAATGTATAATGTTTACTTGTTAATCAAAACTAGCACAAATGTTAAATCCAGTTATGTCTCTAATAAAGTCATTAATCAAATTCTCACCATTCAGTGTAGTTGGACTCAAAGTCCTATCCACTTCAAGGAAATGTTTCTTGACTGTAATTTTTGTAGCAAATTTATTTAAAGCACATATTAAAGAACAAGTTAAAACACATATTGGTAAGAATTGAAGACCTTTACTCAGTAGAGACATTTGGTCAGATGAAAGAATATAACTGGATAAGTTCAGAACTGTATAGTAGAGATGAGCGAGCACTAAAATGCTCGGGTACTCGTTATTCGAGACGAACTTTTCCCGATGCTCGAGTGCTCGTCTCGAATAACGAGCCCCATTGAAGTCAATGGGAGACTCGAGCATTTTTCAAGGGGACCAAGGCTCTGCACAGGGAAGCTTGGCCAAACACCTGGGAACCTCAGAAAAGGATGGAAACACCACGGAAATGGACAGGAAACAGCAGGGGCAGCATGCATGGATGCCTCTGAGGCTGCTTAATCACACCATTATGCCAAAATTATGGGCAACAGCATGGCCATGACAGAGTGACAGAATGAAGCAAGATAGCATCTAAAACATCCAATAATTGACCCTGACACTATAGGGGACGGCATGCAGAGGCAGCGGCAGCAGCTGCAGGCTAGAGAGTGGCATGGCGACATACCCTAAATGGACTCAGGCTTCAAACCAATGGGTGGCAGAGAGGAACCAAAGGAGGTGAGCAAGAAGCGCTCAAATAATATCGGTACATGATAAAAGTTTGCCAGTATATTTTGTGGATTACACAGCAGGGTGGCGACAAAGTTAACAAGTTTGATGTGGAAGCCATGAAAACAACCCAAAATTCTGCCTGACACAGCTCGTTTGATAAGGGGACCATGTATGGAGGCAGTGAACTAGTAGTAGATTAAAGGTGCTGCAGTTAAAACTATGTTAGTTGGATCTTGGCATGGAGCTGGCGCTCCGCTGCCAGGCGAGCTTTCGCCAATCCAAGCCCCTGTCTCAAGGCTACTCCCCAAACAGCACTTCTAAGAACCTTTTGTATAAGATCAAGTGTAGTAGCGTTCTTATAAGTTTGGGATATGGCGGGTGAGGGGAATGTAAACAGATGCGCAAGAAGCGCTGAAATAATATCGGTAAATGATAAAAGTTTGCCAGTATATTTTGTGGATTACACAGCAGGGTGGCGACAAAGTTAACAAGTTTGATGTGGAATGCCCTGTAATAGCCTCTTGGGTGGTGTGCCTTTTATCGCCTAGGCTCAGCAGTTTGAGCAACGCCTGCTGTCGCTTAGCGACGGCACTGCTGCTGTGCCTAGAGCTACCGACTGATGGCGCCATGGCCACGGATGGTAATTCGGAGGAGGAGGAGGTTGGGGAGGGGTGGGAGGAGGAGGAGGTATAGTAGGCCTTTGAGACCTGGACCGAGGTAGGCCCCGCAATCCTCTGTGTCGGCAGTATATGACCAGCCCCAGGGTCAGACTCGGTCCCAGCCTGCACCAAGTTAAGTGCAGTAGCGTTCTTATAAGTTTGGGATATGGCGGGTGAGGGGAATGTAAACAGATGCGCAAGAAGCGCATGATGCGCATGGAGCTGGCGCTCCACTGCCAGGCAAGCTTTCGCCAATCCAAGCCCCTGTCTCTAGGCTACTCCCCAAACAGCACTTCTAAGAACCTTTTGTATAAGATCAAGTGTAGTAGCGTTCTTATAAGTTTAGGATATGGCGGGTGAGGGGAATGTAAACAGATGCGCAAGAAGCGCTGAAATAATATTGGTAAATGATAAAAGTTTGCCAGTATATTTTGTGGATAACACAGCAGGGTGGCGACAAAGTTAACAACTTTGATGTGGAATCCATGAAAACAACCCAAATTTCTGCCTGACACACCTCGTTTGATAAGGGGACGTTGTATGGAGGCAGCTATATGGACGACTTTTGGAGGTAGCAATGGAGACAACGTGTGGAGGCTGCTATGGAGACAATTTAATTTGGATAGTGCCTGTATGTGGCAGTCCAAAAAAGTTTTCAAACCAGAGGAGCAGGTAGGTGGCCCTCCAGAAAAATGAAATAGATTGAGTGCCTGTATGTGGCACTCCCAAAAATTGTTTAAAACAGAGGACCGGGTAGGTGGCCCTCCAGAAAAATTAAATGCATAAAGTACTATAGCTAGAGCCAGTGGGCCCTGTCAAAAAATAGCCAGTTTCCTCTGCTTTAGTGTACAAAGAGGAGGAGAAGGAGGACAATGAGGAGGAGGAGGAGTGGATAAATTATTCAGGTTGAGCTTCCTTCACCTGGTGGAGATTGGAAATTATGAGAAATCCAGGCTTTATTCATGTTAAAAAGCGTCAGCCTGTCAGCGCTGTCAGTCGACAGGCGTGTACGCTTATCGGTGATGATGCCACCAGCTGCACTGAAAACCCGCTCGGACAAGACGCTAGCGGCAGGGCAGGCAAGAACCTCCAAGGCGTACAGCGCCAGTTCGTGCCACATGTCCAGCTTTGAAACCCAGTAGTTGTAGGGAGCTGTGTGATCATTTAGGACGATGGTATGGTCAGCTACGTACTCCCTCACCATCTTTCTGTAAAGATCAGCCCTACTCTGCCGAGACTGGGGACAGGTGACAGTGTCTTGCTGGGGTGACATAAAGCTGGCAAAAGCCTTGTAAAGCGTACCCATGCCAGTGCTGGACAAGCTGCCTGCTCGCCTACTCTCCCTCGCTACTTGTCCCGCAGAACTACGCCCTCTGCCGCTAGCGCTGTCAGAAGGGAAATACTGTTTCAGCTTGTGTACCAGGGCCTGCTGGTATTCATGCATTCTCACACTCCTTTCCTCTCCAGGGATGAGAGTGGAAAGATTTTGCTTGTACCGTGGGTCCAGGAGAGTAAATACCCAGTAATCGGTGCTGGAATAAATTCTTTGAACGCGAGGGTCACGGGATAGGCAGCCTAGCATGAAATCTGCCATATGCGCCAGAGTACCAACGCGTAAGAATTCACTCCCCTCACTGGCCTGACTGTCCATTTCCTCCTCCTCCAACTCCTCCAACTCCTCTTCTTCTGCCCATACACGCTGAACAGTGAAGGACTCAACAATGGTCCCCTCTTGTGTCTCGCCAATATTCTCCTCCTCTTCCTCCTCATCCTCCTCCACCTCCACCTCCTCCGATATGCGCAGAGAAACAGACCAAAGGGTGCTTTGGCTATCAACAAGGGAATCTTCTTCCCCCGTCTCTTGTGACGAGCGCAAAGCTTCCGACTTCATGCTGATCAGAGAGTTTTTCAACAGGCCAAGCAGCGGGATGGTGAGGCTGATGATGGCGGCATCGCCACTGACCATCTGTGTTGACTCCTCGAAGTTACTCAGCACCTGACAGATATCAGACATCCACGTCCACTCCTCATTGTAGACTTGAGGAAGCTGACTGACCTGACTACCAGTTCTGGTGGAAGTTGACATCTGGCAGTCTACAATTGCTCTGCGCTGCTGGTAAACTCTGGATAACATGGTCAATGTTGAATTCCACCTCGTGGGCACGTCGCACAACAGTCGGTGAGCGGGCAGTTGGAGGCGGCGCTGCGCTGCCCTGAGAGTGGCAGCATCTGTGCTGGACTTCCTGAAATGCGCACAGATGCGGCGCACCTTCGTGAGCAAATCAGACAGATTGGGGTATGTCTTGAGGAAACGCTGAACTATCAGATTTAACACATGGGCCAGGCATGGCACATGTGTCAGTCTGCCGAGTTGCAGAGCCGCCACCAGGTTACGGCCGTTGTCACACACAACCATGCCTGGCTTCAGGTTCAGCGGTGCCAGCCACAGATCAGTCTGCGCCGTGATGCCCTGTAATAGCTCTTGGGCGGTGTGTCTTTTATCGCCTGGGCTCAGCAGTTTGAGCACCGCCTGCTGTCGCTTAGCGACGGCACTGCTGCTGTGCCTAGAGCTACCAACTGATGGCGGCATGCCCACGGATGGTAGTTCGGAGGAGGAGGTGGAGGAGGGGTGGGAGGAGGAGGAGGCGTAGTAGGCCTGAAAGACCTGGACCGAGGTAGGCCCCGCAATCCTCGGCGTCGGCAGTATATGACCAGCCGCAGGGTCAGACTCGGTCCCAGCCTCCACCAAGTTAACCCAAAGTGCCGTCAGCGATATATAGTGGCCCTGCCCGGAAGCACTCGTCCACGTGTCTGTGGTCAGGTGGACCTTGTCAGAAACGGCGTTGGTCAGGGCACGGATGATGTTGTCTGACACGTGCTGGTGCAGGGCTGGGACGGCACATCGGGAAAAGTAGTGGCGGCTGGGGACCGAATACCGAGGGGCGGCCGCCGCCATGAGGTTGCAAAAGGCCTCGGTCTCTACTAGCCTATAGGGCAGCATCTCCAGGCTAAGCAATCTGGAGATGTGGACATTAAGGGCTTGGGCGTGCGGGTGGGTTGCACTATATTTGCGTTTCCGCTCCAGCTTCTGGGGTATGGAGAGCTGAACGCTGGTGGATGCTGTGGAGGATCGTGGAGGCGACGATGGGGTTTTTGTGCCAGGGTCCTGGGCAGGGGGCTGACTATCAGCTGAAACAGGGGAAGGAGCAGTGGTGTGCACGGCCGGAGGTGAACGGGCTTGGTGCCACTGAGTGGGGTGTTTAGCATTCATATGCCTGCGCATACTGGTGGTAGTTAAGCTAGTAGTGGTGGAACCCCTGCTGATCCTGGTTTGGCAAAGGTTGCCCACCACAGTCCGTCGGTCATCCGGTGTTTCCTTAAAGAACCTCCAGACTTCTGAAAATCTAGCCCTCGCCGCGGGAGCCCTCGCCACGGGAGCTTCACTACGTGACACATTTGGCGCTGATGCACCTGCTCTGGCCCTGCCTCTCCGTCTGGCCCCACCACTGCCTCTTCCAACCTGTTCTGGTCGAGGACTCTCCTCCGTCTCAGAAGCACTGTGTTCACCCGGCCTCTAAACCCAGCTTGGGTCTGTCACCTCATCATCCTCCGATCCCTCAGTCTGCTCCCCCCTCGGACTTCCTGCCCTGACAACAACTTCACCACTGTCTGACAACCGTGTCTCCTCATCGTCGGACACCTCTTTACACACTTCTTCCACTACGTCAAGAAGGTCATCACCACCCACAGACTGCGACTGGTGGAAAACCTGGGTATCGGAAAATTGCTCAGCAGCAACCGGACAAGTGGTTTGTGACTGTGGGAAGGGTCCAGAAAACAGTTCCTCAGAGTATGCCGGTTCAAATGCCAAATTTTCCTGGGAGGGGGCAGACTGGTGGGGAGGAGGCTGAGGTGCAGGAGCTGGAGGAGTGCCGATTTCGGTGACATGGGTGGACTGCGTGGAAGACTGACTGGTGGACAAATTGCTCGAAGCATTGTTGGCAATCCACGACATCACCTGTTCGCACTGTTCTGGCCTCAACAGTGCTCTACCACGAGTCCCAGTAACTTCAGACATGAACCTAGGGAGTGTAGCTCTGCGGCGTTCCCCTGCTCCCTCATCAGCAGGTGGTGTCTCACCCCGCCCAGAACCACGGCCTCTGACCCCTGCAGTAGTTGGACGCCCACGTCCCCGCCCTCGTCCTCTACCCCTAGCCCTCGGGTTAAACATTTTGAAAATGAAAGTTATAACTTTAATTTTTTTTTAACTTTTTTTTGTGTTTTTTAGTTTTTTTTGTTTTTTTTTTGTGTTTTTTAGTTTTTAAAGCCAAACAATGCTATCCTATTGCTATGGCTATTTTCTAGCCAAGTATGAAAGCACACTGCTATGCCAGATGAGATGACGCTGACTTATGAAAAAATAAACGTAAAATAAAAAGGAAATGGCAGACTGTGCCTAATTGAAATCCAACCCCATATAAATTTTCCCACTTCGGTCTTTGCGATGGATATGTGCGTCACTAAGCGCTAAACACAGCGGTCACAAGTCTCACTCCAAATTCCTGACAATTGGCTAGTATATGCACTGCAGCAAGGACAGCCACCAGCAGATCAACCAGAAATAAAATATATATAACGCTATTGTAGGCGTAAGTAAGCCGTTTGGATTCTCCTTTGGCTATTTTCTAGCCAAGTAGGAAAGCACACTGATGAGATGACGCTGAGTTATGATAAAATAAACGTAAAATAAAAAGAAACTGCCAGACTGTGCCTAATTGAAATCCAACCCCTAAAAAATTTTCCCACTTCGGTCTTTGCGATGGATATGTGCGTCACTAAGTGCTAAACACAGCGGTCGCAAGTCTCACTCCAAATTCCTGACAATTGGCTAGTATATGCACTGCAGCAAGGACAGCCACCAGCAGATCAACCAGAAATAAAATATATATAACGCTATTGTAGGCGTAAGTAAGCCGTTTGGATTCTCCTTTGGCTATTTTCTAGCCAAGTATGAAAGCACACTGATGAAATGACGCTGAGTTATGAAAAAATAAACGTAAAATAAAAAGAAACTGCCAGACTGTGCCTAATTGAAATCCAACCCCTAATAAATTTTCCCACTTCGGTCTTTGCGATGGATATGTGCGTCACTAAGCGCTAAACACAGCGGTCGCAAGTCTCACTCCAAATTCCTGACAATTGGCTAGTATATGCACTGCAGCAAGGACAGCCACCAGCAGATCAACCAGAAATAAAATATATATAACGCTATTGTAGGCGTAAGTAAGCCGTTTGGATTCTCCTTTGGCTATTTTCTAGCCAAGTAGGAAAGCACACTGATGAGATGACGCTGAGTTATGATAAAATAAACGTAAAATAAAAAGAAACTGCCAGACTGTGCCTAATTGAAATCCAACCCCTAAAAAATTTTCCCACTTCGGTCTTTGCGATGGATATGTGCGTCACTAAGTGCTAAACACAGCGGTCGCAAGTCTCACTCCAAATTCCTGACAATTGGCTAGTATATGCACTGCAGCAAGGACAGCCACCAGCAGATCAACCAGAAATAAAATATATATAACGCTATTGTAGGCGTAAGTAAGCCGTTTGGATTCTCCTTTGGCTATTTTCTAGCCAAGTAGGAAAGCACACTGATGAGATGACGCTGAGTTATGATAAAATAAACGTAAAATAAAAAGAAACTGCCAGACTGTGCCTAATTGAAATCCAACCCCTAATAAATTTTCCCACTTCGGTCTTTGCGATGGATATGTGCGTCACTAAGCGCTAAACACAGCGGTCGCAAGTCTCACTCCAAATTCCTGACAATTGGCTAGTATATGCACTGCAGCAAGGACAGCCACCAGCAGATCAACCAGAAATAAAATATATATAACGCTATTGGAGGCGTAAGTAAGCCGTTTGGATTCTCCTTTGGCTATTTTCTAGCCAAGTATGAAAGCACACTGATGAGATGACGCTGAGTTATGAAAAAATAAACGAAAATAAAAAGAAACTGCCAGACTGTGCCTAATTGAAATCAAACCCCTAATAAATTTTCCCACTTTGGTGTTTGAGGTGGATATGTGTGTCACTAAGAGCTAAACACAACGGTAGCAAGTCCCCCTGCAAATTCCTCACAATATGGTACTAGCTGCAAATTAAAAAAAAAAAAGTATAACGTTATTGTAGCCCTAAGAAGGGCTGTTGGGTTCTTGTTGAATCACTCCTGCCTAACACTATTCTAATAGAACACCCTAACGCTTTCCCTGACCAGCAGCAGCTCTCTCCCTAGCGGCATCCAGACACAGAATGATCCGAGCAGTGCGGGCAGCGGCTAGTCTATCCCAGGGTCACCTGATCTGGCCAGCCAACCACTGCCATCGACGTGTAAGGGTACCACGTCATGCTGGGTGGAGTGCAGAGTCTCCTGGCTTGTGATTGGCTCTGTTTCTGGCCGCCAAAAAGCAAAACGGCGGGAGCTGCCATTTTCTCGAGCGGGCGAAGTATTCGTCCGAGCAACGAGCAGTTTCGAGTACGCTAATGCTCGAACGAGCATCAAGCTCGGACGAGTATGTTCGCTCATCTCTACTGTATAGTTCATCTCCTGATTTTTTTTTGTTTATTTTAACCGGTTAAAGACCAGGCCCTTTCTTGTTTTTTAATTTCCATTTTTCACTCCCCATCTTCGAATATCTATAACTTTTTTATTTTTACACATAAAAAGCTCTGTGATGGCTTGTTTTCTGCGTTACAAATTGCACTTCATAAAGATGGTATATAATATTCCATGTCATGCACTGGGAAGCAGGAAAAAAATTCCAAATGCAGTGAAAATGATAAAAAATTGCTTTTGCACTGTTTTCTTGTGGGCGTAGATTTTACATTTTTCACTGTGTGCACCCCAAATGACATGTCTTCTTTATTATTTGGGTCGATATGATTACAGGGATAGCAAATTTGTATATGTTTTATAATTAGAGATGAGCGAACACTAAAATGCTCGGGTACTCGTTATTTGAGACGAACTTTTCCCGATGCTCGAGTGCTCGTCTCGAATAACGAACCCCATTGAAGTCAATGGGAGACTCGAGCATTTTTCAAGGGGACCAAGGCTCTGCACAGGGAAGCTTGGCCAAACACCTGGGAACCTCAGAAAAGGATGGAAACACCACGGAAATGGACAGGAAACAGCAGGGGCAGCATGCATGGATGCCTCTGAGGCTGCTTAATCGCACCATTATGCCGAAATTATGGGCAACAGCATGGCCATGACAGAGTGACAGAATGAAGCTAGATAGCATGTAAAACATCCAATAATTGACCCTGACACTATAGGGGACGGCATGCAGAGGCAGAGGCAGCGGCAGCAGGCTAGAGAGTGGCATGGCGACATACCCTAATTGGACTCAGGCTTCAAACCAATGGGTGTCAGAGAGGAACCAAAGGAGGTGAGCAAGAAGCGCTCAAATAATATCGGTACATGATAAAAGTTTGCCAGTATATTTTGTGGATTACACAGCAGGGTGGCGACAAAGTTAACATGGAAGCCATGAAAACAACCCAAAATTCTGCCTGACACAGCTCGTTTGATAAGGGGACCATGTATGCTTACAGTTCATGCCAGTCGCTGCACTGGCTGCCAGTCTCCTTTCGAATACAGTTTAAAATAATAATAACCCTCATCCATAAAGCTCTGTATAATGCTGCACCCCCCTACCTCTCCTCTCTTATCTCAGTCTATCGCCCAACCCGTGCTCTTAGATCCGCCAGTGATCTTAGATTAACCTCTACCCTAGTGCGGACCTCCCACTCGCGTCTCCAAGACTTCTCTAGAGCTGCACCAATTCTATGGAATGCTCTGCCCTGGACTATCAGACTAATACCTAACCTCCAAAGTTTCAAACGTGCTCTTAAAACCCATTTCTTTAGGCAAGCCTATAACACTCATTAACTGCATGAAGTTTTAACTCTTCTACTAACCCGTCCTGTGTCGTCCTCCCATCTGTTATCCAGCAACCAACAGGCACCAGACTTCTCTGCAGTCCCATTCACCCTGGACCTGGTATATAAGATGACGGCTGAGTGGTTCAAGCGACAGCAATTCCATTTATTATATTTTGTTCTATTCCCTAAGAAGAATGGCTTGACCGTTAAATATTCTTTTACCTCGTGTTACCCCATCATCTTCATAAACCGTAAGCTCTGGCGAGCAGGGACCTCACTCCTGTTGTTCCATACAAATGTTGTGCTCTGTTACAATACATTTGTATTTGTTTCCTATGATTTGTAAAGCGCTACGGAATATGATGGCGCTATATAAATAAAGATTATTATTATTATTATTATGGAGGCAGTGAACTAGTAGTAGATTAAAGGTGCTGCAACTATGTTAGTTGGATCTTGGGATGGAGCTGGCGCTCTGCAGCCAGGCGAGCTTTTGCCAATCCAAGCCCCTGTCTCTAGGCTACTCCCCAAACAGCACTTCTAAGAACCTTTTGTATAAGATCAAGTGTAGTAGCGTTCTTATAAGTTTAGGATATGGCGGGTGAGGGGAATGTAAACAGATGCGCAAGAAGCGCTGAAATAATATCCCTAAATGGTAAAAGTTTGCAAGTATATTTTGTGGATTACACAGCAGGGTGGCGACAAAGTTAACAACTTTGATGTGGAATGCCCTGTAATAGCTCTTGGGCGGTGTGCCTTTTATCGCCTAGGCTCAGCAGTTTCAGCACCGCCTGCTGTCGCTTAGCGACGGCACTGCTGCTGTGCCTAGAGCTACCGACTGATGGCGCCATGCCCACGGATGGTAATTCGGAGGAGGAGGAGGTGGAGGAGGGGTGGGAGGAGGTATAGTAGGCCTTTGAGACCTGGACCGAGGTAGGCCCCGCAATTCTCTGCGTCGGCAGTATATGACCAGCCCCAGGGTCAGACTCGGTCCCAGCCTGCACCAAGTTAAGTGTAGTAGCGTTCTTATAAGTTTGGGATATGGCGGGTGAGGGGAATGTAAACAGATGCGCAAGAAGCGCATGATGCGCATGGAGCTGGCGCTCCGCTGCCAGGCGAGCTTTCGCCAATTCAAGCCCCTGTCTCTAGGCTACTCCCCAAACAGCACTTCTAAGAACCTTTTGTATAAGATCAAGTGTAGTAGCGTTCTTATAAGTTTAGGATATGGCGGGTGAGGGGAATGTAAACAGATGCGCAAGAAGCGCTGAAATAATATCCCTAAATGGTAAAAGTTTGCCAGTATATTTTGTGGATAACACAGCAGGGTGGCGACAAAGTTAACAACTTTGATGTGTAATCCATGAAAACAACCCAAATTTCTGCCTGACACACCTCGTTTGATAAAGGGACGATGTATGGAGGCAGCTATATGGACGACTTTTGGAGGTAGCAATGGAGACAACGTGTGGAGGCTGCTATGGAGACAATTTAATTTGGATAGTGCCTGTATGTGGCAGTCCCAAACATTTTTCAAACCAGAGGAGCAGGTAGGTGGCCCTCCAGTAAAATGGAATAGATTGAGTGCCTGTATGTGGCAGTCCCAAAAATGTTTCAAACCAGAGGAGCAGGTAGGTGGCCCTGCAGTAAAATGGAATAGATTGAGTGCCTGTATGTGGCAGTCCCAAAAATTTTTCAAACCAGAGGAGCAGGTAGGTGGCCCTCCAGTAAAATGGAATAGATTGAGTGCCTGTATGTGGCAGTCCCAAAAATGTTTCAAACCAGAGGAGCAGGTAGGTGGCCCTGCAGTAAAATGGAATAGATTGAGTGCCTGTATGTGGCAGTCCCAAAAATGTTTCAAACCAGAGGAGCAGGTAGGTGGCCCTGCAGTAAAATGGAATAGATTGAGTGCCTGTATGTGGCAGTCCCAAAAATGTTTCAAACCAGAGGAGCAGGTAGGTGGCCCTGCAGTAAAATGGAATAGATTGAGTGCCTGTATGTGGCAGTCCCAAAAATGTTTCAAACCAGAGGAGCAGGTAGGTGGCCCTGCAGTAAAATGGAATAGATTGAGTGCCTGTATGTGGCAGTCCCAAACATTTTTCAAACCAGAGGAGCAGGTAGGTGGCCCTCCAGTAAAATGGAATAGATTGAGTGCCTGTATGTGGCAGTCCCAAAAATGTTTCAAACCAGAGGAGCAGGTAGGTGGCCCTGCAGTAAAATGGAATAGATTGAGTGCCTGTATGTGGCAGTCCCAAAAATGTTTCAAACCAGAGGAGCAGGTAGGTGGCCCTGCAGTAAAATGGAATAGATTGAGTGCCTGTATGTGGCAGTCCCAAAAATTTTTCAAACCAGAGGAGCAGGTAGGTGGCCCTCCAGTAAAATGGAATAGATTGAGTGCCTGTATGTGGCAGTCCCAAAAATGTTTCAAACCAGAGGAGCAGGTAGGTGGCCCTGCAGTAAAATGGAATAGATTGAGTGCCTGTATGTGGCACTCACAAAAATTGTTTCAAACAGAGGACCGGGTAGGTGGCCCTCCAGAAAAATTAAATGCATGAAGTACTATAGCAAGAGCCAGTGGGCCCTGTCAAAAAATAGCCATTTTCCTCTGCTTTACTGTACAAAGAGGAGGAGAAGGAGGAAAATGAGGAGGAGGAGGAGTGGATCAATTATTCAGGTTGAGCTTCCTTCACCTGGTGGAGATTGGAAATTCTGAGAAATCCAGCCTTTATTCATTTTAATAAGCGTCAGCCTGTCAGCGCTGTCAGTCGACAGGCGTGTACGCTTATCGGTGATGATGCCACCAGCTGCACTGAAAACCCGCTCGGACAAGACGCTAGCGGCAGGGCAGGCAAGAACCTCCAAGGCGTACAGCGCCAGTTCGTGCCACATGTCCAGCTTTGAAACCCAGTAGTTGTAGGGAGCTGTGTGATCATTTAGGACGATGGTATGGTCAGCTACGTACTCCCTCACCATCTTTCTGTAAAGATCAGCCCTACTCTGCCGAGACTGGGGACAGGTGACAGTGTCTTGCTGGGGTGACATAAAGCTGGCAAAAGCCTTGTAAAGCGTACCCTTGCCAGTGCTGGACAAGCTGCCTGCTCGCCTACTCTCCCTCGCTACTTGTCCCGCAGAACTACGCACTCTGCCGCTAGCGCTGTCAGAAGGGAAATACTGTTTCAGCTTGTGCACCAGGGCCTGCTGGTATTCATGCATTCTCACACTCCTTTCCTCTGCAGGGATGAGAGTGGAAAGATTTTGCTTGTACCGTGGGTCCAGGAGAGTGAACACCCAGTAATCGGTGCTGGAATAAATTCTTTGAACGCGAGGGTCACGGGATAGGCAGCCTAGCATGAAATCTGCCATATGCGCCAGAGTACCAACGCGTAAGAATTCACTCCCCTCACTGGCCTGACTGTCCATTTCCTCCTCCTCCAACTCCTCCAACTCCTCTTCTTCTGCCCATACACGCTGAACAGTAAAGGACTCAACAATGGTCCCCTCTTGTGTCTCACCAACATTCTCCTCCTCTTCCTCCTCATCCTCCTCCACCTCCACCTCCTCCGATATGCGCTGAGAAACAGACCTGAGGGTGCTTTGGCTATCAACAAGGGAATATTCTTCCCCTGTCTCTTGTGACGAGCGCAAAGCTTCCGACTTCATGCTGACCAGAGAGTTTTTCAACAGGCCAAGCAGCGGGATGGTGAGGCTGATGATGGCGGCATCGCCACTGACCATCTGTGTTGACTCCTCAAAGTTACTCAGCACCTGACAGATATCAGACATCCACGTCCACTCCTCATTGTAGACTTGAGGAAGCTGACTGACCTGACTACCAGTTCTGGTGGAAGTTGACATCTGGCAGTCTACAATCGCTCTGCGCTGCTGGTAAACTCTGGATAACATGGTCAGTGTTGAATTCCACCTCGTGGGCACGTCGCACAACAGTCGGTGAGCGGGCAGTTGGAGGCGGCGCTGCGCTGCCCTGAGAGTGGCAGCATCTGGGCTGGACTTCCTGAAATGCGCACAGATGCGGCGCACCTTCGTGAGCAAATCAGACAGATTGGGGTATGTCTTGAGGAAACGCTGAACTATCAGATTTAACACATGGGCCAGGCATGGCACATGTGTCAGTCTGCCGAGTTGCAGAGCCGCCACCAGGTTACGGCCGTTGTCACACACAACCATTCCCGGCTTGAGGTTCAGCGGTGCCAGCCACAGATCAGTCTGCGCCGTGATGCCCTGTAATAGCTCTTGGGCGGTGTGCCTTTTGTCGCCTAGGCTCAGCAGTTTGAGCACCGCCTGCTGTCGCTTAGCGACGGCACTGCTGCTGTGCCTAGAGCTACCGACTGATGGCGCCGTGCCCACGGATGGTAGTTCGGAGGAGGAGGTGGAGGAGGGGTGGGAGGAGGAGGAGGCATAGTAGGCCTGAAACACCTGGACCGAGGTAGGCCCCGCAATCCTCGGCGTCGGCAGTATATGAGCAGCCCCAGTGTCAGGCTCGGTCCCAGCCTCCACCAAGTTAACCCAATGTGCCGTCAGCGATATATAGTGGCCCTGCCCGGCAGCAATCGTCCACGTGTCCGTGGTCAGGTGGACCTTGTCAGAAACGGCGTTGGTCAGGGCACGGATGATGTTGTCTGACACGTGCTGGTGCAGGGCTGGGACGGCACATCGGGAAAAGTAGTGGCGGCTGGGGACCGAATACCGAGGGGCGGCCGCCGCCATGAGGTTGCAAAAGGCCTCGGTCTCTACTAGCCTATAGGGCAGCATCTCCAGGCTAAGCAATCTGGAGATGTGCACATTAAGGGCTTGGGCGTGCGGGTGGGTTGCACTATATTTGCGTTTCCGCTCCAGCGTCTGGGGTATGGAGAGCTGAACGCTGGTGGATGCTGTGGAGGATCGTGGAGGCGACGATGGGGTTTTTGTGGCAGGGTCCTGGGCAGGGGGCTGACTAGCAGCTGACACAGGGGAAGGAGCAGTGGTGTGCACGGCCGGAGGTGAACGGGCTTGTTGCCACTGAGTGGGGTGTTTAGCATTCATATGCCTGCGCATACTGGTGGTAGTTAAGCTAGTAGTGGTGGAACCCCTGCTGAGCCTGGTTTGGCAAATGTTGCACACCACAGTCCGTCGGTCATCCGGTGTTTCCTTAAAGAACCTCCAGACTTCTGAAGATCTAGCCCTCGCCGCAGGAGCCCTCGCCACGGGAGCTTCACTAGTTGACACATTTGGCGCTGATGCACCAGCTCTGGCCCTGCCTCTCCGTCTGGCCCCACCACTGCCTCTTCCAACCTGTTCTGGTCGAGGACTCTCCTCCGTCTCAGAAGCACTGTGTTCACCCGGCCTCTCAACCCAGCTTGGGTCTGTCACCTCATCATCCTCCGATCCCTCAGTCTGCTCCCCCCTCGGACTTCCTGCCCTGACAACAACTTCCCCACTGTCTGACAACCGTGTCTCCTCATCGTCGGACACCTCTTTACACACTTCCACTACGTCAAGAAGGTCATCATCACCCACAGACTGTGACTGTTGGAAAACCTGGGCATCGGAAAATTGCTCAGCAGCAACCGGACAAGTGGTTTGTGACTGTGGGAAGGGTCCAGAAAACAGTTCCTCAGAGTATGCCGGTTCAAATGCCAAATTTTCCTGGGAGGGGGCAGACTGGGGGGGAGGAGGCTGAGGTGCAGGAGCTGGAGGAGTGGCGATTTCGGTGACATGGGTGGACTGCGTGGAAGACTGACTGGTGGTGGACAAATTGCTCGAAGCATTGTTGGCAATCCACGACATCACCTGTTCGCACTGTTCTGGCCTCAACAGTGCTCTACCACGAGTCCCAGTAACTTCAGACATGAACCTAGGGAGTGTAGCTCTGCGGCGTTCCCCTGCTCCCTCATCAGCAGGTGGTGTCTCACCCCGCCCAGGACCACGGCCTCTGACCCCTGCAGTAGTTGGACGCCCACGTCCCCGCCCTCGTCCTCTACCCCTAGCCCTCGGGTTAAACATTTTTAAAATGAGAGTTATAACTTTATTTTTTTTTTTACTTTTTTTTGTTTTTTTTTGTGTGTTTTTTTTTTTTTTGTGTTTTTTGTTTTTTTTTGAGTTTTTAAAACCAAACAATGCTATCCTATTGCTATGGCTATTTTCTAGCCAAGTATCAAAGCACACTACTATGCCAGATGAGATGACACTGAGTTAGTGCCTAATTGAAATCCAACCCCAACTAAATTTTCCCACTTCGGTCTTTGCTATGGATATGTGCGTCACTAAGCGCAGAACACAGCGGTCGCAAGTCTCACTACAAATTGCTCAGAATTGGCTAGTACATGCACTGCAGAAAGTACAGCCACCAGCAGATCAACCAGAAATCAAATATATAGAACGCTACTGTATGCGTAAGTAAGCTCTTTGTATTCTCCTATGGCTATTTTCTAGCCAAGTATCAAAGCACACTACTGTCAGATGAGATGACACTGAGTTAGTGCCTAATTGAAATCCAACCCCTACTAAATTTTCCCACTTCGGTCTTTGCTATGGATATGTGCGTCACTAAGCGCAGAACACAGCGGTCGCAAGTCTCACTACAAATTGCTCAGAATTGGCTAGTACATGCACTGCAGAAAGTACAGCCACCAGCAGATCAACCAGAAATCAAATATATAGAACGCTACTGTATGCGTAAGTAAGCTCTTTGTATTCTCCTATGGCTATTTTCTAGCCAAGTATCAAAGCACACTACTATGACAGATGAGATGACACTGAGTTAGTGCCTAATTGAAATCCAACCCCTACTAAATTTTCCCACTTCGGTCTTTGCTATGGATATGTGCGTCACTAAGCGCAGAACACAGCGGTCGCAAGTCTCACTACAAATTGCTCAGAATTGGCTAGTACATGCACTGCAGAAAGTACTGCCACCAGCAGATCAACCAGAAATCAAATATATAGAACGCTACTGTATGCGTAAGTAAGCTCTTTGTATTCTCCTATGGCTATTTTCTAGCCAAGTATCAAAGCACACTACTGTCAGATGAGATGACACTGAGTTAGTGCCTAATTGAAATCCAACCCCTACTAAATTTTCCCACTTCGGTCTTTGCTATGGATATGTGCGTCACTAAGCGCAGAACACAGCGGTCGCAAGTCTCACTACAAATTGCTCAGAATTGGCTAGTACATGCACTGCAGAAAGTACAGCCACCAGCAGATCAACCAGAAATCAAATATATAGAACGCTACTGTATGCGTAAGTAAGCTCTTTGTATTCTCCTATGGCTATTTTCTAGCCAAGTATCAAAGCACACTACTGTCAGATGAGATGACACTGAGTTAGTGCCTAATTGAAATCCAACCCCTACTAAATTTTCCCACTTCGGTCTTTGCTATGGATATGTGCGTCACTAAGCGCAGAACACAGCGGTCGCAAGTCTCACTACAAATTGCTCAGAATTGGCTAGTACATGCACTGCAGAAAGTACAGCCACCAGCAGATCAACCAGAAATCAAATATATAGAACGCTACTGTATGCGTAAGTAAGCTCTTTGTATTCTCCTATGGCTATTTTCTAGCCAAGTATCAAAGCACACTACTGTCAGATGAGATGACACTGAGTTAGTGCCTAATTGAAATCCAACCCCTACTAAATTTTCCCACTTCGGTCTTTGCTATGGATATGTGCGTCACTAAGCGCAGAACACAGCGGTCGCAAGTCTCACTACAAATTGCTCAGAATTGGCTAGTACATGCACTGCAGAAAGTACAGCCACCAGCAGATCAACCAGAAATCAAATATATAGAACGCTACTGTATGCGTAAGTAAGCTCTTTGTATTCTCCTATGGCTATTTTCTAGCCAAGTATCAAAGCACACTACTGTCAGATGAGATGACACTGAGTTAGTGCCTAATTGAAATCCAACCCCTACTAAATTTTCCCACTTCGGTCTTTGCTATGGATATGTGTGCCACTAAGAGCTAAACACAACGGTAGCAAGTCCCCCTGCTAATTCCTCACAAAATGGTACTAGATGCAAATTAAAATAAAAAAAGTAGAACGTTATTGTAGCCCTAAGAAGGGCTGTTGGGTTCTTTGAGAATCACTCCTGCCTAACAGTAAGCTAATAGAACACCCTAACGCTTTCCCTGACCAGCAGCAGCTCTCTCCCTAGCGGCATCCAGACACAGAATGATCCGAGCAGCGCGGGCAGCGGCTAGTCTATCCCAGGGTCACCTGATCTGGCCAGCCAACCACTGCTATCGACGTGTAAGGGTACCACGTCATGCTGGGTGGAGTGCAGAGTCTCCTGGCTTGTGATTGGCTCTGTTTCTGGCCGCCAAAAAGCAAAACGGCGGGAGCTGCCATTTTCTCGAGCGGGCGAAGTATTCGTCCGAGCAACGAGCAGTTTCGAGTACCCTAATGCTCGACCGAGCATCAAGCTCGGACGAGCATGTTCGCTCATCTCTATTTATAATCTTTTCATAAATTTACAAAAATTAAAACCTCCTGTACAATTTTTTTTTTTTAGCCACATAGTGGAATTGGCACAGAGTAGATTTGCCACCCACACACACTGTGATTGGGCCACTCTTTGACCTCCTGCTGCTGCCGCCACCTCCACACTTTGTCATTGTGCCACACTGTGGCCTACCATGTTGCTGCCACCACCAGAATTTGTCATTGTGCCACCCTCTGGCCTCATACTGCTGCTACTGCTGCTGCCCACCTACACACTGTGATTGGGCCACTCTTTGACCTCCTGCTGCTGCCGCCACCTCCACACTTTGTCATTGTGCCACACTGTGGCCTACCATGTTGCTGCCATCTCCAGAATTTGTCATTGTGCCACTCTCTGACCTCATGATGCTGCTGCCGCCTTCTCCACACTCTGTCATTCTGCCACTTTGTGGCCTATGATGTGGCTGCCACCTCCATAATTTGTCATTGTGCCACTCTGCGGTGTACTCATGCTGTTGTCAACTAACCACGGTCTCCCTGGAACACCCTGTAATTTCCATAATGATGTTTTCACCCTCCACCACTCTATGACATTGCTACTATGTTTGGTTTTCCCCTTCATTTTATCTGTCAGAAGGAATGAAAAGCTTCAGGATTGTTATCCAAAAGCAGGAATGGATACAGAACATAAAGGATATGCAAATATCCCATTTGCTGGTCATCTCTATTTTGAATCAACTCTTGTTTGTTTTTGGCTTTAGCAATACTGATGGATTATTGACCAATTTAGAAGCGGACACTGATGCATGAAAAGAAGCTCAAAATGATCAGTGACGTCAATGCAAAATTACTGCCGACACACTCTCCACTCTTTTGGAGGGTTTCTACATGTATCAGTGTTTAACAGAACAGGTTCTGTAGTAATCTATGGAATCATCATATGTCCGTGTAAAAAGAGTGCACACTTTGATGGCCCTCAGCTCAGTCCTTTCTAGCTGGCACAGACGTAACCTTGTCAGGCTGCGTTCCTGCTTCACCTATTTGGACAAGTCGGCCCCTGTAAGTGCCCATGGAATTGAAGAGTAAAGCGATGTCATGTGACTGTCATACTAAAACACAGCATTGTTTGAAGACCAAACCACGCTCCATATGCATATTTGAGCAGGGCACAATTTTCTACAACACCCTACAGGCTCTCTGCAGCCAGGAAATACGGTACCAGTTTTTTCTCGTGATTCGCCTTGATTCAATTCGGGACGAATCGAATTCTGTTGGAAAATTTGGCAAACTCGGCGGATTGAATTTTTAAAAAATTCACCCATCTCTAATTCTTTAAAGATTTCCACATAATTCTTTTGTTTCACTGATGAAGCTGAAAAAACAGGGAGTTTTTTTCAAAGCAATGTTAATCCTTTATTGGAAGCTAAACGGAGCCACAACAGAAAAAATGCAACGGATACAGAACGGAAGCACAGCACCCTCGCCAATGTGAGAGAGCCCTTTTTTTGTATATGATTATTAGCATATCTTTTATCATTATGTCATTGTTTACATAATAGAGAGAATTATTTTTCCCATGTCCTATATACTGTTTAGTACATTTTATTTTACTTTTTTTGTAAACCCTTACCTGACATCATCAAAGGGTAGGTCAAAGATATCATGTGATTTATACATATTCTGGTCCACCCACTGGATCGTGTGACAGGTGGGTATTTTTAAAGTTTATGACACACACCAGAGTTTTAGGTCATATTTAAGATGCTCTGCATTCAAACGCATTGAACCTATGGTGTTGCTAAATATCATGCTGTATGGATGTTTTTTAAACTATCAATAAAGAAGAATTATTTTTTTATCTTCCTGTGAATTGAGAGTTGTGCCAGGCATTTTGTTTTCTCCATGCAAGTTTGTTTGTGGGCTTCGGACTACAAGACATAAGAGGGTTACAGAAGAATTTGTGACTTTTAAGCAACTTTTTAGTTTTTAAAAGGCAAAAAAAACAATGCCTGATCAATCACTAAGATAAAGGAAACTAGTTAAAACCACAGAAAAAGCAAAGAAACACCAGCAGAAATTTCCTGACTAAAATAAATGATCCTTAATGTTAAAAAATATTCTTCACACTAACATGCTGCAAAAAGTACATGCAGATCATCTGAATATTTTGGAGAACAAAATTAAAACTAATGAGGGTAAAATAACTGAAACTAAATAACATAAATTCCAACTGAATGTTATTACAGAAATAATGAAAATTGGGGGGCGTGGCTTGGCTTCCTGCATGAGCGGCCGCACTTAGGAAGAGCTCCGTTGGTTAGCTACTCTTTCCCTATTATCCTGCTGAAATCCTGCCGCAACCAAGGCTTATCCCAAGCCTAGAAGACCCTCCCGGACGGGTGTCCGTAAAATGAGCAAGTCTCGGGGCTCTAGTGCGGTGGAAAAGCTTAAAGAATACGCCAGACGCGGCCAAGATGGCGCAGGCACCTCGTGCTCCGATCGTGAGGCAGGAGATGACGCAGCAGCTACTGCAGACCCGGAGCCGGAGCTAACGCTGAAAGAAATGTCGGAGCAACTGCTTTCAGCAATACAGCAGTCTACCACCTCACTTACCACCAAGATCGAGGAAATCCGAGTAGACGTGAGTCTTATACGGCATGATATGCAGAAATTGCGGGACCGGGTGAAGGATACCGAGCAGCGTATATCCCAGGTAGAAGACGACACAGCCCCCGTCCCTGCACAAATAGCCAGCCTAGAGAAAGCAGCGCAACTATGGTCGCAAAAGGCTGATGACCTGGAAAATCGCCTCCGGCGAAATAATGTGCGCATATTGGGCCTACCAGAGCGAGTGGAGGGTGCTGACCTTATAGGCTTCATAGAAGCATGGGTACGTGATATGCTGCCGAAAGCTGAACTGTCCACCATATTCGCCATAGAGCGAGCCCATAGAGTACCGGCGAAACCACCGATTCCAGGGGCCCCTCCACGTCCTATGTTAGCAAGAGTGTTGTGCAGCAAGGACCGGGACGCTATCCTGAAAGCTGCAAGACAAGCTGGCAACATCTCCTTTTCAAAATTCCACCATCACCATATTTCCAGATTTTTCTGCTGCACTCCAAAAATCTAGAGCCTCATTCTTGGGGGTAAAGAAGCGCTTACGAGAGCTGCAAATTTCCTACTCCATGGCGTTCCCAGCGCGACTTAGAATTGTACATGCAGACAAGGTGACATTCTTTGCTTCACCATCGGAGGCCGATGAATGGCTTAATAGAATCCGCAGGCCGCCTCGATAGACCTACAAAGTTGCTGTGATACTCAGGACTTTATTTATCCTCGGCAAATGATAGAGGAAGATGAGTATACTTATATAGATGTTGAATGTTAAAATTCCTTTTAATATGTTATTATTGTATAAGTCATATTATGGAGGTCCCTGACCTTATACATTGGAGTACTTCTTCATACAATCCACTGTTTAATATGCTCAAGGATCCTGATATGAAGTAATATCAGAATCCTTCTTAGAGGGTGGCAGACATAAAAAAAAGGGGGGGGGGGGGATACATTACATGTGCGCATTATGGTTGTGGTATACATACTATGTTTATTTTTAGACTTAGCTAGAAGGGGAGAGCTGACCAGACAGGCGGAGAAAGTATCGCGAGACAAACACCTACTACCGCGAACTACCCCGTACCAGTGCTATTGTGCTTAACAGCAGAGTTAGAGAGCTGCGGTTGGTGTTAGCAACCAACCACAGTTCAGTTGCTAGAATTTACTAATTTTTTCAGTTTTTTTAATTGTTTATCTACTGACATGCCTAGTTACAAGTGATGTGATGGCGTTTAATGTTCTCACATGGAATGTGAGAGGTCTGGGAGAAGCACGGAAACGAAACTTGGTCTTTGACCTAATTAGAAATCATAATAGCTCTATAATATGTCTCCAGGAGACACATATGACCCCTGACACAACAAGGTACCTTAGCAAAGCTTGGATACAGTGGTGGGCCCACTCTACTCATCATATACAAAAAGGGACACTAGGTCTGGCACTACCCCTATATACCTCGTGACACGATTGGACCACGGTGCTGTTGGAGTTATATTTTGGCATCTAATGCAGTGGTGTTGAGGTCCTAGGTGGTGCTCAGCGGAGCAATAAGACAGTCTCAAGTAGATAAATTGAAGAAAAATTGCGGCACTCACCAAGGAAACTTCAGTATTTATTGGAAACCACACAGGTGATACAGGACGCCGGCATGCGGCAAGGCGACGGGCCGTTTCGCGCAACGGCCCGTCGCCTTGCCGCATGCCGGCGTCCTGTATCACCTGTGTGGTTTCCAATAAATACTGAAGTTTCCTTGGTGAGTGCCGCAATTTTTCTTCAATTTATCCACTCTACTCATACTTCACACTCTCGTGGTGTGTCTCTACTAGTACACAGATCTGTTGGATGGGAACCGTGCTTAGTTAACCCAGATGGGCGATATATTTTTGTATATGCTTATATAAATTTCTCTCAGTTTGTTATTTTGGGAATCTACAAACCTCCTACTGACAACTTACAGGTACTAACTGAAATGGGCTGGGTAGATTTATGGAGGCAGCGTCACCCTACATCCTTCGAGTACACTTGTCATAGCATGGGTCGAAGCTCATTATCCCGTATAGACTATCTTTGTGGCAATACAAAGGCTGCAACCCTATTGTATTCCATATCTCATTTACCACGTGCTGTTTCAGACCATTCCCCAATTCTTGCAGAATTTAGAGAACAGAACTCTCAGAATGGGTTTAGAATCCGTAAAATACACCCCTTCTGGCTCGCAATATTGCCCATCACGGATCACACCCCAACCCTGATTAGCGCCTTCTTAGCCAGTAATAATTTGAGTGAAGGACATACCTTTTTTTGGGAATCCCTCAAAATATATATCAGAGGGTGCCTACAATCAGCAATCACAAACGTTAAAAGAGAATCTAGACTGGAAGAAAACAGATTAAGAGATTTGTGTGTTTCCTTGGAAGCCTCTTATGTTGCACAACCCACTGAGGCGAATAAACAGTTATGGTTGAATACAGGCAGATCATACCTACAGTGCCTATATGAGAAAGATAAAAGACGCTCCTTCTTCAATAAACAAAAATATTATGAGTTAGGGAATCAATCTAGCAGTCTCTTGGCTCACATAATCCATCAGAATTCAACCTCCCCGTGTGTTCTTCAAATTAAGGCCCCTTCGGGTGTATTGCTTTCCTCTAACGCTGAGATACTAGAGGCTTTTGTGAATTTTTACTCAGACTTGTACATTTCAAAAAGTACATGCTCAGACGCGGAGATTGATAGATACCTGACATATGTAGATTTTCCTACCCTATCCCAAGAACAACGGGACTTACTTGATGCTAAAATTACCCTAGAGGAACTACAAGAGGCCCTGGCAGAAATGGCCAAAGGCAAGGCGTCAGGTCCAGACGGCCTACCACTCGAAATGTGGGTAAAATACCAGGAAGACTTACTTCCTACTATGCTATTTCTATTACAAACTGCATTTGACAAAGATACCCTTCCAGACTCTTTTTACGATGCCACTATCGTGGTTATACTTAAACCAGATAAAGATCCTACAGATTGCGGTTCATATAGACCCATTTCTCTCTTGAATATGGATTATAAAATCCTTACTAAAATCTTAGCAACCCGCCTAAATAAAGTAGTAACTTCCCTAGTACATAGTGACCAATCTGGTTTTATCCCCGGCAGGAGTACCTCGGATAATCTGAGGAGGGCCCAAATAATATCCCAAGTGGGTTATACTAGACAAGAGGACTGGGCCTTGGTCTCACTAGATGCGGCCAAGGCCTTCGACTCTGTTGAGTGGAACTATCTGCAAGCAGTCCTGACCAAGTTTGGGTTTGGAACGAACTTTAGGAAATGGGTATCCCTTCTGTATCGCTCCCCTAGGGCCCGAATAGCCATCAATAATAACTTGTCAGATCTATTCCCTCTAGGCCGGGGCACGCGTCAGGGCTGCCCTCTCTCGCCCCTTCTTTTTGCTCTAGCCATGGAGCCACTGGCAATAAAAATACGCACAGACATGATATATGTAGGCATACCACATGGGGAGGGACAGGATCATCTCAGCTTATATGCGGATGATCTTCTTCTTTTTATTTCACACCCTGACTCCTCCTTATCCAGAGCTATAGAACTGATAGACACATTCGGGGGGTTTTCAGGGCTACACATAAATTGGGGTAAATCATGCCTTATGTTTTCGAATAATGTGAGAGCAGAGAAATCTCCGCCCCAGATTTACGACCTAGCAGTAGTAGACAAATTTAAATATTTAGGCATTATAATTACTAGACAACCCAACCACTGACCCTGGAGGCCAATGTTAATCCGCTACTGGGTCTGTTTCGGGATAAATTTAAGGTTTGGTCGTCATTGCCCCTCTCTGTAGCAGAATTAACCTGGTAAAAATGGTTATACTCCCTAAAGCATTATACGTGCTACAACATGTATTTTATCCGATTCCCAAGGTATTTTTTAAAAACCTAGATTCTATGATTATCCCGTTTATTTGGGGCTCATCGCGTTCCAAGCTCCAATATGCCAAGCTGCAACGTCCCAAAACACTTGGAGGTATGGCACTACCGGACTTGTACCTATAATATCTAGCAGGTCAGCTTAAATACCTCTCTGGATGGCTATCTCCTGGACCCCCCTCACTCCCGGAGCGTATATTAGCAGAATTTCTGGACATTAAATGTCTCTGGCCTGTATTGCATGAGGGAGTAGGACGGTTGAAAGAATTGTTACCAATACATAAAGTAGCCAGAACGACATGGAAGGAAGCAAAATCCTTATGTCCTTTCAACGAGATCCCAGCCGAAATACCTCTGTGGTACAATAATGGCATGCCTCAGCTCCAACAATTACCTGATGCTGATATATGGCACACCCTAGGCCTACGTACGATAGGCGATGTTTTTAGAGAGAATGTGTTTGTATCATACACCCAGCTAGAGTCCCAATTCCTACTGCAGCGATCACACTTCTATAAATTCCTTCAACTGAGACACGCTTTTCAATCCCAGTTCCCAGAGCCCAGACCACCTGTATCATCTTACCCTCTGATAGGGGTTGTGAAATCTCAGGGTCCCGGAGGAATAATATCCACAATTTACTCCTTTCTTATTAATGCTAAGATACATAGAACACCCCTAAAAGTTATAGCCTCCTGGTCTGCACATATTCCGGAAATAAATGAGGAAATAGAGTCAGAAATACTGGAGTCACACCTGTATGTATCTCTATCGGTAAACAACAAATTAACACAATTATATATAGTCCACCAAAGCTATTTGACACCCCTTCGCTTATATAAAATGGGGAGGCTAAATTCTCCGGCATGTCTAAGATGCTCTACTTCTCCAGCAAACTTTTGGCACATGATATGGACTTGTAGCTACGCTTCCTCATTTTGGCCAGAGGTTGTCAAAACTCTTTCCAAAGTACTATGTAAACCATTGCCTGTCACCCCATTAATATGCCTAGACGAGGAAATATGGACTCACTACAAGCAAATTGTAATCAGGGAAACCTGTTTCATGGCTAGAAAAGCAATTGCACTACGCTGGATGGGGGATATACCTCCCTCTTGCTCGCAGTGGAAGAAATTGGTCAATCAAGTTATTCCCTATAATAAAATAGTATATAAAAACAGGGGACGCCTGGAGAAATTTAATAAAGTTTGGGGTGCTTGGTGTGACTCCTCTCTGACAAACTATTCTGTATCTGAAATGCGACAAAACCTGAGATAGAATGGATGGTCCAAGAATGGATATTGATGAGACCTGGAGGGATATAATAAATACAAATTGGGCAAAATAAACTTGCACCCACCAGACCAATACACACAAAAAGGAAATAATCACAAAAGGCATGTTAGGTTAACTTGGTTAATTTATTGGTTATGTTTTATTGAAATTATTGAGAACTAATGCTCGGTACAGATTCATGTTTTCTTGTCTATTAGACACAGTAGACCAGCGCAAGTGTGTGACTGTATAAATTACTTCTCTGTAAATGCATAATATGTTTGACTATATATATGTACACAATATGTTGATATCCATACGGTCTTATTGTAATAATCTGTACAGTTGTACATATTTTTCAATAAACAGTTTAAAAAGAAATAATGAAAATTATGTGCAGATGAGAGAAAAACATAGGAATAACAATGAGGCCATTATTAAAATATAGAAATCAATGTAAAAGAAGAAAAGAAAATTCCATTTCTCAACTTGATCCATCCACTAGCTCTATTAATGGTTCTAGGAAATTTAATCTCTAGAATCAAAAATAGGGGTGACATGGTGATAAAAATCACAGATAAAGTGGGAATGAAAACCCATCAACAAAAAAACACCAGGAGATGAACAATAAGGTTCTGAACATATCAAGTTATATGCTTTCCTCTGACTTAATTTCTCTATTGAGTAAAGGTCTCTTACTGCTACTTACTTCTCAACTTCTTAACTTTTTCAACACCATTCTTGATGTAAATAAGTTTGCCTACAAACATCACAATCCAAAGAAAAAATCACAGGTCTGCTCTAACCCCAGGTGCTCAACTCTAGGAGACGCCTTCCACTCTCTTTAGTACACAGGTAACAAAAGGTAACAGGGTTGCCACTCACTTGTTCCAATGCACGTGGAATGTTCTTTATTCAACCATGATAAAAAGCACTAAAAATTACAGCCATGAGAATAAACAGTAAATCTTATGTGTTTCAGACCTATTGAGATCCTTAGCCCTATGACCTCAATAGGTCTGAAATGCATAAGATTTACCGCTTATTCTCAAGACTGTAATTTTTAGTGCTTTTTAGCATGGTTGAATAAAGAACATTCCGCATGCATTGGAACAAGTGAGTGCCGACCCAATTTCCTTTTGTTACAAACATCACAATCGAGATTCCTTGACGTGGATGAGACTTTGAGGCAAACTGCTTTGAATGGTGAGAATTTGGATCTACTAGATTTAAAATATGTGATAATTTTGATCAACAAGTAAACATTATGCATTAAAATCTATGCATTCAAAATGCCTTTTTTATGTTGGCAATCCTACTTTTTGCCCAGTAGGCTCTCTTGCAGCAGTACTAAATACATTTCAAGAGTTGGTGGAAGGTAAATTGATAAGATTAAAGAATACTCTAGGTATTATAAATTAGGTTATTAAAACAGTAGCAACCTGACTAAAGGAGAGAAAAATGCTTTAAAACAGCTTAGAGAGAATACAAAAATGACAGTAAGGTCAGCAAACAAAAGATGATCAGTGGTTATCTTAACTCCTTGCAACACCACTGCCAACGTATAGAGAGTAATGCGAATGAGGCCCACCATTTGTATCTCCCGAGTAGGTGAGCCTGCTCAACTCACCTGAGGGAGAATGAAGTCAGTGTTAGGCCTCAGTAGTGTTAGACCCTGTGTCAGGCTTGCAGGTGTGGATCTTCTGGACCACTGCAGACGATGACACAAGCCACTACCTGGGACCAGAGTCTAAGTGGTACCCGGTTTTCACCAGAGCCCGCCGCAAGGCGGGTTAGACAAGCTGCGGCATGGTACCACCAGGTCGTTCCTCAGGCGTGACTTGTCTGCAGTGGCAGCCAAGGTAGAAGTACAGAGACAGCAGACAATCTCGTGGTCGAAGTCCAGGCACAAGGTCAGGACAGGCGGCAGAGGTGCAATGTCAGAGTCCGGTCCAGAGTCAGCAACAGGAGGTCCAAGCAGGAGGTTACGAGAACAGACCACACAGGATAGCAGCACGGAGGAACACTGGTTCACGGGAACACGGAGGAGCTCAGGTAACACAGGAACACAGAGGAGGTCAGGTAACACCGGAACACCGAGGAGGTCAGGTACACAGGAGACACAGGAACGAAGAAGACACAGGAACGCAGGAATCGCAGGCAAATCGCAGAATAGCTTTCTCTCAGGCTGTGAGGCACAAAGATCCGGCAAAGGCTTGCAGGAAGAGGCAGGCTTATATAGAATTAGCTAAATGGCCAGCACCAATTAATGGTGCACTGGCCCTTTAAATCTTAGCGAGCCGGCGTGCGTGCGCCCTAGGAGACGGGGATGCAGCAGAGGATGCCGCGGGAGTCGGGGAAGGTGAGAGAAGCCGGCCACCGGACCCCGGGGAGGCACCGGTGCACCCGCGATCCGAGACAGGGATCGCTGGAGCACCCGTGACACCCTGTCTGTATAGCAAGGGTTAAGGTATATGATGTTTCTTGTCCAATGATATTCTTCCATGTGAACTGGAGTGTAATTGGAGAGTGAGCCACCCCCTTACCAGGGAATGACAAACCCCTGGACAGGAAGGGGCAAGGCCTCTTGGAGCCTAGCTCTCTAGCCAGCAACCTCTCTTACAAGAGAGGTCAGCTCTTTACCACACAGGAGCAGCTCTTGGAATTCAGCTCTCCTAGAGAGCACATCATCCCTCCGAGCATACAGAGAGATAGTGTGACGCACACCTTCAGTGCTACACACAGAACACCCAGAACAAAGCTGCAGTTTCCATATCTGGACACAGCTACATCCCAGCCTGTACTTACTACTAGGCTGGTGAATATTCTCCTGAGGATCATTCTCCTTAACCTCTCCAGTAATCCGGATTCTCCACTTATCCAGCATCTGTACAAGATCATTTGGCCCGATACCTGCAGTTGTTCTAATAAAGAACCGTTAGTTATTTTGCACAACCTTGCCTTCGTCTGTTCCCTGGATATGGCTGTATCACCAAGGGCTCCCCATCCAATACCCAGGGACTCATACTACAGACACCAAAGGGCTTGCCCCAGGGAGATTAAGTACATCAACCTCTCCCTTCCTCTTTCTTGCATACAACCACCAGCCTCTCCAGTATTCTGGGCCCCGGCTGCCTCAAGGCCCCAAGAAAAGGCTAGGCCCCGGTGGGGAATGTTGCATCCTCACTTTACAAACATAAGAATGAAACCAAAAGACACCACGACAACATGTGAGAGTTTGTTGTAAGGAATTTTTTTGGAGGGAGTGTTACATTGGGGGTAATTACCAAAAGACAGAAGGACCTAGGGCCACATTTATTAAGGTTTGTATGCCCGTTCAGGTCATATATGGCATAGAAGATCACCTACGGCATAGCACATTTTTGTTATGGGATTCATCCGGAGGTTGGAGCCTCCAAGAAGATCAAGTGAGTGCTGGGGGCCACGGCAACATCACAATCATCATCATCATGGTTGTGTAACATTCCATTACCCCAGACTTTAACTCTCTGGTTAAAGTCCATAAAGGTACTTTCCCCCTGCATGGATAGTGGGGGGAATAGCTTGACCGCCTACCTCCAGCCTCTTATGAATGTTACTGTTTATAGCATCTACAGTAACAGCCTAAAATAATTTAGGTTTTCTGGTTTCTTGTACTATTACTCTTGCACCCCAGTGCAAGAGTTCCATAATGGCAGACAATTTGGTATTTGTGCAATTTTTGCAGCTTTTTCAAACAGTGCGCTGGAGTTTGCGCTCCATCTGTAAATTAAAATCAAATTCTCCTTCTTCCATATGTTTCTTCTAATTTAGCATAGATTTTTTTCCTAAAAGAGTGCAAATAATTATGCACATACATCCTGACCATACTTAGGAAAGACAAAGGTATGAGCTGCGCAAAAATTTGCACTAAAAAGGCTTAAAAAAACGCTACATTTGACAAAGAGCTGGGACTACAAAGACAAATGAGGTGCAATAACAAGGCAAAACTAACACAGGGAGGAGGAAAAAGAAAATTACTCCTGTTGTGCACTACAGTATACAAAACTGAAAACAAATCTGCAAAGGGAGGACAGGGTGCTCCATTTTGGGATTCTCAAAGACCTTGCTATAAAAAAGATAAAAGGGAGGAAAAAACTCAGAATCAAGTGATTTACTAAGTGCTATAGTCATAAGACCCCTTCTTACCTTGTGTCTACTAAGAATGTGCACATCGGACTCATGTAGAGTCAATCACAATCAGGATGCTAGTTGCGTAGTGCCACTATGCAGCAAAGAAATGTAAAATAAACTATAAATGATTCAGAATGCTGACAAAGCTTTCTTGCCATCTAATTGTGACTTGTACCCACTGACCATGTCTTTGGTTCTCTCTATTCCTATCCTTCACATAATTCAGTGTAGGAAAGTCTTTCAGTTGGAGGACATCATCCAGTGTGGTAATTCAGAAGGAAGGGACAGTTGAGGGGGGCAGCTTCATATTAGTGGGCACCTTCTCCTGCCTAACATGACATATTTACATTAAACAAGGTTATATTCTGCTGCAGTATGTAATTGACATTTAATGCTACTGTTGCTGTTGCTATTGCTGTGTTTGCTTTCCTACAGAGGTAGTAGCATTTGACTATTTAATTGCACAATTTATTCTTGCATGCCTATTACATCTTAAATATGTGATTGACAGTAAGGCCATAACAAAATTGTCATAACAACTTTACACATTAAATAATGATTGAAATCAAATATTCTGGATTCTTGTGCCTAACAATAAATGAGTTTATGGAAGTTTTCACAAATATTGTAAATGTAAAGTAAAACAGCTATGCATTTAGTGACTTGCCATTTAAAAACACTACAAAGACCAGCAAAGGTTAAAATAAAGCACATTGATTGATTCAGTTTATAGCATTGGCAACTAGAATCCATATAGCGGAAAAATGGAAAACACCAAAACTGTCATTAGCCACGGTGAAAAAAACAGAGTAAACCTATTGATGTTGTTCTAGAGGATAAAGGCGACCAGGACAGACACACTTCCTGTATTTGAAGGTATTTGGAACCCATGGATCATTGCACAGGGTTCACCTACCCTTGAGAGGGCTCTGACTTTGTCTCCTTAAAGGACACCTACCACTTAAAAGTGGTAATTTTTACACACATATACATGGCACCAGCTCAGGGTGAGCTGGTGCCGCAGCACATTTTTATTAGTAGAATAAAGCCCCTATCGCCGATTTATAAGTTATATTAACTTATGTCTCGGCGCACCTAACTAGGGCACGGCGCACCATGCACGTGCCCGTGCATGCACCGGATTCTGAAGTGCTAGAGAGCCGGTGACGTTACCCAGCTCTCCGGCACACACGCGCCTGCGCAACTTAGCACGGGGCTTTCCAGCACTTCAGAATCTGCCGCACGCTCGGGCATGCGCATGGTGAGCCATGCCCTAGTGCGGTGCGCTGAGATATAAGTTAATATAACTTATAAATCGGCGATAGGGGCTTTATTCTACTAATAAAAATATACTCCGGCACCAGCTCACCCTGAGATGGTGCCATGTATATGTGTGTAAAAACTACCACTTTTAAGTGGTAGGTTTCCTTTAAGAACATTGGTAGATTTGCACACCAATACGTATGCTTGTTACTACTCTCACCTTAAGCAACCACCTGAGGTTAATCCAGCCCTCCCCAACCCTTTTGGTTTTTATCCATTGGATGTAGTACTCCACACATCCACCAGGCCCAGATCCACAAGGTTATTTTTCTCTGAGATATATAGCCTGTCTACTTGTGGTATCTACTGCTGTCTGTAAGGATATATTCAAGTCCCCTCCCAACAACACCCTCCATGAAAAATTGTAATTTAGAAAAGGACAGGGCAATCCACTTAGTCTTTCACAAGTTAGGTGCATACCAGTTAGCAATGGTTATAACTGTCCCTTCAATTGAACCTTTAATAAAAATGTACCGCCCCTCTGGGTCGATTGACTCTGAGAGCAGTTGGAATGGAATATTTTTGCTGATGGCCACACTTACCCCTTTAGGGGCTTTACTGTAGGTGCTATGAAACCATCTCTGAAATGTCCTAGATGTAGTCCTAGAGCAGTGATGACAAACTTTTTAGAGACCGAATGCCCAAACTACAACAAAGACCCGCTTATTTATCCCAAAGTGCCAAAACAGAAATTTAATTTGTGATTTATACTCCCTTCTCTGTCACAGTTTTCATTGATACCAGCCCCTGAGGCACCAATAAAGCAGCAAATAGTCCCAGGTAGAGCTGTCACTTTAAAATAGCTCTGTGCACAGCAAGTCCTGGGCTGTCTGGGACTGCAGGAAGATACCTGGAGTCATCTCTGGTGATGGCCTGAGTGCCCACAGAAAGGGCTCTGAGTGCCACCTCTGGCACCAGTGCCATAGGTTAGCCATCACTGTCCTAGAGTATGGACTTTTATGTTTGAAGTGTATCTCTTGAAGTAGTAATATAATAGCTTTTTGCTCATCCACTATACTTAAAACCTGACTGCGCTTCTGTGGACTACCCAATCCCGTCACATTATACAAGACTACATTATATTCACTCATTAGTTATTATGCATTTTACTGTTTGGATCACGTATCTAGAACCATGGTATACACTTCGTTAAAGACCTGACTCCTGGTAGGGGAAATAACCAGGAAATCATGAAATATATGGTAGGTAGGGGAAAGAAGGAGACAAGAACAACAAAAAATGTGACGGCCACTAATGAAAGTGGATCAAAGAACAGGTTCGCTCTTGGTCGAGTGAACTTGGCCCGTACACTGTTTAAGAGTACATATGCATAGTAAGGCTGACTTCACTTTTCTCAGCTGGGTAAAGTCACAGAAGGCCTGAGGGGGTGGGGGGAGATTGCAGCTCCTATTCTCTAAATCCTCAGCTCTAGCCATGGCCTTATTGAGTTTACAATGAATTTTGAGTGATTCCTTAATGCCCGATTCAAAGACGATCATAGTGGCCTGTATAGTTTTCGCCTGTTCCAAAAGGTGCCCCAGATGCTTAATGTTCACTTTTATCTCTGCCAGATCTTTTGCAATTGGGTCATGGCTTGGCACAGGATCTGTTTTATGAAGCTCCTAGAAGCCTGGGCAGTATTTATCTCACCTTATACCTTGTGCAACAAAATTACAGTGCTGTAAACACCCTGGGATTGCAATCATGCTTATGACTCTTTTTGTCCTAAACTAACATCAACCAATTGGCCGGCCGGGTAGATTCCATTTAAAGTTATGATTAATAACATATTCAAATGCTAATCAAATGATCATCCCAAAATGCCATCAATATCAAAAACTGTATTGGGACTTAGAAGCATACAAAAATTATAATGCTGCACATTCATTATAAATCATTTTGCCTCCTGTCTCAATTTTTTCTTTATACACAGGGAATAATGGTTATTATAAACATACAAAGTTAACCAAAACCGTGAAAACATAGTAAACTCTCAAGCATGATGAAGATCTACAAGCTAGTTTTATTGCTTGGTTACTCGTCAAGGGGTATTAGTGACTTAGCGTGTCTATTTCAAAATGCACTGATGCTTTATAGTAAATCGACTTTAGCCACAGATCTCACTTTTTACAGAACGGTTCCGATATTCCATCGCTGTATTTCATTATTTTTTTGTAATATACAGTTATTATTTACCATGCTATACAGTTAAGCAAATGGATGAATGTTTGTGAAGGATTATAGTTTTCTCATTAGGATGGAATTCCGATAATACCCAATAATACCAACTCTGGAGAAAAAGTGAGAGGTGTGTCCAGGGGTCCTGATATCATTAGCTGAATTTGTTTCCAAAACCCAGAGATATAAGGGCATGACCAGAAGATGTGAGTTATTTTACCCTTCTCTTTGTGACAACTCCAACACATTGCTGGCACATTTGGATAGATTTTGGAAAATCTCCCAGGTGTATAGTACCACCTTATAGTATTTTCTGGTCTCCATATGTGAAGGGCACCTAGAGAGAGTTTTCGTAGTTCTGAACCCCGCTTCTTACGAGTCTTCCCCTATGGACACTCCTAAATCACTCTCCCATTTCTGTAGATATGCAGTAATGGGATTTGAGCTCAATGAGATCATTCCCTTAGACAATTTTGTGGATTGAAAGAAGGCCATACTCAAGAGAGATTTGCCATTTTCTGTTTTTTGTGGCAATGCTGAGATGGGGGTTTGTTCCTGGGCTTCACTTTCTTTTTGTATCCAGTGCTAAGGGTGAGTATGTAGTAACCACTATCTTGCTAGTTCTAAGATAGCTGAATCATAATGAGTGTTCAGGCATGGTAAACCTAACCCCCCTTTCAACTTAGAGCGATATAAGATTTTAGCTGCTACCCGTGGCCTAACTAAAGCCATACATATTTATTTATCAGTTTTTGGAGTTTCTGCAGAAAGTTTTTCATCACTGGGATGGGTACATTCTCAAAAATGTAAGCGCTTTTTGGTAGTACCATCATTTTAATCACTGCTAGTCTTCCTACCCATGAGATATGGGCTTTTGTGTATAGTTTTAGCTCTTGCTCCACTTGGTCATAAGAGGAGTGTAATTAAGCTGGACAAGTTTATGTGAAGGGAAAGTCAAATGAATCCCCAAATATGGGATAGATTCTGGAGCCCATTGGTATGGGAACTGTAATTTAATTTGTTCCGCTATATTATCTGGTATAAACATTCCAAGTATTAGTGACTTTCCTGTGTTCAATTTGTACTACGAAGTTTTACTGAACAGTAGGGATGTGACAGCAATTAAGGAAGGTAATGGATTTCTTAACGCCTTGATCACATCATCAGCGAATAAGCCATTTTTGTATTCTTGGTACCCCATGACAATTTGAGATATATCTGCAGAGGCCCTTATGGCTTCAGCTAAAGGTTCCATAACAAAAGGAAAAATGAAGGGGGGCAAGATCGGTGTCAAGGAGAGATATAGGCCGGATGTTTGGTGGCCTGTCAGGGTTTTTTCTGGGTTTCGACAGTGTACTAATGGATGAGGGGAGCATTTCCTTTTGGATTGGAATTGAAGAGTTCCAATAAATGTTGGGCTAAAGTATGTACATACATTTTATAGTTGTCATTGGTAAGGCCATCCAGATCAGGGGGCTTGTTACTCTTAAGTGCTTTTATCACTTTGGTAACCTCTGAAACCGTTATTAGATTTGAGATTGATTCAGACTGCTCCTCTGTTAGTGTGGGTAGTTTAACAGAGGCTAAGAAACTCTAAATGTGTAATTGGGAAGTTTGTCAGGTTTCTGTCTCTTCCTTGAGCTTGTATAAACTAGAATAGTTTTCAGCCATTGCCTCAGCCATATGTTGAGGCTCAAATATCTTTAAAATTTTTAAATCTTTAATATTTACTGGGCTGCCAGCACTTTACTTGCTTTGTTGCATAGGTGGTAATCAGTGGCTTTCACTTTTCAAAGCACTATCTCATATTTATACACATCTAGCTCCTTCAGTTGTTGCTGCAGCTCACTGATCATGCTTGCCCTATGTGCTTAGAAAGAAGCTTTATTTAGAGCATGGAAGAGAGTAAGTCCCGAGAGAATATGTGCCCTCATTTAACCACATTTTACGTGCACATCATAGTAACTCTGGCAAAATGTTGTCTGTGTTTGGGAAGAATTGCTCTAAAGTGGAATTATTTTCCTCTATGAATTGGGGGAGGTGCAACACAGTTTTTTAAGTGCCAATATATGGAGCAATGTTGCTCTGTTCTGTTATTTCTTAGTGAATCAGACCAACTGATTGCATCTATTGCCGGGGAATTTATTCTTGTATAAAGTAATTGGTCTGCTAAAAACATGTCAATACGGGAATACATTTTGTGTGGGTGGGAGAAAAATGTTTAATCTTTTTCTAGGGGATTCTGTAATCTCCATACATCTAGATATGCTTCTCTATGTGTAAGGCTGAATAATTCGGAATCTCTGTCATCTGGATATGTTTTAGATGTGTCTACAGCATGGTCATATTAATAGAACTGATCACTTTTTATATGCATTTAACTATTCTAATAGGGAGTGAAAAAAATGTACTTTACTGGGAGTATGGACCATAAACCAACACTATTGTGTACTTGATATTTTTAATATTATTAAGATAAAATATCACCAATGAGGGTCAATTTTTTCATCAATGACTGAAAATTCTAGGGACCGTTTAAGGACGATAAGAACCCCTCTCTTTTTATCTGTATCAGGGGCTACAAATATATGCCGAAATTGGGTGAAGCCTAAAAATGTTCGCCTGGTTGAGATGCAACTCTTGGGCACTAAACACGTTGGTTCCTGATTTCAGGACCTCTCTCCACATCCTTTTAAATGGGCTGTAAGATTTGTTTTTCCTGCTGTACATAACCCCTAATTATGGAGGTCGTGAGTGTATCTGATATCTGTTATGAGAGATGTTCAGTCTGATAAAACAATATGTGCCTGATACTGCCAATTTGAGAAAAAGGAGTGTAGCCTATTTACTAAGGGTCCCGTGGCAGCAGTTTCGTTGGGTTTCCCAACTTTTCGGGGATCGCGCCGGAGGGCGCACTGGATTTAACATTCAAATATGTTTCGCAAGCCAAGCACTTACATGCGGCGGGAAGAAGAAGGTGAATTCTTGTGGACCTGAGCAGAGAGCAACACATGCAGGATATCGGGTGCAGGATCTACATGGATTGCGGCAGATGTGCATTCTGGCGGAGATTCCGGATCGGGGATTGCGACTCAGACGGGTAAGTAAATGTGCCCCTATATGTTTCAAAAAGTGCTAATTTGAGGGTGTGCTTTCCTGTGTCCAATTGCTCCTCCAAAAGATTACCACTACCCTGCTGATATTTTCTTTTGAAATAATTGTCACGTAGGAGGGCCACAAATAGGTCTGTAAGAAAAAGCTGAACATTTGTATTCAGTAGGTCCTACTCGAATACCTTTGATGTCCGTATGTTGTCGAATTTCTACAAGTAGGTGCTCTATGACCAGTGCATAGAGTAGGGGTGATAAGGGGCACCCTTGTCTAGTGCTGTTACTAATTGTAAAGGAGGGCGACAAGGTTCCGTAGTCCTATTTGTTTTAGAGTCGCCCAGAGGAACCCCCAGTCCACTCAATCAAAGGCCTTCTCGGCATCAAGAGAGAGAGCTAGGAAGGGCATGGAAGCCTTCGAGGTATGCTGAAGCAAGGAGAAGGTCTTGAGGGTGTTATACCTCACCTCTCTAGTTGGGATGAAGCCGACCTGATCGAGATGGACAAGAGGGCCCACTACGTGGGCCATGTGGACTGCTATCAGTTTGGCGAAAATTTTGACATCTGAGTTGATGAGTGAGATAGGCCTATAGCTCGGACAGAGCTGGGGATCTTTCCCCTCCTTAGGTATGACGGTTATGTGGGCATGTAAAAATGATGGAAGAAACTCAGCTGAGATGGAGTTAAATACTTCTATAAGTGAAGGAGATAAATCTTGGAGTAGAGATTTGTAGAAAGCAGCCGTATAACCATCTGGTCCCGGGCTTTTACCTGTGGGGAGGGCTTTGATGGTTTCCTGAATTTCTTCAGGGGTAAATGGAGATTCTAGTAGTGCTTTATCACTTTCTTTTATAGTGGGAAACGCAGTTTCCTCTATGTATTGTGAGAGTGAGTTGGGGGAAAGGATTGAGAGGGTGGAGGGAGATTATATAGAGTACGATAATATTCAGTGAATGCCTCTGCTATTTCCTCTGTTTTATGAACTGTCTTACCCACTGCGTTTTTTATTGAAGGGATGTATGTCGATGCTTTCCTATCTCTTAGTGCCCTGGCTAACAGTCTACCTGGCTTATTTCCCCATTCGTAGAGTTTGCGGTAGCATAGAAGTTTGAGCCTCTGTTGCTTGACTTCTAAGTGAGCATTAATCTCCTGACGGATTTGGGTCAATTGTCTCAGGGTAGATTCTTGGAGGGTCTGCTTGTGCTGTGCCTCTGGGTCATGTAGTTTAGAGAAAAGGGATTGGAATTTGAAACCCGCCTCTTTTTTCAACCTGGATCCCCCTTAAGTTAGTTTTTAGCATTTCCCATTTGACTGTTTCAGATGTGAAACATACTATTATTTTATATAATTTAATTACAATAATTTTTGCCCTCAATAAGATCATCGCTATGTATGATAGAAGTAACTTGCGTTTTTCTGCTAATGGTTCTGAAACCTCCTCACTCATATCCTGGAGTCCTACTTTAAGATCATATGGGCAACTTTCAAAAACTTTGTGTGGACTGGGAAACACAGCAGGATATTGTTACCCAACCCCTCCCAGAAAAGAGTAGACAGAGCAGGTCTCCCTGAGAATGTTTTGTCACCACACAGAAAACAAAACAATGTCAAGTAGCAATCTATTTCTTCCTATTAGGCACCATTTCCATCTGGTCTCCTGAATGCTTCTCCTAGTAATTAAAGTAAAAGTCAAATATAACGTTTAATGCTGTCACTAACAAGGGTGACTAATAAAAAGAAATTAAAAATGGTTAACTGTGATTAACCACATTCATGTATTAAGTGGTTGGCCATTCATTTTAAATAGCTGGCATGCAACGCTGAATTTCTCCTGCTGCAATGGAAATGGAAAGGAAGCTACAAACATTATTGATAACCAGCAGTTTCTGCAGCTAGTTTATTACAAGATTTACATAGGCAATAGATAAAATGAGTTAAACATTTGCATTAGCTATCATTGCTTTTCTAAACATCGTTCATCTCGGTTTAGTATTCTGCCTATTACTATAACAAATTAAATTAATTGTATGCATATATGTTAAATACATCTGTTGCATATGAATACTTATAAATATTCTGTGTTTTAACATTGGTTTTATCTTGCATTTGATATTGAATGCTCAATTTCAGAAATTGTTTTTATATTATAGTTTTTACTCAATCAAATGAAAATGATTAAGAGCTAGAGAAAAGCACAGTGGGTCAAGACAAATGTTTGTCCTTCTGCTTATATTAAAGACTGGGAATTGAAGAAGCTGTTATGCTTCATATTTGTCCCTTGAGAAACTTGAGTGGCAGGCAGAAGGATAATCCTGTTCAAAGTTAATGTGCAGTAACAGGATTGAGTAAAATTCACTTTAGAGACTGTCATCTAGAACTGGAGGCAGAGATAAAGAGGCTGTGTATCAAGCTCCTAGAAAGAGTATCAAGAGTCACATCTTCTGGTCTTCTAGACAGCATCAAATGATAGAAATGTATGAATTGAGTTTTTTTTATTTTTCTCATCCAACTTCAGCTTATTATACCGATTACATAAGAAACAGCAAATATGTACAATCATGCCAAAGTGTGCAACATAAAGTGCATGAAAAGAAAAGTGGAAAAACTTGCAGTACTAAAGTTACTTTACAAAAAAATCTATCTATTAACAGAATATGTTTAGTACACAATGATAGGCCAGTGCTTGATAAATCTTCCCCATCATTTTTATTTGATCTTTTCAGAACTTCAGATCTTATAGCAGATATAAGGAGGACATAAAATGCTTGCATTATGGAAATATCCATAGCACTGCTATAGCTTAACATAATATGGGTAAGAACATAATTATTAAAAAAATAAACAGATAAAAAAGAACTATAATGTGGCTATTAGTGAAATTGACTAACATCAAGGGCCATATGTTGGTGGTGAAAAAAAAACGTATTTTGCCAACTTCTGGAGCTAATAAGTTTTTCATACTTCCTTGTACGGAGCTGTAGGTTTTCAATGCTACCATTTTAGTACTGTACAACCTTTTGATCACTTTTTATTGAATTCTTTATATTTTGCAAAATGGCAAAAAAGTGCCATTTTTGATTTTGGGTGATATTTTTCTTTTTTGTGTTTATATGTAACCACTCCTCCCCTGATAGAAGGTATATAAAGAGAACAAACCAAGTTATTAGTGTCTTGCAGTTAGGGAACACAGCTTGGAGAAAATTGGCAGTCTACTTGAGCAACCGGAAGAAGCTGAGACAGGGAAACTCCTCCTTAGACCCTGGGCTCCTAGCCTGTGACCAGGGTACCAGTCTTCAGAGAAAGAGAGGGACAGCTAGCCCAGGACTTTCCACAGCATTAACCCTTCTTCTGCCAAAAAGGACACCTAATTTTCATCAATAAAGATGGTAACTGTTGACTGCAGAACCTGACACTTTGGGCTTATTTCCCATTTGGGTGCACCATGCCTTGCCATCCCTTCCAGTGAGCAGCAACACGTAGTGACACCTATACAGTGCCTGGTGGAACCAACATAGCGTTGGGGCCACCCTTAACCTGAGCACTGCATAGGTTAGTTAACCGATTGCAGACGAGCTGGTGTTTATTTTTTTTTATGTCTTGTTTGTGTGCTTAATATGTATATGAGTGTGAATGAAACCCGACATTTGGGCTGTTACCCTTAGAGACCCTTCATCTGTAGCATTACTCCAAAAGAAATGCTTGCAAATGCATATAGGAACAAAGACCTAAACTTTTGGAGACATGTCCTGTGGTCTGACAAAAGTAAAATTCAACTGTTTGGCCATAATTACCATTGTTATGTATGGAGGAAAAAGGGAGAAGTTTGCAAACCTAAGAACTCAAGTCAACTGTGAAACGTGTTGTTTCATGTTGTCCTGCATCATTTTGTGGGGTTGTCTTACTGCAGAAGAGACTGGTGCACTTCACAAAATAGATGGCTTCATGAGGAAAGAACAACATCATTTGAAACATCAGCCAGAAAGATAAAGCTTGGCCACAAATGGGTCTCCCTAATGGACAATGACCGATTGTATACTGCCATATTGGTTACAAAGTGGCTTAAAGACAACAAATTCAATGTTGTGGAGTGTCCATCACAAGGCTAAATCTTATTAAAAATGTATGTACAAAGCTGAAAAGTCAGTTGCAAGCAAGGTGGTCTACAAACATGGCGCAGATACACCAGATCTGTCAGAAGGAATGGGCTCAATATCCTGTCAACTATTGTGAGAAGCTTGTGGAATGATATCAAAAACTTTTGACCCAAGTCATACAGTTTAAGAGTAATGGTACCAAATACTAGTAAAATGTATGTAAACTTTTGACTGTGGTAATCTTCTTGTTTGTTATCCAAGGCATCTTACTTTCTAACATCAACATGTGCAGCGGATTTGCAGGTTGTTACAGTTTGCACTTTGCAGTTTGCACTTCGCCTCACCCACTGAAACTTTCTCTGCTGCAGTGAGATTAAGTCAGGCAGAGGGAGGGGGAGGTGCTTAGGGAGGGGGAGACTTTATGAAGGCCTGTAAAGCTGCAGCAGAAAAGGGCTCTGGTAACACTCATAGGGGCTTTTAAAAGTCGATTTTAGAATGAAGGAGGGCATGGGTAACAAATATAAGAAGATTACTTCACTTACATTGCCTGGATCTATGAGTATGTGTCCTTGGTTTATCATGTTTGATTCTGTTAGTAGATTTCTGTCAAAGGGAAATTTACCAGATTATGTTATGGTAGATGCTTACTACTCCGCTCCCTGTCTCCAGCAAATATGCAGTAAACTTCATTTAGTATGCCTTAGAACTGTCGTGTTTCGAAAAAAAATAACATTTTTATGCTCTGCTAAGTGCCTCTTGGCTCAGCCAATAAGTTATTTATTCATGTATCCCAGCCATCCGACTCCACCTACACAGCAGTCAGAGAGACAATGATATGACCATTTCAATTCCTCTGGAATTCTTGCGCTATCCCCAATCATAGCATAACCTCTATACACTCTGCTATGATCACGCATAGGGCGAGAATTAAAGAAGGAGAGCTGGTGACGTCAAATATATTATAAGTTTCTATTGCTTCTGATTTTTTTTATTAACTTTACTTTACTGACACAGTTTGAACAGGATACACGAGGAAATCGATTCTTATGAGGTTAAAGGACATTTACCACCAGGATAAAGGATTTTAAATTAAGCACACTGACATACTGGTATGTGCCCCCTTTCGCAGGATCCACTTTTCTTTTAAATTCTTATGCTTTTAAAAACTATGGAAATGAGCCTGAAGAGCTCTCTGGCTCCATAGATGTTGATGGAGCCCGGAGCCCCTCGGACTCATTTGCATAATGAAGCTAAAAGAAGATCAAATCCTGCCAGAGGGCGCACACACCTGAATGTTAGTGTGCTTGGTTTATGATCCTTATAAAGTTTCACTGTATTCAATTAATTTATGTAAGGAAATTGAATATTTATTTGATTATGGTGTTGATTATTGTGGTCACTTACCCATTAATTCTCCCATAGATTTATGCTAGGGGTCATATAAAGCTTGCATATCATGGCTCTGTGGTATTTTAGGCCAAATGATCCAGCACCAAGCTGTATTGTTTTGATTTTCATTCAGCTAACTGTGATTAAATTATGACAGCAGTCAGGCTGTTTGTATCAGGTCAACTCCCTTGTGGTGCTCACTCTACTATAACCTCAATGAACAGTCTTTATATACAAAACTGTATTCCTCAGTTATTATATGGTTTGCAGGGCATAAAATACATAATTCATAAATTAAACAGCAGCTAGATCTATCTCCTCATTACTGAATCCAGATTGCAGAATGGTAATCAGATGTCTCACTGGACCAAAACCATTCCGTTATTAAAATAACAGATGTAATCCCTATTATTATTCTATTTATTGTAATGCAGACGTTAAATTGGCATGTGCCTATGCCCAAAAACTCCCAAACTAAATATGTATCAAAGGAAGGTACATTACAAATATACTTTAAAGTCTGATTCACAGCATTATTTCATTAATATCTTTTGTTCAAGTCTATTTTTTGTAGGGTGACCAACATCATGATTATCTTTATAAAATACTACAAAAGCCTATTTCTTGAAAACTAAATCTGTGTCAGAATATAGTTTTCTGTTATGTTTTCTGTACAGGAAGTAGTAACCTAACATTGTGTATGTTTATTGGACTCTCTGGAGCACATGTATCATAAGTTTGGCTTTGTCTGTCTGTATATTTAGGACTTTTCTTGGCTTATCTGCTTGAGTTGAGTGTGTGGTTGGTAAGCAGAGGTGTGTGATTGGATAAGTGAGATTGCAGAAATGTCTGTGTTTTGTTAAATGCTAGATGTCACACAGATGAGATATTTGTGTGATTAGTTAGATCTGACAAAGCTAAGGTGTATGTGATTGATGAGATGTAACACTTTCGTCGGACTGTTCATGGTTTTCAGGATTTGCTTCGCTGGGACAGTTATACAGCAGGGATTGTGTTGCACATGATCGGATTGTGACGCAACTGCACTGGCTTTCATGCAACAGAAATCAGGGGGCGCGCCTGTGGACGATCCGACGGATGCGGACTGAGCATGGAATTTAACTTTCAATTTGTGTCGCAAGACAATGCACTTACATACATCAGGAAGAAGAAGGAGAACTCCAGCAGACTTGAGCGGGGAAGCAGCACATTCAGGATATTGGGTGCATGATCTTAGTGAATCGCGGCAAAGTGCATTATAGACGGACAATGCACTTTGGATGAACTCCAGCAGCCGGGTAAGTAAATGTCCCCCAATATGCTGCTAACTTTTTAGGGTTGAACCAGAATAATTACGTTATGATATAATTAAATATTATCTCTCACAGATAGATATCTTTCTCATATTTATCTAACTATCATGTATCTCATTAGTGATCTTATAGTCACCTCATGACCTGATTTATCTCACATCTCTGGTTCTATGTGTCAAATATTATCAGAAATTGAAAGCTAAATCAAAGTGTAGATCACATTGTCAACACACTGCAGCAAGAAACAGGAATCTCACCAGCACAGAGGAATCAGGAAATGTCTGCACTGCACCATGTGACTGCTCAGCTATTGCTCACCCAGGGTGATGATTCGTACACAGAAGATGTGCTTCGTTGATTGGAACAAAAGCATTAAAAAACCTGAGTAAAATTGAAAAATCATTGAAGTTATCATTATCATATTAGCATCAGCAGAGATTAAGATTTGAATACCTAATGCACACAAACTGAAGTAACATTGCAAAGAAAAGTTGGCCAAAAGTCTTTTAGAGTGATGTTAAAAAGATTGTCAAAGTTATATACTATGGTGCCTATTTACTAAGGGTCCACAGATGCAATTTCATCGTACTTTCTGATGTTTTGGGGTTTCTCATGGCTGTGACAGGCATTTAACAGGTGATTATGTCGCACGTTATCAGATTTTGGCGCAGCTGTGCTGGCTTCCATGCGGCACAGATTGGGGGGGGTGCCATCAGACGATCCGACTGATTCGGACTAAGCGCGGTATTTAACTTTCAAATTGTGTCGCAAGCACTTACATGTACCAGGAAGAAGAAGGTGAACTCTGTCGGACCTGAGTGGGGAAGCGACACATGCAGGATATTGGGCGCACATCTAAGTGAATCGCGACACAGTGTATTATTGTCGGACAATGCACTTTCTGTGAACTCCAGCCGATGGTTAAGTAAATGTGCCCCTATATCTTTAAGACTATAAGAAAAACTTTTTAGTAAGATAAGGCTTTCTAGAAAGTGCCTGCATCTTGTAGTCGGACAGAACCTCCTGATCCTTGTCCAGGAGATTGATTGAAGCGCTGGCAAAGTATTTCACCCAAGCTCTGAGAGAGCAAAGCCTCTACATTATTCTCCCCCTCTCTCCCTGTCTGACATGACTATTAAAAGCATGTAAATGTAAAGAATGTAAAGGACCTTCAGTGATACAGAAGAGCGATATATACTATAATGATTCTTTATACTATGACTACAAGAATGAAAAACGTGCAGCAGGACCATCTGTGTGTCTTTACATGTATGAGCTTTCTTTTTTTATTTATACATTTTTATTGTTTTGTAATATTTGCTCATGTAATATCAAACAAGCAAATGAATTTAATGCATTCTAGTAATAAAACAAATTACAAAGGTGTATAAGACAGCAATTTAAGAACTGGATCTACTCAGGTGCCTTCACCTTAGTGGTGGAGTGGGTATGCCCATATACGGCTCTGCTGTCTGCTACAGGTCAGCTGATTGACTCAGGTTTTAATAACATTATCAAATCATTACAACACATATGCTAATATATACTTAACAAACATAAAAGACTCCAAGCAAGCTTGTAAACTGGATGTAAGCAATGCGTTAGGGCTGTCTTAGGGGGTAACTTGGTTTAGGAGATTGGGTGATAAAAAAATGAGGGGGGAGTATGTGTTTCTTACAAGATATGTGTCTATTCTGATCTTATGATGTAGCCATGGGGCCCATATTCTTAGAAACAAAAAGTGTTTCCTATTAACCTTACACAGTTCCTTCAAACTGCAGATTTCATTCACTTTGGTGATCCATCCAGCGTGCTGGGGGATATCTTGGTATCTCCATAATTGTGGAATTAATAACTTAGCAGCAGCCAATAGGAATACAATTGTTGTTGCGGTGCACAATCGCCCCTACAGAGCTACTCACGGAACAAGACCAGTCCACAAAGTCTCAATGATAAAGAAGTTTTTTGAGAGAAAATAATTAATTTTCCTTCTAGCCGGAGCTCCAGAGTTCCTCTAATCCTTCTCCTATAGTGTTAGATATCCATTCAATTAAATCCAGCATTAGCAATGACAGATCCTTCTGATGAAACTATGCCTGAAAGCTGCCCGACCCAGGGTTACGTTATTAATTTTGATGCACAATTTATCTTATGTTTGTGAGTATGTTTTTTTAATAAATTCTTAATCTGTTGAAACACACTACACTATCTGCGTGTATGTTCCTTGCAGCAATATCGTCTGACAAGAATCAATTAAGAGACGAAAGGCGAATAAATGCGGTGGTGCTGGTCTGAACTGAGGCCTAGTTTCATCAGAAGGATCTGTCATTGCTAATGCTGGATTTCATTGAATGGATATCTAACACTATAGGAGAAGGATTAGAGGAACTCTGGAGCTCCGGCTAGAAGGAAAATTGATTATTTTCTCTCAAAAAACTTCTTTATCATTGAGCCAATAGGAATGTTGTCAGGTTTGTTTTGCTAGGGATGAAGGAAGGGCCTGGCTTTGCGAGTATTACTATATCTGCTGACAGTTGTACTGGTTTAGCCATACCTCCCAACTTTTGGGCGAGAGAAAGAGGGACAAAAGCCCCTCCCCTTTTTCTAAACCACGCCCATTGCCACACCCACAAGCATAATATAATATTGACCTTGATGGTCCCCACATAGAACAATGCCCCTTACTTTGCCTCCACCCCCCGTGGACCCGTATAATTACACTTAATGCAACTCTGCGACATATAAAACACCTCTTTAATTTTATCCTCCCTTTATATTTGGTTTTCCACTTTTATTTAATCTCCCAAATTTATACATAATCCTATCTGTACCCCTACCCCCACCCCTCCTCACATGGTGTGGTCTCAGTTCCTTATCCTCCTCATTCTGTGGCCTCCTGTTATCCATCCTCCTCCTGTGGCCTCCTGTCCTCCATCCTTCTCCAGTATCCTCCTGTTCCCCATCCTTCTCCAGTATCCTCCATCCTCCTCCTGTCCTCCATCCTCCTCCTGTATCCTCCTGTCCTCCATCCTTCTCCAGTATCCTCCTGTCCTCCTCCTGTCCTCCATCCTTCTCCAGTATCCTCCATCCTCCTCCTGTCCTCCATCCTCCTCCTGTCCTCCATCCTCCTCCTGCCCTCCATCCTCCTCCTGTAGCCTCCTCCTGTAGCCTACTGTCCTCCATCCTCCTCCTGTGCCCCCCTGTCCTCCATCCTCCTCCTGTGGCCTCTTGTCCTCCAGCCTCCTCCTGTCCTCCTTCCTCCTTCTGTAGCTCCTGTCCTCCATCCTCCTCCTGTGGCCTCCAGCTTCCTCTTGTAGCTCCTGCACCTCCTGTATCTCCCTGTTCTCCATCCTCCTTCTGTAGCTCATGTCCACCATCCTCCTCCTGTGACCTCCATCCTCCTCCTGTGGCCTCCATCCTCCTCCTGTGGCCTCCATCCTCCTCCTGCAGCTCCTGTCCTCCAGCAGCCTCCTCCGGTGTCCCCCAGCAGCCTTCACCTGTCCCCCCATTAGCCTCCTCCTGTCCCCCAGTAGCCTCCTCCTATCCCCCAGTAGCCTCCTCCTGTACCCCAGTAGCCTCCTCCTGTCCCCCAGTAGCCTCCTCCTGTCCCCCAGCAGCCTTCACTGCCCACCAGTAGCCTCCTCCTGTCCCCCAGTAGCCTCCTCCTGTCCCCCAGTAGCCTCCTCCTGTCCCCCAGTAGCCTCCACTGTCCCCCAGTAGCCTTCACTGTCCCCCAGTAGCCTCCTCCTGTCCCCCAGCAGCCTTCACTGTCCCCCAGTAGCCTCCTCCTGTCCCCCAGTAGCCTTCACTGTCCCCCAGTAGCCTCCTCCTGTCCCCCAGTAGCCTCCTCCTGTCCCCCAGTAGCCTCCACCTGTCCCCCAGCAGCCTTCACTGCTCCCCAGTAGCCTCCTCCTGTCCCCCAGTAGCCTCCACTGTCCCCCGGTAGCCTTCACTGTCCCCCAGTAGCCTCCTCCTGTCCCCCAGCAGCCTTCACTGTCCCCCAGTAGCCTCCTCCTGTCCCCCAGTAGCCTCCTCCTGTCCCCCAGTAGCCTCGACCTGTCCCCCAGCAGCCTTCACTGCTCCCCAGTAGCCTCCTCCTGTCCCCCAGTAGCCTCCACTGTCCCCCAGTAGCCTCCACTGTCCCCCAGTAGCCTGCTCCTGTCCCCCAGTAGCCTCCTCCTGTCCCCCAGTAGCCTCCTCCTGTCCCCCAGCAGCCTTCAACAGTGCCCTGCAGCCTTCACCTGTGTCCTCCAGCTCTCCCTGTCCTGTATCCTCCTCCTAGCCCCCTCTTCCTGTGGCCCCCTGTCCTCTCATGTTCTTACCTCCTTCTCCCGGGCTCCGACTTGACTCGCGGAGGGGGCGGGGCCAGCCGGGGGCGGAGCTACCGTCTCACATGACTTCATCATGTGAGGCGGTAGCAGGGGCTGGTCCCGCCTCCTCCTGGCTCCGATGCTTCCGCTGCTCTGCAGCTCTTATCTAAGGGGCCAGGAGGAGGCGGGACAAAGCGGGGGAGAGGGGGGGAAGCCGTGACATTCTCCCAACCGCCCGTGACGCGTGTACAGAGCCCAAAAAATGGGACTGTCACGTCAAAAACGGGACGGTTGGGAGGTTGGTTTAGCAGTTACATCCCCAATGGTAGTCTCTACTTGCTTCCACATGTATGAGCTTTCGGTGTAAATATATGTGTATTTGTATGTGCATAATTATATATCAGAACTTTGTGTATGCATGTGTTAATGTTTAGTGTGTATGTAAAAGAGCTGTTTTATGCACATATATAAATGAAAACTGTATGTCTTTGTAAATAGATGTGTATTTAGCAGATCTGTGTGTGTATATGGTGTAACATAGCTTTGTGTGGGCATATGTGTGTAGCAGGGCTGTGATTGTGTGTGTATGTTGCAGAGATGTGTATGAGTGTGTGACCACAGACATTTTAATTAGTCAAATTTCTTTTTTTTTTATTGTCCAAATGTGGTATTCATTTTATAGTAATGTGGATCTAATAGTCTGAAAAATATGGTAGAAAATAATAAAGCTGCTTGAATTGATACACTATTGATTCTTGGAGTTTAACAGTTTTTTTCACATGTAAGTTTTATGTCATGGCTTATTATTATTGAACAAATTACAGATGGGTATGTTGATAGATACCAAGTCAGAGCACAGTGTACAGAGTTTCCAAACATCTGGCAGCTACTGTGACTGAGGTGTCAGCGTGTTTTCAGTAAAGCAGCATGAATTCAGACTCAATTCACATGATGTAATGAAGCGTTCCGGAGGGGAAGACCATGTAACCCACAGTGGAACCTTCATTGTAAGAGAGCGTAAATGCACTGCTTCTTGGTTCAGACTGTGGTAAAATGAGGAAGGGAGAAAAGTATAATACATAATCTTTACATGAAATGTTCTGTATATACCAGAGTATAAACCAGAGTTTTTCCACTAGGCTTATAAAAAAAATAAACTTAGTACTCACCATTCAGCAGCCCCCGGCAGCTCATGAAAAAAGAAGAGGAGCTGCCCAGGGTGTCGGAAAGGTGAATACTCAGTTTGTTTATGTGCTGGGCATACAGGGGGCGGCAGGCTGTATTCTTCAGAGGACTGGCTATATACTACCCGGGGCTGGCTGACTATATACTACACAGGGCTGGCTGACTATAAACTAAAGGAAGCTGGCTATATACTATAGGGGGCTGGCTATATACTACTGGCGGCTGGTTGGCTATATACTACTAGGGTTGGTTATATACTACTGGGGGCTGGCTGGCTAATATACTTGGGAGTCTATGACCAATGTATTTCCACTTCCTAATCTTATACATGAGTCACTAGGTTTTCACAGTTTGTGGTGTTAAAATTAGGTGCCTTGGCTTATACTCGAGTATATATGGTAATTTATTTATTATTTGTAAACTTTGCCAATGTTTTTTTCATTCATTTTTCCACTCTGTTCAATGTGCCACTTTAAAAAATGTTTTGGTTACAAGGAATGCAGCTATACACATGCACTGCATCTTTTTTTAAAAAAATTATTTAGCATGGTTATAAAAACAAGTTGATGCAGGTCTTTTTTTTTTATGTATATTTAATTATGTTACTTTTCTCCACTAGGGGATGCAAGTTTGCTTTGTTTTCTATAATACATTCTGTATCATTATGTATTTCCTACTTACCTACTGGTTGCAGTTTATGTACCAAACATTTTTATTTTACACTAAAATTATCCACTATCTGTACACTGTCTTATACTAAGGAATCAAATATTTTGTTACTGAAAAGGCGACTTGATATATAGTGTTATTTTGGGAATGGATACTAGACATGAACAAATAAATAAGAAGTACTCAAAAAACAAGCATGAACTTTTTAGTCAAGCAGTGATGACTATTTTGTAAGCAGTTGATTCAGTGCACCGTTATTCTGATTTGTTTATAGTTCTTAATATTTCATTCTTGTCAGAGCTTGTATAGTGTATGTAAACATAATAGCTCTAATTTATTTCCTCTGCTACATTCGCTTCTTTCAAATTACAGAGAATATAATTCTGTAGTGGGAATTATTTTTATAAATTTGGCAAAGTATGTAAAAGCTGAACAAAACAACACATCAATAAATCATTTGTTTTCTTCAGTTTTTTTTTTTTGTAAAGGCAAATGTTACCCTATAGTTATTGGGTAAATTTAGCAATGTGTATGAAATGGCTTTCTTAAACGGAACCTGTCACCAGGGACTGAATTTTCACTAAAGACAGGAGTCCATTGCAGCTGCATTGCAAATATGCCTTTCTGCCTTTTCTAAGCATCTGCATTAAAATATAATTGTGTGTTATTACTCACCTTAAAGGGGTGTTCCCATTTCAAAAAATGAATGTTATTGTTTGAATAATAATAAAGTAAAATTTTCCAAAATGACTTCTGTATCAATTCCTCACGGTTTTCTAGATCTTTGCTTGCTGTCATTCTACATAAATCTTCCATGTTTACTTCCAGTAGACAGAAATCTGACCATTGTCACACAGGTGCATGACTCATTATATCACACAGCTCTGATTAATCTCTATGATAGCAGTACACCTGTGTGACCATGGTCAGATTTCTGTCCACTAGAAGTAAACATAGAAGCTTTCTATATAATTACAACAAGCAGAGATCCAAAAACGTTGAGGGATCTATACAGAAAGTATATTGGAAAATTGGTTATATTTAAATGCAAACGCTCAGAGAAAGCAAAAAGTCATATTTACAATTAAGCTGTAATGGGCTTCTACAACCTGTCTTTAGTGAAAATTAGGTTCCTGGTGACAGGTTCCCTTTAATTTTCTTTCAATAGTGCATTTACCCCAACATTGACATGCCCAGCTACACTGCTTCACTAAAATCAGTGCAAAAAGTGTCTAACTGTAGCTCTAAATGAATGAATGAAAAATGAATGTTTTGTAGCCATTTTTTTAGTGGCTAGCACACGGCTCCATGACCGAGTCAAGATACAGCAGGTCCTATTCCTGCCTGTCATTCTGGCCAGGGCAGTTTTTCTCCTGTTGTGGTGCTTATAGGCCAATAATGGGTGAGATACAAATGAGACTGGCTTCAGACCAATAGGCATGTGTATATGACTCTTTTAGCATTTAGCTCAAAGCCAAAGCAATACAGCTAGATGTTAGAATTATATATACACACATTGGAGCATGTATATTATTCCTCGACAGTCTGGAAAAATGTCTGTATTGGGATTTACATTACGCTTCCCTCCTGCTGAATCTACTTCTGGCTTTGGCTTAAAATGTGTACAAAAACCTGTGGTGAAATGATGCCAAGAAATACTGTCATCAAGCTGTGATACAGAGCATTTTACAGTTTTAAGCAAACTTTGAAGCATTTTTTTGTAAAAAACAGGAGAGGGTATTGTTTGTTCCACTCTAGCTTTTGGCTCAAGAATTGGGAATTGAGCTTTGTTAGAGAAATATGAAGAAATATGTTGCTGCTATTATATAGGTAGTTTATATTCCCTGGATATAGCTGAATATGATTTGCATTGTGACCATGATTACTTGTACTTCCTTGTTCCATGCAGAAAAGTCACTTCCAACACATTAATGTCTTTGAACTACATGGCTAGTTGAACAGAGCATATCAAGAGATGTGATTAATGTGTGTCTACTTACTAATTGGGCATAGAAGTGTGGATGAGGTTCCCAGTGTAACACATCTGTTTCTCTAGAGAAACATCAAGCTACCAAATGTTTGTTGACAAATCATAAAGTGTGAACTTGAATACCTTTTAATAAAATCTACCTTTTTGCTTCTTGTTGAGAAGTGTGTATGAGCATTGGACTGAATGGCTCATTCAGCATTTTCCTGTGCGCCTCTGTGTGCCCCTCTGCATCACTCACCTCTCCTGATTCTAGATCTCTAATTGGAGCTGGCCTGCTGCCAATTCTGTTAAATAGCCAACCTCTTGTTGTATCCTCTGCCAGATCTTTGTGCCTCAAAGCCTAAGGCCCCTTTCACACTTGCGTTTTTCATGCGCTTTTTCTGCGCGTGCTTTTGTAATCAATGGGTCTTTTCAGACTTGCATTTTTTTTCATGCACACACGCACGTTTTTTGTTAACGTGCGTTTAAATCTCGACATGCTCTACTTTTGCAAGTCACGCGCGTGAAAAAACGCACCATACAAGTCTACGGAGACGCATCAAAAACGCATTGCACTCTGAGACACTTGCAAGTGCAATGCAAGTGCAATGCGTTTTTCACGCATCAATTGCCATAGAAAAGAAAAAAGAAAAACGCATTGAAATTGCATTGAAATTGCATCAAAAACGCGCGTGAAAAACTTAGACACTGAACAAACTCTGACTGAAAACTGATTGCACTCTGATGCAAAATGTGCGTTTTTCACTGACCAAACCCTGATCGCACCCTGATCAAACTCTGACGTGAAATGCAACGCAAGTGTGGAAGGGGCCTAAGAGAAAGCTTGTATGATGACCTTTACTTGTATTCGAATTCCCGTTGTGACCCCGGTTCCATTACCGACTCTGATCCCGTGCTGCCTGTCCTGACCTACCACTATGTCCCTGCTCAACCTATTGTGTGAGCATTGGACTGAATGGCTCATTCAGCATTTTCCTGTGCGCCTCTGTGTGCCCCTCTGCATCACTCACCTCTCCTGATTCTAGCTCTCTAATTGGAGCTGGCCTGCTGCCAATTCTGCTAAATAGCTAACCTCTTGCTGTATTCTCTGCCAGATCTTTGTGTCTCAAAACCCTAGAGAAAGCTTGTCTGATGCCCTTTACTTGTATTCCGAATTCCTGTTGTGACCCCGGTTCCGTTACCAACTCTGATCCGTGCTGCCTGTCCTGACCTACCACTATGTCCCTGACTCTGATTCTGTGCTTCCTGTCTCAACCTACTGCCTGTTCTGACCACGAGTTTGCCTTATTAATCTGTACTTCACCTTGGCCACCACCATGGACAAAGTTGGGCCTGTGGAACGCCTTGGTGGTACCATGCTGCAACAAGTTCAACCTGCTTTGCGGCGGGCTCTGGTGAAAACCGAGTACCACTTAGACACTGGTCTCAGGTGTTGGCTTACGTCATCGGCTGGGGTGGTCCAGTGAGTGCACTATACCGGGTGCCTGACAATAATTATCAATATAATATCATAAAAACCTTGACTTGTGATACCAAAGAAGTAATATATTATATCCCTGTTATAATTAATATATGGACCGCACTATACAAGCATTTTAAAAACAAATGGGAAAACATATTTGTAACTTCAAGAAGGGAATAACAAATCACAATTTATCAAAGTTAGTGACAACATTTTTTTAACACAGCTGGAGAGAGACTATGATAACAATTCCAACCATGTTTGTGGCTTCTTTCCCTCCTGAGAAATAGCTTCATATATCTCATCACTTCTTATACAATCATATTCATCTATAATCATATTCATCATATTTACTCAAGTTCCAAATACCTTTCACGTGAATCAGGACTGCATATTTGTGATTGGATAACCTAAATCATGTAAAGAGTCACATGTTTGTGACATCACTCTAGGTCCTATTTTCTTGCCCTTCTCCCTCTCCTCCCAACCCTCCCAACAAGCCACAAGAGCTTACAGTCTATGAGGATAAGGGGGTGACATAAGAGGTATAAGAGCTTGTATAATATAAGTGCAAAACATGGAGACAAAGACAAAACAGTACAAACAGATAAAATTCATAATTCTATTTCTGTTATTTTTACTATCTGTCACTGGCCACAACCGAAGTAGATTTCTACTTTTGAACCTAGTCTACATCATGGCTTTCAATGCCAATAAGAAAGAGGGCAATGGGTGCATAACACTTTGTGATTCTTCCACTGTTTGTCACCAGTGACAGATTTGCAGATAAGTGTAAAAACAGAAGTTATCTAAACCATATTATTCCTTTAAGGTGCTGAAGGATTTAAAGGGCAACTACCACCACGATTCTACCTATCCGAAGATGAAATGGTAGGCGGAGGAAAGAGGCTACTGGGGCATGGAGTAGCCGCGATGGTAGCCTCATATCCGGTTATTCCACGCCCGAGTAGCTGCTTAAAAAAATTTGCATGTCCGCGGATTAAAGTTTACTAAAAGATAGCCAGGACGTGAGGATTAGCCCAAAAAAGGGCTATCCTCACATCCCATTCATCCACCTACCACCCATTCTTCCTTTATAGGTAAAATTGTGGTGGTTGGTTCCCTTTAAGTGAACCATTCTCCAAGATCTGATACATATATTTAATCTCTTTAGTCTATCCATTTCACATAATAAACTCCTGGGACACCGTATTTCCTATTATCCCATAAAGGAGTGAACTGATTATATCCCTGTGTATCTGTTATCCTCGGAAGTTCTCTCCAGATTTGGAGCATTAATTTTATTGTGTGGTTAGTGCAGGCCGTTTTAGGATCATGGCTTAGATGTAAATAACTGTCACGGGTGACCCCACGCTCCATATTACGGATTGCGGGTGCATCCGTGCACTACTCGGCCCCGGTCCGGACATATGGCCCGGGGGTGCCCCCACGATCCATGTTGCGGATCGCGGGTGCACTCGTGCTCCGCTGTGGGCTGCCGCTGCCCCTCTCCCCCAGGTCAGTACTTACCTGTCCCAGCTCCTGATGGCTCCATTGCGGTCCCGTCCAGGCCGCAGGTCTGTCTCCTGTCTAGGCTGCAGCTCCTGCTGCTAGGGCCAGCGCGCCTACTCCCTAAGGCGCTGGTATTCCCGGCTCAGATATATAGCCCGGTGACTCCCAGCATCCCCTGCCAGATCTTCAGGTCATTCTACTGAAGAGAAAGCCTCCCTGAGCATTTCCTGACGAGTTTCCTGAGCATTTCTAGACGCCTCCATGTTTCCGTTTTCCTGTGGTGTTTCCGTGTTCCTGTGATGGTCCCTTTTTCCTCTGGCGGTCCCTTATTCCTGTGGAGGTCCCATAATCCTGTGGCGACCCTGTAATCCTATGTTGGTCCTGTAATCCTGTGGCGGTCCGCTATCCTAGTGGTCTTCCAAGGTCCTGCTAGCGGTCTATTTGAGGTCCTGCCAGCCGTCCATCCAAGGTCCTGACAGCCATCCATCCAAGGTCCTGCCTTCCCATGGTCTTGCCTTCCCATGGTCCTGCCTTCCCGTGGTCCTGCCTTCCCGTGGTTCTGCCTGCCCTGTGTCCCTATCTTGGCTGTCACCATGGGACTAGTCGCACCCATGGAGCGACCTATTGGCTCCCCGCCGCAGCAAGACCATCCCACTTTGCGGCGGGTTCTGGCGAATACCAGAAGTCCACTTAGACTCCCAGGTTGAGACTAGCTTCTATACCCCCCACGGTGGTCCAAGGATTCCACTGACTTTTCCCATAGACTGTGACAATAACCCATTTTACATAATTTATTAAGGGGGTTTGAATCCCAGGTCGCAAGATATTTAACTTGCACAATTATATAATGAATCTGTATATCTGGGTCCCCAAATCCCCTTTACTAGTAGGAAGCATTAGTCTTGCCATCTTTAGACTGGGCTGTTTCCCTCTCCAGGCCAAATCTGCAAACAGGCTTTCTATGATTTTAAAAATCTTATCTGGAATGGTTATTGGTGTTGCTGATAAAACATAGAGTAGCTTGGAAAGCAATATCATATTAATAAGGGCAATTCTACCTGACATATTAATTGGTAGCCTTTTCCACAAATGCACCTTTTTCCTCATCTCGCCTGTGACCGAGATAACATTTCTTTCTATGTATTCCAATATATCCACAGAGATATTTATCCCAAGGTACCTAATACTTTCCCCCTTACCAATGGTGATCACTTTTTTCCCAGGGGTATATGTACCTACCGGATCTAATGGGAGCCAGGCAGATTTATGCACATGCCAGAAAACTATAAAATTTCCACCCAGATAATAATAATAGTAATAACAGTAATAATAGGGGACATATGCAAATATAATATTACATTACGGAGTACAAACAGTCATATAGAACAATAGGAGTGAGGGCACGGCTCGCAAGCAGTCTATGAGGATGAATTGGGTGACACAAGAGGTATAAAAGCTTGTATAATGCCATAGCCATTCTTTATACATGTGTCTATGTTTGGAACTCTGAATCCCACGGACAAATGTACAACTGGTCAAAGGCCTCATCCACACTACCAATGAATGTTAAAATCACTCCTTGGGAATGAATTGTTCAAGTTGGTACACAAGTTGGGAAACCACCCTCAATCACAGGAACAGTAATATACTTGGCACTGAAATGCAATGCAATCTTCTTTCATTGAATAATAATATTCTTATATTTGGTATTTGTTATACCGAATATCCCATATAATGTGATGAGAGGGCGTCTGGGGCATGGGTATATGCTGGTTCTCATATTTTCATAGCAATCCATTTCTGATGAACATCTAAGTTCACTACAAAACGTCCCCCCACCTCAGGAGCCGCGCTGACCATAGGCGCTGATCCTGCGGCTTTGACCCCCTTCGATGCGCCACACTCTGGCGCATCGGCGGTGGATCAGTCGCGGGACGGTGCCTTTTTGCTTCTCTGCATGTGCAGCACGAGCCCCATTTTGCCGAAGTCCTCCCCTCCAGCGCGCTCGCTCTATGGACAGATAGGGTTTCCATGTGATTGTGGTCCCGACTGTCCATTGGCCTGCTCCCGTTGTGGTGGGTGTGGCCATACTTAGCGACGAGCGTTGCCAGAACATAGAACACAGAAAATAGAGGCGCGTTGCCAGAACCCAGCAGGTTATCACACCCTCCAGTGTATCTACACTATCTTCAGGTAGGAAGTTGCTACCTCGGCACCTGCACAAATAGGCGCCGGGTCCCCAACTATATTGCTTCCAAGGGACTTCACTTTTTTGGTTATCGCCACTGCCATTTAACCAAACATCGAGGTAAGCCTGCATACGGATCAATTATAGATCACATTTGCAAACAATACACTGTCTGTCATCTAATATTATTGTTTCTTGCAACAGAACAGTATATGGTGCCATTTATCCTTGGGGGTGCCCTGAATTCCTAATGGTGATATCACCCTCCAGGCAACTTAGACTGACTGTCTCCTACTACAACCACCGTTTAACGGTAATAACCATTTTAACATGGGGCAATCTTCCTATTAGCACTTAGACATATTCAGATGACTGACACCAGTCTGTTTTGTTAATAGAGCCACCACGCCGCTGAGTATCCCATATATATACTTCAGAGGATACCGGGATTATCATAAACCATCAGATATCCCTTTACCATTTCTCTGGCGGTAAGCTCTCCTCTCTATTTGAACAACATACAGACTATATTATCATAGTATCATAGTATATAAGGCTGGAAGGAGACGCAAGTCCATCAAGTCCAACCTTCAAGAATTAAATAAATGTTTTATCCCCATAACCCGTGATATTTTTTCTCTCTAGAAAGTCATCCAGGCCTCTCTTGAACATGTACATAGAGTCCGCCATAACAACCTCCTGCGGCAGAGAGTTCCATAGTCTCACTGCTCTTACAGTAAAGAACCTTTGTCTATGGTGATGGTAGAATCGCCTCTCCTCTAGGCGTAGAGGATGCCCCCTTGTCCTGGTCACAGGCCGTGGTATAAAAAGATCTTTGGAGAGATCCTTGTACTGTCCGTTCAGGTATTTGTACATTGTAATGAGGTCTCCCCTCAGTCGTCTTTTTTCTAAACTGAATAATCCCAAATTTTGTAATCTGTCATTGTATTCTAGTCCCCCCATTCCCCTAATAATCCTGGTTGCTCTCCTCTGCACCCGTTCCAGCTCTACTATATCCTTTTTATACACTGGTGCCCAAAACTGTACACAATATTCCATGTGTGGTCTGACCAGGGATTTGTATAAGGGTAGAACTATGTCTTTATCATGAGAATCTATTCCTCTCTTGATACATCCCATTATTGTATTTGCTTTAGCAGCAGCCGCCTGGCTCTGGTCACTAAAATTAAGTTTACCATCCACCAATACCCCCAAGTCCTTTTCAGCTTCAGTTTTACTAAGTAATTGACCGTTTAGAACATAATTATACTTTTTGTTTCCATGGCCCAAGTGCATAACTTTACATTTATCTACATTAAACCTCATCAACCATTTCTCTGCCCATCCTTCAAGCTTCCACAAATCCCTCTGTAATGCTAAACTATCGACCTCAGTATTTATTACTTTACACAGCTTAGTATCATCTGCAAATATTGAAACTTGACTGTGTAAACCCACTACAAGGTCATTAATAAAAATATTAAAAAGAAGTGGCCCCAATACTGACCCCTGTGGCACTCCACTGGTAACATCAACCCAATCTGAGAATGTGCCATTAATGACCACCCTCTGTTTTCTATCACTAAGCCAATTACTTACCCAGATACACAGATTTTCTCCTATTCCCAGCAGTCTCATTTTATATACCAACCTTTTATGTGGCACGGTGTCAAATGCCTTTGAAAAGTCCAGATATACAACATCCACAGCGTCCCCCAGATCCAGTCTTGAACTTACCTCCTCGTAGAAACCAATCAGATTAGTCTGACAGGACCGATCTCTCATAAACCCATGCTGACGCTGGGTTATAAGGTTGTGCACAGTGAGATACTCCAGGATAGCATCTCTAATAAACCCCTCAAATATTTTCCCCACCACAGCAATTAGACTTACGGGTCTGTAGTTTCCAGGATCGCTATTTGATCCTTTTTTGTATATTGGTACCACATTTGCTATGCGCCATTCCTGTGGAACATAACCAGTCCTCAGTGAATCTTCAAATATTAAAAATAACGGTTTGTCTATCACCGTACATAATTCATGCAGAACCCGGGGGTGTATGCCATCTGGCCCAGGTGATTTATCTATCTTAGTGGTTGCGAGGCGACGCCGTACCTCTTCCTGGGTTAAACTGTTGACATTATAAAAAGAATTTACATTATTCCTCATTGTGTCTTCTTCTTGTTGTATAGGTCTCTTCTACCCCTGATGAGTCTACACAGGTGAAACATGGCATGTAGGGTCCTGACCACATAATACATAAATAAAGCCAAATCTACTAGATATTTTTCTAACCACGGTGTGGGTATCTCTCACGTGTACACTCACACTTGAGTTAACTATATATTTTGCATTTATCGACTGCTGTTGAGGCCACAGGGTATATATAGCTCCTTTCATCATCTCCCTATTAGGGATAGTGGGGACTATAGGGGGTCTTCTGAGAACACCTCTTGGTTTTCTCTCCTCCCCCCCCCCCCGCCTCTGCACGTATGATAACCTTTTTCTTCTCTTCTTACACTTACCTCTCACCGTCGGTTGTTGTCTCCTCCTCTACTTTTATTGTTGGGATTTCGGTACTCCACCATCACCAACACGCGACCTGGAGAATCTGAATTATTCAATACCTTCCCAATAGCTGTGTCGTGGCATATAGCAATACGACTCAGTTTCTTGAGAACCATCTGGACAAATACTTCTAAGTGTACCAGGCTGACTGGCATAGCCCCGTGTTTTAAATTACATTTTCTCACCCTCTGTGTACTTACTATATTTTTGATTGTGTACAAAATTCCAAATGTAAGAATAATATTCCTGGGCGGTCTTCCTCTCTGCACAATATGGGACATGTCCTATACTTTGCCATTTAGAGGCCACTCAGCTTTCTATGAAAAGGGAAGGGGAAGGAGCACTCACCCAACCACTTTCCTGATCCCAAATCTGCATGCTCACCGGGGTTACGGCCCATGCAAGCACAAATTTGTGTGCATTCGGCGTAAGTGTCATTTTTTTACAAATATTTTTATTTGATTCTTTATGTCTACTTTCAGGAAGTGTGTGAAAACTCTAATGCATTCTAGGCTAAATATATAAAATTGTATGAACAGAGATGGGACTAGTTGAGGCTGATGATTAGGTTGCTAGGTTAGACTGCAGAATTGCTTATCTATTGCTGGATGTTGTCAGGGATGTTTGTCTATAGCCAAGTTTTATTTTTGCTAGATAAATTCTGCTTCAATCATATTTACATGCATTTATCATGTTGTATTTGTTTTCCTACATCTAGTAATGTCTCTGACATCTTGGTCATGAAAATATGAAATATAGACTGCACGTATACTTGGAAATTACCTAGTGCAGTTATAATCACATTTTCGGATGAGGCGATACATAATGTGATTGTGATTTTTACTGTTTATATATATTTATATCAGTTATAGGGAAAGGGGGGTGATTTGATTTTTTTTTTTTTTTTTTAATTATAATTAATTTTTATTTTTGCTATTTTTCAGACCCACTAGGGTACTTTAACCCTAGGTTGTCTGATGGATCCTACCATATACTGCCATACTACTGTATAGCACACTACAATGTGCGCATTGCCCCGATCATTGTCTGCAGTGGTCCAGTGGGTCCACTACCCCTGACACATGTGATGAACTGTGTAATTATGAGTATGCATACATATATGAGTGTATGAACCAAAAATGAAACAGCATTTTTTGCTCATAAACACTTCTGCATTTATGATTAATTAGCTGACTTTACCCATTATTAATTCCAAATTTCATATGATGCAAAAAATACTAAGAGGTGTAGCACAGCCCAATTGTACATGAGCCAAATGCACAATAATAAACTTCAACCAAAGCACAAGACAAAGAGTGCATTCAAATTGACTCAAGAGGTATTGCAAAAGACATCTATTTTTATTATTACAAATAACAAACAAACAATCAGAAAACACTAAAAGCATTTAAAATACAAGACCAGAACAATGTCCAGTGACCTGGTATGGGTACACCAAGACTGCCAACTGTCAATCACCCAGTGGTGATAAAGTACCTCCCCAAAGTACACCCCTCAATCTAGTCGAAACACATAAGGTATATATCGAACAATACAGGGGTAAGCGTGACACTGATCGATGGAAGAGAAGAGAGGTATAACGGATAAAGAATTACCGCATGAAGGTCTGCATATTATCCAGGGAGGTAGGCAAAGACAGGGGCATTAGGCTCCCCACGCGTTTCGTCGCCACAAAAGGGCAACTTCCTCAGGGGTATAGAGGCCTAAACAGCGTGTCTCACCTTTTATGCAGTCCGGATATGAGTAATCAAGCTAGCGGCGTCTTGTCCGGTCCACCGCGCATGACCGGAAATGGATCGGCGTGAAACCGGAAGTAGCTAAAATTACAGACGCATGCGCATCCCCGGCCGGGGTAAAGATGTTATTGAGATGTTGCCCAGGCAACCGCCGCGTGTTACGAGATGAAGAGAAGCCAACACAGTTAAGACAAATGGTGTGTCGCTCGTTGCGAGGTAGGAAGATACAACGTAGTGCCGGACATCTAATGCTAAAAAAAGCATACAAAGCAAAGATTGCGGCGCTGTATATAGAATATATATAATTAGCGCCACATATCTAACAAATAAATGATGACGACGATTATCATTGCCAAGAGTAATATAAATAGGCATATATGGCGCAAAAAACGAAATGAGTATAAAAAGGGTAGCGAATATACCAGACCTTTTTATACTCATTTCGTTTTTTGCGCCATATATGCCTATTTATATTACTCTTGGCAATGATAATCGTCGTCATCATTTATTTGTTAGATATGTGGCGCTAATTATATATATTCTATATACAGCGCCGCAATCTTTGCTTTGTATGCTTTTTTTAGCATTAGATGTCCGGCACTACGTTGTATCTTCCTACCTCGCAACGAGCGACACACCATTTGTCTTAACTGTGTTGGCTTCTCTTCATCTCGTAACACGCGGCGGTTGCCTGGGCAACATCTCAATAACATCTTTACCCCGGCCGGGGATGCGCATGCGTCTGTAATTTTAGCTACTTCCGGTTTCACGCCGATCCATTTCCGGTCATGCGCGGTGGACCGGACAAGACGCCGCTAGCTTGATTACTCATATCCGGACTGCATAAAAGGTGAGACACGCTGTTTAGGCCTCTATACCCCTGAGGAAGTTGCCCTTTTGTGGCGACGAAACGCGTGGGGAGCCTAATGCCCCTGTCTTTGCCTACCTCCCTGGATAATATGCAGACCTTCATGCGGTAATTCTTTATCCGTTATACCTCTCTTCTCTTCCATCGATCAGTGTCACGCTTACCCCTGTATTGTTCGATATATACCTTATGTGTTTCGACTAGATTGAGGGGTGTACTTTGGGGAGGTACTTTATCACCACTGGGTGATTGACAGTTGGCAGTCTTGGTGTACCCATACCAGGTCACTGGACATTGTTCTGGTCTTGTATTTTAAATGCTTTTAGTGTTTTCTGATTGTTTGTTTGTTATTTGTAATAATAAAAATAGATGTCTTTTGCAATACCTCTTGAGTCAATTTGAATGCACTCTTTGTCTTGTGCTTTGGTTGTAATTCCAAATTTCAGGCAATAAAGAACCTTAATCAATACAGGATGGTGCACTTTGGACCACCCAAACATTGGGAATGGTTATTAAATAGAGATGAGCGAGCACTAAAATGCTCGAGTGCTCGTTACTCGAGTCAAACTTTTCCCGATGCTCGAGTGCTCGTTTCAAATAACGAACCCCATTGAAGTCAATGGGAGACTCAAGCATTTTTCAAGGGGACCAAGGCTCTGCAATAAAATGTGTCATTTTATTGAGAAATAAGGAAGTCAGTCCTATTTTTTTTTATTCAATGGAATATTTGTGGAACTTCAAAAAAGAGAATGACTCATGTTAAACATCTGCAATATGTTTTTCACACATAGGGGGTCATTTACTAAGGGCCCGATTCGCGGTTTCCCGACGTGTTACCCGAATATTTCCGTTTTGCACCGATTTTCCCTGGATTACCCGGGGTTTTTGGCGCACATGATCGGATTGTGGTGCATCAGCGCCGGCATGCACACGACGGAAATCGGGGGCGTGGCCGAACGAAAACCCGATGGATTCGGAGAAGCCGCCGCATTAAAAAAAAAAGTGTCGCGGGACACGCGCTTACCTTCACCAAGTATAGGATCGTGAACTCTGGCGGGCCTCGGCAGACTTCAGCGCAGCAGTGACACCTGGTGGACGTAGGAGGAACTGCCTTAGTGAGTCGCTGGAAGACCCGAATCCACCGAGAATGGACCGGGTAAGTAAATCTGCCCCATATTGTTCTTCACATACTATTGTGAAGAACACCTTTCTGTACTCATGTCTGCTGATAAGTTAGCAGATATATGGAAACATCTGCAATGTGTTATTCACTGAAGAACACATTGCAGATGTTTCCGTACATCTGCTAACTTATGCGAAGACACAAGTGCAGAACGGTGTTCTACACAATAGTATGTGAAGAATAATATGTGTGATGATTCTTCACACATATTGTTCTTCACATACTATTGTGAAGAATTTGTTCTTCACATACTATTGTGAAGAACACCGTTCTGCACTAAAGTCTTCTGATAAGTAAGCAGATGTATGGAAACATCTGCAATGTGTTCTTCACTGTGTTCTTCACTTAAATGATCCTTAATAGAGATGGGTGAGCACTAAAATGCTCGGGTGCTCGTTATTCGAGACAAACTTTTCCCGATGCTCGAGTGCTCATCTCGAATAACGAGCCCCATTGAAGTCAATGGGAGACTTGAGCATTTTTCAAGGGGACCAAGGCTCTGCACAGGGAAGCTTGGACAAACACCTGGGAACCTCAGAAAAGGATAGAAACACCATGGAAATGGACAGGAAACTGCTTAATCGTACCATTATGCCAAAATTATGGACAACAGCATGGCCATGACAGAGTGACCGAATGAGGCTAGATAGTAACTAAAACATGCAATAATTGACCCTGACACTATAGGGGATGGCATACAGAGGCAGCAGCAGGCTAGGGAGTGTCATGGCGACATACCCTAAATGGCCTCAGGCTTCAAACCGATGGGTGGCAGAGAGGAACCAAAGGAGGTGAGCAAGAAGCGCTGAAATGATTTCCTATGTCAACAAAAGGTTGACGGTATATTTAGTCGATAATACAGCATGGTGGCGACATAGTGACCAAGTTCCATAACGTATCTGGTGAAACACCCGAAAAATGAGCCTGACACAGCTCGTTTGATAAGGAGACGACATGTGGAGGCAGCCATGGAGACGACTTCCATGATTAAGAGCGACTGTATGGGGCATTCATATTGCGCTGCTATGATTGCAACTTCAGGTCTCCAGCATGGCGGCGACAGTCCGAGATCCACTTTGTATCTGGTGAAACACCTTGATAAGGGGATGATGTGCTGCATATCCTCTCGTGCTCCAGCGTCTGGGGTATAGAGAGTTGAAAGTTGCGCATGGAGACATTGGTGGACGCTGTGGAGGATCGTGGAGGAAAAATGGACAGGAAACAGCAGGGGCAGCATGCATGGATGCCTCTGAGGCTGCCTAATCTTTGGATGGAGCTGGCGGTCCGCTGCCAGGCAAGCTTTTGCCTGTCCAAGCCCCTGTCTCTCGGCTCCTCCCCACCCAAAATGGGCCTGGGGGCCAGTAGCGTTTACTTTGAAAAAATTAAAATTTTCAAAGCAGGCCGGGTCGTTTAAATATTTCACCTAGGAATAATAGAATAGCATAGCGGTTCTATTTTTAATTGTTTTTTCGGAAATGGTTCCATGATTAAGAGTGACAGTAAGGGGCATCCATATTGCGCTGCTATGATTGCAACTTCAGGTCTCCAGCATGGCAGCGACAAAGGGGCCGAGTTCCACTATGTATCTGGTGAAACACCTGAAAATTCTGCCTGACACAGCTCGTTTGATAAGGGGACGATGTATGGAGGCAGTGAAGTAGTAGTAGATTAAAGGTGCTGCAGTTAAAACTATGTTAGTTGGATCTTGGGATGTTGCTGGCGGTCCGCTGCCAGGCGAGCTTTCGCCTGTCCAAGCCCCTGTCTCTCGGTTCCTCCCCACCGAAAATGGGCCTGGGGGCCAGAAGCGTTTACTTTGAAAAAATTATAATTTTCAAAGCAGGTGGGGTCGTTTGAATATTTCACCTAGGAATAATGGAATAGCATAGTGGTTCTATTTTTAATAGTTTTTTCGGAAATGGTTCCATGATTAACCCCTTAACACTGAAGCCACTTTTCACCTTCCTGACACGGCCCATTTTTTCAAATCTGCCCTGTGTCACTATAAATGGTTATAACTTCGGAACGCTTTAACATATCCAAGTGATTTTAAAATTGTTTTCTCGTGACACTTTGTACTTCAGGTTATTTGAAAAATTTTGGTGGTATGTTTTGCATTTATTTATGAGAAAATCAGATATTTGGTGAAAATTTGGAAAAATTTTTGATTTTTGAACTTCAAAATGTTCTACTTTTTCCATACATAGTCATAACCGCAAAAAAACGTAATAACTAACATTCACTAAATGTCTAATTTATGTGGACATGGTTTTTTATGCATACTCTTATTTTTGTAGGATGTTATGGGGCTTTGAACATTAGGTGCGATTTTTCACATTTTCATAAAAAACGCAAAATCCTGCTATTGAGGGACCTACTCAGGTTTCAAATCACTTTGAGAGACCTAAATAAAAGTAAACCCCATAAATTACCCCATTATAGAAACTACACCCCTCAACGTACGTGAAACAACTTTTATGAAGTTTGTTAACCCTTTAATTGTTTTACAGGGGTTAAAACAAAATCGGATGCAATTTTGAAAGTAAAATTTTTTTGGCTAAATTAATATGTTTTTCAAAAAATGTACAAATTCTCAGTGGATAAAATACCAAAACGCTCCACAAAATTTGATACCCAATCTCTTCCGTATATAATAATACCCCATATGTGGTGGTAACCTGCTGTATGGGCACACGCCAGGGCATCGAAGGGAGCTGCGCCATTCAGAGCAGATTATGCATTGTCAATTTTTATTGGCTATACAATCTTTATTTTTTTGGCAATTTGGACATATAAGGGCTTATTTTCTGCGACATGAGATGCACTTTACAAATACTTCATTTTAGTGGGTCATTATCTTATTGATGAGATTTTATTAACTCTTGAATGTATGGGTGAAAAGAAAATTGTCAATTTTGGTTTACTTTCTTTTCATATTTTTTGGGGGTCGTACACCGTACACTAAAAATATTATATTATCTTCATTCTATAGGTCACTACGATTACGGTGATACCTCATTTATATAGTTTTTCATTTATTTTTACAATTTTACTGGATAAAAACTAATATAGAGGAAATCTCATTTGTTTTTGCATCGCCATCTTTTCGGAGACATAACTTTAATATTTTTTGGTTGACAGAGCTAGTTTAGGGCTTATTTTTTACGTGTTGAGTTGTTCTTTTCAGTGGTACCATTTTTGCACACATAACTTTTTTTGATCACTTTTTAGAACATTTTTGTGTAGAGATTTTATGAAAAATGTACATTTTTGGCGTGTTTTTCGGGTTTTGTTTTTACGGCGTTCACCGAGCGGGTCCAATAATGTTTCTGAATTATTGTACGGATTGTTACGGACGCGGCGATACCAAATATGTGGGGTTTTTTGGCGATTTTGTGTTTTTTTCACTTTATTGCATGTGTATAGGGAATATTTGTGTTTAGGGGACTCTAACTTTATTTAATTAATTATTTTTATTATGTAGTGTTTTTATGTAGTGTTTTTAACATTTTTATTAACTTTTACAGGTTAGCTTGAACAAGTGATCCACTGATCACTTGTTCAAGCTCTTCTTCACATTACACAGTGTAATACAGATGTATTACACTGTGTAATGTAACACACTGAGCATGCTGCGCATGCTCAGTGTGTTACAGCCGGGTCCTGTCAGAAGGCAGGACCCGGCTCCCGGCAGGAGGATCGCGCAGCCCCGGGCACCGGCAGTCCCGGGGCTGCGATCGGAGCAGCGGACCCCCCCGGTAAGCGCCGCGGGGGGGGGGGGTCCAATTCTTCTAAAATGCCCCTTGCACGCCGCGGTCAGCGAGACCGCGGCGTGTGAGGGGTTAACACCCGCGATCGGAGAAATCTCCGATCGCGGGTGTTAGAGGCAGGTGTCGGCTATAATATATAGCTGACACCTGCAGCTTCTGGCGCCGGCTCCGTTCAGGAGGTGCGTTCCCGCAAAATGCAGTACTATTACGTCAAATGTCGGGAAGGGGTTAAGAGCGACAGTATGGGGCATCCATATTGCGCTGCTATGATTGCAACTTCAGGTCTCCAGCATGGCGGCGACAGATGGGACGAGTTCTACAATGTATCTGGTGAAACACCTGAAAATTCTGCCTGACACAGCTCGCTTGATAAGGGGACGATGTATAGAGGCAGTGAACTAGTAGTAGCTTAAAGGTGCTGCAGTTAAAACTATGTTAGTTGGATCTTGGGATGGAGCTGGCGCTCCGCTGCCAGGCGAGTTTTTGCCTATCCAAGCCCCTGTCTCTCGGCTACTCCCCAAACAGCACTTCTAAGAACCTTTTGTATAAGATCAAGTGTAGTAGTGTTTTATAAGTTTTTGTTATGGCGGGTGAGGGGAGTGTAAACAGATGCGCAAGAAGTGCTGAAATAATATCGGTAAATGATAAAAGTTTGCCAGTATATTTTGTGGATAACACAGCAGGGTGGCGACAAAGTTAACAAGTTTGATGTGGAAGCCATGAAAACAACCCAAAATTCTGCCTGACACAGCTCGTTTGATAAGGGGACGATGTATGGAGGCAGCTATATGGACGACTTTTGGAGGCAGCTATGGAGACAACGTGTGGAGGCAGCTAAAAAGACGACGTGTGGAGGCTGCTAAGGAGACAATTTATTTTGGATAGTGCCTGTATGTGGCAGTCCAAAAAAGTTTTCAAACCAGAGGAGCAGGTAGGTGGTCCTCCAGAAAAATTAAACAGATTGAGTGCCTGTATGTGGCAGTCCAAAAAAGTTTTCAAACCAGAGGAGCAGGTAGGTGGTCCTCCAGAAAAATGAAATAGATTGAGTGCCTGTATGTGGCAGTCCAAAAAAGTTTTCAAACCAGAGGAGCAGGTAGTTGGTCTTCCAGAAAATTTAAATAGATTGAGTGCCTGTATGTGGCACTCCCAAAAATTGCTGAAAACAGAGGACCGGGTAGGTGGCCCTCCAGAAAAATTAAATACATAGAGTACTATAGCTAGAGCCAGTTGGCCCTGGCAAAAAATAGCCAGTTTCCTATGGTTTAGTGTACAAAGAGGAGGAGAAGGAGGACAATGAGGAGGAGGAGTGCATACATTATTCAGGTTGAGCTTCTTTCACCTGGTGGAGAATGGAAATCCTGAGAAATCCAGGCTTTATTCATTTTCATAAGCGTCAGCCTGTCAGCACTATCAGTCGACAGGCGTGTATGCTTATCGGTGATGATGCCACCAGCTGCACTGAAAACCCGCTCGGACAACACGCTAGTGGCAGGGCAGGCAAGAACCTCCAAGGCGTACAGCGCCAGTTTGTGCCACATGCCCAGCTTTGAAACCCAGTAGTTGTAGGGAGCTGTGTGATCATTTAGGACGATGGTATAGACAGCTCCGTACTCCCTCACCATCTTTCTGTAAAGATCAGCCCTACTCTGCCGAGACTCAGGAGAGTAGACAGTGTCTTGACAAGTGACAATGTCTTGCTGGGGTGACATAAAACTGGCAAAGGCCTTGTAAAGCGTTCCCCCAGCCAGTGCTGGACTCTCCCTTGCTACTTGTCCCGCAGAAGTACGCCCTCTGCCGCTAGCGCTGTCAGAAGGGAAATACTGTTTCAGCTTGTGCACCAGGGCCTGCTGGTATTCATGCATTCTCACACTCCTTTCCTCTCCAGGGATGAGAGTGGAAAGATTTTGCTTGTACCATGGGTCCAGGAGAGTGAATACCCAGTAATCGGTGCTGGAATAAATTCTTTGAACGCGAGGGTCACGGGATAGGCAGCCTAGATTGAAATCTGCCATATGCGCCAGAGTACCAACGTGCAAGAAATCACTCCCCTCACTGGCCTGACTCTCCATTTCCTCCTCCTCCAACTCCTCTTATTCTGCCCATACATGCTGAACAGTGAAGGACTGAACAATGGTCCCCTCTTCTGTCTCGCCAACATTCTCCTCCTCTTCCTCCTCATCCTCCTCCACCTCCTCTGCGCTGAGAAACAGACCTGAGGGTGCTTTGGCTATCAACAAGGGAATCTTCTTCCCCCGTCTCTTGTGACGAGCGCAAAGCTTCCGACTTCATGCTGACCAGAGAGTTTTTCAACAGGCCAAGCAGCGGGATGGTGAGGCTGATGATGGCAGCATCGCCACTGACCATCTGTGTTGACTCCTCAAAGTTACTCAGCACCTGACAGATATCAGACATCCACGTCCACTCCTCATTGTAGACTTGAGGAAGCTGACTGATCTGACTACCAGTTCTGGTGTAAGTTGACATCTGGCAGTCTACAATCGCTCTGCGCTGCTGGTAAACTCTGGATAACATGGTTAATGTTGAATTCCACCTCGTGGGCAGGTCGCGCAACAGTCGGTGAGCGGTCAGTTGGAGGCGGCGCTGCGCTGCCCTGAGAGTGGCAGCATCTGTGCTGGACTTTCTGAAATGCGCACAGATGCGGCGCACCTTCGTGAGAAAATCAGACAGATTCTTTAAAGAACCTCCAGACTTCTGAAAATCTAGCCATCGCCACGGGAGCTTGACTACGTGAAAGATTTGGCGCTGATGCACCAGCTCTGGCCCAGCCTCTCCGTCTGGCCCCACCGCTGCCTCTTCCAACCTGTTCTGGTATCGGAATCGCCTCCGTCTCAGAAGCACTGTGTTCACCTGGCCTATCAACCCAGCTTGGGTCTGTCACCTCATCATCCACCGATCCCTCAGTCTGCTCCCCCCTCGGACTTCCTGCCCTGACAACAACTTCACCACTGTCTGACAACCGTGTCTCCTCATCGTCTGACACCTCTTTACACACTTCTTCCACTACGTCAATAATGTCATCATCACCCACAGACTGTGACCGGTGGAAAACCTGGGCATCAGAAAAGAGCTCAGCAGCAACCGGACAAGTGGTTTGTGACTGTGGTAAGGGTCCAGAAAACAGTTACTCAGAGTATGCCGGTTCAAATGCCAAATTTTGCTGGGAGGGGGCAGACTGGTGGGAAGGAGGCTGAGGTGGAGGAGCTGGAGGAGTGCTGATTTCGGTGACATGGGTGGACTGCGTGGAAGACTGACTGGTGGACAAATGGCTAGAAGTATTGTCCGCAATCAACGACATCACCTCTTCGCACTGTTCTGGCCTCAACAGTGCTCTACCATGAATCCCAGTAACTTGAGACATGATGAACCTATGGAGTGTATCTCTGCGGCGTTCCCCTGCTCCCTCATCAGCTGGTTGTGTCTCACCCCGCCCAGGACCACGGCCTCTGACCCATGCAGTAGTTGGACGCCCATGTCCACGCCCTCGTCCTCTACCCCTAGCCCTTGGGTTAAACATTTTCAAAATTAAAGTGTAAACTGTAAATTTTTTTTGTTTTTTGTTTTTTTGTGTCTTTATTTTATTATTTTTTTTAAACAAAACGATGCTATCCTATTGCTATGACTAGTTTCTAACCTACACTGACAGCACACAACTGGATTTTGTGCTGTGCCTGACGACTTTGAGTTATAAAAAAAAATAAACGTAAAAAAAAATAAATGAGCAGACTGTGCCTAATTCAAATCATACCCCTAATAAATTGTCCCACTTCGGTGTTTGAGATGGATATGTGTGTCACTAAGAGCTAAACACAACGTTCGCAAGTCTCCCTGCAAATTCCTCACAATATGGTACTAGCTGCACTACTAGTGCCAGCAAGCCCAGCCACAAGCAAATCAACAAAAAATAAAATATATAACGCTATTGTAGGCCAAAGTAAGCCGTTTGGGTTCTCCTATGGCTATTTTCTAGCCTACACTGAAAGCACACTGCTATGCCAGATGACTTTGAGTTATAAGAAAAAATAATCGTAAAAAAAAAAAAAATAAATCAGCAGACTGTGCCTAATTCAAATCAAACCCCTAATAAATTGTCCCACTTCGGTGTTTGAGGTGGATTTGTGTGTCACTTAGAGCTAAACACAATGGTCGCAAGTCTCCCTGCAAATTCCTCACAATATGGTACTAGCTGCACTACTAGTGCCAGCAAGCCCAACCACAAGCAAACAAAAAAAAAATATAACGCTATTGTAGCCCTAACAAGGCTGTTGGGTTCTTGTAGACTCACTCCTGCCTAACAGTAAGCTAATATAACACCCTAACGCTATCCCTGCAGCAGTAGCAACTCTCTCCCTAACGGAATCCAGACACAGAATGATCCGAGCAGCGCGGGCAGGGGCTAGTCTATTCCAGGGTCACCTGATCAGGCCAGCCAACCACTGCTATCGACGTGTAAGGGTACCACGTCAGCTGGCGAAATACTCGTCCGCAATGAGCAGTTTCGAGTACGCTAATGACGAGCATCAAGCTCGGACGAGTGTGTTCGCTCATCTCTAATCCTTAATGATCCTTAAATGATACTGTGTTCACTGTGTTCTTCACTGTTCTTCACTGTGTTTCCTTAAGTGTAAGCTCGTTATCGAGCAGGCGAACTACTCGTCCGAGCAACGAGCAGTTTCGAGTACGCTAATACTCAAACGAGCATCAAGCTCCTAAGAGTATACTCGCTCATCTCTATTAATAGACTGTTTTGAAATACAAATTATGTTAGAAAAAAGGGGATTCTTCCACATTATGTTGTTTGAGGTGTGGAATGGAACTGATGTGTATGATGGGTATGTCTGATGTGTGCCCTTTATTTGTCTGTTATTATGACTTAAGGTGAGTTAACTCATTTAGTTATCACAGGGCAATATTGTGTTGTATTCCCTTCCCTGTACACACTACACACTGGGTGTTATTTATTTGATTTCTGCCTGTTTTGTGGCAGGCACTTTTTTCTCCTGTTGCACCATATGGGCCTTATTTATTATGTGTCGGCACCACATAATTGTTTCTTTTCCGACACTCACGCCATTTTTTTATGTCGTTCAAATTTGGCCGCAACTTCAGAATCCTTACACCTATCCTGTTCTTCTAATTTCTCTGAAATTTGTGTTGCAAATACAAATACAAAAGGCATGTCTACCAAGTTCTATTTCTGCTTCATGAATGTGGAGCCATTTCAGATACTTTTCAGTTGTGTGTCAATTTATTAATCCCTTGTGCCACAATATAACATTCTTGTAGTACCGTACAGTTTGTGCGCCCAAAAATTGACCCTGGGTCACAATTGATTTATGCCTTTCACTCTTTTCTCACATGTGGTTAGTGGGTTGAGCCAGTCATGTTATTTAGTGGTGTATCTATATGTGTGCCCAAGGTGTTTGCTGCACTATACAGTATTGATGCATCTGATATTGTGGTTTGCATTTGTGTGTTCACCGTCCTATGAGATATGTGTGTCTAACATGTACACTAGATATAACTGATTTTGGCATAGCACATGTCATGTGTGTCTTTGCTTTTATGGCATTAATACATTTTAAAGCTACATTGGTCACATATTAAATTGTCATTGTCTCCATGGCCATTTGCTAATATATGGCTCTATACATGATCCATGGACAGTATTATTGCATGCAATGAATTGTAGTTTGCATTATGTTTTTTTAGTCAAAAGGCTTTCCTGCTCAGATAGGACATAATTCCATCCTATTGTTGGCACCGTGTGAACTTTTTCTGTACTAACGCATTATTTGGCCATGTACAAAGAGTTTAACATTAAGGGTGGTTTCACATTGGCCTTTTTTTTTACATCAGTGATTTTTCAGTAAACTTATTTTGGCAAATGGACATAAAGGGGCACACGCTGAAATAATCACAAATGCTATCTTATTGCTAGCAATTGTGATTATTTGTCCTAATTCCCCACCTTCACACCAGTTGGGCATGAAGGGGGGGTGTCGATGGCCAGGAGTGGGCTGGCACGGGGTGTTACTGTCCCCGCACAAGTGCACTCGCTGCTGCCAGCTGCACAGCAAGCTGCCCTGCCTGCTACATCAAGAGGCTGAAGTGGGCTTTCTCACACTTCCTCACACTTCTTTTTTTTCACTAATCAGTTATCAGTTTAGAACCATTTCTTTTTGTGCTCAGTGGAAAAAAATGGCATGTGAAAAAGCCCATTTAAATAAAATTGTTCAATAAAGCATCAGTGAAAAATCTGAAGCCAGGAAGAGAAAATCAATCTGTATGTGTCCACAAGCCAAAATGGGTTCAGTGAAAAATCACTGATGTGAAAAAAACACTAAAGTGATGCCACCTTAAGGTCTCATTCAGATGGCCGTCTGTGGGGATGTATATGTGGCCACAGAATTGTGGCCGCATATTCATCCCCATTGGTGGAAATGGCAGCATGGTGGCGGTATGGTGCCACATATGTGTGGCACCGATCTGTGGTGTACATGGTGAAAAGATAGAGCATGTTCTATTTTTCTCTTGTGTCATCGGCCATGCGCCGCTGTTTTTTATGGAGGGAGGATGGGTCACCTCCTCCTCCTTTCCAGCGCATGGCAGTATGTGATTGCACCCTAAGAATGCACTTTCCACGGCTTACAGAGTAAATGATAGCTAGATTAGATAACATTGAAAGAATTTTAAAGGAACTTCTGCTAGGATTTTTTGACCAAATGTTTTTTGATAAACCTGGAAAAATAATATTTTTCTACATCTTCTCTAAAATTAAATTGCTATTTATTGTAGCAGAAAAGAAATGTGTCCTGGGACACTGAAACTGCAGATTATCCCATAGCACTGTATGTTAGTCTATGTTATTCAGTATACATGTTAATAAGGAAATGAGAGCATTAGAGGGTTAATTTATATGGTACTGCAAATAAATTGAGCTATGTCATTACAACAAGTAATATTGATCCAGAACGCTGCTAATTATTGCTTCATTTTTATGCTACCAAAATGTAGGTTGATTTCATGTAAGCATGGCCTCGGAGGTTCTCTATTGTCTCGCAAGTACATACCTTAGCTAAGCATGCAATTTACAGAAAGTATTACAGAAATTTGCAGAGAAGATGGAAAAGAATAGGGAACAAAATCAGAAATCAATAGAGAGAGTGTGGGTTCCTATTGACATATTAATCAGCCCCCTGTATGAGAACAGTTTTCTTGAAATACATTTTCTACTAGCTATATTCTATGTATGTCTAAAATGCACAATGAACGATTCAGCAATGTCTTATTAGAACAATAGTTCTTTGTTCTCTTTGCTGGGTTTGAATTAACCATAACACCATAAAACAATCCTTGAAAATCTAAACTGCTATATGCAAACTAGCGAGAAGCATGAACGTGCCACAAATCGTATAATGTAGATTCATCTTTGATCAGGACAGCATACATATCTGACAATTTATGGGCTAATTTTCTTTGCTGATAAATATTTCTGAAAAAGATTGTTTGAGTCTGGCTTTGAACTATATTTTTACAGTATGTTTTTTTTCTCTCAATAAACTGATGTAAAAGTATGTGTCAATCACAAATTTGGAATTGTTACACCCATATTCCATCATGCTTTTGTAAAATTTAATACTATATAGGCTAAAGTATGTATGGTAAACTGTTTGCACAGATCAAATCCATCAGATAGAGATTAATCCTTACGTTTTTTTGTGTTCTTTTTTTAACCCCTTCAAGTTGCAGCCAGTTTGTATGTTAAAGGAAATCTACCATTTGATTTGATGCACTATGTAGCAAACATAACTTGAGAATGCTGTAGCTACACTGATGCAGGATCATATCTTGTTTAATCCCTGTGCTGAGTGGTTTTGCTGATAGAAGAATTAAAAAAATATGATAATGAATCCGTCTCTCTTCAATGGCTGCTCCAGCACTTCTCCTTGCACATTAGTTATTCACTGAACCAAAGGATGATGCAATCCCTGGGTTGTGCTTGAAGGCAGAATAATCTATTGCTGCACCTTCCCACAGCTGCTTTGCATGAGTGATCCAGCTCAGGTTGATTAGTCATGTCTTGACTAACTCATGACTAAGCTCTGTGTATAATGACAAGTCTTTGTGTCATGTGTATATGAAGACAGCCAGTCTGACCCAGCTTTCCCAAAGTCCTGAATGTTATAATTGTTTTTTTCAGCAAAACCACTCAGTTCAGGGATTAACCGCTTATGAAAAAAAACTAAAATTTGCTAAATTTTTTGAGAAATTAGTAATTTTCAATATTTTAAATAATCTGATTTTGAAACTTTATCACCTAAATAAGTTACTTACTAACATTTCCCATATCTTAACTTCATGTTTTTATAATTTTTTTAAAGTAATTTTATTCTTATATGACATTAGACATCTCAAACACAGAGGGGGACATGTATCATAGGCTTGTCTTTCTGTGGTGAATTTTTGAGACATTTGGCAGCTCCGCTTGGCCGGCCGTGCCCCCCCTTCACGCCCCTTCATGCCCCACTGGCGTGAAGGTGGCGGATTGGGGCAAATAATCGCAAAAGCTAGCGATAAGCTAGCATTTGCGATTATTTCAGGGCCTCTGCGCCACTGGCGGTGCACAGAGGTCCTGTTAAATATCCCCCTTTTTGTTGCAAATGTCTCAAACGTCTTGTTGTGATACATGTTCTGCAGGTGCAAATTTCGGCTTCTTTTTGAGACTTTTTGTTGCAAATGTCTCAAATCCACTTTGACACAAACCATGTGAGGGGGTTATATGCAAGAGTGTACACTACTGTTAATTTGGGATTTGAGGCTGTGTGCTTCATTTTTAAGCACTCTAGTCACACCCCAGGGAGATTTATGACATACAAGGCTGCAGTCACACATGGTGTTAAGGGTGCAGTCACATGTCGTGTTTAACGCATGCGTTTAAAAAATTCATTACAACACCGGAAGAGAGATTTGCATCTGTTAATTAAACAGCTGTTAACACTTGCATTTACAAAACACAACTGTTAACACATTGTTAACATATGTGTTAACATCATGTTGACATATGCATTTGTTAACACAATCTTAACGCAAGCATTGACATTTGTGTTTTGTAAATGCAAGTGTTAACAACTGTTTAAATAGGGAAATCTCTCTTCAGCTGTTGCAATGCATTTTTAAATGCATACGTTAAACGCAATGTGTGACTGCACCCTCAGAAGTAACCAATAAATTTAAAAAAAATGTAAATGCAAAAATGTCTGAATTTTCAAAAAACAGGTTACTGTGCAAAATGTTAAACATTTAAAGCATGTGAAATAATTCCAATTTACATGTTAAAATAGGGTCCATGTAAAAAATCCTTCCTTTGAACCAGGTGCAGATTTGCCCCATAAAAGTTGCCAAAATAAGCAGGAAAAGTGAAAAGTCGCACGGAAAACAAAGATACATAAGGCACACTGCACAAGGTGCAGACCAAGGCGTACTTGAAAAACGACAGAAAAAATCGCAGTGAAAAGTCGCAAAAACAGATGAGACAATTTGGCTAGCAGAAATAATGATACATGTCAAAATTTCTACATTGAAATTTTTGACATCATTTTTTCTTTTACATGAGTTGTTTTAAATTAAATTGTTAGAATTCCCCTGGGAATCCCCCCATTTTCAAAAGTACACCCTTCAAAAAACAGCTTTTAGTAAGATTTTTACACTTTAAGCACCGCATAGTAATTAAAACAAAATGGAAATGAAATTTAGAATGTTCTAATTTTGTCGGTAATACATTCATGTAGATAAAAGGAGAAAACCCATCTTAAAATTTGTTATGCAATCTCTTCCGAGTACAGAGGCCGCCTCCTCCCTGCACTACCAGTTTTATCCTATAATAACTTAGCAAATTTTAGTTTCCTCATGTAATTGATTTTTGACTTTATAGTTTTTGGTGTTTACAATATAGCCTAAAAAATGCCATATTTTTATTCTATTACACAACAAAAAGGGAAAAAGTGTGCACCAAAATTAGCTCAGTAGACACTATATGCAGGAAACATAGTAAGGTTTATTCATTACCAAACAAGATACATATATGACACACAATTAAAAACATCTAAAACATGTGATATACATACATATCAATTGGTGACCAAGGTGCAGGTCAACCCAATGAAGACCCCTGCTGAGTCCCCCTGTGGTGGACTGAAAACCTACCAACCAAAATCTATAGAGGAATGCCAAGTCTCAATAAATCAAAAATATCAATAAATAGTATAAAAATTCATGAATCCTGTAAGCAGCCAAAGCATGAGTCAAATATCAAAAGAACTGAATAAACCTGGAAGTGCAAGTGCGTGCAATGTGCAAATAATACCCAGGTATAGTAACTAAGGTGCTCTCAAAAGGCTGGCAATCAGGCGGTAGGGAAATGCAGGGGTGATGTCAGACGGGATCTTACAGACACCTTATAGGACCTCAGGGCTGTCATGGAAAAGATTGTCGCCCTCCCCCCCCAACCCGAGGATGTTGCCTGGGGGGGAGATCATGGGGAGAGACCCCTAGCAGGCATCTTAAATTTATAATTACAATGGTTCACAATACCAACCATAATACAATACATATAAAAAATCACCCACCCAGATTAGAGAGAGAAAATCCACATACAACAACAAAAACAACACTAAAAAGACAAATCCACATGAAATCTTCATGAAAAACACACATAAAAACTGCATATTGGATGCAGACTTTCCATATGACAATCTGCAAAATGCGCACATAGCCATCATACAGGTTTTCAATTGCTTAACATGAAGAATCTTGATGGAAATAAGCTTTTTAGTATTGTGTTTTCCTGTGCTCTCTTGCTTGTTACTCCAATTAGTCCTCTCCACAGTTGGGATAAATGCTATAAGGAGTTTACAAACAAATATCTAATCACTGCACCTAAAGAAAGGTTAATGTATTTTGGAAATTGATGTTAACCCCTTAACGACCTGGCCTTTTTTTTTGCTTTTTTCTTTTCTATGTTTCACTCCCCACCTTCAAAAATCTATAACTTTTTTTATTTTTACACGTAATGAGCTGTGTTTATTTTCTGCGTAACAATTTTCACTTCACAGTGACGATATTTAATAATCCATGCCGTGCACTGGGAAGTGGGAAATTTGGAAAAATTCCAAATACAGTTATAATGGGGAAAAAACGCACTTGCTCTGTTTTCTTGTGGGCTTGGATTTTACAGCTTTCACTGTGCGGCCCAAATGACATGTCTACTTTATTCTTTGGGTCGGTACAATTACGACAATATCAAATTTGTATAGGTTTTATAATGTTATCATACATTTACAAGCATTAAAATCTCCTGTACAAAAAAATGTTTTTTTATTTTGCCATCTTCAGGCGCCAATAACTTTTTCATACTTCAGTGCACAGAGCTGTGGGTGATATCATTTTTTGTGACTTTTGATGACGTTTTCATTGATATTAATTTAGGACTGTGCTACCTTTTGATAACTTTTTATAGATTATTTTATGTTTTTGAATATGGCAAAAAAGTTTTGGATTTTGACCACTATTTTCTGTTACGGGGTTAAATGCAGTGAAAAACCATTCTTATATTTTGATAGATTTTGGACACTGCGATATCTAATGTATTTATAATTTTTACTGTTTTTTAATATTTAAATCAGTTCTAGGGAAAGGGAGTATTTGAGGTTTTTTTAAATAATTTTTATTAAACTTTTTTTTTCGACTCTCAACTTTCAACTCCTTTAACCCTAGGTTGTTTGATCGATCCTAACATATACTGCCATACTACAATATGGCAGTATATGGAGATTTTCCACCTCACTCATTACAATGTGCTGATAGCACATTGTAATGATAGGTTTAACTCGAGTCAGCCTTGGTCTTACAAATGACCCGAGGCTGTCCTGGCGAAGGATAGCCATTCCCCGATGACATCAAGGGGAGCGACAATCCTCGGCAAGATGGTGCCATCTTTTTGAAGCCGCCAGCAGCATTTATGCTAGGAAAGACGTCAAATGCAGAGAGAAATCATTTTGTGTTAATTCCAACCTAAGACCAATGCTGTATGACAAACTTAAGCGCAGTTCTAAGTGTGAAAATATTGTGGGTAAATATTCTTTGTGTGAATAATAACAGTAGGTTAACAATGAAAATTAGATAAAATACAAGGGTGTATATAAAGTGTATGTAAAGAGATAAAAACATGGAACCTAATGTAATGTTTCCCTCTAATATATCCCTTGTAAAAACACAACTCGTACATAACATCTAGTTTTAGGCTTCACTTTACAAAAAAGATAAAGGAGTCTCAGAACAGTTGAAAATTCTAGTGACCCATTTATGAACTGGGATGGAATGCCATTCTTTAAATTATTACAGTATTTATTTTTATTTTCCTTAAAGAAAACCTACCATCACAGATCTGCCTAATAAAGTAGATCCAGTGGAAGGTTCCTATAATACATGGCAGCTATGTCCTTTTTGGATAAAACTTTTAGTGGTCAAGAAATTAATCAAAATCTTGCCCCAGTAGCCACTTCCAATCCCTCCTATGACTTCTCGGCTTTGGAGACAAGGTTGAGGTGCTGTAGCTATGTGTTACTGGAATGTGGAGTAGCTGGAGCAGGAGCTGTGGCTACTGCAAGCCCCAGTAACACGAGAGCACTCGTCTGTGAAGCTGGAGTTCTGCACAGGCAGCTGTGTGGTGAAGCTGTGGCTACTCTATGCCCCAAATATGAATAATTAGAAGTTTCAGAAATTTAGAAATTTTAATTAATTTCTGGGCCACTAAAAGTTTTATTTAAAAAATGGACACGGCTACCATGTATTACAGCAATGTGCCGCTGGATCTACCTTATTAGGTAGATTCACAATGGTAGGTTTCCTTTGAAGAAGATATCCTTACATGAGCAAAATAGCAGTACATTAAGCTTCTTTGATAAATTAAATAAAGTGTGGAAAAGAAAGTATTTACTCAGACACCAATTGTGCAAGTTATCCCACTTAAAAAGGTGATAGAGGCCAGTAACTGACATCATAGGTAAAGAATATATTTGCTAATTATGGTGGAAAATAAATATTTGGTCACCTACAAACGAGCAGGATTTCTGACTCTCATAGACCTGTAACTTCTTCTCACCAGTCCTCCACTTATCACCTGTAGAAATTGCTACAGTTTGAACTTGTTATCAGTATGAAAGACACCTGTCCACAACATCAAACCGTCACACTCTAAACTCTACCATGGTAAAGACCAAAGAGCTGTCCAAGGACACCAGAAAAAAATTGTAGACCTACACCAGGCTGGGAAGACTGAATGTGCAATAGGCAGCAGCTTTGTGTGAAGAAATCAACTGTGGGAGCAGTAATTAGAAAATTGAAGACATACAACACCACTGACAATCTTCAGTGGTGGGGCTCCAAGCAAGATCTCACCCGTGATAATCACAATAAGGCCCCTTCCACACTTGCGTTGCCGATCACGTCACAGTTTGATCAGGGTGCGATCAGTGTTTGGTCAGTAAAAAACTGACATTTTGCATCAGAGTTCAATCAGTTTTCAGTCAGAGTTTGTTCAGTGTATCAGTTTTTCACACGCGTTTTTCACGCGCAGATAATGCGTGTGAAAAGGACCCAGGACTGCGCTCCATCTTTTCTATGGCAATTGATGCATGAAAAACGCATTGCACTTGCATTGGACTTGCATGTGTCTCAGAGTGCAATGCGTTTTTGATGCATCTCCACAGACTTGTATGGTGCGTTTTTCACACATGTGACTTGCAAAAGTAGAGCATGCTGAGATTTAAACGCGCGTTAAAAAAATGCGCGTGTGTGCCTGAAAAAAATGCAAGTCTGAAAAAGCTCATTGATTACAATGGGTCAGAGTGCAATGCAAGTTCTGCACATCAAAAGCACACACAGAAAACGTGCGTGAAAAACGCAAGTATGGAAGGGGCCTATCACTCCTAAATTATTAAAAAAGAAAGTTTTTTCCCCATCTACATTATCAACACCATAAAATTATAGGTTATTTTGTAATCATATCACTGTATGCAATCTCTATCTATGAGAAAATATATCCTCATAATGACTACAATGGAGATTGTATTACAAATGAGATTTCCCAAAATAAAAAATGTCAGCAAAGATGACAAACTCCTTGCAACTCTCACTGGAATGACCTCAATATGCAAATAGTCATTTATACAGCTTCTGTTGAAGAGAGTGGGAAAAGTTAGCTATTGCTAGTGACGGCTACTGCAGCATGAGAAGTCAGAGAGATCATTGGGCTGCTATGTGATTTTTGCAGAGACTTTTGGTCTCTGCATAGATATTTTGGTTAGAGGAAAACTAAGCAACAGAATTCAATATCAAGCAGCAGCTACAATAGTAAATATGTTGTTTTAGGCAATATATAAAGAGAGATAAAAAACATAATTATCTCAAATATAATATCTCATAATAAGAGACAGGAAAATTAAGGCTTGTCCAGCTTGGAAAATCATTATATATAATCTTAATGGTATGATTATGTGTGTATATGTATGATTGTATGTGTGGTCAGTACAAAGAACAAACACACAATTTATTCTTGGACAAAAGTTGTCACAGGACTTGTGGATATTCATTAGATGTTGAAAAAAGATGATAGAAACTTCAATATTAAAAGTGATTTTTTGCATTTGGTTCCAATGTGTGGAATATGTGTGTTAATCAAAGATACTTTATAACATTTAAAACATGTTATCTTTTAATCTAATAACCAATGTCATAGGGATTTAGCATTAACCTAACAAAAATAGCACACATCTATGAACAGAGAGGCCAAGCCAACACTCTGTCACTGTTCCAGCTGCTTGCCATGCTCCGCGGCATGCTGTTGCACTTGCACACAATGTAATTTGCTCTGCTTAACACTCCCGCATGACCTGAAACTGATCCATATCAACTCTGGCTTGTTTTGTATGTATCCTTTCCTAACCTCTGGCTTGTCATTTGGATTTGCTTGCCCTGAAATCTGGACTGTCTGAACATACTTTATGTTAGCTAGCCTGTCTCCTGGTGCTTCTCTGTAAATATGCAGAGAAATAGGGGGAGATTTATCATACACCAGCACTTGTGTACTGGCTTTTAATAGAGACCATGCCTCCTGTGTCCCAGCTGATACAAGAGGATTATGCCCGACCAGGCATAGTTTTGCATAGAAAACCTTCGAATGAGAGTCCGCAGGTTTTTAATAAGTATGCAGGCAAGCGTTAGGAACGCCCTGTGCCCATCCTCTCTGCCTGGCTGCGCCACTCCATGCATCCTCCACTTCATCTATTATCAGGATAATAATCAAAAATTCTTGCAGTGTGCTACAGTGTGCAGAAAACTGGTGTAGAAGCACTGAAACCCCCCCCACCACCACCACCACCCATAGTATTTCCTTTCTTTAGAACTCTTTATAAAGCTGCAATAAATAAAGCATTAAATGAGATACCATCTCCGGTAAAAATCCTAAATGTTTCATGGTTTGTGGTTTCAAACTAGTCAACATTTTATGGAATGATAATTTTAGATGTGAACTTAAAATGCCCAATTATCTCAATGTGAGATAAACATCCTAAATAATTCTGAGTATATAAGTATACAAGCCATTATAAAACCTTGGAAGGATAATTACAACTTGAAATTATTATGATTAGAAAATTATAGGAAGAGGGAGATCAAATGTTGTTAAAGCAAGTCTTGTGCTATTTCAAGGTGAGACAAAACAAAGTATAATGGCCCACATATACTTAGGGCTGTGCGCCAGTTTTCTGTCAGACTTTGTACTTTCTTTGCAGTGCAAACTGCTTGCACAGGTATTTATATGTATTAAATGTCTGAGACACAAATCTGGTGTACACCACACAATTGTGGAGTAAGCTGCACTAGCCAACATGCTTCACAAATCAGGGGCGTTCCAGAGCTCATTCCAACAAGATTAATCATGCAAAGTCAGACATAAGTCTGTCACACACCCTATGTTAAAGGTGCACCGCAAAAAAGTTAGTGAACTCTGTCAGGTCAGTGCAGGGAAGTGCCAAATTCATGATTTCTGGTGCACATTCTTAATTAATCTGGTGTAATCTTAGTAAATGTACCCAAATATACTAGAAATCCATACACTATATTATCAGTAGAGATCAGCAGATCAGCTTGTCTGTTGCTCAATTTATTAATTAAATAAGTGCATCTATACCCTGATGCTAGAGACAATGGAAAACCTCCAATTGTTCAACCAAATTCCAATGGCAAGTAGGAGACAAGGTGCTAATTGCACATTGTAATGAATGAGGAGGAAAATCCCCATATACTGCCATACTCTACTTTAGCAGTATATGATAGGATCGATCAGACAACCTAGGGTTAAAGTACCCTAGGGAGTCTGAAAAACAGTAAATAGTAAATAAACCATGGTGAAAAACGGTGTCACAGATGCACCCGCGATCCTTGTCGCACGGACTTACCTCTCCACGAGCCTGCTTCCCAACTAGGCTGTATCCTTGCTCCTGCTGCCGAGGCCAAGCACTCCAACTGTCAGGGCGTGCGCGTGCCCTCTCTTCCAGCCTTAAAGGGCCAGCATCCTCCTGAATGGCGCTTCCTAGTCCGGCTTAGCCTTTATAATCCGGCACCTCCTTTCCTTCCTCGCCGGATCTTCAGCATTGTTGCAGCTTTGTTTCAGCTTTCTTCATGGAACTTCCAAGGTTTCCACACCTTGCTTCCCACAGCGGTTCCTGCTGAAGAAGAAAGCCCATCAGCATTTCCAGATGCTCCTGTTCCTCCAGCGTTTCCAGATGCAACCATTTTTCTCCAGCGTTTCCAGACGCCTACGTGTTCCTCCAGTGTTTCCAGATGCCTTTGCATTCCTCCAATGTTTCCAGATGCTCCTGGTGGCTCTCGTCTTCCAGCGTTCCCAGACGCCTCCAAGCCACCTCAAAGGACCTCTCAGTTTCTGCCTGTCTGGGTCCTGTGCCAGCTACTGCCTGCTTGCCTCCCGTGAGTTCCAGCTCATCCTTCCGAGCCACACTCCTGCTGTCATCCTAGCTGAACAGTCACAAAATAAACATAGTCTGTTGAAGCAGCATGTGCAAATTAGAGCAATGTTTAAGTTTCCATTAGGCTGGCCTTGCCTCAACCTTTCATAAGCAAAAAGGATCACAGTGAACAGCCCTCCAGATAAATGTATACTCATTCTTCCAAGACAAATACCAAAACAATTAGTAGTCTCAATAGGAGGGTAGAATATTTATGTGCTATTTGTATTTGTGGAATAATTCTCCATTTTTCTGGACTGGTGCTTTGCCATGAACTGTTTCACTACCTCAAGGTAGAGGTAGACAGTGTCCTCAAACACCAAGCCTGAGATATGATCTGTCTATAGAATAGACTTGAATTACACTTTGGTGTGGCAGCTAAGATAGGAGGTGAAAGCCTGATAACAATGGGGGACATTAATTATTTTTGGTGCTAAGTGTTGTTCTTTGGTGCCCAATTTTAGCATTGATATTTTATATTATGGTGCACAGTCTCCATGTATTTGGCACCTAGTAAGATGAACTAACACAAACCGCATTCATGAAGGGCGTTTAGAACTTGCTATTGTTTGGTCTTATACTCTAATCTGATCTATGAGGGGAGGGTGACTTTTAGCGAAAAATCTTTAATAGAAAAACTTATTGTATGTTTATCCTAAATACAAGGTTCCCGCAAGGTCAGAACCACTGAATGGATCTCACCACATGCTACTAATTAAAGTAATATCTTTCCTCCATTGATTTTTTCATTAAGTATAGATTACAATTAATAGGTTACAACCCAATCCGTAATTGATCTTTAGTCATGTGATCTCCTAACTACATTAGATAGTTTTGTGTGTGATCCGAGAAGTGGGCTATAGGAAGATGTACAACAGAGAAATCATAGGGTACATTCATTGAAAAAATATATATGATTGTCCAATGTTGGCCAGTAATAGATTCATTAGTACTATTCGGCTAGAATATATGTTATATGGTAGCATTTCGATCATGAGCTGATGAATGGTGTTATCTTGATGTCTATATGTCAATCAGTCAATATGTGATGATATATAGATATAAATACATATCAAATGGAAAGACAGATGTAATTGCAAAATATATAATCTTTATTTAAGTGAAAAAAACATGATAAAATCACTTAAAACACCCTCAAAAGCGGGTGGGAAGCTCAAATCCCTCAGGTATGAACCCAAATAGAAATAGTACCAAAAATATCATGATTACAGAAGCTGACATAAGAACAAACCATAATTCATCAAAGAAAATAAATTAAATCAAAGAAACCGCAGTGTCAATTGCACAAGTGTACTGTTCAGGCAGCTAAAGTGCAAATAGTATTCAAAGTACATCAACCAAATAAGCAGCAAGAGGTATACCCAGTGATGTAGATCCTGGGTGAAGAAAGTGGAAATGTTGGGCATTTCCACTTTCTTGTCCCAGTATCTACATCACTGGTAATACCTCTTGCTGCTTATTTGGTTGATGCACTTTAAATTTCTATTTGGGTTCATACCTATTTGTTGATACTCTCTACACCCCATTTATTTATTGTATATTGATATAAATGTAATGATATTTGTATAAAAGTGGATATGGCATGGATTTGTGCTTTGCTTCATTTTATATATAACTGGTAACTGACTTTTGTATTATCTGTTAATATTGATTGTACCACCATGTGTATCCATGTGTATAATGAATACAGAAACTATTCAGACCCCTTTAAATCTTTCTCTGTTTCATTGCAGCCTATTGATAAGATGAAAAAAGTTCATTTTTTTGCTCAATAATGTAAACTCTTCTCTACTATTTAGCTCACATGCTGTCCATTTCCTTCTAATACTCCTTGAGATGGTTCTACTCCTTCATTGAAGACCAGTTGTGTTTAATTAAACTTATTGGACTTTATTAGGAAAGTCCCACACCAGTCTGTATAAGACCTCACAGCTCAAAGTGCATGTTGGAGCACATGAGAATCATGAGGTCTAACAAACTGTCCAAGAAGCTTAGAGACAGATTTATGGCGAGGCACGGATCTGGCCAAGGTTACCAAAGAATTTTTGCAGTACTCAAGGTTTCTAAGAATGCAGTGGTCTCTATAATCCTTAATTGGAGTTTTGAACCACAACTCTTCCTCAATGACATCAATAACAAACATAAGAATATTACCACAGTCATGGATCCATGAGAAAGTGTCCCTGCTTGATCATGCTTGATTGAGTTAGTTTGCATGGTACAGTATTGAGCAGCCTGTTCACATACTATTACCAATACTGGCTCGGGCCCCTTTATGGAAAACGGGAACCTTGCCATGGTGGGATCAGTGCTGAGAGGGGCCACAGTCTTGCGGGCACAATCAAAAAAGCAAACATTGTAATGACTATTGCTATGCCACTGTTTGGTTTTGCTTGTATCCATTTTGATATTTCAACGTAATACTGAGTGAATGGATCATAAAATGTAGTCCACTGAAAAACATCACAGTACTTCTAAACAAGTTTAATTTACTAACTTTCATATTAACTGTGATAGCAAGGTAGTGAAGTAGCTTGGTTGGTGAAGAATTAATTTGCAGCTAAGTTTAAAAACTTCAAGGTCTAATGGGGTTAACATATTGTACTGTTTTACAGACTATCCTGTTAAGATTGATTGAATGAATGTAGCTTGCTATTTTCATGTTCCAAGAGTTTGTCCTTGGAAATAGTAAATTGAATAAAGGAAAGCAAATCAAATGAATTAAGTTATTAAAAGCAAAATCTCTGAAATATTACAAAATCTTAGTGTTCTAAGTTATAAAAACATTCAAAACATAAACTATATTTACCTTACAATGTAAAAAGATGCACTTTGATTTGGAGGCAAACTTACATATAACATTGAATTTGTAATTTGTGCCACACTTACAAAGGCAGGGCAGAGCTCCAAATTAAGTAGTACACGGAGATGAAAAGCCAGATTGCATTAAAAAATTGATTTTCTACAATAGTAAATGTAAAATGTGTCCCAAGGTAGCAAGCTTAGCTGACCTTAAGTACATTTATGAATTAGGATTAGCTCATGTCTTAGAAGAAATGTAATAAGACATAGAGTTTAATTAAATGAGGATGCTGTTAAATTTAGATTAGACTGGGGAGATTAACATAAATAATGAAGTCATATTTAGAGCTGGTATATAGGGAAATGTCCTAATGTACTAAGTCATAACCAACATGCTATAAATTGCCTGCGAAAACTGCCTCTAGGTCATACAATACAAAAAATGCGTGTTAACAATCTGTTTGCTATTACTACATTGTATTAATGTGATACTGTACTAAAGTAGAGATGATAAGCTCATACCTTCATATGTCACTGAAGTCTTGGAATATTTCATTACGTGTATATAATAAACATATTATTACTGCTAAAAGAAATTTTGGTTCTGCAGAGACACTATCTAGTGGCACAAAATAGAGCTATAGTTATGTAACGTAATGAGAGGAATTCGTTATGACACCATGTGGTTTCATGAATATATTGAGTGAGAGGTATAGCAACTGTATCCACCCTGCACCATCTACCCTGCACCATCCATGTTTTGCTAAATGTCTGCGGATTGAAGGTTTAGAACTGTGTTTTTGTGGATTAAGAAAGCTTTTGTACATTAAGTCTGCATAGGAAAGGAGAAGTAGAATATGAAAAGCCTACATTTCCTTTCATAAGATCTATCTATCTTTCTTAGAGCTAAATGCAAGTATTTTCAAACTTTAAAGCTATTGTATATCAGTTGCTATTGCTATCAGTTTATGAATGTATTATATATCACACATGAAGACATACAGTAGGATGTGACTTTCTTCTTTTTGTAGAAACCATGCATGTGCTTTGTTTCCTTATATCTAATACATTTTATAATGTGTCCTCGTGTTTGGGAGCATGATAAAAGCTTTTATGTAAAATAAACTCTGCAAGTGCTGTTCTGGTACATGCTCTATTCACCATTATTCTGAGAAATTAATCTGTCTGCCTACTAATTAGCCAAATACCACCCAAATGGGTTTTTACTTTGGTCACCAAGTTGCCAAATGAGTGAGGGGCTACATCCCTCCTCCTATCCTCACCCCGCAATGGGATTGCAGGATGCTGTCTCCTTTGCTTGCTGGACCGAACATTTTTACCAAATACACCTTTTTTCATAAATTAATGCTTTATATATCAACCAAAATTTCCCGCTTCAACTGGTCACGAAAAAACATTTTCAAAACCACCTGGGTAAGTTTAAGTGTTCTAAAGTTATTACCGGATAAAGTGACACGTGCAAGTATTAAAAAATAGGCACAAATGAGCTTGGACACTAATTTTCTCTGAAAAACTGTGCTTTTTGCCAGGTGGCTTCATCCTGGCGAAACTTGGAGTCGGGCTGCTAATGTCGGACGTGCAACCATTTTATTCTTATAAGGCCTTTTATTAGAAGTTTTTTTTGTGAGTATACGAAATAAAAAGAAAAAGTTTTACGCAAAACCCTATTGCACCATTGTGTGTTCTTTCTCTCCCTATTGGTGAATGGACTTGAAGTGTTCCCTTTCTGGACCGTAGCGGAACCAACGTTGGTGGAGTTTGAATTTCTGAGTCGGAAGACCGGACACTCATACCGCATCTCCAGTGGGAGCCGTAGGATCCACGGACGCATCGAGCTTAAAAAGAACACTACACAAAGGAGTGATAATGCACAAATAAGGTTTTTTGCCTCTACTCGGGTACATATGTTTGAAAATGGAGAGGTACTGTGTCTTTTCTTATTGATTATTTTTTAATTATTTTTTATCTAATATTTACGGAGGACGTTGATGCAGAGGGACTTTTGCATTTTTTGTATTTCTACATTTGGATATTTGGACTTTTATCCGTTTTTTGTCTCTCTTGCGCCGTTACGCCGTTCCCTACAGCGGATTTGGTTTTCCTTGTTTTTGTTTTTTCTATACATTTGTTCTTCAAACATGTTGTTCTTCACATACCATTATACAAGCACTTATACCTTTTGTGTCCCCCTTCTTCCTCTTAGTCTGTAAGCTCTTGTGAGCAGGAAACTAACTCCTATTCTTTCATCTGGACTATGTTTCTACTTTGTAATGACTTATTTTATTTGTATAAGTCCCCCATAATTTCATAGTATCATAGTATCATAGTATATAAGGCTGGAAGGAGACGCAAGTCCATCAAGTCCAACCTTCAAGAATTAAATAAATGTTTTATCCCCATAACCCGTGATATTTTTTCTCTCCAGAAAGTCATCCAGGCCTCTCTTGAACATGTACATAGAGTCGGCCATAACAACCTCCTGCGGCAGAGAGCTCCACAGTCTCACTGCTCTTACAGTAAAGAACCTTTGTCTATGGTGATGGTAGAATCGCCTCTCCTCTAGGCGTAGAGGATGCCCCCTTGTCCTGGTCACAGGCCGTGGTATAAAAAGATCTTTGGAGAGATCATTGTACTGTCCGTTCAGGTATTTGTACATTGTAATGAGGTCTCCCCTCAGTCGTCTTTTTTCTAAACTGAACAATCCCAAATTTTGTAATCTGTCATTGTATTCTAGTTCCCCCATTCCCCTAATAATCCTGGTTGCTCTCCTCTGCACCCGTTCCAGCTCTATTATATCCTTTTTATACACTGGTGCCCAAAACTGTACACAATATTCCATGTGTGGTCTGACCAGGGATTTGTATAAGGGCAGAACTATGTCTTTATCATGAGAATCTATTCCTCTCTTGATACATCCCATTATTTTATTTGCTTTAGCAGCAGCCGCCTGGCTCTGGTCACTAAAATTAAGTTTACCATCCACCAATACACCCAAGTCCTTTTCAGCTTCAGTTTTACTAAGTAATTGACCGTTTAGAACATAATTATACTTTTTGTTTCCATGGCCCAAGTGCATAACTTTACATTTATCTACATTAAACCTCATCAACCATTTCTCTGCCCATCCCTCAAGCTTCCACAAATCCCTCTGTAATGCTAAACTATCGACCTCAGTATTTATTACTTTACACAGCTTACTATCATCTGCAAATATTGAAACTTGACTGTGTAAACCCACTACAAGGTCATTAATAAAAATATTAAAAAGAAGTGGCCCCAATACTGACCTCTGTGGCACTCCACTGGTAACATCAACCCAATCTGAGAATGTGCCATTAATGACCACCCTCTGTTTTCTATCACTAAGCCAATTACTTACCCAGATACACAGATTTTCTCCTATTCCCAGCAGTCTCATTTTATATACCAACCTTTTATGTGGCACGGTGTCAAATGCCTTTGAAAAGTCCAGATATACAACATCCACAGCGTCCCCCAGATCCAGTCTTGAACTTACCTCCTCGTAGAAACCAATCAGATTAGTCTGACAGGACCGATCTCTCATAAACCCATGCTGACGCTGGGTTATAAGGTTGTGCACAGTGAGATACTCCAGGATAGCATCTCTAATAAACCCCTCAAATATTTTCCCCACCACAGCAGTTAGACTCACGGGTCTGTAGTTTCCAGGATCGCTATTTGATCCTTTTTTGTATATTGGTACCACATTTGCTATGCGCCATTCCTGTGGAACATAACCAGTCCTCAGTGAATCTTCAAATATTAAAAATAACGGTCTGTCTATCACCGTACATAATTCATGCAGAACCCGGGGGTGTATGCCATCTGGCCCAGGTGATTTATCTATCTTAGTGGTTGCGAGGCGGCGCCGTACCTCTTCCTGGGTTAAACTGTTGACATTATAAAAAGAATTAACATTATTCCTCATTGTGTCTTCCACCAGGGGATTTTCCTGGGTAAAGACAGTTGAGAAGGCGACATTCAGTAGATTGGCCATTTCCTCATCTCCTTCCACCATGACCCCCATGTTATTTCTAAGGGGACCCACACTCTCTGTTTTTAGTTTCTTATCATTTATATACTTGAAAAATAATTTGGGATTATTTTTGCTCTCCCTGGCAATATTTCTTTCAGTCTCTATTTTTGCGGCCTTTATCTGCTTTTTACAGGATTTATTTTTCTCTCTATAATCCTGTAATGCCTCATCGCTACCTTCACGTTTTAGCACCTTAAACGCTTTATCTTTCTCGCTTATTGCTTTCCTTACAAGACTAGTTAGCCACATAGGCTTTTTCTTGTTCCTTTTATGCTTTTTCCCATAAGGTATGTGTTTCTCACAGGACTTTTTCAGAATATATGAGAAAAAGTCCCATTTTTGGGGGGGGCTTTTGTCTTTGAGAGCATTATCCCAGTCTATGCCTTTAAGGTCTTCCCTTAGTTGATGAAAATTTGCCCTCCTGAAGTTTAGAGTGTTGGTTGCCCCTTCACTAACATGCTTAGTAAAGCGTAATACAAAATCAATGATATTATGATCACTATTCCCCAGGTTCCCCCCAACCTGTAGTTTTGATACCCTATCAGGTCTGTTGGTAAGGATAAGGTCCAGCAGTGCCCCCCCTCTTGTTGGCTCCAGGACTAGTTGCGACAGGTAATTGTCTTTTGTTGTTGACAAGAACCTGCTGCCTTTGAAGGATCTGCAGGTTTCTGCCCCCCAGTCAATATCTGGGTAATTGAAGTCCCCCATGATAAGTACTTCACCATGCTTTGAAGCCGCATCCATTTCACTTATCAGCATTTCCTCTGCTGCCTCCATTATATTTGGAGCCTTATAACAAACCCCTAGTAATATTTTATTTTTATTTTTCCCTCCTCTTATCTCCACCCATAGGGACTCCACATTTACGTTACTGATGTCATCTCGCAAGACGGGCTTGAGGCAAGAATTCACATATAAACAAACCCCTCCCCCTTTTTTATTTATACGATCCTTTCTAAAAAGACTATAACCATCTATAGTAACAGCCCAGTCATAGCTACTGTCCCGCCATGTCTCGCTGATACCCACTATATCATATTTCCACTCCAACATCAAGAGTTCCAGTTCCTCCATTTTGTTTGTGAGGCTTCTGGCATTTGTGTACATACACTTTATATGGTTTTCCCTGTCCGTATTCCTTTTGTCCTTATTCCCCAATCTCATTTCAGCCCCCCTTCCTCCCCCATGGACTATGGCTCTTCCCAGCTCTCTATGTACACCGTCTATTTGCCCTGCACAAGTGTAGTTGCCCTCCCCCCAGGTCTCTAGTTTAAACACTCCTCCAACCTTCTAGCCAATTTGTAAAGCACTACAAAATATGATGGTGCTATTTAAATAAAAATATTATAATTATTACAAATGTAAATGTAAGAATTCTGTTCCAAGCTTTCTTTCCATAGCTCATGTAAAATGCTCAACTGAAAAAAATGGAGGCCTTACTTGAAGCACTGAAAACTGTGTAGGACTACAAACCATTACATATGTTACCATCCACTAAATTTACTCAAATGGGTCAAGAAGACTTTTGGGACCTAGTTAGGCTACACGGATTAGATTTATCTTCATATCTTCTATACTTTTGTATGTGATATCATGTGTAGATGGATTACATTTACTACTTATATATAACAGAATCAATAACTCTTACCATTCCTAAAAAATGGACAATAAAGGGGGAAATCATTTATTCATTTTAATCTATTGTCAAGAGAACAACTTATATAAAGATTTATTATAAAATAAATCATAATGTTCAAAAGTGGGAATACACAACTAATTATAAATGCAACTCTAATGCATTTGTGTGTCATTGTGTCTATCATAGTCAAAAAGTACACACAAACTTTACCAATTATGTTAATGAACATTTTAATAATATTCATGAATCGTATCTGACAGTAATCAGCATGACTTTAAGTTTCACTACTCTTTTTATCATTTTATGGCAGTGCTTGAGTTTCAGTAACTTAAGGAAATTGACTGATGAAATCTATACTGTAAATCTTCTTATAAAAGGACAGTTCATAAAACTCTCAGATTATTGTCCATTACCACGTTTCGAAATGACTCCAGACGTGCTAGCAAATGCTTCATTTCATCTATCAAATATTGACTGAGCAACTTTATTAGTGGCCTGTCAAAGAAAACTTTTCTCAGTATTATATATGAAAACCTTAAAAATGCAGGCAATCCACTTGGAAGCATTCTCTCTGCAAGCAATTTCTTGCGTGAAAGGGCAGCCAATTAATTATATTAACCAGTGAAGAACAGAAGTAGCACAGGCTAAAACAAATGTTAACTGACACAACACACAGAGCAGTTTGTTTCTAATAAGAGGTTTATCAGGCAGAAATAAGTGTGCAAGCGGAATATAATTATTTATTGAAGAAAACAGCTTGCAAATAATAAATTTGGCAAGACAGTTTTCATGCACTTTAATATGTGTAAGGACAATGAATATGGTAATGAAAACAGCATTTGTACATTTGAGCATCATAAAATTAATGTAGTAATTCCAGGGAATTGTAGGCCCATGAAACAAATCTGGCACCACACCATATGAATGATACTTTGCTGCAGATTTATCTTATTTACAACCACCTGATAATGTATTCAATGAGAGAGCTCTTGGTTGTCTTTTAAAAATGGAATAATGGGCCCCCAAAACCTCAAAAATAGAGATGGCACCACGTGTGCTGGATTTTGAAATGAATTTCAGATGTAATTAATAGCAGCTATACAGCAGTCTTCCATTTCAATATACATGACTACTCATATACAGTGTGAATATAATCGCAATAACATAATGCTTTTTATTATTTAGTAACTCTGCAGCAATTTGAATAACACTCTCCCCTCTACATTTCAGCTGAAAAGCTGTAGTCATACACATATTGATATGCGCTGTACATTACACCCCACATTAAAATCAAATGGGAAAAGTATAATCAAGAAAGAACTGTACTGTAATGAAAGGTTTTGCTTGATCACAATCTAGATATAAATACATGGTTGCTGGACAGGGCCCTAAAACAAACAAGTATTCATACTATCAATTATTTTATCGAAAACAGGTTTGTCATCCACATAGTATTTTAAATAGAATTTTTAGATACTTCTGTATAAGCCGACAAAATAAGCACATAAATGTGCTGAAAAACCCCACCTCGGCCTATACACAAAAGTGTAAAAAAATTAAATTACAAACTCACCTTTCAGCACTCCTGGATTCTCCCCATGGCTCCACTTCCTTCTCCTCTTTACTAGTAACAGAGTGGAGAAAAGCGCCCATGCCCTCTACCCACCAGCACACACTATGACCTCAGTAGTGTTGACACCACCACATCATAGAGTGCGCCATGCATAGGAGAAGGAAGGAGCTGTGGGGAGCATCGGGGAGCGTCATAAGGTGAGTATGTAATTTTATGTTTTTATACAATGAGGGGTTGCAGGGCATTTAATTATTTGGGGAGCTGCAGGGAATTACATTATAAGGAAGGCTGCAGTGCATGACATTATTAGGGAGCTGCAGGTGATTTAATTATTTTAAAAGCTGCAGGAATTTAATTATTGGGGGGCTGCAGGCATTTCATTATTAAGGTAACTTCAGGGAATTTCATCATTTGGGGGGATGCAGGAATTTAATTATTTGGGGAGCAGCAGGCATTTCATTATTAGGGGGCAGCAGAGCATTCATTTTTGGGTGGGCTGCAGGAATTTCATTCTTTGGGGGGCTGCAAGCAATCAATTATTTAAGGGGCTGCAGGAATTTCATTATTTGGGGAAAATGCATGCATTTCATTATTAGGGGAATGCAGGCATTTAATTATCAGAGGGGCTGCAGGCATCTCATTATTTGTGGGGGCTGCAGGAATTTCATTATTTGGGGGTGTGTACTGCATTACATTATTAGGGCTGCTATAAGGCATTTTATTATTGGGGTTTCAAGGGGCATTGCATTACTGAGGAAGGCCCCTGGGTATTATATTACTAGGAGAGGGCTGCTGGGCATTATTTTACTCGAGGAGGCTGTGACCAAGGCATTTCTCACCCTTGGCTTACACTTGAGTCAATAAGTTTTGCAAGTTATTTCTGGTAGAATTAGGGGCCTCAGCTTATGCTTCGGTCAACTTATACTGGAGAATATACACTCACCGGCCACTTTATTAGGTACACCATGCTAGTAACGGGTTGGACCCCCTTTTGCCTTCAGAACTGCCTCAATTCATCGTGGCATAGATTCAACAAGGTGCTGGAAGCATTCCTCAGAGATTTTGGTCCATATTGACATGATGGCATCACACAGTTGCCGCAGATTTGTCGGCTGCACATCCATGATACGAATCTCCCGTTCCACCACATCCCAAAGATGCTCTATTGGATTGAGATCTGGTGACTGTGGAGGCCATTTGAGTACAGTGAACTCATTGTCATGTTCAAGAAACCAGTCTGAGATGATTCCAGCTTTATGATATGGCGCATTATCCTGCTGAAAGTAGCCATCAGATGTTGGGTACATTGTGGTCATAAAGGGATGGACATGGTCAGCAACAATACTCAGGTAGGCTGTGGCATTGCAAAGATGCTCAATTGGTACCAAGGGCCCAAAGAGTGCCAAGAAAATATTCCCCACACCATGAAACCACCACCACCAGCCTGAACCGTTGATACAAGGCAGGATGGATCCATGCTTTCCTGTTGTTGACGCCAAATTCTGACCCTACCATCCGAATATCGCAGCAGAAATCGAGACTCATCAGACCAGGCAACATTTTTCCAATCTTCTACTGTCCAGTTTCGATGAGCTTGTGCAAATTGTAGCCTCAGTTTCCTGTTCTTAGCTGAAAGGAGTGGCACCCGGTGTGGTCTTCTGCTGTTGTAGCCCATCTGCCTCAAAGTTCGACATACTGTGCATTCAGAGATGCTCTTCTGCCTACCTTGGTTGTAACGGATGGCAATTTGAGTCACTGTTGCCTTTCTATCAGCTCGAACCAGTCTGCCCATTCTCCTCTGACCTCTGGCATCAACAAGGCATTTCCGCCCACAGAACTGCTGCTCACTGGATGTTTTTTCTTTTTCGGACCATTCTCTGTAAACCCTAGAGATGGTTGTGCGTGAAAATCCCAGTAGATCAGCAGTTTCTGAAATACTCAGAACAGCCCTTCTGGCACCAACAACCATGCCACGTTCAAAGGCACTCAAATCACCTTTCTTCCCCATACTGATGCTCGGTTTGAACTGCAGGAGATTGTCTTGACCATGTCTACATGCCTAAATGCACTGAGTTGCTGCCATGTGATGGCTGATTAGAAATTAAGTGTTAACGAGCAGTTGGACAGGTGTACCTAATAAAGTGGCCGGTGAGTGTATGGTAATCTTTTTTTGTATGGAGTCACACACAAAAATACATGAATAGGCTCATATACCTAAAGAATATCACTGACAAACTCAAACTCCAAAAAAGAAAAAGGGCAAAGGGGAACACGGTGTTCACCAGGAAGCAGATAATTAGAGGGGTGAAAGTTCAAGTATCAAATGAAGTGGACAGAATGCGGCACATTTACTTAACCGGTCCTGTTGTAATCCCCGATCTGGACTGTCCGACGAGGATGAAAGGATGAAATAGTCCGGCGCGATTCACCTTCTTGTTCCCGGTGTATGTGAGTGCATGTCTTGTGACACAATTTGACATGTTAAGTCCTGCGCGTTGTCCGAATCCATCGGCGCGATCCCCGAAAATGTAGGATAACCCGATGGAAATGCGGACGATAGACCTTAGTAAAAAGCCCCATTGTATCAGTCCAGTACTCATGGGTTAATGATGTGTGTTAAGTCTGCATTTTATGACATCCTGATCCATGGTTTTTAGTTTTAATGAAATTTCCTTTGTCTTAACACAAATGTTTGTCTAGATATAACCATGTAATATCCATTTTAATGGGAAAAGTTTAAAAGTAAAATGTGTGTCAGAGTGCAGAACAGTGTGAAGGAGTGTGGAGCCATGCCCAGTAGTTAGTACTGACACATGATTGAGGTTTTGACATAAATATGTGACATCTAAGGTTGTTTTGAAATAGGATTGTAACCCATATTGATTTATGTATACCATAATATTTACATACCCAGCATTCTTATTAGAAGAAAGAAGTAATATTTTACTGGAGCTACCAGAGTGAATATAGGAATAGAATAAATTAGCTTTATTTTGTTTTAGGTCTTCACTATTGACAACACTGGGTGTCCCTTTTCCAGTGAAAATTCAACAGAAGTATTCCTATTACTCTCTGTGTATACAGAAACTTTATAGATAAAAAGAGTCAGTGCTGACCAAAGGAAAATGGTCAGGGTATTACTTAAAATGACAAGAAGAGGTTTAGCTCATAGATTACTTAACAAGTATTAAGATGATGCAATATGGAGGTCTTTGATAAAACACAAACTGCATTCATTTCATGACAAATAGTATAACCCTACATGAGCCAGCTATTAGAAATAGTTCCCTAAAATAGTTCCAAAAAACCTAAGTGGGTACAGTATATGTCTATTGATGTGCACACACACAGTAGACAATGTAAACAAAATCTGCAGGTTAACCATTTTATTTACCTTACTATCTCAGGGGAGCATGCTTGTATTGCTCTTATATGGAGTGTTTGTTGTGTTGGTTTCTTTATTATTGAGTTATTTTTGCATTTTTTGATGCATCAAATGTAAAACAATATAAAATGGACCAATGTCAAAAAATGCAAAAAACTCAATCATAAAGAAACCGGGTTTCTTTCTATGTGGGTATTGCCCAGCATGTAGATTGACTGGCATAAATAAAGCACATACAATTTTTAAGAAAACAGATGGAAGAGTAGAATATACAATTAGGCATCACATAAACTGTCATACAGATGGGGGAATATGCTGCATCAAATGTCCCTGCCAAAAAATGTACATTGGAAGAACTAAAAGATCAGTGATAACTTGCATAAAGGAACATTTATAAAATATAAAGAGAACAAAAAGAGTGTACATCCACTCGGCCATCACTATAAGACAGTACAAAAGAGAAATTTTAAGGGATCTGTAGTATTTGGGATTGAAAAAAATCCAGATAGGGCTTAGTAAGGATATAGAGCTATTTGCCTTTTTATAAGTAGCCGACCCATATGGTTTTATAATATATACGTGCACCTACATTAATGAAGCTATGCACAGGTCACACCTATTATGTTGGCAATATATACATATTTTTATTTTTATCACATATATTTTAATCTGTTATGATTGCACTGCTCCTGGCTAGAGATGGGCCAATTTGTCAAAATTTGATTCAACCAGGTTCGCCAAATTTTTCCAATAGATTTGATTCAACCCAAATCGAATCATGGGGAATCACATTAAAAACAGGTATTTCCTGGCTGCAGAGAGCCTGTAGGATGTTGTAGACCGTTGTGCCATTCTCAAATATGCATAGCGAGTGTGGTTTGGTGTTCAAACAATGCTGTGTTTTAGTATAACATGCACATGACAGCCGCCGCTCTTAGAATCGCTTCACTCTTCAATTCCATGGGAACTTACAGGGGCCAACTTGACCAAATAAGTGAAGCGGGAACGCAGCTTGACAAAGTAACGTCTCTGCCAGCTCGAAAGGACTAAGCTGAGTGCCAAGATCCCACTATAACATCAAAGAGTGCACTCTTTTTACATTGACATCAGATGATTCCATAGATTACGTCAGAACCTGTTCTGTTAAACGCTGATACATGCAGAAACCCCCCAACGAGTGGAGAGGGTGTGGGCAGTAATTTTGCATTGACGTCACTGATCATTTTGCCCTTCTTTTCATCCGTCAGTGTCCGCTTTCAAACGGTCAATAATCCATCAGTATTGCTAAAGCCAAAAACAACAGGAGTTGATCCAAAACAGAGATGACCAAAAATTGGGATATTTGCATGTCCCCTGTGTTCTGTATCCACTCCTGACAGACTGCTGAGCTGGCATCAGCAGCAAGAGGTCAGAGGGGCACAAGAACTAATTCCAGAGGTGGCCGCAACATGTTAGGAAACAGTGTGGCACAAGGACAGAGTGTGGAGGTGGTGGCAGCAGCAGGAGGTCAGAGAGTGGTACAATGACAAATTATAGAGGTGGCAGCAACATGGTAGGCCACAGAGTGGCACAATGACAAAGTGTGGAGGTGGCAGCAGCAGCAGGATGTCAGAAAGTGGCCCAATCACAGTGTGTTTAGGTGGGTGGCAGCTGTAGCAGCAGCATGAGGCCAGAGGGTGGCACAATGACAAATTATGGTGGTGGCAGCAACATGGTAGTCCACAGTGTGGCACAATGACAGAGTATGGAGGTGGCAGAAGCAGCAGCAGCAGGAGGTCAAAGAGTGGCAAAATGACAAATTCTGGTGGCAACAAGGTAGGCCACAAAATGGCACAAAGTATGCAGCAACAGGAGGTTAAAAATGGCACAATTACGGTGTGTGTAGGTGGGCGGCAGAAGCAGCAGTAGAAGCAGCATGAGGCCAGAGAGTGGCACAATGACAGAGTGTATAGATGAATGGTAGCAGTACCAGCAGCATGAGGCCAGAGAGTGGCACAATTACAAATTCTGGAGGTGGCAGCAACATGGTAAGCCACATTGTGGCACAATGACAGAATGTGGTGGTGCCAGAAGCAGCAGCAGGAGGTCAGAAAGTGGCACAATGACAGAGTGTGGAGGAGGGTAAAGATGGTGGAAAGCAGATGGAGCAACTGGCAGCAGATGTGTGGCATCAGGCGGGTGGCAGCATCAGAAAAGTGGCTGAGACAGGTAGTTAGAATCCTGACTCATTTATCAACATTTGGGGGTGGTGTCATGCCTGATCTAATCTGATGCATAAGGCATTGGTTTGTTTGAATCCTGGCCGATTCATGCCTTATTCATCTTGAAAAACGTCACTCACTCCACATTACAGGTGGACAAGTGGGTTCTCCTTGGGGTAACGATGGCCCCCACCGTACTGAACACCCGCTCTGATGCCACACTACTGGCTGAGCAGGACAGCTTCTCTACTGAAAACTCTGCAAGTTGCCACATCATCAAGTTTGGCTGCACAATAGTCCAGGGGATGCTCTACCTGGGGTGGGAGAGTGCGGTCCAAATAGGCCACCACCTGATGGTGCAGGGTCTGCTCCATGTCCTTCTACTGATGTTGGTGGCGGCTACCCACCTCATTAGGCAAGTGAAGAAAGCTGCTCATGACAGCAGCCGTGGCAGTAGTACATGAGTGATGACTGCCAGGAATCTTCTGGTCAGACCTGACAGAGGATGGACAATGGTGCACATAGGCAGCTTCCAACTGTTTGCACAGTTTTTTTCTATAGTACGCCAATTGTTCCTCCCTCTCGGCAGCTGAAAAAAGGCACCCATTTTGGACCGCTAGCAAGGGTCCAAGAGGGTGGAGAGCCAAAAGCCATATGCTGGAAATTGACTATTCGGCTGTCACTAGTTAGGCAAAGCAGCATGCTGCGGGCCATCTGCGCAAGTGACTCTGAGGGACTCCCGGCCTCCATCTGCACTGTATACTGCCACGGTGCTTCTGGTTCATATGCCTTGTCTTTTATCTCCACCAAGTGCTCCTGCTCCTCCTCTCCTGTCACCTGAGTAGAAAAAACACTAATTTCACAAGACTCTGCTTGTGCTTCAATGTTCTCCTCCTCCTCCAGTTCAGCCCCCACTGGACTCATGTAGTCCCCACTTCTCCAGTGCCCTGACCAGACACATATTTCAGCATCTGCTCCAGGACATGAAGCAGTGGAATGACGTTATTCATCCCGCAGTCCTGGCAACTGACAAATAACGTGGCCTCTTCAAAGGGCTTGAGCAAATGGCAGGTGTCACGCATGAGCTGTCAGTGGCTGACATCAAAGTTGCACACGGAGTACTCCTGGCCACTTGCATCATCAAAAAATCATTAATGGCTTTTCTCTGTTCATAAAGGCGGTCTAACATGTGGAGGCTGGAAATCCAACAGGTGGAAACATTGCATATCAGCCTATGTTGTTGGAGGCAGTTCTGCTGCTGTAACTCGAGGAGGGTGTGCTTGGCTTTGTAATAATGGATGAAGTCCATTCACATTTTTGCTGGCCATTTTTAGATTGTATTGCAGATGGGTGGAAGACTTCAGGAACCTTTTGACAACCAGATTGAACACGTTTGGCATGCAGGGCGCATGGATCATTCCTACTCCGTGCAGCATAGACATCATGTCCCTCCCATTGTATGTCACCATGGTTCCGATTTGCAGTGGTCTCGGAGGAAACCACACATTGATTTCTTCTTGCATGGCGCAGAGCAGGTCCTCCCCTGTGTGACTTTGTTTGCCATGGCAAACCAAGTGTAGAACTGCATGCCACCGCTGTGCCCTTCACATGTGGTATGATGGAGCATCGCTTAGACTTGTGGAGGCTGAGGTGGTGGTGGAGAAGGAGGAGGAGAAAGCCATGTCTCCTGTTCAAGTTGTTGGTGTGGCTGAGCGGGCAGCACATTCACCCAGTGGGCCATAAAGGACATGTACTGGCCCTGACTTTAGTTACACCTCACCGCGCTTTGGTGCACCATGGAAGAAACCGATAAGCTCAAGGCTGACTGAAATGGCATGTGTGCCACTAGGTGCTGCTGTTGTTGCTGCAGCGGCAGGATGGACCACCACATCTGAGACATGTTTCTACCAGGCCATTGGTGACGCTGCATGTGTTGACACGGGGCCGTGGTGGCAACTTTAGCTCCCTAACCACGCTTCACTTTCTGCCCGCAGATTCTACATATACACACGCTCGGCTCCTCTGGTGCCTTAACAAAAATCTGCCACACTGCCAAGTTGGTCATTTTTCCGCCAACACTCTGCACTGAGTGACTACTAATGCTTGTGCCACTGCTTACTTGGACCTGCTTAGCCGTTTGTACCGTGCGGCCGTTGGGCTCCCGTCCTCGCACTGCTGCCATCCTGCTGACTCACTGCCACAGTAGCGACTTGCTGCCTGATGCACAAGCTGAAACCCTCTTCTCCTGATGATGATTATGAAGCCCTTGCTTCACCCAGCTCCCAAGTGTGATCGGCTACATCATCATCGATTTGTGTTTCCCTATTCTCCTCAATGGTCTCAGTATGCACAGCCTGACTACTTACAAGTGCCGGAGTGCAACATAACTTCCCATGCCACTCTCCATATCTCTACTTTCCTACCTAATGCACAAAGCAGCGAATGTCTGCCCCACCTCTTTACTGCTAAGCAGCTGCTGACTATCCTCAAAGAGTTTGTCCTCGCTGTATAGTGGCGCTGAGCCCAGACCACCTAATAGATCTCTGGCTGAGGAAAATGAACAGGACAGAGGTTAAATGAGGATAGGTGAGGGCTGCTGACCTGCTCCTGGGCCATGGCAGCTAAGGGTTGTATCTGACGAACCCACTGACTCTTGGCTGGGGTTGTCAGATGTCATTTGGGAGGAAATGGATGAACTAGTCAACACACTGCCGCTAGATGACCAGGCAGTTCTGGCTTCACAGTGTCACCCCTGCTGCAACGTCCCCTTACTGTGCTGCGACCTGTGCCTACTCCACCTGCCACCTCTCTGTCTAACATGTTGGTTAATCAACTATGTTGATTTGACACAGATTTTTTGATATAACCTTTAGCAACAAAAAAATTAGCTTTGGAGAGTACAGAACCCCAAAAACTGACACCCTGGACATTGAGAAAAAAATCACTCCAGCAAGTATGTGGATTTGACCTGGATTTCTTGATATCTACTTTAGCAACAAAAAAGAATTGAAATTTGGGGAATACAGAACCCCAAAAACTGAAAACCTGGACTTTGGGCAAAAATCACTCCATCAACTATGTTGATTTGACATGGATTTCTTGATATCAACTTTGGTAACAAAAAAGTATTAAAATTTGGGGAATACAGATCCCCCAAAATGGACATCCTGGACTTTGAGCAAAAATAACTTCAGCTACTGAGTATAAGCAGCTAGACCCTATAGAGAGCAAATGCAGTGTGAAATGACAGTATTGCAAATGGACAACTGTTTTTACAGTTTCTGAACAAAAACTGTAGATACGACTGACAACTGACTTACTCAAACATATTGATGGCCTCCAAATCGATGATGAGATTTGGCAAGCGAACTTTGACAAGGAGGCCTTGCACTTCTCAATACCTCATGATAGAGGGATGGAAGTGGTGGAATTCTTTCTATCTACTAGGGGTACCCAATAAAGTCTACATAATTGTATTGTCTTGGACCTCCTCTACTTCTTGCTTACACGTAATTTCTTTATATTTGACTGTAAGTTCCACCACCAGCTCAGGGGCACGGCAATGGGGAACCACATGCACCTGTGTAATGGAATACATTGGAAAAATCATACAGGAACTTTGCTGCCATATAGGGATCACTTGGGGGACATTGATGATGCCCCTGGTACACTATCAATCCCAACATGATCATCTTTTACAAGTAAGTTCACAGGGATCAAACTTGTACCCTATCCACTTAGAAGAGGTGACTGGGATTGTAAGGTTTTAGAGGGAGTAGCTGGTTGGATATAATTAGTGGATACAGTGACACCCAAGGTCCTTCCTTGGTCTTACCTTTAACTACATAAAAGATGCTTTATCTAGGGCATCAATGGTTCAGTACCTATATATATATATATATATATATTATACCATTTATTATAGAACGTTTAAGATTATTACAAATATGCTATACTTTTTGGCATTTGAGTAACTATCTTATAAACACAGCAATGTGCCTGATCTAGTAATATTTTGTGATACTCTCCTTCCTAGTTGCCATTATACTGACCTTCCAGGGTGCTGCAACTCATGTTTTGTTTGCTGGGTGCCTGTTCATACACATGGTGCTCAGGTGTTGGTCACTTCAGGGACAGGCGGCACAACGGGCAAATGACAAATGTTTTGTTTTTCTTGTTATGTGTCTTCACCGTGACCAAAGGAGGGAATTCCACCTATTACAGGACACCAATTAGGATTGAGACAGTAAGTAGGCAGGTTACAGTTTAGGTTTTATTGTCCCTATTATGGCCATGTTGTGTCTAGGACATCATCATCACCTCTTAGAGCTTCTTCCACCAAGGGCTCACCGTTGGCCACCTTGTGAGTCTCCACATTGCAGACCTTGTTTTCATCATCATGGTAAATGTGCTGCAATTGTCCACCCTTCACATCCTCATCCTCCAACACAATTTGTTGGGCACCCTGGGAACTCTGTGTCTGCAACTGGGGCAGGTGGTCGGCTATCGGAATCCTAGGCAGGGGAGTTATTAATGACTGCTCCATGACCTGTGGCTGAGACATATTTGCTGTTTTGAACAGTATTGAGGTGGAGGGCTTTGTACATAAGAGTTTTAAGACAATCAGATTGCACTTGAGGCTCCAACAAACATTGGATTGTTGGAATACACAGACAGTACTTTGCACACACAGTACTTCTCACTGCCTTCCCAAAGCCCAATTATTTAAAATTTCTAGTTACCTATCACTGTCATTGTAGCTACCTTCTCTGGCCTGAACTGTGCTGGTTGGAACCACTCATCACTACCCATAACGTCTTTGACGTTTGTATTAGGGTTCAAATTTGAGCCTGAGTCCAAGTCAAAACTGAGTTTTCCATTGATATTCAGATGAATTCATTCCACCCATATTTCGACCAACCTGCTCATCTCTAGCATGCCATCATAATGTTGGGAGGCAGTATCAAATATATTGCTGTCCAAGAGTTTGCACAGTATTCAGTCCAGGAAATAAGTCCAAGATGCGATAAATATTTAACCCCAGACAGTCACCTGCAAATAACCTAAGAGTGCAGATTCTTAATAAGTGGCTTAGTTAATAATAAAGTCAATGCAGTGGAGGAGTCAATAAAGAAGGGCACTGTAAATGAACACTAGAGTATATCGGTGACCATCATGATATGAAACAATGTTCAGTTTTTTTAATTATTCTGATTGAAGACCTTATAAAGACATTAAATGTTGAATTGTGACACAACACCTTTAAAGGACACCTGTCATCAGGTCTGTGTCACTTGTCTTGTCACTACTACCTGTTGGAGCAGCTCACAAGGATCCCATCCCAGCCTTTATCTAGTTATTTCATACATTATTCATTGTAAAATCATCTATTCTTTATCATATAAATGAGGCTGGTCACATGGTCAGAGGCAGTGATGTCACCCCTGTTACCCCTCCCCTCTCCTCCCCCTGCTCATGTCTGTGTGTAATGTATAGTAAAGCATGGCTAGTGTGTGCTGCATCTGCTGACATGCTGCATCCTCCTAATATACAGGTGAGAGACACAGACATCAGCTACTGACAATCTGACATGTTCTGCTGTAACATGGCTGACTGGAGCTGCTGTATCTCTCCTAAACACACACACACATGCACACAGCTGCAGGGGGCGTGGCCACCAGCACTAGGAAGCACATCTTTATACAGCCTCACATCATTATACAGGCTGTCAGTCATGCACTGGGGGTGTGGCTGTGCCTCCCACTCATGAATAGAGTGGACAGCTTGAATATGCTAATGCTTCATTGGACATTTCACAGGTCATTGGAAAACAGCTTTAGGACCTCATTGCTTAGGTTTACAGGCATGTAGAGGGACAATGAAGGGATAGAGGCAATGCTCTCTAATGGCAGTTTATGAAAATATATTTCGTTTAGGGGGGTTATTTTGCATGACGGGTTCTCTTTAAGGTGTAATGCAGCTCTCAGTATTAAGCTCTTTTTGGTAACTTAATAACTTTTTGGCACCTCAAATAGCAGTGACTGGACTTTTTATATGACAGAGTCTCATATTTTTAAAGATAATACTAGTGATTTTCTATTCTCATAGCATTTTATGAAATCTTAACATATATGACATAGCACATTCCTGGGGGAGATAATTAGGCAAGTAGTCAGAATGAAAAAATGTAAGATTGTAGAGTTGCAGTACAGTACATCTGTATATTTAACAATTTATCACTTTCAGGATGAATCTTAAAATACAAAACTAACCTACATTTACAGTAGCATCAGTTTCATAATGCTTGAAAAAAGATAAAATTCTTTACTATTAGTAGTCATTTTGTACTTTCAAAAGGCACAACATCATTTATTTTTAATTTTCAGCCAAAGATTTATTAGAGCAGGATATTAAAATTGCAGGACTGTGCACTAATAAAAAGGTGACTCCAGTAAAAAAAAATATATATTCATCTTACTAGCAAAGTGAAACTTATTGGCATTTATGCCATGCTTCATTCATATGAATGTCTTAATTACAGTAATTATAGGAATATACTAAAAATGTAAGTACTCCATTTGTTCATTAATATGATAATGTATGAATATAATCGGTGTGCAGCTGCTAAGGGCACTGTCTGTAAATGCTGCTCTGTGTGTTTATAACATTTTATATGTGTACTGTAACATCAGTATACAGCCTTCAGATGGATATAATTTCCTTTACAGACAGATAAAACTGATGAGAAGGGTTGAGCAAACCCGTTGAAGTCTGGGTTTGCCGAGTTTGGACAAATTTTGAACAAAAGATCAGTGTAGGTAACCGAAACTTTACCTGAACTCTTTTAAAAAGGGAAACACAAACTTTGTTATCCCAAAATGGCTGGAAAATATGGGAAGTACGGGAGAGAGGGCTAAAAAATGGGGGTTAAAATCCTGAAAATTCCCCCTCCCTTGCTGTCTTCCCTTGTCTGTGTGAGAATCAGAGTGAATGGCTGAACAGACACTGCACCCATGTATAGGAAATAGTCTCACAAGGAGATAAAGAGAAAAAAATTTCAAGTGGCAAGGTCCCTCCTCCTTGATATATTTTAAAACAAAAATACTGAGCCAAAATACTAATGTAATGTCTTCTTACAAATATTTTAAACTTAGAAAATAAAAGTAAAATTTTAGTTGGCACAAAAAGGGTTAAATTGGCATTTTTTGTTATGCATTGAAATTGAGTTAACCCAGCTACAAACAGGTTCAATTATTTGTCTGGATGTCTCCTATACACACACACAGGCTGCAGGGGGCGTGACCAGCACCAGGAAGCACATGGAGGAGCCATTACACCATTATACTTCAAAACATTATACAGGCTTTCAGTGGGGGTGTGGCTGTGACTCCCACTCATAAATAAGCTGGAGAGCTTGAATATGATAATGACTCATTGGACATCTCACAGGTCATTTGCATACAGCTTTAGGACCTAATTGCTTAAGTTTGCAGGCATGTAGAGGGACAATGAAGGGATAGAGGCAATGCTCTCTAATGGCAGTTTATGAAAATATATTTAGTTTAGGTTGCTAATTTGCCTGACGGGTTCTCTTTAATGTCACTGTTATGGGTGAACCAAACCCAAACATAGGCTTAAAAATTTATATTTTTAAAATGAAGCATGCCAATACGGTTCAGGCTTGGACGGGCCCAAAGGTCAATAGATGAATGCAGAGTGATGCATGGCATTGTATATAAATATTTAGCACAACATGACCTTACAGGATTTTGATGCTGCTTGAGGCCTGCTTCCGTGCAGGCTTAAAGATATATGGAGGGATATGTTCCTTGTCCCCTAAGACAATGAAATTCAAAGGAAAGAACTTGGAAGCAAACTACTACTTAAATGTATGTTTATGAGCAACAGTCATCTCAGTAGTTGGAAGGAACTTAATTTTGGACATTAAACCAATAAAAAATACAGTAGAAGATATGTTTAACCACTTTAATCCACCATGAAGCCTACTCATGGCCCTGTTGCTATTAGTCATCAGTTCCCTACCCGTGCCTACCTGGTTCTCTGAATGCTGACAGTATAGCATTAGCAGTGGCAAAGAAGCTGTTTATTAGATCAGAGAACCAGTGTTAACTCCTTAGATAATGTAGTAAATACTATACTTCATCGAAGGGTGCCATCAACCAGGCAGCAAATACAGTCCTCCAGGTCTGGAGAGTTTGATCTCTGTGCTGTATAAGTTTTTGGGCTGATCCACTAACTATCAAGAAGTTGTTGAGGTAGGGCACCACCTCTGTCGTCAGTTTCGTAAAAATCCTGGCTGCCGAATGATAGGGCTCTGAACTGGATAGAGGCTGTATCCCTTGAGGGTTTTAGAACTGTAAATCTCAGGGATTTTTTAGATTGCTGGCAAATTGGGACATGGTAATACCCTTTACGTCTATGGTACACATATGCCCCTGGATGGATTAGCAGTGATGCAGTTTTTTTTTTATTCCATCTTGATTCCATCTTGAATCGTTTGGAGATAGATAGTTTGTTCTGCTTCCTGAGGATCAATATTAATCTGTAAGAACCATTGGGCTTCTTTAATAGAAAAGGGTGAGTAAAAGACGTTTATTGATACTTTGATTGTCCCTGGAAAGATATTGTCCATATTTAACAATTTTTTAATTTCTGTCCACATCAGAGATTTTGAGATGGTAACTTTGTCAGTAGATTGGAGCCAGGAGGAAGGGAGGTCAGAACTACTTTGTATGCTCATTTTATGACTTGCAAGATCCAAGGATTTAAAGCTATCCCCGCCCATTGTGGATTGAATTTCTGTAACCTTCCTCCTACTTTGGCATCATTGTTTTTTGGCGGAAGTATTGCTGTTGTTGGGACTAAAGTAGTGTCCAGTTAGGGCCCAAACATCTTGTTGCCCACAAACGGTATACTACATAGTTTAGATTTTGATCTGAAAACCCCACTCCATTGGCGTAACCACAAAATTTGTTTTGCACTGATGGATGAATGCTGTCACAGACTTTAATGTAGACATTTTTTCTATAGGAGATCTTTAGGTTTCCCATCCTTAATGCAGTCCTCTAGTTGTGATAAGCAAAGGAATAGTGTACAAGCTATTGAGGTAGTCGCAATTTAAGATTTTAAATTCAGCATTGCCGACTCCCATGTCTTCTATAGGAGAATATGAGATTTCCCATCAAATGGGCCTTTGAGTTGGATAGCATCTTCAAAAGGTGAATCAGTTTTTCTTGCTACTTTGGCAACTTGTATGTCCACGTTTAGTACTGAGTTCGTTAGTCCAGTTTCTTCTTCATCAAAACTTTAGCGTTTTTTTAATCAATTGGAAACCATGATTCTCTTTCCTAGTTCCCTCTATCCATCCAGGATGAGCTTCTTTAGTGTATTGTTAATAGGTAATACTCTTTTCTTTTTACATTTCATAATATGAAATAGTTTATCTTGAATCGATTGAACCTCTGTTACTTCTTCAATGTTCAGGGTATCTTTTATAGCTTTCAATAAAGGATCTTGTTCAGAGGAGAACAGATATCTTGACTCCATTGGGCCCTGAGGAAGTGGATAGTTCACCTTTTACAGACCCGGATGCCATTTCAGAGTCCTCATCTAAGTCAGAAAAATATTCTATGATCCTTGGTCTTTTCTGGAATGTCCCCAGAGGACAAAAGGAAAACATGGATGCTCAGATTTCACCATGGATATATGGACACATTTTATCTTTAAATGAAGCTCTTTTGTCTCTTAAGAAGTGATTGACACACTGTTTTTTTATCCACAGAAAAGAGTTTAGTATTACACATGTTACACTTGTGGGAGACAGTATTCCTTTTCTCTGTCTCTTTTGTTTTTTCTAAAACTTTCCCTTTATACTTCTCTTTGGGCTCTTTTTCGGGCCCTTTTCCATTCTCCTTCCATTTAGGCTCCTACCAAGGAGATAGTGACATTTAAAATTCTGTATAATGAGTGTAAATGGGGAAATGTACAATACAATAATGGTTCCCCCAGAGCCCCAGAAGCCACTTACATATGTCATAGGCTGGGGGTCTAGTGTAAAAATTTACATGCTGATCACTGCCAATAGATGCAGGGAAGTACCACAAGCTCCAGATGACCTGGAAAGGCAACATATCATAAGGTGGAGCCAGTAACCTGTATGCCTTCCATGAGAAAAAAATACTGAGTACCTGATCTCAGAAGCTTTAGTGGATACAAGACTGGACTCCGTATAGAGACCTCAGCAGCAGTGTGACCAATCTGCAGGGCTCTGAACTAATAATTCACGTCTGTGCTCTGTATTTTGATCTCAGAATCTGGTGAGACATGGTCTTTGAAAGTGATTTAAGAGGTGGAGCAAGATGGTGGCTGCAAACAGAAGCCGCATGTGCGGGTGCCTTTCGCATTCAAAAGAACGTTAGTTCTATTTTTTCAAGTTCTAAACTAATTTGTTTAATAGGTTTGACTTTGCAAGCTATTCATTTTATAGTGTTGTGTTTATGGTCTATGATATATATTTTTCACAGAAAATAAATATTAATTATATCAGTAACTGGAATTACCTATATACAGGGCAAACAGGGAAGCAGTGGGCAAGCCTGGGCAAGTGTTGGGGTCCAGGGCTGCTGAAGGGGGCGCATAAGGCTGTGTGTAAGGAATCCATGAGGTGAGGGAGGCTGTATTTAATGAATCCAAGGAGTGGGAAGGGGACTTATATAAAATAACCATGAGGGGGATTTTAGTTTGGTAATTTTTAATGCTGCCATGTGAGTTCACTGCAAAGGGGTTCACTGAGGCCCTGTTCCCCAGGTGTCTCCTGAAACCTTCAGCCTAACCTGCTTATATACTTGAGCATAAGCGGACCCATATAAAAATGGTGGTACCTAATTTTACCACAGAATACTGGGAAAACTTATTGACTCGGCTATAAGCCTAGGGTAGCAACCCCACAGTTTTAGTAACCCCTCAAAAATGTATGCCTTCCCTCTACGAAAGTTTTAGTCCCACGTTCTAATCCCCCATAACCTCAAAATTTCTGTTCTCTGTCCCATTTTTTTTGTATATATTATAGATTTTGATCCCTTCATATTTTTCTGCCCCCTTCTAGCCCTCTCATGTTTTCTGCTTCACCAATCCCCATTTTATGTCTGCTTATATGTTTTGTGCCCCTTCATATTTTGCCTCCTTCCTGCCCCTGCAGCCTGGGTCAGGAACTCAGTCTCTGTAGTCCAGTGTTGGAAATTTGACTTCTCTTGATCACATTGCTGTAGCTGCAATAAGTGTCTTAAGTGTGTGCCAGAGCAGGGTTTAACCGGTTCACGACCACCCGCCGTGTATTCACGGCGGCGGTCGCATTCCGATGCATGGAGAGGGCTCGCGGGCCGAGCCCTCTCCATAGCCGGTAAGTCTCTGCTGCATATTGCAGCAAAGGCTTACCGGTAACAAAGGCTTACCGGGTGTTTTCTTGCTGATCGCCGCCGGCCCGTGACGTCATCGGGGAGCGGTAATCCGTTGCCATGGTAGCTTCGGGTCTCACGAAGACCCGAAGCTACTTCGGGTTAACCCATTCATTACAATGTGCTATCAGCACATTGTAATGTATGAGGAGTAAAATCCCCATATACTGCCATACTGTAGTATAGCAGTATATGGTAGGATCGATCAGACAACCTAGGGTTAAAGTACCCTAGGGAGTCTGAAAAATAGTAAAAATAAAAATAAAAAAAAGTTAAAAAAAAATTATAATAAAAAAACCTAAAAATTCAAATCACCCCCCTTTCCCTAGAACTGATATAAATAAACAGTAAAAATCATAAACACATTAGGTATCTCCGCGTCCAAAAATGCCTGATCTATCAAAATATAAAAACGGTTTTTCACTGCGTTTAACCCCGTAACGGAAAATCGCGTCCAAAGTCAAAACTGGCACTTTTTTGCCATTTAAATTTTTTTTTTAAATTCTATAAAAAGTGATCAAAAGGTCGTACAGTCCTAAAAATAATATCATTGAAAATATCATCAAAAGTCGCAAAAGATGACACCACCCTCAACTCCATACAACGAAGTATGGAAAAGTTATAAGCACAAGAAGACGGCAAAATAAAAAATTTTTTTGTAAATGAATGAAAACATTATAAAACCTATACAAATTTGGTATCCCTGTAATCGTACTGACCCAAAGAATAAATTAGATGCGTCATTTGTGGCGTGAAGTGAAAGCCGTAATATCCAAGCCCACAAGAATACGACACAAATGCGTTTTTTTCACCATTTTCACTGCATTTGGAATTTTTTTCCCGCTTCCCAGTACATGGCATGGAATATTCAATGCAATCACTATAAAGTGCAATTTGTTACGCAAAAAACGAGCCATCACATAGCTTTTTACGTGTAAAAATAAAAAAGTTATAGATTTTTGAAGGTAGGGAGTGAAAAATGGAAATGAAAAAACGGGAAAGGGCCCGGTCCTTAACCGGTTAACTTATAACTTAATAAATTAACACATTAAAAAAATCAGTCCTCCAGACCAGATTGAAGCATTAGCTTACCACTCCTCATTTTCTGGTTCAAATTACCTTTCCATGTTCCTGGTCATCATTCATACAGTATATGGAGGGACATTTAACAGGGTTTCTATGCTACAAGACTGGTGAAGAAGGCTTGAAATAACAGCAATTACTTGAGAAACACCAGTAATTGCAATTATTTTCCCCTTCACACCATATACATACATACATGCATGGTGGGCGTGGAGGGCCATGAAGAGAGCACGGCTGGCAGTGGCATGGAGGGACATGAATGGCGGGCACACTGCCTTAACTGTGCAAACTGTGCAAACATTAACCTCTTGAGTCTGACTTAAGTGTGTCAGACGACCAAGTTGGTGGAGGAACGGACCCAACCAGAGATCGGCCAGGACGCCCCCAGGGCACGGCTTCCCAAGCCACATCACAAGCAGTCCCTTTAGAAGGAGGATTTGGAGGGGGAGAGGCAGACAGAGGAAGAAGAGGGGGGCGCTCGGCCAGTTACAAGAGAAAACAGGTCTCTTGGCGTTGAGAGGTACAGACTACCCCCATGATCGCTTTACAGCTACTTCCCTTAGTCACTCCATACCCTCCTCTCCCCTTCCCCCCTCTGACCCCCCTAACCTCGATTCCTCTCCCGCCTCGATCCACTCCCCCACCCTTAACCCAGACACTCTGCATACTAACCCATATGATTTGTGCATTACTGATATCTGCTGCGAGGCTGTTGAGGTCGGTCCTATTAAGACAGGTAATTAACCTCACGGACGTTGTTTTGCCTACGGACTGTGTGTCTCTTTTGTCTAAAGGTCTTAACTTTGCTATTAGTAATACCTTTGACCCTGTTGAATTTGAAGTTGACATGTTTAAGGCTACTCGTAAACTAAATCTACATAAATTCTTTCAGGATACTGTCCCTGGTAAGCAATGCATTGGGGAAGTCCCTTGCACCGTAGGCCCCTTGATGCGGCAGCTCCTGTCCAGCATTCTGATATCCAATTACTGCTGGATCTGGACCTGGCAGCAGGTGATCCTGACCATATGAGTAGGTCAGATTCCACTGTGGAGATACCTGCTTTCCGTGAGGACATAAGTTCCACGTTTTGCCCCCCTACCCTGACCGGCTCCCCTGTTGAAATCTTCCACCAGATGGTTATTAAGGATATTAAATCCCTGGTATATCCAGTGGCTCCTAGGAACCTCACTGAGGGTGAATCTCGTGCCCTCAGCTGGTTGAAGACTCGCACTGATATATTGGTTAAGCCGGCTGATAAGGGGGGCAGCGTGGTCCTGATGACCAGGGATTACTATGAAAGAGAAGCCATGCGGCAGCTACAGGACAGGTCCACGTACACCCCCCTGGAAAGTAACCCCACCGTAAAATTTCAAACTAGATTACGAGATTTCCTTAGATGGAGTGTGAGCAATAGTATTTTGTCAGAACTCACAGCTGAAAAACTCTTCCCTAAGAAGTCCGAAATACCCGTGTTGGTACTTCTTACCAAAAGTACACAAGACCCTTGTAAATCCCCCCGGCCGTCCGATTGTGGCGGGCATTGGTTCTTTGTTTGAGCCCTTATCTCAATTCCTAGATTGGTTGTTACATCCCCTGCTCCCCAAGATTCCATCCTATTTGAAGGACACTAATGCCTTTTTAAAGGTTATCCATGACGTACATTGGCAAGAGGGATACCACCTGGCATTTGTCGATGTCGAGAGTTTATTTACACGGATCCCGTAGGAGCTAGGAGTGCAGAGGGTCCGGGACGTACTTACAAATGCTAGCCAAAGTAGCACATACATTAATTTTGTGTGTAATGGACTTCGCCTTGTATTATCTCACAACGCCTTCACCTTTGATGGTAGATGGTATGTCCAGAACACGGGAACTGCTATGGTAACCCCTGTCACTGGCACCCTCGCTAAAATTTTTCTAGCTTGTTTCAAGGGTCGCTATAATTTTTCTATGGACAACCCATATAGCACCAGGTTGAAGGCATTCCACAGATATGTGGATGATATCTTCATTGTATGGGAGGTTGATGAGCAGTCTTTCTTGGACTTTGTAGAGTACCTGAACTGGGTTAACCAGATGAACATGAAATTTACTGCAGTCTTTGGTAGGCCTGAGTTAGACTTTCTGGATGTTAAGGTTAAAGAAGTGAATGGTAAGAATGGTAAACTCTGTACCTCGGCCGATAGGAAACCTACGGCCACTAACTCACTTCTCCATTACACTAGTCATCATCCACAACACACCAAGGAAGGTCTGCCCTATAGCCAATTCTTGCGTCTTAGGAGACTTAATAGCGAGGATATCATTTTTCGCATGCAAGCAGAGAAACTAAAATCTTGGAGCGAGGATATCCTGCCCCCTTGATTGAAAAGGCCCGGTGCAGGGCCGAAAAAGTACCCCGCGAAAATCTCCTTAAAACCAAGAAGGGTTTACGGCAGCAAGAAGGGAGGAGTGTTGATAGACGTTTTATCTTCACCTTTGATTATGGCCCATGCGAGTCTGCTATAAAATCGGCCATTAATAAACAGTGGCACATACTTAAGCAAGACCCTCATTTGGCAGAGCTCACCATCCACAGACCCATCGTAGCCTACAGAAAATGTACTACCTTATGAGACACCCTAGTCCGGAGTAGGTATTCTTCCCCTCGTGATGATTAGCTACAGAGAGTGACCCCAAGGGCAACTTTAAGTGCGGGTCCTGTTGCCATTGTAGCTTTAACAGCCAAGCTAAGCACATCACTTTTGGAGGCGTCACCCAAAGGGTTTATACCTTTATTTCTTGTAGATTCACTTTTGTAGTATATATAGTTTTTTGTCCATGTCAAAGATATTACATTGGCAAAACGATCAGAAGCCTCTTCACTAGATTTAGAGAACACAAGAGGTCTATAATTACAGGGAATGGCTGTCCTCGCTTGATCGAACATGTTAGACAGCAACACAATGGGCATAGAGAGGGTGGAATGTGACTCTGAGGGTGGGGACCGTTCCCTCAATCTCTTACACCGTGAGAGAAGGTGCATTATGAAATTTGGAGCCATGGGTGCATTGGGACTTAATGATCGCAATGACATGAAAGTCTTTCTTTAAGCCTCTACAATATGTTCGGAAATTATACATATTTCGCTGTTTTGTCTACAACATGATGATGTGTCGCTATGTTTTTAACAGGTCTTCATATTGACTTTTCACTCATTTACTTACACGTCACTTTACCTTGCTGGTTGATTTAATCTCCGTCTATCTGGGCAGTTATTCTCTGCCTAGCATTAGAGTTGTACGGATTTATTGTTCCGGTCAAGGACTTTACTGTCAGCACGGTATGTTTTATCAGATTGTTTATTGTTTCTATGACGACACGTGGGCGCCTCCTCCCCCTCATATCCAGTGAGGTGCGCGCATGCGTCGTCACTGCCTTGAGAAAAGCACCGGCTGGCGCGAAACGGCCCGTCGACTAAGCGGCTGCGCTCTGACCTTGTTGTTGGATGTGATAAAGATGATATGTAAATTGTAAAATTATGAGATTAAATTCCTCAACTTGTCTAAAACCAGGCCAGGATGCTGGGGCCGCAAACACCTCCTCCATTGTCTCTGCAGCTTCCTGCAGCTGCTCCAGTGTCTCCACAGCTTCCCGCAGCTGCTCCAGTGTCTCCGCAGCTTCCCCAGCTGCTCCAGTGTCTCTGCAGCTTCCCACAGCTACTCCAGTGTCTCTGCAGCTTCCGCAGCTGCTCCCATGTCTCCGCAGCTTCCCGCAGCTGCTCCCATGTCTCCGCAGCTTCCCGCAGCTGCTTCCGTGTCTCCTCTGCTTCCCCAGCTGCTCTAGTGTCTCCGCAGCTTCCTGCAGCTGCTTCCGTGTCTCTGCAGCTTCCTGCAGCTTCTCCAGTGACTCCACAACTTCATGCAACTGCTCCAGTGTCTCTGCAGCTTCCTGCAGTTGCTCCAGTGTCTCCACAGCTTCTCGCAGATGCTCCAGTGTCTCTGCAGCTTCCCCAGCTGCTCCAGTGGCTCCACAGCTTCCCACAGCTGCTCCAGTGTCTCCGCAGCTTGCCGCAGCTGCTCCCATGTCTCCGCAGCTTCCCGCAGCTGCTTCCGTGTCTCCTCAGCTTCCCCAGCTGCTCTAGTGTCTCCGCAGCTTCCTGCAGCTGCCTCCGTGTCTCTGCAGCTTCCTGCAGCTTCTCCAGTGGCTCCACAACTTCATGCAACTGCTCCAGTGTCTCTGCAGCTTCCTGCAGCTGCTCCAGTGTCTCTGCAGCTTCCAGCAGCTGCTCCAGTGTCTCCACAGCTTCTCGCAGCTGCTCCAGTGTCTCTGCAGCTTCCCCAGCTGCTCCACAGCTTCCCACAGCTGCTCCAGTGTCTCTGCAGCTTCCCGCAGCTGCTCCAGTGTCTCCGCAGCTTCCCGCAGCTACTCCAGTGTCTCTGCACCTTCCCGCAGCTGCTCCCATGTCTCTGCAGCTTCCCGCAGCTGCTTCCGTGTCTCCACAGCTTCCCCAGCTGCTCTAGTGTCTCCGCAGCTTCCTGCAGCTGCTTCCGTGTCTCTGCAGCTTCCCGCAGCTTCTCCAGTGGCTCCACAGCTTCATGCAACTGCTCCAGTGTCTCTGCAGCTTCCTGCAGCTGCTCCAGTGTCTCTGCAGCTTCGAGCAGCTGCTCCAGTGTCTCCACAGCTTCTCGCAGCTGCTCCAGTGTCTCTGCAGCTTCCCCAGCTGCTTCAGTGGCTCCACAGCTTCCCACAGCTGCTCCAGTGTCTCCGCTGCTTCCCGCAGCTGCTCCAGTGTCTCCGCAGCTTCCGCAGCTGCTCCAGTGGCTCCACAGCTTCCCACAGCTGCTTCAGTGGATCCGCAGCTTCCTGCAGCTTCACCAGTGGCTCTGCAGCTTCCTGCAGCTGCTACAATGGTCCGCAGCTTCCCATAGCTGCTCCTGTGCTGCCCCAGCCTCCGCAGCTTCCCGCAGCTGCTCCACGCAGCTGCTCCCGCGGCACCACAGCCTCCGCAGCTTGCCAGTGCTGCTCCCCTGGTGCCCCAGCCTCCGCAGCTTGCCAGTGCTGCTCCCGTGGCACCACAGCCTCTGCAGCTTGCCAGTGCTGCTCCCGTAGCGCCCCAGCCTCCGCAGCTTGCCAGTACTGCTCCGTTCCCCAGGCTTTGTACTAACCTCATCCCGGTTCATGGCTGCGTCGGTCCTGTCAAGGCAGCTCACTAGGGCGCGAATTACAGCTCACTAGGGCGCGCCCGACTCTTCAAGAATTTAAAGAGCCAGCGTCCTCCTTATTGGCGCTGGCATCCTGGCTCTGCTATTTAGCCTGGCGACTCCCAGCATCCCCTGCTGGTGTTGGTGTTGATGAGAACAGGGCTGGAGTTAAATCTGTCATGATTAAGTAACAATCACACCACTGGACACTTTAAAAGGAGGCTGGTGCTTGGCATCATTGCTTCCCTTTGTTAACCATGGTTATCTCTAAAGAAACACGTGCAGTCATCATTGCACTGCACAAAACTGGCCTAACAGGGAAGAGTATCGCAGCTAGAAAGATTGCACCTCAGTCAACAATCTATCGCATCATTAAGAAATTCAAGGAGAGAGGTTCCATTGTTGCCAAAAAGGCTCCAGGGACCAGCAAGTGCCAGGACCTTCTCTTAAAAGTGTTTCAGTTTCGGGATCAGGCTATCAGCAGTGCAGGCAGGTGTGAATGCATCTGCACGCACTGTGAGGCGGAGACTCTTGGAGCAAGGCCTCGTGTCAAGGAGGGCAGCAAAGAAGCCACTTCTCTAAAAAAAAAAACATCAGGGACAGATATTCTGCAAAAGGTACAGGGAGTGGACTGCTGAGGACTGGGGTAAAGTCATTTTCTTTGATGAATCCCCTTTCCGATTGTTTGGAACATCTAGAAAACAGCTTGTTCTGAGAAGACAAGGTGACCAATACCGCAAGTCTTGTCTCATGCCAACTGTAAAGCATCCTGCAACCATTCATGTGTGGGGTTGCTTCTCAGCCAAGGTAATTGGCTCTCTCACAGTCTTGCCTAAAAACACATCCATGAATAAAGAATGGTATCAGAATGTCCTCTAAGAGCAACTTCTCCCAACCGTCCAAGAGCAGTTTGGTGATCAACAATGCCTTTTCCAGCATGATGGAACACCTTGCCATAAAGCAAAGGTGATAACTAAATGGCTCAGGGAACAAAACATCGAGATTTTGGGTCCATGGGCTGGAAAGTCCCCAGATCTTAATCCCATTGAGAACTTGTAGTCAATCATCAGGAGACGGGTGGACAAACAAAAACCAACAAATTGTGACAAAATGCAAGCATTGATTGTGCAAGAATGGACGGCTATCAGTCAGGATTTGGTCCAGAAGTTGATTGAGAGCGTGTCAGGGAGACTTGCAGAGGTCCTGAAGAAGAAGGGTCAAGACTGCAAATATCGACTTGCTGCATTAACTCTCTTATTCTGTCAATAAAAGCTTTTCTTACACATAATATGATTGCACTTGTAACTCTGTATGTGATAAAAACATCTGACAAACACACATAAAAACCAGAGGCCAAGAGATCATGTGAAAATATAATATTTGTGTCATTCTCAAAACTTATGGGCATGACTGTACTTTTGTGAGTATGTTTAACAAATAATGCTGTAAGAAAAAATAGACAAAGGTGGGTGCCATTCTTTTCATATAAATAAAGATTATTATTATTAGATTTGTATGATAATGCATTTGTTTGTAAGCACTGTTCTTTTATATATTAAAACTTCAATTTAATAAAAGACTTCTTGTGTTCTAATGATTCCATTAACTCAGAAGAGATGTTACCTACATTGATTGCTTAATTAGAGGTTGTAATAAGTATTTGGGCATATTCTATGAAGGGTGTCTCGTCAGGAGTGGTGGCAGTTAACATTAGCTTAGGTTTTGGAAGGCAGACAGCTATCATAGGACAGTCCAATGTGACCAAGCACGCTTCCTTCCTGAACCCAAGTCCATGATATTGACATACCTGACACTTTTTGTCGCTCTATCATATAAAATATCCCAAAAATACATTCAAGTTTGTGGCTGCGTTTTAAGGAAAAAAGTTGATAGAAAGTTCAAGTGTTTGAATACTCTGTAGCCCAATGGCTATAACTTTTGTAATTTTTTTTATAATTGTGTACTTAAATTTCTTGATGTTAATGTATAACATTTAGATACAGGGACATATCTCTATTTAAGGTACATATCTCTATAATGAAAGCAAATCAATTAGCAATAACGGATAATAAAGAGCCTCCCTTTTCTCAAGAAGGACAACAATTGGTGTGCCTGAGCAATGCCTGCTGCCACCTATACTGAAGTGGCAACATATTGTCCAAATATTATTTCTAAAGTGAAGTGACAATCTTTTTTACAGACAAGATTACTGTAAGCCACAGGCAGGTCAGGGCCACATACTAAAAGTATCTATATGATTTACTTGCAGCACTTAAAAATATGTTATCATTGTTGAAAAAACATGGTGGGTGAGGTGAATTAAGCAATGGAGGTGCCCATGTACTTTGTAAAAGTGAAATTTTACATAATGTGTTTACATTTACTGCATATAATGAGCATATACAATAGGCATATATGTATATACACTATATACAGTATATTTTCTATAGTATGTAGAGATAGTATTTCCAATTCATTTAGTACAGTGTAATATAATAGAAACTTTCAGAACTATTAATCAGAGTCCACTTATGAATGAAGCCTGCATTTACGGACACCGCTGTGACTAACACTTCTAAAGTAAGTAAGAACAAAATGTATTGGTAATGACAAACAGTTTGATTTATTGCTAAAATTTTATGTTCCTCTGCATCATTTTTAATATGTAATGTGATCATACTGATAATATTTCACCTGTGAAAATCATACTGTGGTTGGTATAATTATCTTAAACAGCCCCTGTCACTACAATAAGAAGACAGCTGAAATGTACATTAACTCTGGGTATTTTGCCAAGAGTGCAGAAATTTACTGGCACAGCTAGAATTTTTAAAATTTGGTCCCAAGCCAGGAAAGGTTTGCCTGAGGTTAGCAAATTAGCCCCATTTAAAGCTTTAAATCATAGATGCTAGTGGGAAGGAAAGCCATGTCTTTTCTGATTGATTGTAGTACTTTGGCAGTAACTAATCAGAAAAGACAAAGAGGAAAAGTGAAGTGTTCTTTGTGTTGTGCTAACTACCATGTACTTAACTGATAAAGATTAGCACATTACAGCAGTAATGTCATTTATTAATCTATAGATCTAACGATTTCTTATATCTACACGATTATTATATGATCATTTTATACATAAACAAACAACAATGGCTTACATTTTACGAAAACAAAATACAATATTGTACAAATGTCATATGTAGGCCCACATTTAACAAAAGAAGTGCATTATGCACTATGTGCAGTTTGCCCCAGTAATGTGCTAGATTATTGAATACTGGCGCATTGGTCTTAATTAATCTGGCCCACCCTGTAGTGTTTGAGAAGCTCTATCCTTTTTGTCACACCTTTAACATAGAGGTGCAAAGTCAGACTGACAAACTTTAATAAATGTGGGCCATAGTGTATTAGTTCCAATAAAATGTTCAATAAAAGTAATGCATCTAATGTGTTTCAGGACCTCTTGACTCTACTGAGATGTGGAATACAACCTTTTTGTTTTTGAGAATAGCAACTACTAGGGGAAGCTTCTATGACACATGGAGGCTTTGCCAGACTGAGCGAGCATATATGTGAAAGGAATAAGATGATAGTGGTCCATACAATGAGCAGCTGTCAGCTAACTAAGCTATATTGAGACCCCTTACTAGTGAGTAAACTGGTATTATATAAAATATTGGTGATCATACACTTTGAAACTCTTTATCAAACTTACCTTTGGGCAATTGTTTATATACATGTTAGTAGCCCCATCTGCACTGATAGTGTGCTAGTCTCTTTCACCATCACACAGTATTATTTTCAAAGCAGGTTGTGTTAATCAGAAGTAAATTAAAATGGTGTCCTACAGAAATGTGAGAACATTCTCTGACTGGTTGGTTTGCCTATAGTTTAAAATTGTCGCTTGTAGCCTTCCCACTAATAATCTTACCCCATTCAATCTACTCTCAACTTTACAGTTAACCCACCTCTCTAATTGTTCATTTCATTAAGTAATTTATATACCTAATTATATGATGAATTCACTGCAGAGTACTGATAATGACCTACAGGTTTCTGTACCCTCAATAGCTATTCTGTTGAGTGTTCCCATCATTCAATCTTGTAATAGCAATCTGAAAATAAACCACAGCTGTATAAGTCTGTGCTCTTCTGTATACAGCTAACTACAAATATTCATTCTAGCCAAAGAGCTCAATGAGTTGCACTTTCATTGGATATCACCCTTGCCAGTAATTTCATGAAATTTCGAGATCTGCATCTCCCATCTATAAAATCCATAATTCTGCAGTACAAGCATTCATCAGTACCAACAGCTTCATAGTGGACAATGCAAGGCTGATGGGCAATGTTGCCAACTGTGATTCCAGATTTTCACTCTTTTTTTAATGCTGGGCTGGCTGTATACTACTGGGGGCAGGCTGAGTTGGCTGTATACTACTGGGGGCAGGCTGTGGTGGCTGTATACTACTGGGGAAGGCTGTATACTACTGGGGGCAGGCTGGGCTGGCTGTATACTAAAGGGGGCAGGCTGGGGTGGCTGTATACTACTAGGGCAGGCTGGGGTTGCTCTATACTACTGGGGGCAGGCTGTATACTACTGAGGGCAGGCTGGGGTGGCTGTATACTACTGGGGGAAGGCTGTATACTACTGGGGGCAGCCTGTGGTGGCTGTATACTACTGGGGGCAGGCTGGGGTGGCTGTATACTACTGGGGCCAGGCTGGGGTGGCTCTATACTATGTGGGGCAAGGCTGTATACTACTGGGAGCAGGCTGGGGTGGCTGTATACTACTGGGGGCAGGCTTTATACTACTGGGGGCAGGCTGTATACTACTGGGGGCAGGCTGGGCTGTCTGTATACTACTGGGGCAAGCTGGGCTGGCTGTATACTAATGGGAGCAGTCTGGGCAGGCTGTATACTACAGGGGGCCGGCTGTATACTATAGGGGGCTGGCTGTCTATATACTGGGGGTCTGTGACCAATGCATTTCCCACCCTTGGCTTATACTCAAGTCAATAGGTTTTCCCAGTTTTGGTGGTAAAATTAGGGGTCTCGGCTTATACTCGGGTCGGCTTATACTTGAGTATATACGGTAGATGTGAACTGGACTTTGTAGTCCAACATTCATTTCTGACCTCACAAATGCTCTCTTGGTTTTGATACACAGAAGAGTATTCACTAGGCTGGCAAATAATAAAAGGACATGCAAAACCATAGTTACATAATTTTAAAATGGGATTCCTAAAAAGTACACAGAGGTGTGATGTGAGGAATTCATATACTTTTGGCTACAATGGGGGAGTTGTATTAATGTGCCTGTCCTCAGACCAGTGCAGAGGAGCACTAGACGGTTCTCTGCTGTGCTATATTAATCTCGATTAATATGGTGCATGATAAGACTGGCAAGTCATACATTGCACCTCCAATTAGTTTCACCACAATATTGGGGCACATTTACTAAGGGTCCTCAGCTGCGAATCCCTCGGGTTTTTCCCGAATATTTCCGCTTTGCGCTGTATTTCACGGGATTGTGGCGCACACGATCGATTTTTGGCGCAATCGCGCCGACTTTCGCGCGACAGAAATCGGGGTGTGTGGCATCCGGACAACCCGAAGGATTCGGAAAAACCGCGGAATTTAAAAAGCCATTTGTGTCGCAAGATCAAGCACTCACATACACCGGAAAAAAGCAGGTGAACTTCGGCGGACATCGGCGCAGCAGCGAAACATGGTGAATATCGGCGCACGGACCTTAGTGAATCGAGGCAGAACCCGAATCAGCGTCGGAGAACCCGCTGCTGGATCGCGACTGGACCGGGTAAGTAAATGTGCCCCATTGACTTTTTTGTTGCACGGGCTATTTTTTGTCTGGTCACACCCCTTTATTACTGAGGACAGATCCACTTTTTGGACTAGCCAGAAAACTGCCTAAAATTACCTAACACCTTCAATAATGTGGAGGTGCAAATTACTTCACTTTTTTGGCGTAGACAAATTAAAACATCTTCCCAAATGTATATAATGAAGAGATATTTGTTACATATGTGTAAGTGTTTTACTCATTTAATACTGTGAGGCTGAGGAGAAATTGGGGCACATTTACTTACGTGGTCGCTGCGTGATCCCTGAGGTGCGTTGTCCGATGAGGATGAAGTCTGCCCCGATTCAAAAAGATTGTTCACCCGAGATCCTGCATGTGTCGCTTTCCCGCTCAGGTCCACTGGAGTTCACCTTCTTCTTCCTGGTGTATGTGAGTGCATGTCTTGCGACACAATTTTAACTTTAAATCCTGCGTCTAGTCCGAATCAGTCGAGTTGTCCGGCGGCCAGGCCCCCCGATTTATGTTGCATGAAAGCTGGCGTGATTGCGCCAAAATCCAATCGCGTGCGCCAAAAACCCCTGTTAAATGCGGTGCAAAACGGAAATAGTCAGGAAATCCGATGGAAATGCGGTTCGCGGACCCTTAGTAAATGTGCCCCATTGAGTTTCTATTTGGTTCTCTTAATTCAGCAGTCTGAAAAGGGCTTATTAAAGCTGCTGATTGAATCTCTCTGCAAGTTTTGTTCTATACTGGCAATGATGAATTTGCTCTGACTCCATGCTATACCCATTGCCAGTTAACAGCTTCTTCTCCTGCTCTTTTTTTTGCGCAACGGTGTCTGATTTTTGCCTCTTGTTTTTTAAATATTTTTTGTGTTTGCAACTTTATGCCTGGTTAGATATTGTTTTGTGTCCACACTTTGCCTCATGGAAGGACCGCCTTCATGGTTGTCCCATATCGTCTGGGATATGCTGAGACAAGCAGGCAGGGCTGTTGGGGGGTTGGAATTTTAAAGTTTACCATCTTGTATGCTGTCCCTGAGTCCAGTATCCCCAATAAATGTTTGTGCTGGTATGAAAAGGAATTACGGTTTCCAGTTTTCCGGGAAGTGTATGTTTACACAGCATATTTCTTGGATTTAATGGCTGTGACAGTTGCATTTATCTTAATAAGGCTTATACTACTTGTTTCATAAATAATGTGTGTAGTTATTTGACACAGATAGCAACAAAAAAACAACAAACATATACAAATGCTCTTGTCTTGTATAAAAAGTATCATATACTGCAATTAATTTAATTAATCTCCGTTGGTAAAACATATAGGGGGGCATTTATCCTTCTTCCATGCCAAGGCATGAAAAAGTTGCAATTCCTGGAGCCCAGCCCCAAAATTTATGGTTTTAGTCTGGCACCACCAAATTTACTTTAGTATGTGTCAGAGTACTTTAGTTACAGCTAAAATTTACACTACTGGAGTAGATTTCATTTTGGCACACACTTTCTACACCTAAATTACGAAGAGGTTGTGACCCATTAGTAAATCTGGAATGTAATGTGGTAGCAAACCAACCCTAATATTTTAATTCCTCCCCCCCCCCCCCCCCGATTACTATATTGATTTCAAGCAAAATTTCAGTTGTATTGAGCAATGAAATGCTCAGATGGCCAAGTAATGCTGATATCTCTCTAGAATTATTACAAATTATATTAACAGTGTTTACAAAAAGAAAAAGAAAGTGCTGTAGTTGAAACCACAAAACTCGTACATATATAATATTACAGGTATCATTTCTACAGATCCATGTTCTTTCAGGTAGATATCTTTTTAAATGGAGGTTTTGAAAGTGGGCTCATGAGTAGGTAAAGCAGGGATGGGCTATCTTATTCCCACCTCCCATCTCCCTCAGTTCTATTACATATTTAAATGTTGTTAATTTATGCTTTATACAGTGAAATTTTCTGAGACATAACTACATACTGTAAAATGTATAACTAATCTGTTTTAAAATACAAAGTGTGGTATTTCTTTATAACTGCCTCTTTTTTCATTTGTAAGTGATGTCTGTCTTCTATTTAGTGCTGTACTTTCTAGCCTACATTTCTAGACTTTGATCATACAAATTTGTTTCCTAATTTTCCTGGGAAATTAAAGCAGTAGAATAGTTGAATTAAATCATTACATTAGGGATACAATTATATATCTCAACTTGTTCTCACAGCAATACTCATCTTTAAGATAACAAGTGCTTCAAGCACATATACGTGAGGGTTCACAATAGCAGATCTTTTTTCTAGCTATGAACAATAGCATAGTATCATGTTTTTCAAATAGACTGTTTTTATTAGACTCTAAAGATACACTAAAATAGTGCAAAAGAGTTATAATTTGTGTTAAATATAAATTACAGCAATCTTAAAGGAATAAAATGGCAGGGGTAAGCTGTAAGTACCGAGCACCAGCTCAGGGTGAGCTGGTGCCGGTACTTACTTTTGCTAGTGTTATAAACCGCGGTATCGCGGTTTTAACACTTTTTAAACTTTAGAGCAGGAGAGGCTTCAGCGCTGTGCGCGGCCGAAGCCTGTTCTGGTCTAGAGTTTAAAAAGTGTTAAAACCGCGATACCGCGGTTTATAACACTAACGAAAGTAAGTACCGGCATCAGCTCACCCTGAGCTGGTGCTCGGTACTTACAGCTTACCTCTGCCATTCTAAATGGTAGGTTTCCTTTAAAGGACACCTGTCATCAGGTCTGTGTCACTAGTCCTGTCACCACTACCTGTTGGAGCAGCTCACAAGGATCCCATCCCAGCCTTTATCTAGTCATTTCATACATTAATCATTATAAAATCATCTTTTCTTTATTATGTAAATGAGGCTGGTCACATGGTCAGAGGCAGTGATGCCACCCATGTTACCCCTCCCCCTGCTCATGTCTGTGTGTAATGCATAGTAATGCATTGTTAGCGCCTTTCTGCTGCCTGTGGCGAACTATAGAAAGAACAATTATACAATTGTTCGATCGATCGAACAATTATACATTAGTTTAAGTGCAAATAAGCATTCCTGGTACCCATTTCTAAATTTTAAAATATCTAGCTTTTATTCCACATAAAACCATTACAAGCAATTCTTTTAATGTATAACTTTAGTATCGTAACTCAACAATAGAGCATTACCATGCAAAACTTCAAGGAAAGTTTCTAACCACTCACAAAACTCTAAAAGACACAAAGTAAAGCACAAATAAGAAACCCTTTGAAATGCATATTTAAAACAAATACAATACATCATTTCTCTCTTTAAACTTAGTATAAGTTTAAAGTATTGGTAGATGATGTTTTGACCAAAATGCTTGTGTTCGGTAGGTAGTGACACACATTTACAACTGGCAAACCACCATAAGCGTAGCAACAAGTGGATTTGGGCAGGAGTTACTTGTGATATGTAGATGAAATATTTTTCAAAATGCAGTTCAAGCACACTCACAAAACACTCACAAAACGTGCTATAACTATGCAACTTTTTTTTGTTGTATTGACATATGCCTTTTTCCTACCTGATGATTTGGATTAAAAATAAAAGATATGCACACAACTTTAAACTTTATTATTAAGTATTAGAATCTATTTGAAAATCTAAAAATAAACTTACCAGTAAAAGGAGTTGATCAATAATATCTTTTCTTCAATTTCTTCAAACCTGAACTTTCCTCAGAAGAACACTCAAATCTTGGAACCTTTTGGTTTAAAAATAAAACACATGCACAAAAGTTTAGAGTTTGTCATTAAGTATTGGAATCTATTTTAAAATCTAGAAATAAACTTACCGGTATTGTTAAAGGAGTTGATCAATAATATCACTTTTCTTCAAATTCTTCGAACCTCACACAGTAGAACATGTGGAAATCTTGGAACCTTTTGCAACTACAGAACTTAAGTGAAACTTAATAAGAAATCAAACTTGAGTAACAAAGTAAATTACATGATGGGCGCTTTGCGTGCCTTTTGGGAAGCAAATGCACGAATTGCATCATCCAGATCTAACTTATAGGCAAGTTCGTGTTCAATTGAAATTGTCGCTAATCCAACAAGTCGCTCCTGTTACATGGTTGAGCGTAAGTATGTTTTAATAAGTTTTAACTTTGAGAAGCTGCGCTCACCACTTGCAACAGTCACTGGTAATGTAAGCAGAATTCTGAGAGCAATGCAAGTATTTGGAAATATTGTGCACATTTTGTTCTGGCAGATGTACTCCAGAACACTCTTTGGAGTAAGGCAGTTAACTGGAATATATCTTGAGAGTGATTTAAGCTCACAACACAGGTCAGCTCCATGAATGTCACGCAAGTTGTCATGGGACAGCTGTTTTTCTAGTCCATCACACTGCTCTCTAAGGTTTTCTTGGGTAAGATCCTTTATTTGTTGTACATTGTAGAGTAATCCAAATACGTTGCTGTGTTCTCTTAACTGTAACAAGCCATCTTCACAGATTGTATAGCAGCATCAAGGATCTGATAAAAGAAGGCGACCTTAAATAATTGTTTAGGATTAGAGATGAGCGAGCACTAAAATGCTCGGGTACTCGTTATTCGAGACAAACTTTTCCCGATGCTCGAGTGCTCGTCTCGAATAACGAGCCCCATTGAAGTCAATGCGAGACTCAAGCATTTTTCAAGGGGACCAAGGCTCTGCACAGGGAAGCAAACACCTGGGAACCTCAGAAAAGGATGGAAACACCATGGAAATGGACAGGAAACAGCAGGGGCAGCATGCATGGATGCCTCTGAGGCTGCTGAATCGCACCATTATGCCAAAATTATGGGCAACAGCATGGCCATGACAGAGTGACCGAATGAGGCTAGATAGCATCTAAAACATCCAATAATTGACCCTGACACTATAGGGGACGGCATGCAGAGGCAGCGGCAGCAGTGGCAGGCTAGAGAGTCTCATGGCGACATACACTAAATGGACTCAGGTTTCACCAAAGGAGGTGAAATGATTTCCTATGTGAACAAAAGGTTGACGGTATATTTAGTCGATAACACAGCATGGTGTCGACATAGTGACCAAGTTCCATAACGTATCTGGTGAAACACCCGAAGAATGAGCCTGACACAGCTCTTTTGATAAGGGGACGACATGTGGAGGCAGCCATGGAGACGACTTCCATGATTAAGAGCGACAGTATGGGGCATTCATATTGCGCTGCTATGATTGCAACTTCAGGTCTCCAGCATGGCGGCGACAGATGGGCCGAGTTCCACTATGTATCTGGTGAAACACCTGAAAATTCTGCCTGACACAGCTCGTTTGATAAGGGGATGATGTGCTGCATATCCTCTCGTGCTCCAGCGTCTAGGGTATAGAGAGTTGAAATGAGACATTGGTGGACGCTGTGGAGGATCTTGGAGGCAAAATGGACAGGAAAAAGCAGGGGCAGTATGCATGGATGCCTCTGAGGCTGCCTAATCTTGGGATGGAGCTGGCGGTCCACTGCCAGGCGAGCTTTCGCCTGTCCAAGCCCCTGTCTCTCGGCTCCTCCCCACCCAAAATAGGCCTGGGGGCCAGAAGCGTTTACTTTGAAAAAATTATAATTTTCAAAGCAGGCCGGGTCATTTGAATATTTCACCTAGGAATAATGGAATAGCATAGTGGTTCTATTTTTAATTGTTTTTACGGAAATGGTTCCATGATTAAGAGCGACAGTATGGGGCATCCATATTGCACTGCTATGATTGCAACTTCAGGTCTCCAGCATGGCGGCGACAGATGGGCCGCGTTCCACTATGTATCTGGTGAAACACCTGAAAATTCTGCCTGACACAGCTCGTTTGATAAGGGGACGATGTATGGAGGCAGTGAACTAGTAGTAGATTAAAGGTGCTGCAGTTAAAACTATGTTAGTTGGATCTTGAGATGGAGCTGGCGCTCCGCTGCCAGGCGAGCTTTCGCCAATCCAAGCCCCTGTCTCTAGGCTACTCCCCAAACAGCACTTCTAAGAACCTTTTGTATAAGATCAAGTGTAGTAGTGTTCTTATAAGTTTAGGATATGGCGGGTGAGGGGAATGTAAACAGATGCGCAAGAAGCGCTGAAATAATATTGGTAAATGATAAAAGTTTGCCAGTATATTTTGTGGATTACACAGCAGGGTGGCGACAAAGTTAACAAGTTTGATGTGGAGGCCATGAAAACAACCCAAAATTCTGCCCGACACAGCTCGTTTGATAAGGGGACCATGTATCGAGGCAGTGAACTAGTAGTAGATTAAAGGTGCTGCAGTTAAAACTATGTTAGTTGGATCTTGAGATGGAGCTGGCGCTCCGCTGCCAGGCGAGCTTTCGCCAATCCAAGCCCCTGTCTCTAGGCTACTCCCCAAACAGCACTTCTAAGAACCTTTTGTATAAGATCAAGTGTAGTAGCGTTCTTATAAGTTTAGGATATGGCGGGTGAGGGGAATGTAAACAGATGCGCAAGAAGCGCTGAAATAATATTGGTAAATGATAAAAGTTTGCCAGTATATTTTGTGGATTACACAGCAGGGTGGCGACAAAGTTAACAAGTTTGATGTGGAATCCATGAAAACAACCCAAAATTCTGCCTGACACAGTTCGTTTGATAAGGAGACCATGTATGGAGGCAGTGAACTAGTAGTAGATTAAAGGTGCTGCAGTTAAAACTATGTTAGTTGGATCTTGAGATGGAGCTGGCGCTCAGCTGCCAGGCGAGCTTTCGCCAATCCAAGCTCCTGTCTCTAGGCTACTCCCCAAACAGCACTTCTAAGAACCTTTTGTATAAGATCAAGTGTAGTAGCATTCTTATAAGTTTAGGATATGGCGGGTGAGGGGAATGTAAACAGATGCGCAAGAAGTGCTGAAATAATATTGGTAAATGATAAAAGTTTGCCAGTATATTTTGTGGATTACACAGCAGGGTGGCGACAAAGTTAACAAGTTTGATGTGGAAGCCATGAAAACAACCCAAAATTCTGCCCGACACAGCTCGTTTGATAAGGGGACGATGTATGGAGGCAGTGAACTAGTAGTAGATTAAAGGTGCTGCAGTTAAAACTATGTTAGTTGGATTTTGAGATGCAGCTGGCGCTCCGCAGCCAGGCGAGCTTTCGCCAATCCAAGCCCCTGTCTCTAGGCTACTCCCCAAACAGCACTTCTAAGAACCTTTTGTATAAGATCAAGTGTAGTAGCGTTCTTATAAGTTTAGGATATGGCGGGTGAGGGGAATGTAAACAGATGCGCAAGAAGCGCTGAAATAATATTGGTAAATGATAAAAGTTTGCCAGTATATTTTGTGGATTACACAGCAGGGTGGCGACAAAGTTAACAAGTTTGATGTGGAAGCCATGAAAACAACCCAAAATTCTGCCCGACAGAGCTCGTTTGATAAGGGGACGATGTATGGAGGCAGTGAACTAGTAGTAGATTAAAGGTGCTGCAGTTAAAACTATGTTAGTTGGATCTTGAGATGGAGCTGGCGCTCCGCAGCCAGGCGAGCTTTCGCCAATCCAAGCCCCTGTCTCTAGGCTACTCCCCAAACAGCACTTCTAAGAACCTTTTGTATAAGATCAAGTGTAATAGCGTTCTTATAAGTTTAGGATATGGCGGGTGAGGGGAATGTAAACAGATGCGCAAGAAGCGCTGAAATAATATTGGTAAATGATAAAAGTTTGCCAGTATATTTTGTGGATTACACAGCAGGGTGGCGACAAAGTTAACAAGTTTGATGTGGAATCCATGAAAACAACCCAAAATTCTGCCTGACACAGTTCGTTTGATAAGGAGACCATGTATGGAGGCAGCTATATGGACGACTTTTGGAGGCAGCTATGGCGATGACGTGTGGAGGTAGCAATGGAGACAACGTGTGGAGCCAGCTAAAAAGACGACATGTGGAGGCTGCTATGGAGACAATTTAATTTGGATAGTGCCTGTATGTGGCAGTCCAAAAAAGTTTTCAAACCAGAGGAGCAGGTAGGTGGTCCTCCAGAAAAATTAAATAAATTGAGTGCCTGTATGTGGCAGTCCAAAAAAGTTTTCAAACCAGAGGAGCAGGTAGGTGGTCCTCCAGAAAAATTAAATAGATTTAGTGCCTGTATGTGGCACTCCCAAAAATTGCTTAAAAAAGAGGACCGGGTAGGTGGCCCTCCAGAAAAATTAAATACATAGAGTACTATAGCTAGAGCCAGTTGGCCCTGGCAAAAGATAGCCAGTTTCCTATGCTTTAGTGTACAAAGAGGAGGAGAAGGAGGAAAATGAGGAGGAGGAGTGCATACATTATTCAGGTTGAGCTTCTTTCACCTGTTGGAGAATGAAAATCCAGAGAAATCCAGGCTTTATTCATCTTGATAAGCGTCAGCCTGTCAGCGCTGTCAGTCGACAGGTGTGTACGCTTATCGGTGATGATGCCACCAGCTGCACTGAAAACCCGCTCGGACAACACGCTAGCGGCAGGGCAGGCAAGAACCTTCAAGGCGTACAGCGCCAGTTCGTGCCACATGTCCAGCTTTGAAACCCAGTAGTTGTAGGGAGCTGTGTGATCATTTAGGACGATGGTATGGTCAGCTACGTACTCCCTCACCATCTTTCTGTAAAGATCAGCCCTACTCTGCCGAGACTGGGGACAGGTGACAGTGTCTTGCTGGGGTGACATAAAACTGGCAAAGGCCTTGTAAAGCGTACCCCTGCCAGTGCTGGACAAGCTGCCTGCTCGCCTACTCTCCCTCGCTACTTGTCCCGCAGAAGTACGCCCTCTGCCGCTAGCGCTGACAGAAGGGAAATACTGTTTCAGCTTGTGCACCAGGGCCTGCTGGTATTCATGCATTCTCACACTCCTTTCCTCTCCAGGGATGAGAGTGGAAAGATTTTGCTTGTACCGTGGGTCCAGGAGAGTGAATACCCAGTAATCGGTGCTGGAATAAATTCTTTGAACGTGAGGGTCACGGGATAGGCAGCCTAGCATGAAATCTGCCATATGCGCCAGAGTCCCAACGCGCAAAAATTCACTCCCCTCACTGGCCTGACTGCCCATTTCCTCCTCCTCCAACTCCTCCAACTCCTCTTCTTCTACCCATACACGCTGAACAGTGAAGGACTGAACAATGGTACCCTCTTCTGTCTTGCCAACATTCTCCTCCTCTTCCTCTTCATCCTCCTCCACCTCCTCCGTTATGCGCCGAGAAACAGACCTAAGGGTGCTTTGGCTATCAACAAGGGAATCTTCTTCCCCCGTCTCTTGTGACGAGCGAAAAGCTTCCGACTTCATGCTGACCAGAGAGTTTTTCAACAGGCCAAGCAGCGGGATGGTGAGGCTGATGATGGCGGCATCGCCACTGACCATCTGTGTTGACTCCTCAAAGTTACTCAGCACCTGACAGATATCAGACATCCACGTCCACTCCTCATTGTAGACTTGAGGAAGCTGACTGACCTGACTACCAGTTCTGGTGGAAGTTGACATCTGGCAGTCTACAATCGCTCTGCGCTGCTGGTAAAATCTGGATAACATGGTTAGTGTTGAATTCCACCTCGTGGGCACGTCGCACAACAGTCGGTGAGCGGGCAGTTGGAGGCGGCGCTGGGCTGCCCTGAGAGTGGCAGCATCTGTGCTGGACTTCCTGAAATGCGCACAGATGCGGCGCACCTTTGTGAGAAAATCAGACAGATTGGGGTATGTCTTGAGGAAACGCTGAACTATATGATTTAACACATGGGCCAGGCATGGCACATGTGTCAGTCTGCCGAGTTGCAGAGCCGCCACCAGGTTACGGCCGTTGTCACACACAACCATGCCTGGCTTCAGGTTCAGCGGTGCCAGCCACAGATCAGTCTGCGCCGTGATGCCCTGTAATAGCTCTTGGGCGGTGTGCCTTTTATCGCCTAGGCTCAGCAGTTTGAGCACCGCCTGCTGTCGCTTAGCAATGGCACTGCTGCTGTGCCTAGAGCTACCGACTGATGGCGCCATGCCCACGGATGGTAATTTGGAGGAGGAGGAGGTGGAGGTGGAGGAGGGGTGGGAGGAGGAGGCATAGTAGGCCTTTGAGACCTGGACCGAGGTAGGCCCCGCAATCCTCGGCGTTGGCAGTATATGAGCAACCCCAGGGTCAGACTCGGTCCCAGCCTCCACCGAGTTAACCGAATGTGCCGTCAGCGATATATAGTGGCCCTGCCCGGCAGCACTCGTCCATGTGTCCGTGGTCAGGTGGACCTTGTCAGAAACGGCGTTGGTCAGGGCACGGATGATGTTCTCTGACACGTGCTTGTGCAGGACTGGGACGGCACATCAGGAAAAGTAGTGGCGGCTGGGGACCGAATACCGAGGGGCGGCCGCCGCCATGATGTTTCGAAAGGCCTCGGTCTCTACCAGCCTATAGGGCAGCATCTCCAGGCTAAGCAACTTGGAGATGTGGACGTTGAGGGCTTGGACGTGTGGGTGGGTTGCGCTATACTTCCTTTTGCGCTCCAGTGTCTGGGGTATGGAGAGCTGAACGCTGGTGGATGCTGTGGAGGATCCTGGAGGCGAAGATGGGGTTTTCGCACGGGAGGTGTTTGGGCCGTGGTCCTGGGCAGGGGGCTGACTAGCAGATGACACAGGGGAAGGAGCAGTGGTGTGCCCGGCCGGAGGTGAACGGGCTTGGTGCCATTGAGTGGGGTGTTTAGCATTCATATGCCTGCGCATACTGGTGGTAGTTAAGCTAGTAGTGGTGGAACCCCTGCTGATCCTGGTTTGGCAAAGGTTGCACACCACAGTCCGTCGGTCATCCGGTGTTTCTTTAAAGAACCTCCAGACTTCTGAAAATCTAGCCCTCGCCACGGGAGCTTGACTACGGGCAACATTTGGCGCTGATGCACCAGCTCTGGCCCTGCCTCTCCGTCTGGCCCCACCACTGCCTCTTCCAACCTGTTCTGGTCAAGGACTCTCCTCCGTCTCTGAAGCACTGTGTTCACCCGGCCTATCAACCCAGCTTGGGTCTGTCACCTCATCATCCTCCGATCCCTCAGTCTGCTCCCCCCTCGGACTTCCTGTCCTGACAACAACTTCACCACTGTCTGACAACCGTGTCTCCTCATCGTCCGACACCTCTTTACACACTTCTTCCACTACGTCAATAATGTCATCATCACCCACAGACTGCGACTGGTGGAAAACCTGGGCATCGGAAAATTGCTCAGCAGCAACCGGACAAGTGGTTTGTGACTGTGGGAAGGGTCCAGAAAACAGTTCCTCAGAGTATGCCGCTTCAAATGCCTAATTTTGCTGGGAGGGGGCAGACTGGGGGGAAGGAGGCTGAGGTGGAGGAGCTGGAGGAGTGCCGATTTCGGTGACATGGGTGGACTGCGTGGAAGACTGACTGGTGGACAAATGGCTAGAAGCATTGTCCGCAATCCACGACATCACCTCTTCGCACTGTTCTGGCCTCAACAGTGCTCTACCACGAGTCCCAGTAACTTGAGACATGAGTGTAGCTCTGCGGCGTTCCCCTGCTCCCTCATCAGCAGGTGGTGTCTCACCCCGCCCAGGACCACGGCCTCTGACCCCTGCAGTAATTGGACGCCCACGTCCACGCCCTCGTCCTCTACCCCTAGCCCTCGGGTTAAACATTTTCCAAATTAAAGTGTAAACTTTTAATTTTTTTTTTTTTGTGTTTATTTTTTTATTTTTTTTAATTTTTTTTTTAACCAAAACGATGCTATCCTATTGCTATGGCTAGTTTCTAACCTACACTGACAGCACACAACTGGATTTTGTGCTTTGCAAGATGAGTTTGAGCTATAAAATGAAATACAGCTAAAAAAAAAAAAAATCAGCAGACTCTGCCTAATTCTACTCAAACCCCTAATAAATTGTCCCACTTTGGTGTTTGAGGTGGATATGTGTGTCACTAAGAGCTAAACACAACGGTCGCAGGTCTCCCAGCAAATTCCTCACAATATGGTACTAGCTGCACTACTAGTGCCAGCAAGCCCAGCCACAAGCAAACCAAAAAAAGGAAAATATAACGCTATTGTAGGCCTAAGTAAGCCGTTGGGGTTCTCCTATGGCTATTTTGTAGCCGACACTGAAAGCACACTGCTTTGCAAGATGAGTTTGAGCTATAAAATGAAATAAAGGTAAAAAAAAATAAATAAATCAGCAGACTCTGCCTAATTCTAATCAAACCCCTAATAAATTGTCCCACTTCGGTGTTTGAGGTGGATATGCGTGTCACTAAGAGCTAAACACACCGGTCGCAGGTCTCCCAGCAAATTCCTCACAATATGGTACTAGCTGCACTACTAATGCCAGCAAGCCCAGCCACAAGCAAACAAAAAAGGAAAATATAATGCTATTGTAGGCCTAAGTAAGCCGTTGGGGTTCTCCTATGGCTATTTTGTAGCCGACACTGAAAGCACACTGCTTTGCAAGATGAGTTTGAGCTATAAAATGAAATAAAGGTAAAAAAAAATAAATAAATCAGCAGACTCTGCCTAATTCTAATCAAACCCCTAATAAATTGTCCCACTTCGGTGTTTGAGGTGGATATGTGTGTCACTAAGAGCTAAACACAACGGTAGCAGGTCCCCCTGAAAATTCCTCACAATATGGTACTAGCTGCACTACTAGTGCCAGCAAGCCCAGCCACAAGCAAATAAAAAAAAAATGTATAACGTTATTGTAGCCCTAAGAAGGGCTGTTGGGTTCTTGTAGAATCACTCCTGCCTAACACTATTCTAATAGAACACCCTAACGCTTTCCCTGACCAGCAGCAGCTCTCTCCGTAGCGGCATCCAGACAGAGAATGATCCGAGCAGCGCGGGCAGGGGCTAGTCTATTCCAGGGTCACCTGATCTGGCCAGCCAACCACTGCTATCGACGTGTAAGAGTACCACGTCATGCTGGGTGGAGTGCAGAGTCTTCTGGCTTGTGATTGGCTCTGTTTCTGGCCGCCAAAAAGCAAAACGGCGGGAGATGCCATTTTCTCGAGCGGGTGAAGTATTCGACCGAGCAACGAGCAGTTTCGAGTACGCTAATGCTCGAACGAGCATCAAGCTCGTGGTGTGGGTGGAAATTCAAAGCCAAGAGAGCTTTGAGAAAATTATTTTAGGTGTAATTTATAGACCCCCTAACATCTCTGATGAAATAGAGGGTCACCTATATAAACAGATGGAGCGGGCTACACAGGAGGGGACCGTAGTGATAATGGGAGACTTTAACTTTCCAAATATAAATTGGGGTCAGGGCTCGTCTTTATCTGTGAAGGGGAGACATTTTATGAACATTCTTCAGGATAATTTTATGGTGCAGCTTGTAGAAGATCCCACAAGAGGTGACGCATTGTTGGACCTTGTGATTTCTAACAATGTGGAGATTGTCCAAAATGTCAGTATCCGGGAACCCCTTGGGAACAGCGATCATAATATAATTATTTTCCTCTTAAACTTTAAAAAACAGAAACAGGTGGGGAAATCGAAAACTTTGAATTTTAAGAGGGCTAATTTCCAAAAATTCAGGGCTGCAATACAGGATACAGACTGGGATCAGATACTGTCACATGGTGATACTAATGTTAAATGGGAGAAATTCAAATCTATCCTGGGTTTTTATACTTCTAAATTTATTCCAATAGGTAACAAGTATAGACGGGCTAGATTACATTCCTCGTGGCTTACAGCTACAGTTAAAAGGGCAATTAATGAGAAAAAGAGGGCATTTAAAAAATATAAATCTGACGGGTCACCTGAGGCTTTCAATACTTACAAAAAACTTACCAAAATCTGTTAAAAGGAAATCAAATCAGCCAAAATACAAAATGAAAGACAGGTGGCTGAAGATAGCAAAACAAATCCCAAGAAATTTTTTAGGTATATCAATGCAAAAAAAAAATGGGTCACAACAGGTTGGACCCCTTTATTCTGAAAATGGGGCATCGGTGACTGGAGACCAAGAGAAGGCGGAGATACTTAATAGGTTTTTTAGCTCCGTTTATACAATAGAAGAGAGAACTTCTGACTTGGGTGGTGCTAGTGCGGGTCATGCACCCTGTAATATAGTAGACTGGCTGAATGTAGGCATTATCCAATCTAAGCTCAATAAAATCAATATGTACAAATCTCCTGGACCAGATGGGTTACACCCCAGAGTTCTTAAAGAACTCAGTTCTGTTATTGCTGTACCGCTGTCTAAAATCTTCAGGGATTCCATAATGTCTGGTGTGGTGCCAAGTGACTGGCGCAAGGCAAATGTGGTGCCAATATATAAAAAGGGCTCTAGAACTTCGCCAGGCAATTACAGGCCTGTAAGCTTAACTTCCATTGTGGGGAAAGTATTGGAAGGGTTAGTAAAAGACTATATACTGGAGTATGTGACATCAAATAGAATAATAAGTGATAACCAGCATGGGTTTACTAAGAATAGAAGTTGTCAAACTAACCTTATCTGCTTCTATGAAGAGGTGAGCAGGTGCCTGGATGGAGGAGCAGCTGTGGATATTGTGTTCTTGGACTTTGCAAAGGCATTTGACCCTGTCCCTCATAGACGCCTGATGGGTAAAATTAGGGCTATTGGTTTGGCAGAAATCATTTGCAATTGGATTGAAAACTGGCTGAAGGATCGTATCCAGAGAGTTGTGGTCAATGATTCCTACTCGGAATGGTCACCAGTTATGAGTGGTGTACCTCAGGGTTCTGTGCTTGGCCCACTACTATTTAATATATTTATTAATGATATAGAGGTAGGAATTAATAGCACTGTGTCTATTTTTGCACTGTGTAGTGTAATACAGTCTATGGAGGATGTTCATAGGCTGCAGGGTGACTTGGACAAACTGAATGTTTGGTCATCCACTTGGCAAATGAGGTTTAATGTGGACAAATGTAATGTTATGCACCTGGGGGCCAATAATCCAAAGGCAAAATATGTCCTTGGGGGAGTAAATCTGGGAGAGTCCCTTGTTGAGAAGGACCTGGGGGTACTAATAGATCATAAATTGTATAACAGCATGCAATGTCAATCAGCTGCCTCTAAAGCTAGTAGGATCATGTCATGTATCAAAAGTGGAATGGACTCTCGTGATAGGGATGTAATATTACCACTATACAAGGCACTGGTTCGGCCACACCTGGAATATGCTGTCCAGTTCTGGGCACCGGTCCATAAAAAGGATGCCCTGGAGCTGGAGAGGGTTCAACGTAGAGCCACAAAACTGATAAGGGGTATGGAGGGTCTTAGTTATGAGGAAAGATTAAAACAACTAGATTTATTTAGTCTGGAAAAGAGACGACTACGAGGGGACATGATTAATTTATATAAATATATGAATGGTCCATACAAAAAATATGGTGGTAAGTTGTTCCAGATTAAATCAAATCAAAAGACGAGGGGGCACTGTCTCTGTTTGGAGAAACCAAGGTTTAATCACCGTAGGCGACAGGGCTTTTTTACTATGAGAACTATAAATCTGTGGAATAGCCTGCCTCTGTCAGGTTCGCTAGGGAGAATGCTGGGACTTCTGGTGGTGGCAGCAGCGTTCTCCGAACCCCGGCGCGTGTCCGCGCAATCTCCACCTCTCGTCCTGGGCAGCGGCTGCTAAGATCTTGCGCTGTCTAGGAGTGGCTGGGACTTTGAACCTCTGCTTGGTGCCTGTTGTTCTGCACCGTTAGGGGTTAATTCCCAGATGCTGTCCAGCTCCTATCAGGTTCTGGAGGTGGAGTTCTGGCTGCATAAATTGCAGCTTCACTAGTCACCTGTGCCAGTGTTTGAAATCTCTTTCTCCACTTGCTTGCTGCACTAGGTTGTATTGCTCTGTATCTGTATTGTTGTTACCTCGGCTAGTTTTTGACATTGACTATTTGCTTACTGACTTTGCTATTGACGTACCCTCCCGTTGTGACTCCGGCTAGTTTACTATTCTTTTGTGTTTTATGTTCGTCAGTCTGTTTGTATTTCCCTTCCCGCACTTAAACCAGAGTATTCCGAGTCTTCAAGTAGTCGCCCCACGGTTTAGCGTGGGGGGGCTATAGGAAGGGACAGAGGCTGGGGCAAGCTCAGGGCACACTATCCCCTGTCTTTTGTGTACCCAATCCTAACAGAAACACTGGCCACTCACAGGTCTGCATCCTGTATCCGACCTGCTACATTCTCTCCTTCCATGGAGCCTTTGTCAGCTGTGGTCGCTCAGGTCCAGACCCTAACTCAGCTTGTTCAGGATCTAGCTTCCCGTCTCCAAATTCAGGAATCTATGCAGGTTCCACAACAGACATCACCGCAGGATCCACTGCCACCCATGCCTGAACCTAAGGTTCCTCTCCCTGACGTGTTTTTTGGTGACCGTAAGAAATTTTTTTCATTTCGGGAGGGCTGTAAACTTTACTTTTCTTTACGCCCTCGTTCATCGGGCACAGAGATTCAAAGGGTGGGCGTGGTAATTTCCCTGTTGCGTGGGGATCCGCAAAATTGGGCTTTTTCTCTCCCACCTGACTCTCCATCCCGTTCTTCTCTTGACGCTTTTTTTTCTGCTTTAGGCCAGATTTATGACGAACCTGACCGCCGAGCACTTGCAGTTTCCCACCTTAGATCTCTGTGTCAGGGAGAACGGACAGCAGAAGATTATTGTGCCCAGTTCAGACAGTATGTGACTGACTCGCAATGGAATGACTGCGCCCTAAAGGACCAATTTATGTCCGGACTGTCAGACCGAGTACAGGACTTAGTCTTAGCTTATGCCGAGCCTCAGACATTAGATGATGCCATGACTCTGGTCATCCGAGTTGATCGTCGCCTAAGATCCAGGCGATCACCTCGGGTGTCCTCTGACTGTCAGCCAGCGGCCAATCTGTCTCCGGGTAGTCCAGAATTGGAATCCATGGAGCTGGATAGCATCTCTCCTGCACAGCGGAAGCAACATCGAATGAGACATCATCTTTGTTTCTACTGTGGAAGTCCTGATCATCAGGTCAACACCTGTTCCAAGAGGCAGCAGCAGGAAAACTTCCGCTCCTAAGCAGTAGTCGGGGGGACTGCTTAGGAGCTCAGGTACTCCCAATTGTGTCTAGAATGTATTTACCTTGTACTATTAAGTTTCAGTCTGTTTCCTGCACTGGTCGCGCCTTTTTGGATTCAGGTGCTGCGTCTAATTTAATTGATTATAGTTTTGTCTCTCAGTTTCGCATGTCATTGATTCCATTGTCCACTCCTATCCAGATGTCGGGTGCGGATTTGACCCCTCTACAGGCAGGGTTGATTAAATTCCGAACCCCGCAGATAAAACTTATGGTAGGAGCTATGCATGTAGAATGGTGTTCTTTCCTAGTTATGGAAAACCTGTCTGAAAATGTCATTCTTGGTCTACCCTGGCTCCGGATCCATAATCCGGTAATTAATTGGGAAACTCTGGAGCTGGTTCATTGGGGTCCTCACTGTAAGGATCACCTGTCCAGAGTTTCATTATGTACAGTAGTGGTGGAAGATCAGAGTCTTCCAGGTTTTCTCTCTGATTACTCAGATGTGTTTTCAAAACCCTTATCCCAAGTACTTCCTCCTCACAGGGAGTTTGATTGTAAAATTGACCTTCTTCCTGATGCTAGATTGCCAAAGGGTCGTATATATAACCTGTCGGTACCTGAACGGGAGGCATTGAAGAGTTATATTGATGAGAGTTTGGCAATCGGACATATCCGTCCTTCTGAGTCGCCCACTGGGGCCGGGTTCTTTTTTGTTGAGAAAAAAGACGGTGGTTTACGGCCGTGTATTGATTATCGAGAATTAAACAAGATAACGGTAAAAAACTCAGGTCCTCTCCCCTTGATCCCGGATCTCTTAAATCAGGTTTCTGGGGCCCAAGTTTTCTCTAAATTAGATCTCAGAGGGGCTTATAACCTGATTCGGATCCGGGAAGGGGATGAGTGGAAAACCGCATTTAATACACCTTTGGGACACTTTGAATACCTGGTTATGCCCTTTGGTTTGAGTAATGCCCCAGCGGTTTTTCAAGGGTTTATGAACTCCATCTTTCATGATTACATCGGTGTGTTTATGGTGGTTTATCTAGACGATATTTTGATTTTCTCTCCTGATATGGTTTCTCACCAGCAACACCTCCGCCAAGTACTTACCAGGTTGCGCAAAAACCACCTCTTCGCTAAGCTGGAAAAGTGTGTTTTTTGCGTCCAGAAAGTTTCCTTCTTAGGTTATGTTGTGACTCCCTCTGATGTACAGATGGATCCGAGTAAGGTTCAGGCGCTCACGGACTGGGTTCGGCCTACCAATCTTAAGGCCCTACAACGTTTTTTAGGTTTCGCTAACTATTATCGGAACTTTATAAAGAACTTTTCCGTGATCGCCAAACCCCTCACGGATCTAACCCGTAAGGGTGCTGATCCGAACAATTGGTCCCCTGCTGCTTGCTCAGCGTTTGAAACTTTAAAAGCGGCATTCTCGTCAGCCCCAGTCTTGGTTCAACCTGACCTCTCTCTACCATTTGTTGTGGAGGTGGATGCCTCCGAGGTAGGAGTTGGTGCAGTGTTGTCTCAGGGGTCCTCCACTCTCACCAGACTTAGGCCCTGTGCATATTTCTCTAGAAAGTTTTCCTCTTGTGAGAGGAATTATGATATTGGTAATCGAGAGCTCCTTGCCATTAAGTGGGCATTTGAAGTCTGGCGACACTTTTTGGAGGGAGCTCTTCATCCGATCACTGTGCTCACGGATCATAAGAACTTAGTATATTTGGATACTGCTAAACGTTTGAACTCACGTCAGGCTAGGTGGGCCTTGTTTTTCTCTCGCTTCAATTTTGTGGTCACCTACCGACCTGGGTCAAAAAATGTGAAGGCTGATGCCTTGTCCCGTAGCTTCGGGACTCCTGAGCTTCCAGAGGCTACTGACAGTAATATTTTGTCTCCAGGGGTAGTGCTGGCAGCTGTCTCCTCCCACCTCTCCTCTCAAATTTTAGCAGGACAAAGATCTGCACCTAAAGACCTTCCGGAAGGCAAATTATTTGTTCCTCTTTCTTGTCGTTTGAGAGTGTTGGAGGAGACGCATTGCTCGGTGTTGGCAGGTCATCCGGGAATGCGGAGTACCTTGGATCTCTTGAAGAGAAGTTACTGGTGGCCTCACATGACTAAGGATGTGCACGCATTTGTCCAAGCCTGTCAGGTCTGTGCGCGAGGAAAGACTCCCAGGAGACGTCCTGAGGGGCCTCTTCTTCCGCTTCCAGTTCCCACCAGGCCGTGGTCTAAAGTGTCTATGGACTTTGTCACTGATCTGCCAGCGTCTCAAGGCTGTACAGTGGTTTGGGTAGTAGTGGACCGTTTCTCTAAAATGGGACACTTTGTTCCGTTAAAAAAGTTACCTTCAGCTGAAGAATTAGCTGAATTGTTTATACAGAATATTGTACGCCTCCATGGTATACCAGATGATATTGTGTCAGATAGGGGCGTACAATTTGTTTCCAAATTTTGCCGAGCATTTTGTTCTAGACTGGAAGTTAATTTATCGTTCTCGTCGGCGTTTCACCCTGAGTCTAATGGTCAGTCCGAGAGAATGAATCAGGAGATGATTCAATATCTGCGACTCTTTGTCTCGGACAGTCAGGACCAGTGGGTGAAATTCCTTCCGTTGGCAGAATTTGCTATTAATAACCACAGTAGTTCGTCCACACAGGTATCTCCGTTTTTCTGCAATTATGGTTTTCATCCTCGTTTCTCTTTTTCATCTGTGCCTGTCTCTAATATTCCTCGAGCGGAAGCTATTACATCCAAGTTGCGCTCACTCTGGTCACAGGTTCGGGGGAATATTCAGAGGGCACAAAATTCTATGGTCCAACAAACTGAAAGAAGGCGCACTAACTCCGATACGTTTGTGGTGGGGGATAAAGTGTGGTTATCCACGAAAAACCTTAAATTGAAGGTCCCCTCTTTGAAGTTTGCGCCCAGGTTTGTGGGTCCGTTTGTTGTTACGCATATTGTTAACCCGGTTTCCTTCAAGATTACACTTCCAGCAGGGTGGCGGGTCCATAACACCTTCCATAAGAGTCTTCTGAAGCGCTATGTTGAGCCTGTTTTGCCTCTTTCTGACCCTCCTTCTCCATCTATTGTGGAGGGGAATCTGGAATTTGAGGTAGAAAAAATTGTGAATTCCAGATGGGTAGGTAACTCCCTGCAGTACCTGGTCCATTGGAAAGGTTTTGGTCCTGAGGATAGGTCTTGGGTTCCGGCTAGAGATGTTCATGCTCCACGGTTACTCAGGTTGTTTCATCAGACCTACCCTCAGAAGCCATCTTTAAGATCTAGGGGTCCGAAGGCCCCCCGTCAGGGGGGGGGGTACTGTCAGGTTCGCTAGGGAGAATGCTGGGACTTCTGGTGGTGGCAGCAGCGTTCTCCGAACCCCGGCGCGTGTCCGCGCAAACTCCACCTCTCGTCCTGGGCAGCGGCTGCTAAGATCTTGCGCTGTCTAGGAGTGGCTGGGACTTTGAACCTCTGCTTGGTGCCTGTTGTTCTGCACCGTTAGGGGTTAATTCCCAGATGCTGTCCAGCTCCTATCAGGTTCTGGAGGTGGAGTTCTGGCTGCATAAATTGCAGCTTCACTAGTCACCTGTGCCAGTGTTTGAAATCTCTTTCTCCACTTGCTTGCTGCACTAGGTTGTATTGCTCTGTATCTGTATTGTTGTTACCTCGGCTAGTTTTTGACATTGACTATTTGCTTACTGACTTTGCTATTGACGTACCCTCCCGTTGTGACTCCGGCTAGTTTACTATTCTTTTGTGTTTTATGTTCGTCAGTCTGTTTGTATTTCCCTTCCCGCACTTAAACCAGAGTATTCCGAGTCTTCAAGTAGTCGCCCCACGGTTTAGCGTGGGGGGGCTATAGGAAGGGACAGAGGCTGGGGCAAGCTCAGGGCACACTATCCCCTGTCTTTTGTGTACCCAATCCTAACAGCCTCAGGCGCTGGTCACAGCAGGGACAGCGGAGAGCTTCAAGAAGGGCCTAGATGCCTTTTTACACCTAAATAACATTGATTGTTATGCTATATAGGATTGTTTCCCCTAAATCCCTTCCTCATCCAATCCCTACCCTTCCTCGGTTGAACTTGATGGACAAGTGTCTTTTTTCAACCGTATAAACTATGAAACTATGAGTATGTCCGCTCATCTCTATTTAGGATCTCTATTTTGTTCATATTGTGATTCATAATCAAAGTGTCTCTCCTGCGACGTGCTCTACCTTCATTCACAGTTGGAAAGTTTGCTTCAATTTCCAATCCTGCTGCAAGACTCTGTGCACTACTAATAAGATTTTCAAAGTGTTCATCTGAACGGTAACTTTGCAGGTATGCTTTAGTTTTCTCTAATTGCTGCATTGCACCTGAAATATCAAAATCAATCTGTTGGAGTTTTTTACTGGTAATATTAATTTCAAATAGAACATAATACCAGAGAACTAATCCACACAAAAAAATTGAAATTGCAATTTTTTTTCTGGATTCCCCTAGCTTATGCAACTGTTTTTGAATGAGCAGCTCTTTCTAGAGTTTTGTCCTCCATAATGTCTGAAAGGGCATCATCTATCTTAGAAATTTGGTTTCTGACAGCTTTCACCGAATCTAAACGGCTCTCCCATCTGGTACTACTTAATGGTTTTAATGAAAGAGGTTGGTCTGAAGCTCCAAGGTTCTCTTTACGGATGTCCCAGCGATGTGTGGAAACAGAGAAAAAGTTATAAAGACTCTGAATTATGTTGAAAAACTCCACAGCTTTAACACAGGCAGATGCTGCATCAACTAACAACTAAGTTTAAAGTGTGAGCATTGCAAGGTACATAGAAAGCCCGTGGGTTTATTTGTCGCACACGAGCTTGTACCCCATTTATTCTACCTTTCATGTTGGAGCCATTGTCGTAACCTTGGCCACGCATATCCTCAATATCAATACCGTTTTCTTGAATACATTGCAAGAGTACTTTTGTCATGCCTGCTCCTGTTGAGTCATCTATTTCAATGAACCCTGAAAAATGTTCTTTTATTGTTACATCAGGTTTTTCAATTCCACAGCTCTCCTTGACTGTAACAAAACGGACCATCAAAGTGCAGTCCAAAATGACAGAATAATATTTAGCAGCAGATAATTGTGCCAGAATCGTGTCCTTGATTTTTGTAGCTAGTAACTGGATGATCTCATTTTGAGTGCCACTTCCAAGGTAGTGAGTGTAAGTGGTATGGCTGGTTATCCGTTTGATGTGCTTTTCTAGAACGGAATCAAACTCTGCTATTGCCTCTACAAATTTGAGAAAGTTGCCATTGTTTGGGTCATACAGTTTTTGAGTTTTCCCACTAAATGCCATGTTTTGAACAGCCATTGTTCTAATAATTATTAATCTTTTTAAAACATTCTGCCAATGGTAAGTTTCAGACTGAATTAGGTCTTTGTTCGTATCTTCAATTGTTAAGTTAAGCCTTAGCCTAGTTTCCAGGTCTTTCCATTTGAGAAAAGTTTTTTGCTGGTATTCCGTCTTTTCATGACTAGCTAGGTTTCTCACAAGATTTTGCCAGTCATTTGTTCCATCAGAGCAAAGAGTAGATACAACTGTTTTTGGTGGGAACAGTTTACAACAAAAACAATATACGGCATTGTTGGAAGTAGAATACATCAACCATTGCCTTTCCGACATCTCTCGGTTAGGTAGTTCCCTGCCATAATGTCTACGGTCAAATCTTCTATTTTGTTTGTCCTTTGGAAATGTAAATGACATTATTTGCTGTGGATCATTCAAAATCAGATATTCTCTCAGCTTCCTACTAACATTTGGCCACAAACCAGGATCGTGTAGTAATACACTGCTAAATGCTGTGTTTAATTCGGACTGTGCTTGTCCCTCTGTCACCTCAGCATCATTGTCACTTCTATCTACTTCAACCTCCACATCAATTTCAAACGTTGGTGCAGTCAATCTACTTTCTGTAGCATCCACACAGTGGCGTAACAACAGCCATAGCAGCCGTAGCTGTTGCTAAGGGGCCCGGGCGGCACAGGGGCCCGGGATGAACAACCAAGACAAAATGTATTTGGCGCTGACCGCCCCTGACATTGCGCCCCATGGTATGGCCATTTCATCTGCAGCCAGGCCCGCCTACTCGGTCCGCGGCCGCCCGTCCTGCTCCAGCCGCGGCCTCCCGTCCTGCTCCAGCCACAGCCGCCCGTCCAGCCACATCGGCCTTCTACTTCCGTGGCTTTGCGGGCACGTAGGCCCGCATGATGCAAAAGCCACCTACCAGCCCGAAGAAACAGCCACCCGCTGGCATGATGCCACAGCAGCCGTTCAGCAAGAAATGTAAGTCCCTATATATGTATGTGCTGAATGTATATGTTGTATGTGTATGTTGTATGTGTGTGTGTATATATGCTGTGTGTATGTGCTGTATATGTGTGTGTATATGCTGTATGTATATGCTGTATGTGTGTGTGTATATGCTGTATGTGTGTATGCTGTATATATATGCTGTGTCTATATGCTGTGTATGTATATGCTGTATGTATATGCTGTATGTGTGTGTGTGTGTATATGCTGTATGTTTGTGTATGTATATGCTGTGTGTGTGTGTGTATGCTTTATGTGTGTGTGTGTATATGCTGTGTGTGTGTGTTTATATGCTGTGTGTGTGTGTATATGATGTGTGTGTGTGTGTATGCTGTATGTATCTATGCTGTGTGTGTATTTGCTGTATGTATCTATGCTGTGTGTGTATATATGCTGTGTGTGTATATATATGCTGTGTGTGTGTATATATGCTGTGTGTGTGTATATATGCTGTGTGTGTGTTGTATATACCCAGTATGTGTGTAAACGCTGTATATACTGTGTGTATGTGTATATGCTATATATATACACTGTATGTGTGCTTATATGCTGTATTTAGACACATGCATATAAATATATTTTTGTATATATTTATTCTATATACTGTATACAGAGTATAAATGTATAAAGTGTATAAATCAGTATCAGTAATCATATATCAGTACATAAATGTGTGCATGTAAGTGTATAGGTATACATATGTATGTGTGTACAAGGATATAAATGTGAGTGTAGAAAGTTATGTGTGTGTATTTAAGTGTATAAATGTGTGTGATTATATAAACGTGTGTATATGTATGAAAGGCAATTGTGGAACAAGTGTTTCCTTCAAAATCAAATTAAATCATTCAGTTCATGTCTTTCACCTGTTAAATTAACAAAACTGCACCTAAAACCACCTCAAAGCTGATTGCGATGAAGTTTTAACTGCAACGTGTGACCGCACCCTAAGGGGGAGGGGGCCCAATGCAGAAATCTGCTATGGGGCCCTGCCTCTCCTAGTTACGCCACTGCATCCACATCAATGTCTGTTACAGATTCAGTGACTGCTTCTCCTGTGTTGTGTTCCTCAGGTGCACATGAAATATGTGAAGCTATTGAAGGTGGACTGGACAATCCTTTTTCTGCCTCACTGCTTGGAGTAGGAGCAAAACTAGTACTTGCCTCAACATCAGGACCTTGTGTTTCTGAAGGAAAAAACTTCAGAATCGATCCTTTCTGTTTTGAATGATCAGCCTCCCTTGCTGCCCTCTTTCTTTTATATGCTGCTCCAGAAAGTCGTTTACGTCCATCAGACATTGTGGAAAATTCTGCCAAAACCTTCCTACAAAAGAAAAAAAAAGTATGTCTGATAACTTAATAATGTTTGTCTACACTATCGTATAATAAAATAGCACAATATATATAAAGCCGAATAAACAAGACATATTATTATGACTCCCTGCTAGCAGCCAAAATAACTGCATTTGATTAATTAATGCTGGTTTTAGAGACATATATTTCAGATTGCAGTTGTAATAGTGGACATTGCCTGAAAAATCGTCAAACTTCATTTAGCGTCCAGTTTAACACACAAGCTACTACAGATTACTGCCAAAACATTCTTAATGTCCTTAGTAACTGGACTGTCTTTCTAGCGGGAATTGAATATACTATCAAAATCCATCCTGATAAACTAGGGACACTTAATCATAGATCCAGGCACCGGGACTGTGGTAATCTGCTTATATTTGTTATCCAAGGCCTCCTTTTTTCTTAAATCAACTTTTATAATAATGCTAATGAGCCAGAAGGACTCTAAGGGAGTTACCAAGGCTGCTCTGTTCTGTAGCTTCACAGATTCTGTAGATTTCACTGTTGTGTGTGTTACATACCCTTATATAATGCAAAAATTACAATGATCACTTACCTTGGGAAAATGGACACAAGGCGTTTGAAGTATGGACACAAGAAGTAGATGGTTTTCTGTATTGACAATACAAATGAATAATAGAAAAAATAGAAAAATGACATTTTACTACATATTCTGACGCATATTTTGTACTTGAATTCACCAGATATATCATTGTGGCTGTGCCACTTTTTGTTCACATTTGCATAAACAAAATAGTGTCTCTGGAGCTTTCATATGCATTTCTTAAATGAGGGATCATGAGTTGGGCCCTATTGTATTTTGACTGCTGGGGTGCCCTGTGAAATTGCTCCTAGCCCCTAGCATGTCTATCACATCCCCTCGACCCTTTGTCTTCCAGGACCGTGCCTGCTGTGGACTACTTCAGATCTGATGGACTTAGTCAAGAACCAGTATTTTTGTAACAAATAAAATGGTCAACGAGGGCGTGTGTGCATTTTTATTTCAATAAAACATTTTTTTCAAAAAGTGTGGTTTTTTTGTGTCAATTTGTATAATTTGCCATAGTAGTGGTGCCGTCTAGTTGACGGTGCTCATTACAAAGGGCTGGCCTTAGTGTAAAATTGCCAAAAAAGATGGCAAACACTAACGCCCATACCATTACCCCGGTACCCACCGCCACCAGGGGTGCCGGGAAGAGCCGGGTACAAACCAGTACCTGACCGTCTATAGATGGTCAGGTAGTGGGGTGGCTGCAGGCTGTTATTGTTGCCTAAACACAATAAGGCCCCTTTGCCCTTCTCAGAATAAAGTTGCATCATTTTGCCAATAAAGAGCGCAACTTACTTGCACAACATTTAAACCCCTCAGTACCAAGGGCCTTTTTCCATTTTTCACGCCCCACCTTTAAAAAAGTATAATTTTCTTTTTCATTTTTCCATGTACAGAGCTCTGTGATGGCTTGTTTTATGCGTAACAAATTGCACTTCATAGTGAGAGTTACGTACTAGATCGGCTCTGGAGGTATGTTCTTAAGTTGAATTTGTATGTAACTCAGAACTGTATATTTTATAATTACAAACCCAGACAATTTTTATTTGGTCTCTGAGACAATTGGATTTAAAAATGTTGGATTGTCATAAGGATCAGGATTAACAATTCAGCTTCATTACAGACACCTGTGATAACTGTTATAGCTGATTATTGTAGGCTAAGGATAAAGTACAGTAAATTACCAACATCCAGAGGTCCGTTTGTAACTAGGGGTCGTATGTAAGTCGGGTTTTCTTAAGTAGGGGACTGCCTGTACTGGGAAGCGGGAAAAAAAATTCCAAATGCAGTGAAATTGGTGAAAAAAGGCATATGCACCGTTTTCTTGGATGTTTTTGTTTTACTGTGCGTCCCAAATGATGCGTCTACTTTATTCTCTGGGTCGGTACGATTACTGGGATAACAAATTTGTATAGGTTTTATAATGTTTTCATACATTTATAGAAATTAAAACCTCCTGTACAAAAACACATTTCTTCATTTTGCCATCTTCTGGTGCCAATAACTTGTTCATACTTTGGTGCACGGAGCTGTGGGTGGCGTCATTTTTTGCGACTTTTGATGACGTTTTCAATGCTACAATTTTAAGGATTGTACGACCTTTTGATCAACTTTTATTGAATTTAAAATATTTAGCAAAATGGCAAAAAAGGGGCATATTCGACTTTGGGCGCTATTTTCCGTTACGGTGTTAAACAGCGGGAATAATCGTTATTTTATTTTGATTAATTAGATCAGACATTTTGGGATGCGGTGATCCCTAACATGTTTAGAATTTTAACTGTTTTATTTATATTTATATCAGTTCTAGGGAATGGGGGTGATTTGAATTTTTAGATTTTCTTAATTTATTTTTTACTATTTTTCAGACTCCCTAGGGTACTTTAACCCTAGGTTGTCTGATTGATCCTACCATATACTGCCATACTACAATGTGGCAGTATATGTGGATTTTAGACATCATTTATTACAATGTGCAAATTGCACATTGTAATGAATGGGTTAAAACAACAGATCTGATCGGTTGAGGCCCCATTTACACAATCCCTTGTGGGGAAGTATGTACGGCCGCTAATTTGTGGCCGTATATATATGACCCCATCAAGAGCTATGACGACCCAGGGGCGAAAATGCCACATGTACCTCACCGCACACAGGGAAAATATCTTGCGGTGCTTTTTCCTATGGAGAGGAGAGGGGTGAACAGCGCTCACCTCTCTGCCTCTCCAGCCCACTGCTGTATAGATGGAGAGATGTAGCAGAGCTGAAGTCGACACTTCAACTCTACTACTTCTGTTCCCCTCTCAGCACTGCTACATGACCTGACCCTCAACTCTGCTGTAAATGTAACAGGGCAGATCATGTAGCAGCAGACAGCAGTGCTGCTAAAAGGCTCAGGGAAGGGAACAGTACATTTTGTCTCCTTCAGCGCTTTACAGACCTGGCTGCAGGCTGCGCTGAGGCTTCTTAATAACGGTACTGTCCGGGAGTCGGGACACACAGGCTGAACAGGTGGCAGGCAACTGACTGCACTGGCGCTCTAGCGACGTCACGTCTCAAGGCAGGACTGTAGCGTAGGGTAGCGCCGACCTGCGCGCAACCCCACCCCTCACCCTGCAGCCTCCGTGCATCATGCTGTTATGGGCTGTGCGCACGCAGCGCACGCACAGCTTGGGGAATTCACATCCCCGTCTCAGTGCCGCCCCCCCTCCTCCTGCCCGGCCGCCCAGCCAGCTGGCTCCGGGACATGCCGCGGTCTAGGTTATTTTAACGCGACATGTCCTGGATAAGCTGGCTTACACAGCAACCTCCTGGATGCCGATTCCAAACTGGCCACTAGGGGCGCCGCCCGAGGTGAGAATCTCAACTCGCCTCATGGGTGGTGCGCCACTGCTTGTGCTTTATCTTCTGCCTGTGAGAGACACAGACATCAGTTAGATGTCAGCCAGAGAAACAAACAAGCACCTGACATGCTCTTTCCTCCTATACACATGTGCAGCATCTTGTAGCATCCTCCCAACCAACAGATCAAAGAACCATGGCCCATAGACAAATTCTTATTATATAAAAAGTTATATTTTATTAGTTAGTGCAGAGTATAAGACAAAAATAAAGTGTACACCATAGAAATGCCAACTAATAGGGCCACGTTATAGCAATAAGTATTTTGTTTATGAACATATGTGTTACCATGGTTTTGGCTGGTTTTAATCTGTTTCATAACTGCCTACACTTATAGAAATGCGTTTTTAAATGGACTGAAAGCCCATGCTTTAAAAGGTCCAAAAAAGTGACGTGTGGCGTTACCTTTGGCTCAAGTTTTTTAAATGAAAAGCGCTGTTTTACCACACACTTGTGAGTATAATAAAAATAATTTTATACTTTTGATAGTAAGATCTATGCCATGAATCTGTCTTGCTTTATCGTGTTTTAAGATCTAGGAGATCCTGCTGATACAGAGAAGTTTGTTGCCGAAATCCCAATCAGTGTGAACACAAAAGAAATTATACCGGAGAAGTGTCAGCAGATTGGAAACTTGTCTGTGTTCCATTTGCAACATAAAGAAGACACTGTGGTTTTTCTGTGATCAATCTGGACAGCAAGTCGAGGTAGAAGCTTGTTTTGTTCACTATGACTTTCACAGTGATTGCTCTGGACTTACCCCTGTGCCGTAGCTCCCTCATTAGGTCTTGAACTGCAAGTATACAACATTCTACATATAAGCACAAGGATATGTTGCTGTGCCTGACTCTCATGAATATGCTGGGCTGCTGAATATAATGGCTTGTTAAACCCATCTTAGGTCATTTTCATACAGTTTTAGGACCCGGGTTGTCCCTCTACATGCCTGTAAATTTAAACAATGTAGGGATAGTGGCAATGCATTCTAATGACAGTTTATGGAAATTATATTTTGTTTTGGGGGTTAATCTGCCTGACAGGTTGTCTTTAAACATTCTTTTGTTAAAGCAAAGCACTACTGGACTTTTTTTCCAATAAGTATACTAATTATCCCAATATATGTAATCTATTAGCATATTAATATTAGTATAGTTAGTTAGTATAGTCATTTTTTACTTGGGTCATGTGGCCTCATTCTGAACTTTCTGAAAAATGCACAGGAGATAATACCTATACACAGAGCCACGACCCTTTCACAAACTATAAAAACAAATCAACTTGGTATAAAAGATGTTATAGGGAAACTGTCAGCAGATCAGTTTGCATCAATCAGGGGCAAAATGAAATACAGTTTAACAGATTAACAGCTAGGCATTTGGAGAAAAGACTTCAAAGCAGCTTCCCTTTAACTCCTCCATGGCCCAGGCTTATTGAAAGATCTTTCAATATACACAAATAGGAAGAGAGATGTCAATCATTGCCTAAACACAAACAAGGGAGAATCCATTGACATTCTCCCTTTAACCCCTATGGGACTCAGCCTCTTTTGGCCTTAAAGGGATATTCTCGTCTGGGAACTCACATTCAGTTTCATTAATCTGTCATATATAAACATTTCTTCAATTAGATGTTATTAAAAAAAATGTTCCTGTGTGAAGAAAATTTATCATAGATGTAGTCATATTGTCCCTTAGAAACGAGATGGCTTCCTCAGAGACGGCCACCTCTGCTGGAGGGATTGCACAAAGAAACAAAAGGTTATTGTATATAAAATGTCCGGGAGTTACTACATGTCACACAGCCATCCTGTGGTAATGATTGCTGAATGCTAGTGGTCAGGCAGGACTCAATAGCGCAAGTCTGGCCACCGCTGCCAGAGTGTGACGTGGTCGTATCCGAGGAAGCTATCTGGTTTCTAAGGGACAACATGACTACATTTATGAGAAATTATCTTCACACAGGAACATTTTTTTGATTAACATCCAATTGAAGAAATGTTTATGTATGGCAAATGAATTTAATTAAATGTAAATGCGCTGATGGGAAAACCCCTTTAAGGACGCGGTCCCATTTTTCAGATCTGCCCTGTGTCACTATAAGTGGTTATTGCTTTGGAACGATATAAGATATCCAGGGGATTTTGAGATTGTTTTCTCGTGACACATTGTACTTCTTATATATATTTTGTGTGTAGTTATAAAAAAAAACAACTAAATTTGGCAAAAAAAAGTTCTAAATTATCTACTTTTGATGCAGATAGTTATAGCACCCAAATAAATTCATAACTTGCATTTCCTAAATGTCTGCTTTATGTTGGCATGGTTTTTTAAGATTCCATATATTTTACTAGAATGTTATGAGGCTCAGAATTTGGGTGCCTTTTTTAAAATTTTGGGGAAAATCACAAAAACCTGTATTTAGATGGACCTGCTCAACTTCTAATTGACTGTGAGAGGCCTAAATAATAGCGAGACTGGTAATTTACCCCATTATGGAAACACCGTATGAAAAAACACTTTTAAGAAGTTTGTTAACCCTTTAGGTGTTTTATAGGGGTTAAAACAAAATGGAGGTGTGGTCTACAAATTGTAATATTTTTTGACAATACATTCATTTTGGTTGGAAAATTAAACATTTGTAATGGATTAAATGAAAAAATGCTCCACAAAGTTTGATACCCAATTCCTCCTGAGTACACCGATACCCTATATGTGGTGGTAACCTGGTGGTATGGGCGCACGGCCGGGCATAGAAGGGAAGGAGGCGCCATGCAGATCAGATTTGCTATGTCACATTGTACAGCTATTATTTTTTATTGTGGACCCATATGGAGCATTTTTTGTGGTTGTTTTTACGAAGTTCACTTTGCGGGTCCAATAATGATTCTGTTTTATTATGCAGATTGTCATAGACATAGTGATTCCAAATATGTGGGGGTTTTGTGTATTTTACTCAATTTTACTGAAAAAAAACTAATTTGGAGAAAATTTAGTTCATTTTAGCATCACCATCTTTTCATATGCAGAACTTTTTATTTTTTGGCTGACAAATCTGGTTAGGGGCTTAATTTTTGCAAGAAGAGTTGTTCTTTTTAGTGGTCTCATTTTAGAGTGCGCAACTTTTTTAAATCACTTTTTAGAGCATTTTTTAAAGGTATTAATTAAAAATTATCTTTTTTCAGAATGTTTTTTGCATTTTTTTCCCCTGGCTTTTACAATGCAGGTCCAGTAATGATTTAGTTTTATTATATAGATTGTTACGGACACGGCAATACCAAATATGTGGCGGTTTTTTGTGTGTTTGTGTTTTTTATAGTTTATTAAGTGTTTTTTATGGGAAGGTGATATTTTAGGGGATTATATTTTAATGTATTTATTTTTTTATTTATTCTAAAGTGTTAACTTTTGTGTTTTTCACTTTTTTTTACTTATACATAGTTGAACTTGAACCAGCAATGCTCTGATCGCTGGTTCAAGTCCAATACACTGCTCTTCAATACTAATTTATTGTAGAGCAGTGTAAACTGTCTGAGCATGCAGGGATCTGACTGACTCGGACATCGGGCAGCCCCGGAGCACTAGGCAGTCTTCGGGGCTGCCCAGAAGAGGATTGGATCCCCCAGTAAGCGGCATGGGGGGATCCGATCCATTGCAGAAACACCCTTACAGAGGTTAACACCCACGATCGGAGTCGGCTCCGATCGTGGGTGTTACAGCGCAGTGTCAGCAGTGATTGACAGCTGACAGCCGCTGCTTCTGGTGCCAGCTCCGTTCGTGAGCTGGTGCCAGAAGCAGGACGTAATAGTGCGTCCTGGTGCGCTAAGCATCTAGCCACCGGGACGTACTAGCGCCTAGGAGTTAATGGCTATGTTTCAGTACCTGTTGTGCGAGAGTTACAGAGATCCTCTATATGGTTGCAGGAGCCTGAGTCTGATGTGGGGCTGCTCCTGTCCCATCTCCTTCTCACACAGCCTGTACCTCAACGTCCCTCTTCGTCTCATACAGCCTGCATTCAGATGTCCCCCACTGTACTTTTGAATACTGACAGGCATTCCTCCTTATGCAGTCTATGGGGCAGATTAATCAAGCTGTCTGAAAATCAGAATATCCCTGGTTGCCCATGATTGGTTGCCATGGGCAACTAGGAATATTCTGACTTTCAGACACTTGATAAATCTACCCCTATGTCTTATTCTTGTCACACTTTGAGAAGGATAATTTTGTGAACGGAAATGCATCGATTTACGTCCTTCCAATTTGGGTACACAAAGGAGAAAATGGTCAGAAATGTTTAGCAGTAACTACTACTGGTAAATCAAAAGCTAAGATTCTGACAGTTAAAGAAGATCTCTGCTTAGCCCTAATAAATACTTCTAGTATTTGAATAGCCTTGAATAAAGATGGAAGGATATTTACATTGTACTCCTTCAAGCAGAAATAATATTATATTTATGTGCCCTTGGAATGCTGTACAAATCCATGATCAAATTGATCAGCGAAAATAGAGAAGAAAAAAAGTAAAAGCCAAGATGGTGTCTGATGAGGAGCAGAAAAGAGGCTACACTAGAGAGATATGTTAGTAAATTAAAAAAACTGGAACATGAAAGACAATGAAGGGTATTATATAAATATGGTGCATCTATAATGTCCTGAAATTGGCCTATTATGATATTCACTGTTGATAGTCGTACCCCAGGGGACTGATCCACTTCAATGTAAATCCAGTTATTTGGGACCTCATTCACACTCAGGATCCTTTTAATTGTATATTAAACTTCTTCTATTGTTTAGACTGCATGTCACCACACTGCCACCAAAGGGCTGAAATAGGGCATAACAAAGTGCAATATTCGAATGTTATTACAGCTCAGGGTCTCATTCTTGAGATTAGCCAGGACTTTGTCCATCTGAATCTATCCCTTTCTTCCAGTAAAGATTGCTGCCGTCCTGCTGGTGCAATAGAGGTTTCCAGGAATTTCCAGGAGATTCTGCCATTCCAAGCTGACCATTGGTTCACACCTGACATCCCTGCAAGCCACTGACGCTCATTGATACCACAGCCAGCCAATCTACTGTTCTAAAAGCCTCCAAGAAAGGAGTTAAACATCTATATCAAGAGAGCTCCAAGTCAATACTTTATATTCACAGTCTCCCCCACTTCTTGCTTTACCTTGTTGGCCTGGATGAATGCAGAAGAGGGCTACAACAAAATTCCAAATTTCTGTGACACCTATAGCCTAGCCATCATCATAGTCAGCCACTTTGGGATCTATTTCGTGCTGCCCCACATGCCATCGGCCCCAGTGGGAATGTTGCACATGACCCATAAGTCTGAACATTCCCCCATCAGCGCATGGTGCAACATATTTACTAAGAGGTTTCAGTCAGACCTAGTGTAGATTTTAGCTACCTGTGCAAGCACTCCAGAGAGGCTATAGTACATTTTCCCAGTGCTCTGCCATCCCACTATTCAAACTGAAATGGCAAAATCACAAAAAAAAAGTTTACAGTGGGTATGGAAAGTATTCAGATCCCTTTAAATTTTTCACTTGTGTTCATTTCCTACTGATCCTCTTGGAGATGGTTCTACTCCTTAATTGGAGTTGAATTCTCCAATTCCTGCCTTTTGGACTACATGGAGAGCTAATTGGACTTGATTAGAAAAGGCGAACTCCTGTCTATGTAGGCCTCACAGATTACAGTGCATGTAAGAGCACATGAGAATCATGAGGTCTAAGGAACTACCTAAGGAGCTCATAGACATACTGTGGCAAGGCACAGATCTGGCCAAGATTACAAAAGAATTTTTTAACTGCACCGTGGCCTCTATAATCTTAAGTGGAAGAAGTTTGCCAACTATCACTGCTTCTCCCAACGGAAGCCTCTTCTTTGTATGCTCCATTCTTTTACTTTTTGATGTATAATATTATATGGAAAGAATAAAAATCAAACTGTAGTATATAGAAGATTCATTTTTCTCACATTGGCATGCTATTCAAAAGATTTTATGTAATATTTAGAATTTTATAAAGTGTAATTAAATATGAAATTCCTGAATAATATATTCATTAATATTAATGGCCAACTGTCATTCATAATACACAGATTTCTAATGTTAATATAATGTTAAATTAACTATACCTGTTTGCTTATGTCGATTTGTGTGTGATCCTCTTTCCAATAAGTTAATAGCGTATTTGATGAACTCTTTATATGCAATTGCACATTGATTTCTTGATCTTTATCTTCTGGAATTAGTTACAAATTGATAAGATGTTACTGAGAAAATTTCAGTATGCAAGATTATATTGGCATACTGTCACTATTAAATCATCTGCACATAGGAACTAAAAGCTTATGAACAAAATGGGGTATATAAGAGGACATTGTTTAATCCGAAGGGGTCAACATCACAATTGTAGTTCTTGTTACAACGACTAAAGTCAATGAGCCAGATATTATATTGACAAGTAAAATGAAAAAAATCAATCACTATTACTGCAGATTCATGGTGAAAAATTTAACCTTTGCAGCCATTTTCAGCAAGTTATTTTATTTTTTAATACTGCAGTTAAGACTGCACTTTACCAACTTATTGATGACATTTGTGAACTATTTATGTTTGTGTTTGTTTATCCTCATAAACTTCCATGGGAGAAACTAGGACAAACATTAGAAAAATAAATGTGCAATAATTTGTTTCTCTGGGGATTTAGGTCACAGAAACAAAAACTGAAATATGAATAGTGTGTCAAACAATAAGATAGAAATATAGAAATTCTATGAATTCTCAAGTCCATGATGCTATGACTTAAAAATTACTATTAATTACTAGAGATGAGCGAGCACTAAAATGCTCGGGTACTCGTTATTCGAGATGAACTTTTCCCGATGCTCGAGTGCTCGTTTCGAGTAACGAGCCCCATTGAAGTCAATGGGAGACTCGAGCATTTTTCAAGGGGACCAAGGCTCTGCACAGGGAAGCTTGGCCAAACACCTGGGAACCTCAGAAAAGGATGGAAACACCACGGAAATGAACAGGAAACAGCAGGGGCAGCATGCATGGATGCCTCTGAGGCTGCTTAATCGCACCATTATGCCAAAATTATGGGCAACAGCATGGCCATGACAGAGTGACAGAATGAAGCTAGATAGCATCTAAAACATCCAATAATTGACCCTGACACTATAGGGGACGGCATGCAGAGGCAGCGGCAGCAGCGGAAGGCTAGAGAGTGGCATGGCGACATACCCTAAATGGACTCAGGCTTCAAACCAATGGGTAGCAGAGAGGAACCAAAGAAGGTGAGCAAGAAGCGCTCAAATAATATTGGTACATGATAAAAGTTTGCCAGTATATTTTGTGGATTACACAGCAGGGTGGCGACAAAGTTAACATGGAAGCCATGAAAACAATCCAAAATTCTGCCTGACACAGCTCGTTTGATAAGGGGACGATGTATGGAGGCAGTGAACTAGTAGTAGATTAAAGGTACTGCAGTTAAAACTATGTTAGTTGGTTCTTGGCATGGAGCTGGCGCTCCGCTGCCAGGCGAGCTTTCGCCAATCCAAGCCCCTGTCTCTAGGCTACTCCCCAAACAGCACTTCTAAGAACCTTTCGGATAAGATCAAGTGTAGTAGCGTTCTTATAAGTTTGGGATATGGCGGGTGAGGGGAATGTAAACATCTGCGCAAGAAGCGCTGAAATAATATCCGTAAATGAAAAAAGTTTGCCAGTATATTTTGTGGCTTACACAGCAGGGTGGCGACAAAGTTAACAAGTTTGATGTGGAATGCCCTGCAATAGCTCTTGGGCGGTGTGCCTTTTATCACCTAGGCTCAGCAGTTTGAGCACCGCCTGCTGTCGCTTAGCAACGGCACTGCTGCTGTGCCTAGAGCTACCGACTGATGGCGCCATGCCCACGGATGGAAATTCGGAGGAGGAGGAGGTGGAGGAGGGGTGGGAGGATTTGGAGGTATAGTAGGCCTTTGAGACCTGGACCGAGGTAGGCCCCGCAATCCTCTGCGTCGGCAGTATATGACCAGCCCCAGGGTCAGACTCGGTCCCAGCCTGCACCAAGTTAAGTGTAGTAGCGTTCTTATAAGTTTGGGATATGGCGGGTGAGGGGAATGTAAACAGATGCGCAAGAAGCGCATGATGCGCATGGAGCTGGCGCTCCGCTGCTAGGCGAGCTTTCGCCAATCCAAGCCCCTGTCTCTAGGCTACTCCCCAAACAGCACTTCTAAGAACCTTTTGTATAAGATCAAGTGTAGTAGCGTTCTTATAAGTTTAGGATATGGCGGGTGAGGGGAATGTAAACAGATGCGCAAGAAGCGCTGAAATAATATCCGTAAATGGTAAAAGTTTGCCAGTGTATTTTGTGGATAACACAGCAGGGTGGCGACAAAGTTAACAACTTTGATGTGGAATCCATGAAAACAACCCAAATTTCGGCCTGACAAACCTCGTTTGATAAAGGGACGATGTATGGAGGCAGCTATATGGACGACTTTTGGAGGTAGCAATGGAGACAACGTGTGGAGGCTGCTATGGAGACAATTCAATTTGGATAGTGCCTGTATGTGGCAGTCCAAAAAATTTTTCAAACCAGAGGAGCAGGTAGGTGGCCCTCCAGAAAAATGGAATAGATTGAGTGCCTGTATGTGGCAGTCCAAAAAAGTTTTTAAACCAGAGGAGCAGGTAGGTGGCCCTCCAGAAAAATGGAATAGATTGAGTGCCTGTATGTGGCAGTCCAAAAAATTTTTCAAACCAGAGGAGCAGGTAGGTGGCCCTCCAGAAAAATGGAATAGATTGAGTGCCTGTATGTGGCAGTCCCAAAAAATTGTTTAAAACAGAGGACCGGAAAGGTGGCCCTCCAGAAAAATTGAATAGATTGAGTGCCTGTATGTGGCAGTCCCAAAAAATTGTTTAAAACAGAGGACCGGAAAGGTGGCCCTCCAGAAAAATTGAATAGATTGAGTGCCTGTATGTGGCACTCCCAAAAATTGTTTAAAACAGAGGACCGTGTCGGTGGCCCTCCAGAAAAATTAAATGCATAAAGTACTATACCTAGAGCCAGTGGGCCCTGTCAAAAAACAGCCAGTTTCCTCTGCTTTACTGTAGAAAGAGGAGGAGAAGGAGGAAAATGAGGAGGAGGAGGAGTGGATAAATTATTCAGGTTGAGCTTCCTTCACCTGCTGGAGATTTGAAATTAGGAGAAATCCATGCTTTATTCATCTTGATTAGCGTCAGCCTGTCAGCGCTGTCAGTCGACAGGCGTGTACGCTTATCGGTGATGATGCCACCAGCTGCACTGAAAACCCGCTCTGACAAGACGCTAGCGGCTGGGCAGGCAAGAACCTCCAAGGCGTACAGCGCCAGTTCGTGCCACATGTCCAGCTTTGAAACCCAGTAGTTGTAGGGAGCTGTGTGATCATTTAGGACGATGGTATGGTCAGCTACGTACTCCCTCACCATCTTTCTGTAAAGATCAGCCCTACTCTGCCGAGACTGGGGACAGGTGACAGTGTCTTGCTGGGGTGACATAAAGCTGGCAAAAGCCTTGTAAAGCGTACCCTTGCCAGTGCTGGACAAGCTGCCTGCTCGCCTACTCTCCCTCGCTACTTGTCCCGCAGAACTACGCACTCTGCCGCTAGCGCTGTCAGAAGGGAAATACTGTTTCAGCTTGTGCACCAGGGCCTGCTGGTATTCATGCATTCTCACACTCCTTTCCTCTCCAGGGATGAGAGTGGAAAGATTTTGCTTGTACCGTGGGTCCAGGAGAGTGAACACCCAGTAATCGGTGCTGGAATAAATTCTTTGAACGCGAGGGTCACGGGATAGGCAGCCTAGCATGAAATCTGCCATATGCGCCAGAGTACCAACGCGTAAGAATTCACTCCCCTCACTGGCCTGACTGTCCATTTCCTCCTCCTCCAACTCCTCCAACTCCTCTTCTTCTGCCCATACACGCTCAACAGTGTAGGACTCAACAATGGTCCCCTCTTGTGTCTCGCCAACATTCTCCTCCTCTTCCTCCTCATCCTCCTCCACCTCCACCTCCTCCGATATGCGCTGAGAAACAGACCTAAGGGTGCTTTGGCTATCAACAAGGGAATCTTCTTCCCCTGTCTCTTGTGAGGAGCGCAAAGCTTCCGACTTCATGCTGACCAGAGAGTTTTTCAACAGGCCAAGCAGCGGGATGGTGAGGCTGATGATGGCGGCATCGCCACTGACCATCTGTGTTGACTCCTCAAAGTTACTCAGCACCTGACAGATATCAGACATCCACGTCCACTCCTCATTGTAGACTTGAGGAAGCTGACTGACCTGACTACCAGTTCTGGTGGAAGTTGACATCTGGCAGTCTACAATCGCTCGGCGCTGCTGGTAAACTCTGGATAACATGGTCAGTGTTGAATTCCACCACGTGGGCACGTCGCACAACAGTCGGTGAGCGGGCAGTTGGAGGCGGCGCTGCGCTGCCCTGAGAGTGGCAGCATCTGTGCTGGACTTCCTGAAATGCGCACAGATGCGGCGCACCTTCGTGAGCAAATCAGACAGATTGGGGTATGTCTTGAGGAAACGCTGAACTATCAGATTTAACACATGGGCCAGGCATGGCACATGTGTCAGTCTGCCGAGTTGCAGAGCCGCCACCAGGTTACGGCCGTTGTCACACACAACCATGCCTGGCTTCAGGTTCAGCGGTGCCAGCCACAGATCAGTCTGCGCCGTGATGCCCTGTAATAGTTCTTGGGCGGTGTGCCTTTTATCGCCTAGGCTCAGCAGTTTAAGCACCGCCTGCTGTCGCTTAGCGACGGCACTGCTGCTGTGCCTAGAGCTACCGACTGATGGCGCCATGCCCACGGATGGTCGTTCGGAGGAGGAGGTGGAGGAGGGGTGGGAGGAGGAGAAGGCATAGTAGGCCTCAAACACCTGGACCGAGGTAGGCCCCGCAATCCTCGGCGTCGGCAGTATATGACCAGCCGCAGGGTCACACTCGGTCCCAGCCTCCACCAAGTTAACCCAATGTGCCGTCAGAGATATATAGTGGCCCTGCCCGGCAGCACTCGTCCACGTGTCCGTGGTCAGGTGGACCTTGTCAGAAACGGCGTTGGTCAGGGCACGGATTATGTTGTCTGACACGTGCTGGTGCAGGGCTGGGACGGCACATCGGGAAAAGTAGTGGCGGCTGGGGACCGAATACCGAGGGGCGGCCGCCGCCATGAGGCTGCGAAAGGCCTCGGTCTCTACTAGCCTATAGGGCAGCATCTCCAGGCTTAGCAATCTGGAGATGTGCACATTAAGGGCTTGGGCGTGCGGGTGGGTTGCACTATATTTGCGTTTCCGCTCCAGCGTCTGGGGTATGGAGAGCTGAACGCTGGTGGATGCTGTGGAGGATCGTGGACGTGACGATGGGGTTTTTGTGGCAGGGTCCTGGGCAGGGGGCTGACTATCAGCTGACACAGGGGAAGGAGCAGTGGTGTGCACGGCCGGAGGTGAACGCGCTTGTTGCCACTGAGTGGGGTGTTTAGCATTCATATGCCTGCGCATACTGGTGGTAGTTAAGCTAGTAGTGGTGGAACCCCTGCTGATCCTGGTTTGGCAAATGTGGCACACCACAGTCCGTCGGTCATCCGGTGTTTCCTTAAAGAACCTCCAGACTTCTGAAAATCTAGCCCTCGCCGCAGGAGCCCTCGCCACGGGAGCTTCACTAGTTGACACATTTGGCGCTGATGCACCAGCTCTGGCCCTGCCTCTCCGTCTGGCCCCACCACTGCCTCTTCCAACCTGTTCTGGTCGAGGACTCTCCTCCGTCTCAGAAGCACTGTGTTCACCCGGCCTCTCAACCCAGCTTGGGTCTGTCACCTCATCATCCTCCGATCCCTCAGTCTGCTCCCCCCTCGGACTTCCTGCCCTGACAACAACTTCCCCACTGTCTGACAACCGTGTCTCCTCATCGTCGGACACCTCTTTACACACTTCTTCCACTACGTCAACAAGGTCATCATCACCCACAGACTGCGACTGGTGGAAAACCTGGGCATCGGAAAATTGCTCATCAGCAACCGGACAAGTGGTTTGTGACTGTGGGAAGGGTCCAGAAAACAGTTCCTCAGAGTATGCCGGTTCAAATGGCAAATTTTGCTGGGAGGGGGCAGACTGGGGGGGAGGAGGCTGAGGTGCAGGAGCTGGAGGAGTGCCGATTTCGGTGACATGGGTGGACTGCGTGGAAGACTGACTGGTGGACAAATTGCTCGAAGCATTGTCGGCAATCCACGACATCACCTGTTCGCACTGTTCTGGCCTCAACAGTGCTCTACCACGATTCCCAGTAACTTCAGACATGAACCTAGGGAGTGTAGCTCTGCGGCGTTCCCCTGCTCCCTCATAAGCAGGTGGTGTCTCACCCCGCCCAGGACCACGGCCTCTGACCCCTGCAGTAGTTGGACGCCCACGTCCCCGCCCTCGTCCTCTACCCCTAGCCCTCGGGTTAAACATTTTGAAAATGAGAGTTATAACTTGTATTTTTTTTTTAACTTTTTTTTTTTTGTTTTGTTTTTTTTTTGTGTTTTTTAGTTTTTAAAACCAAACGATGCTATCCTATTGCTATGGCTATTTTCTAGCCAAGTATTACAGCACACTACTATGCCAGATGAGATGACGCTGAGTTATGAAAAAAATAAACGTAAAATAAAAAAGGAAATGGCAGACTGTGCCTAGTTGAAATACAACCCCGGGCCCTAATAAATTTTCCCACTTCGGTCTTTGCGATGGATATGTGCGTCACTAAAACACAGTGGTCGCAAGTCTGACTCCAAATTGCTCCCAATTTGATAGTAGATGCACTGCAGCAAGTACAGCCACCAGCAGATCAACCAGAAATCAAATATATATAACGCTACTGTAGGCGTAATTAAGACGTTTGTATTCTCCTATGGCTATTTTCTAGCCAAGTATTACAGCACACTACTATGCCAGATGAGATGACGCTGAGTTATGAAAAAAATAAACGTAAAATAAAAAAGGAAATGGCAGACTGTGCCTAATTGAAATACAACCCCGGGCCCTAATAAATTTTCCCACTTCGGTCTTTGCGATGGATATGTGCGTCACTAAAACACAGTGGTCGCAAGTCTGACTCCAAATTGCTCCCAATTTGATAGTAGATGCACTGCAGCAAGTACAGCCACCAGCAGATCAACCAGAAATCAAATATATATAACGCTACTGTAGGCGTAATTAAGACGTTTGTATTCTCCTATGGCTATTTTCTAGCCAAGTATTACAGCACACTACTATGCCAGATGAGATGACGCTGAGTTATGAAAAAAATAAATGTAAAATAAAAAGAAACTGGCAGACTGTGCCTAATTGAAATACAACCCCGGGCCCTAATAAATTTTCCCACTTCGGTCTTTGCGATGGATATGTGCGTCACTAAAACACAGTGGTCGCAAGTCTGACTCCAAATTGCTCCCAATTTGATAGTAGATGCACTGCAGCAAGTACAGCCACCAGCAGATCAACCAGAAATCAAATATATATAACGCTACTGTAGGCGTAATTAAGACGTTTGTATTCTCCTATGGCTATTTTCTAGCCAAGTATTACAGCACACTACTATGCCAGATGAGATGACGCTGAGTTATGAAAAAAATAAACGTAAAATAAAAAGAAACTGGCAGACTGTGCCTAATTCTACTCAAACCCCTAATAAATTTTCCCACTTTGGTGTTTGAGGTGGATATGTGTGTCACTAAGAGCTAAACACAACGGTAGCAAGTCCCCCTGCTAATTCCTCACAATATGGTACTAGCTGCAAATAAAAAAAAAAAAAAAATTATAACGTTATTGTAGCCCTAAGAAGGGCTGTTGGGTTCTTTTAGAATCACTCCTGCCTAACAGTAAGCTAATAGAACACCCTAACTAGAGATGAGCGAACACTAAAATGCTCGGGTACTCGTTACTCGAGACGAACTTTTCCCGATGCTCGAGTGCTCGTCTCGAATAACGAACCCCATTGAAGTCAATGGGAGACTCGAGCATTTTTCAAGGGGACCAAGGCTCTGCACAGGGAAGCTTGGCCAAACACCTGGGAACCTCAGAAAAGGATGGAAACACCACGGAAATGGACAGGAAACAGCAGGGGCAGCATGCATGGATGCCTCTGAGGCTGCTTAATCGCACCATTATGCCGAAATTATGGGCAACAGCATGGCCATGACAGAGTGACAGAATGAAGCTAGATAGCATGTAAAACATCCAATAATTGACCCTGACACTATAGGGGACGGCATGCAGAGGCAGAGGCAGCGGCAGCAGGCTAGAGAGTGGCATGGCGACATACCCTAATTGGACTCAGGCTTCAAACCAATGGGTGTCAGAGAGGAACCAAAGGAGGTGAGCAAGAAGCGCTCAAATAATATCGGTACATGATAAAAGTTTGCCAGTATATTTTGTGGATTACACAGCAGGGTGGCGACAAAGTTAACATGGAAGCCATGAAAACAACCCAAAATTCTGCCTGACACAGCTCGTTTGATAAGGGGACCATGTATGCTTACAGTTCATGCCAGTCGCTGCACTGGCTGCCAGTCTCCTTTCGAATACAGTTTAAAATAATAATAACCCTCATCCATAAAGCTCTGTATAATGCTGCACCCCCCTACCTCTCCTCTCTTATCTCAGTCTATCGCCCAACCCGTGCTCTTAGATCCGCCAGTGATCTTAGATTAACCTCTACCCTAGTGCGGACCTCCCACTCGCGTCTCCAAGACTTCTCTAGAGCTGCACCAATTCTATGGAATGCTCTGCCCTGGACTATCAGACTAATACCTAACCTCCAAAGTTTCAAACGTGCTCTTAAAACCCATTTCTTTAGGCAAGCCTATAACACTCATTAACTGCATGAAGTTTTAACTCTTCTACTAACCCGTCCTGTGTCGTCCTCCCATCTGTTATCCAGCAACCAACAGGCACCAGACTTCTCTGCAGTCCCATTCACCCTGGACCTGGTATATAAGATGACGGCTGAGTGGTTCAAGCGACAGCAATTCCATTTATTATATTTTTTTCTATTCCCTAAGAAGAATGGCTTGACCATTAAATATTCTTTTACCTCGTGTTACCCCATCATCTTCATAAACCGTAAGCTCTGGCGAGCAGGGACCTCACTCCTGTTGTTCCATACAAATGTTGTGCTCTGTTACATTACATTTGTATTTGTTTCCTATGATTTGTAAAGCGCTACAGAATATGATGACGCTATATAAATAAAGATTATTATTATTATTATTATGGAGGCAGTGAACTAGTAGTAGATTAAAGGTGCTGCAACTATGTTAGTTGGATCTTGGGATGGAGCTGGCGCTCTGCAGCCAGGCGAGCTTTTGCCAATCCAAGCCCCTGTCTCTAGGCTACTCCCCAAACAGCACTTCTAAGAACCTTTTGTATAAGATCAAGTGTAGTAGCGTTCTTATAAGTTTAGGATATGGCGGGTGAGGGGAATGTAAACAGATGCGCAAGAAGCGCTGAAATAATATCCCTAAATGGTAAAAGTTTGCAAGTATATTTTGTGGATTACACAGCAGGGTGGCGACAAAGTTAACAACTTTGATGTGGAATGCCCTGTAATAGCTCTTGGGCGGTGTGCCTTTTATCGCCTAGGCTCAGCAGTTTCAGCACCGCCTGCTGTCGCTTAGCGACGGCACTGCTGCTGTGCCTAGAGCTACCGACTGATGGCGCCATGCCCACGGATGGTAATTCGGAGGAGGAGGAGGTGGAGGAGGGGTGGGAGGAGGTATAGTAGGCCTTTGAGACCTGGACCGAGGTAGGCCCCGCAATTCTCTGCGTCGGCAGTATATGACCAGCCCCAGGGTCAGACTCGGTCCCAGCCTGCACCAAGTTAAGTGTAGTAGCGTTCTTATAAGTTTGGGATATGGCTGGTGAGGGGAATGTAAACAGATGCGCAAGAAGCGCATGATGCGCATGGAGCTGGCGCTCCGCTGCCAGGCGAGCTTTCGCCAATTCAAGCCCCTGTCTCTAGGCTACTCCCCAAACAGCACTTCTAAGAACCTTTTGTATAAGATCAAGTGTAGTAGCGTTCTTATAAGTTTAGGATATGCCGGGTGAGGGGAATGTAAACAGATGCGCAAGAAGCGCATGATGCGCATGGAGCTGGCGCTCCGCTGCCAGGCGAGCTTTCGCCAATTCAAGCCCCTGTCTCTAGGCTACTCCCCAAACAGCACTTCTAAGAACCTTTTGTATAAGATCAAGTGTAGTAGCGTTCTTATAAGTTTAGGATATGCCGGGTGAGGGGAATGTAAACAGATGCGCAAGAAGCGCTGAAATAATATCCCTAAATGGTAAAAGTTTGCCAGTATATTTTGTGGATAACACAGCGGGGTGGCGACAAAGTTAACAACTTTGATGTGGAATCCATGAAAACAACCCAAATTTCTGCCTGACACACCTCGTTTGATAAAGGGACGATGTATGGAGGCAGCTATATGGACGACTTTTGGAGGTAGCAATGGAGACAACGTGTGGAGGCTGCTATGGAGACAATTTAATTTGGATAGTGCCTGTATGTGGCAGTCCCAAACATTTTTCAAACCAGAGGAGCAGGTAGGTGGCCCTCCATTAAAATGGAATAGATTGAGTGCCTGTATGTGGCAGTCCCAAAAATGTTTCAAACCAGAGGAGCAGGTAGGTGGCCCTGCAGTAAAATGGAATAGATTGAGTGCCTGTATGTGGCAGTCCCAAAAATTTTTCAAACCAGAGGAGCAGGTAGGTGGCCCTCCAGTAAAATGGAATAGATTGAGTGCCTGTATGTGGCAGTCCCAAAAATGTTTCAAACCAGAGGAGCAGGTAGGTGGCCCTGCAGTAAAATGGAATAGATTGAGTGCCTGTATGTGGCACTCACAAAAATTGTTTCAAACAGAGGACCGGGTAGGTGGCCCTCCAGAAAAATTAAATGCATGAAGTACTATAGCAAGAGCCAGTGGGCCCTGTCAAAAAATAGCCATTTTCCTCTGCTTTACTGTACAAAGAGGAGGAGAAGGAGGAAAATGAGGAGGAGGAGGAGTGGATCAATTATTCAGGTTGAGCTTCCTTCACCTGGTGGAGATTGGAAATTCTGAGAAATCCAGCCTTTATTCATTTTAATAAGCGTCAGCCTGTCAGCGCTGTCAGTCGACAGGCGTGTACGCTTATCGGTGATGATGCCACCAGCTGCACTGAAAACCCGCTCTGACAAGACGCTAGCGGCTGGGCAGGCAAGAACCTCCAAGGCGTACAGCGCCAGTTCGTGCCACATGTCCAGCTTTGAAACCCAGTAGTTGTAGGGAGCTGTGTGATCATTTAGGACGATGGTATGGTCAGCTACGTACTCCCTCACCATCTTTCTGTAAAGATCAGCCCTACTCTGCCGAGACTGGGGACAGGTGACAGTGTCTTGCTGGGGTGACATAAAGCTGGCAAAAGCCTTGTAAAGCGTACCCTTGCCAGTGCTGGACAAGCTGCCTGCTCGCCTACTCTCCCTCGCTACTTGTCCCGCAGAACTACGCACTCTGCTGCTAGCGCTGTCAGAAGGGAAATACTGTTTCAGCTTGTGCACCAGGGCCTGCTGGTATTCATGCATTCTCACACTCCTTTCCTCTGCAGGGATGAGAGTGGAAAGATTTTGCTTGTACCGTGGGTCCAGGAGAGTGAACACCCAGTAATCGGTGCTGGAATAAATTCTTTGAACGCGAGGGTCACGGGATAGGCAGCCTAGCATGAAATCTGCCATATGCGCCAGAGTACCAACGCGTAAGAATTCACTCCCCTCACTGGCCTGACTGTCCATTTCCTCCTCCTCCAACTCCTCCAACTCCTCTTCTTCTGCCCATACACGCTGAACAGTAAAGGACTCAACAATGGTCCCCTCTTGTGTCTCACCAACATTCTCCTCCTCTTCCTCCTCATCCTCCTCCACCTCCACCTCCTCCGATATGCGCTGAGAAACAGACCTGAGGGTGCTTTGGCTATCAACAAGGGAATATTCTTCCCCTGTCTCTTGTGACGAGCGCAAAGCTTCCGACTTCATGCTGACCAGAGAGTTTTTCAACAGGCCAAGCAGCGGGATGGTGAGGCTGATGATGGCGGCATCGCCACTGACCATCTGTGTTGACTCCTCAAAGTTACTCAGCACCTGACAGATATCAGACATCCACGTCCACTCCTCATTGTAGACTTGAGGAAGCTGACTGACCTGACTACCAGTTCTGGTGGAAGTTGACATCTGGCAGTCTACAATCGCTCTGCGCTGCTGGTAAACTCTGGATAACATGGTCAGTGTTGAATTCCACCTCGTGGGCACGTCGCACAACAGTCGGTGAGCGGGCAGTTGGAGGCGGCGCTGCGCTGCCCTGAGAGTGGCAGCATCTGGGCTGGACTTCCTGAAATGCGCACAGATGCGGCGCACCTTCGTGAGCAAATCAGACAGATTGGGGTATGTCTTGAGGAAACGCTGAACTATCAGATTTAACACATGGGCCAGGCATGGCACATGTGTCAGTCTGCCGAGTTGCAGAGCCGCCACCAGGTTACGGCCGTTGTCACACACAACCATTCCCGGCTTGAGGTTCAGCGGTGCCAGCCACAGATCAGTCTGCGCCGTGATGCCCTGTAATAGCTCTTGGGCGGTGTGCCTTTTGTCGCCTAGGCTCAGCAGTTTGAGCACCGCCTGCTGTCGCTTAGCGACGGCACTGCTGCTGTGCCTAGAGCTACCGACTGATGGCGCCGTGCCCACGGATGGTAGTTCGGAGGAGGAGGTGGAGGAGGGGTGGGAGGAGGAGGAGGCATAGTAGGCCTGAAACACCTGGACCGAGGTAGGCCCCGCAATCCTCGGCATCGGCAGTATATGAGCAGCCCCAGTGTCAGACTCGGTCCCAGCCTCCACCAAGTTAACCCAATGTGCCGTCAGCGATATATAGTGGCCCTGCCCGGCAGCACTCGTCCACGTGTCCGTGGTCAGGTGGACCTTGTCAGAAACGGCGTTGGTCAGGGCACGGATGATGTTGTCTGACACGTGCTGGTGCAGGGCTGGGACGGCACATCGGGAAAAGTAGTGGCGGCTGGGGACCGAATACCGAGGGGCGGCCGCCGCCATGAGGTTGCGAAAGGCCTCGGTCTCTACTAGCCTATAGGGCAGCATCTCCAGGCTAAGCAATCTGGAGATGTGCACATTAAGGGCTTGGGCGTGCGGGTGGGTTGCACTATATTTGCGTTTCCGCTCCAGCGTCTGGGGTATGGAGAGCTGAACGCTGGTGGATGCTGTGGAGGATCGTGGAGGCGACGATGGGGTTTTTGTGGCAGGGTCCTGGGCAGGGGGCTGACTAGCAGCTGACACAGGGGAAGGAGCAGTGGTGTGCACGGCCGGAGGTGAACGGGCTTGTTGCCACTGAGTGGGGTGTTTAGCATTCATATGCCTGCGCATACTGGTGGTAGTTAAGCTAGTAGTGGTGGAACCCCTGCTGAGCCTGGTTTGGCAAATGTTGCACACCACAGTCCGTCGGTCATCCGGTGTTTCCTTAAAGAACCTCCAGACTTCTGAAGATCTAGCCCTCGCCGCAGGAGCCCTCGCCACGGGAGCTTCACTAGTTGACACATTTGGCGCTGATGCACCAGCTCTGGCCCTGCCTCTCCGTCTGGCCCCACCACTGCCTCTTCCAACCTGTTCTGGTCGAGGACTCTCCTCCGTCTCAGAAGCACTGTGTTCACCCGGCCTCTCAACCCAGCTTGGGTCTGTCACCTCATCATCCTCCGATCCCTCAGTCTGCTCCCCCCTCGGACTTCCTGCCCTGACAACAACTTCCCCACTGTCTGACAACCGTGTCTCCTCATCGTCGGACACCTCTTTACACACTTCCACTACGTCAAGAAGGTCATCATCACCCACAGACTGTGACTGTTGGAAAACCTGGGCATCGGAAAATTGCTCAGCAGCAACCGGACAAGTGGTTTGTGACTGTGGGAAGGGTCCAGAAAACAGTTCCTCAGAGTATGCCGGTTCAAATGCCAAATTTTCCTGGGAGGGGGCAGACTGGGGGGGAGGAGGCTGAGGTGCAGGAGCTGGAGGAGTGGCGATTTCGGTGACATGGGTGGACTGCGTGGAAGACTGACTGGTGGTGGACAAATTGCTCGAAGCATTGTCAGCAATCCACGACATCACCTGTTCGCACTGTTCTGGCCTCAACAGTGCTCTACCACGAGTCCCAGTAACTTCAGACATGAACCTAGGGAGTGTAGCTCTGCGGCGTTCCCCTGCTCCCTCATCAGCAGGTGGTGTCTCACCCCGCCCAGGACCACGGCCTCTGACCCCTGCAGTAGTTGGACGCCCACGTCCCCGCCCTCGTCCTCTACCCCTAGCCCTCGGGTTAAACATTTTTAAAATGAGAGTTATAACTTTATTTTTTTTTTTACTTTTTTTTGTTTTTTTTTGTGTTTTTTTTTTTTTTTTTTGTGTTTTTTGTTTTTTTTTGAGTTTTTAAAACCAAACAATGCTATCCTATTGCTATGGCTATTTTCTAGCCAAGTATCAAAGCACACTACTATGCCAGATGAGATGACACTGAGTTAGTGCCTAATTGAAATCCAACCCCTACTAAATTTTCCCACTTCGGTCTTTGCTATGGATATGTGCGTCACTAAGCGCAGAACACAGCGGTCGCAAGTCTCACTACAAATTGCTCAGAATTGGCTAGTACATGCACTGCAGAAAGTACAGCCACCAGCAGATCAACCAGAAATCAAATATATAGAACGCTACTGTATGCGTAAGTAAGCTCTTTGTATTCTCCTATGGCTATTTTCTAGCCAAGTATCAAAGCACACTACTATGCCAGATGAGATGACACTGAGTTAGTGCCTAATTGAAATCCAACCCCTACTAAATTTTCCCACTTCGGTCTTTGCTATGGATATGTGTGCCACTAAGAGCTAAACACAACGGTAGCAAGTCCCCCTGCTAATTCCTCACAAAATGGTACTAGATGCAAATTAAAATAAAAAAAGTAGAACGTTATTGTAGCCCTAAGAAGGGCTGTTGGGTTCTTTGAGAATCACTCCTGCCTAACAGTAAGCTAATAGAACACCCTAACGCTTTCCCTGACCAGCAGCAGCTCTCTCCCTAGCGGCATCCAGACACAGAATGATCCGAGCAGCGCGGGCAGCGGCTAGTCTATCCCAGGGTCACCTGATCTGGCCAGCCAACCACTGCTATCGACGTGTAAGGGTACCACGTCATGCTGGGTGGAGTGCAGAGTCTCCTGGCTTGTGATTGGCTCTGTTTCTGGCCGCCAAAAAGCAAAACGGCGGGAGCTGCCATTTTCTCGAGCGGGCGAAGTATTCGTCCGAGCAACGAGCAGTTTCGAGTACCCTAATGCTCGACCGAGCATCAAGCTCGGACGAGCATGTTCGCTCATCTCTAACCCTAACGCTTTCCCTGAGCAGCAGCAGCTCTCTCCCTAGCGGCATCCAGACAGAGAATGATCCGAGCAGCGCGGGCAGCGGCTAGTCTATCCCAGGGTCACCTGATCTGGCCAGCCAACCACTGCTATCGACGTGTAAGGGTACCACGTCATGCTGGGTGGAGTGCAGAGTCTCCTGGCTTGTGATTGGCTCTGTTTCTGGCCGCCAAAAAGCAAAACGGCGGGAGCTGCCATTTTCTCGAGCGGGCGAAATACTCGTCCGAGCAACGAGCAGTTACGAGTACGCTAATGCTCGATCGAGCATCAAGCTCGGACGAGTATGTTCGCTCATCTCTATTAATTACTTTAATAATTTATGAATAATCTGAAGAAAGTAATTTAATAAAATCACTTTCTTCAGACTTCCACCTCCTAGGCACTCCGTCCCCACTGATGTCAGGCAGTTTGGTACCAATTCTGCTTCATCCAGGAAAAGCCCTTTACACTTCCTTGCTATGGTCATACTGGGTGACAGTTCCCCTGAGGACTTACATTCGCTGATAGGTAATGAGCAATACCGATATTTAAGAGAAAATACCCTCTTCGACATGACCCCATTTGGATTGAAAAAATGGCTGTAGAAAGTCACCTTACCCAAAGCATCTATCTCACTTTTATATTCCTACTATGTCCTCACACAGGGCCTTAGCAAAACCATAGCTTACAAGAGAGGCTGGGAATCTGACCTAAACATGTCTTTCAAGTCAGCACAGTATAAGCAAATTCACCTATGTTTGCAAGATTTCTCCAGATGTGTCAAAAGTCAAGAAAACTCTTACAAACTAATGACCCACTGGTATAATACTCCCACAGAAACTGCTTTCTACGGATAACTGCTAGAGATGTGGTAATGCTGGAGGCTCCCTAGGCCATATTTTTTGGTAATGCCCAAAATTATTGCATTTCTAGCTGGACATTCAAACTCAAATAATAGTTTAAATTTTAATTAAATGAAATACATACTGTTAATCACTGCTTTTGTTGTAACATCTTTCTTTTTCTCCCTACCCTCTATACACTTTTCTCCTCTCCCCTACCATTTACCACCCTCTGCCAGTTGTCCCAATGTGAGAATTTGCTGTCCCAATGTGAGAATTTTAAGCTACTTGACGAAACCGTAGATCTGAAATGTAAATCCATATATATACAACTTGCTGCTACTCCTTGTCATCTCACATTTTGTCCCTTAAATGTAAAACGATATGAAAAAGATTTATACAAAAAAAATCTTATGAATATAAAACAAGTTTTGTATGAAGAAAGAATAGTACAGTATTTCAATTATCACATTTTTAATACAAAAAGCGCCTTCTCACCAATCTTTATCCTGTCACTGATGAAGCAGCTCAGGATTCGAAATGCATATTCACCATCAGAAATATTTTAAAGTAAGCATCCATCAAGAAACCGCCAAATACATGTACAGACAAAAAAATGCTGCCTAGAAATTCAGGAAGTGTGAAAACTAGGGAATACAGGCGGTCCCCTACTTAAGGACACCCGACTTACAGACAACCCATAGTTACAGACGGACCCCTCTGCCCACTGTGACCTCTGGTGAAGCTCTCTGGATGCTTTACTATAGTCCCAGACTGCAATGATCAGCTGTAAGATGTCTGTAATGAAGCTTTATTGATAATTCTTGGTCCAATTACACCAAAAATTTTGAAACTCCAATTGTCACTGGGGCAAAAGAAAAAAAATTGTCTAGAACTTCCATTATAAAATATACAGTTTCGACTTACATACAAATTCAACTTAAGAACAAACCTCCAGACCCTATCTTGTATGTAACCCGGGGACTGCCTGTAGTAACAGTTCAGTGTTAAATATTCACACCTTCCTATCCCAAAACAAATATAGGTATAATACCTATAATAAAACTAAATATATCATAATATAGTGAAAATGTATAAATGGAAAGATCTCACCCTGAGAGGATGTTAGGGTCCTGGTAGTTATGGACGATCATTCATTGAAGATCACATACCTCTATTAGTCCCTATCAAACTGGCATAGCCCTGATTAGCCCTATAAATAGCTATTGTTCTAACAAGGACAGTTTACAGCTTTCCCTTATGCACACTTGCCCTTTACAGACAGGCTTCCATCAAACCTATGGGTGGACCAGTTTATAGGGACTAATAGGTGTCTGCGATTAGGATTCTTCAACAAAGGATTATCTATGACTACCAGGACCCAGACAGACCCTCTGGCTGAGATTTTTCAGTTTATACATTTTCTCTACATCATGATGTATTTTGTTTTATCATAAGTATTATACCTTTGTTTTGGGACAGTGAGGTGTGTATCAATCCAAAATTAGAGAAAACCGTTGCACTTCATTAAAACAATGCTAAAAATATCAGGGAATAAAGCAGGAACTGAGCCTACGCGTTTCGGCCACTACTTGCTCTTAGTCATGGCAGTAACAAAGTAAAATATTTAAAACATACATCCATATGTAGGGGGTGTGCACTGCTGGAATAGGGATTTAGTAAAGGGGAAAATGTCCTACATCGCGCGTCACCACAAACAGCATACCAATTCCCATATCAAATAACTCTTAGATATATATATAATAACATTGTTTAAATATAGATTTGTCCACATTCAAAAATGTTCAATTCTTTTAGATATATTAACAATCCATAAATTGTTCACCTTCTTCTTCCTGGTGCTTGTAAGTGCGTGTCTTGCGACACAATTCTAAATGTTAAATCGTGCGCGTTGTCCGAATCCGTCGGGTCGTCCAACGGCCACGCCCCCCATTTCTGTTGCATGCAAAATCCCATTGCGTGCGCCAAAATCCCAGGGGAATTAGGCCAAAACGGAAATCGTTTGGAAACCCGATGAAAATGCACTCCGCGGACCCTTAGTAAATGATCCCCATTGTCTTCCTCAGTCTGATTTAAACGAGTACGCTGGTCTGTCTTTCTTTGACCAGTGCACTCTTTTGAATCTTAGCAGTTTAAGGTCAATAGCAGAGACTGAAAGATATATTCACACAGTCCCAGTTAAAACATAAAATAGAACTTTTTATCAGATTAATACCAGAGTGCCAGCAATGGATCAATTCCAACAAGTGGTGGAGCGAGAATTGATGGATTTACATAAAAAAGTTCTTTTCTCCAGTGCGACAACTATAGCCCCAAACGTAGAAAAGCCTTTTCTGAATTAGAATCTTAGGTATTATACCAGAAAAATATCAGAATTATCTATGCCCTCCTTACCCAGTTATACCCATATTTCATTGGTAACCTAAGTTGCATAAAGACACCTTCCCACCACCTTTAAGGCCGATCATATCTGGGATCGGATCCCTTATTGAACATCTATGCGAATGGCTTGATAGTTTGGTACAACCGTTTGTAGCAAAATTACCAGGATATTTAAAAGATAGAAAAGAAGTGCTCAAGATTTTGGACAAGTTCATGTGGGAAAATAGTTGTACTTGGGTTATATGTGATGTCAGTGCCCTTTATAGCTCTATACCTCATGATTTAGCTATAAGCCACATCATTTCTGTATATATATGGAAAACGTGTATATTCTGTTGAATTATGTGAATATTTGATTGATGTAACTAAGTTCCTCTTTTCCCTTAATTTTTTCTCCTTCAATGATGATTTCTTCCTGCACATTTTTTGCCCTTATTGGTGAACCTCTTTATGAGGAGGAAAAGTTCAGTTATTCAGAATGGAACATCTTTGGGGGGAGCATTGCCTGGTACGGGCGGTACATCGACAATATACTGATCGTTTGGTCAGGTGGTGTGCCGTCCGTACCAGGCTTTGTTTCCTACCTAAACGAGAATGATACAAACTTGCATTTTACCCACAATGTGGTAAAAAATAAGTTTCCTTTTTGGATATTTCCTTATGGGGCTGTATAACCAGTAAGAGAGTAATCACTACTCTTTTTAGGAAATCTACATCAGGAAACACAATCCTAAATGCCACCAGCAACCATCCTGATCACACATTAAGGGCTATAGCTGTTGGGGAATTTACTAGGTTGAGGAGAGTATGCTCTGATGTGAATGATTTTCAGAATCAATCCCTAGATTTGAGAAAAAGACTGGTATCACGTAAACATCCTATGAGGTCCATAAATAGAGGTCTGAATACGGCCTTAGCTAGAGGCCACACCTCATTACTTAGGACAGATAATTCCAAACAAAATCTGAATAATTTCAATAAATCTAAAGTTAACTTTTCACATACAGTTCAGTACAGACTATCAATAAATTGTACACATTCTTAAGAAAAAATTACCGATTTTGTACCAAGACAAAAAACGTGATATAATTTTGCGAGAAGGATGCAATTTTGTATAAAATTATTTACCAACCATTTCAACGTGAAAGAGTATAAAATCTGTGACATCAGATATGTGGGATGTACAACCCGTAATCGTAAGACCAGAATCGCGGAGCAGCTGAGGGATTGCTCCAAAAATCCTGAAAACAATAAATATGTCAGGAGCATCCAGACATTGTTGCACTTTTCACTCTGGGGATGTGTCATTGTTTTCTTTTTATGGTATAGAAAAAGCTTTCCAAACAATTAGGAGAGATGATATATGCAGATCCCTGCTTAAAAGAGAGGCATATTGGATTTTCAGAAATGAGCGGTATCTGTATATCAACTATAAAGTTAGGAATATTTATGTACAGTGGTATATATGATTTATTTTTAATTTGGGGTTGGAAATTTCTCTTGTAGGACAATATTCAGACAGAGAATAATATTGGAGGACCGATAGCCGAATGTTTCCTTGATTTTTTTGCATATTTATGTATTGTTAATATATCCAAGAGAATTGAACTTATATTTTTGAATGTGGGCAAATGTATATTTAAGCAATGTTATAATACATCTAAGAGTTATTTGATATGGGAAGTTGAATGCTGTTTGTGGTGTTTCAAAATGTAGGGCGTTTTCCCTTTTAGAAAATCACCATTTCAGCATTACACATCCCCTACATAGGGATTGGTGGATGTATGTTTTAAATATTTTGCTTTGTTACTCAGAGTGTATGCCATGACTAGGAGCAAGTAGTACTCGAAACGCGTAGGCTCAGTTCCTGCCTCATTCTCTGATATTTTTAACATGAAGAAATAAAGGATTGCATTGTTTTAAAGAAGTGCCTAATTTCGGATTGAGTTTCACCTGTGGTCCTAGCAGGCCACGCTAAGTTGCACTCTGTGAGGTTACGAATACCTACATTGAACACGATCAGGGTTCGCCACATTATATTGTGGCTGGTGTGTATATTTAACACTGTACTTTACTGTTACTATTCCCTAGTTTGCACAGTTACTGAATTACTAGGCAGAATTTTTTTTTACTGCATGGGTATTGGTTGGTTTCTTCATGGTTGTATATTGATGTGTTTGTTTTATGTACCTTAATACCTTTAATATTTAGAGAGAAAAAGTTAAGTTCTACTTTTAACAAATGTTTATCTGATGCTACTAGTAGATGTGTTGTATATTTTCCCAAACCTTTCAGTTCAAATTAAGAAAACCACTGCAAAACTATTGCTTAACTATTGCTTCTGTTCCTGTTTTGTTCTTTGTTTCAGTACTTTTTAAATGTCATATATATATATATATATACAGTATATGATTTTATTTAATATTATAGATGGGGTTTTACTTTTACAGTGTAATAAATGGCACATTTATGGATTAAGCAAAGGAACTGTGCTCCAGATTAGTGTACCTGAATATCATATTGCTTGGAATACTGAACTAAGCTTTCAAACTTGTTATGCATTTCACTAGCATGAACTCCAATATGCTCAATGTCATTTCACTACTTCTATATAGTCCTAATAACACTAACTATTCTAATGTCAGAAAATGATTCATATTTATTTATCATTTTAGTATGTTATAATACTCTTGATTTATAATTGCATTTTTAAAGGTATGAAGAAGTGGGATTAATGTTAGCACATGCAGAGATTTGGGGACCAAGGTCATGTCCACACTCCAGTATTTTGGTCCCATTCATTTTAAAAGGAGCCTGATTTTTTTCAGCTTGCAATAGAAAAAGTAACATGCACTATCTATTGGCCAATTATTCATGGAACTCCCAATAAAAGTTTTAAATTTGCTTTCAGAATCCCCTCAAAAAAACCACATGGAAAACATTTGCACATGGAAATATTGTCGAACTAATTTATTTCTTCTTCATGTCATCATACACTTGCTGAAAAATGTGTATAGTCGTTGTTTTGGACCCACTCCCGGTTTTAACTTACAAATATTGATGCAAATATTGATCAGCGAATAAAGTCTTGAGGCCCATAAGATTTGGTCTGACTATGTCATGTGTTGTATGAATATGATATACTTACTCCTGCCACTAGATGGGAGTGGAAATAAAGAAAATATATTGGGCATCCCATTGCATTTTACTGGCATCCAGTAAAGAGTAGAGTCATGCAATATCAAGTAACATAACAGAGTTGGTAAACATGATATGCACATGTATTAAGAGAAAGCTGAGTTATTAAGCATTTTGTTAATGGTATAATTACACATTTCACATTATGGGAGGTATGCATTAATAGCAAGTACAATCTTTTTACAATCTATAGAATTGTTTATTATTGTTTGTGAAGAATACTGTATTACTAGTGATCAGTGGATCCGTAAAAATAATTCAGGCCAACCACAAATTCCAATGCCCTGTTCAAAACATAACAATAAATTAGAAAAACAAGACAAAAATAAATCATAGCATTTTCATGGCAAGAATTTTCAAGGACAAAACGTATCTTACTTTTTATCTCAATGGAATGCCTAACAAGAAGAAGCACTGAATTACTACCTAGTGCACACATGGTCAGCACGTCCAAGGACAAACGTTAAGGGCCGAATATTTAAAATTGTTACAACTGTGTGAATTGTATTAATGTTTATTAAAATAGATTGAACTGAGTTTTCCTAATGCACATTTAATGGAGGGAGAAAAGAGCATGAAAATGTTCCCGCATAAAGGGTATTATTATTCATCCCAAGGAACATTAGATTTTTTTCATACAAGTAGCTTTACTATGCTAAAATATTTCAGCTTTACCTCTGGCAGGGACAAAAGTCCCTATTTTGTGAAGCTCATTTAGCAGATTTTGCTGTATGAATAATAGGAAAACACAAGTATAAGTCGACCTAAATATAAGCTGAGGCCCCTAATTTTACCACAAATAACTGGGAAAATGTATTGACTTGAGTATAAGTCTAGGTTGGGAAAGGCATTGGTCACAGCTTCCTCTACTAATGTAATGCCCAGCATCCTTCCCTAGTAATGAAATGTTCCATGCAGCCTCCCCAGTAAAGAAATGCCCCATGCAGCCCCCTATAATGAAATGCCCTGCAGCAAACCCCCTAGCAATGAAATGGCTGATGCAGCAAACCTAGTAATGAAATGCCTGATGCAGCCCCCCTAATAGTGTAATGCCCTGCAGCCCCGCTTATAATGAAAAGCCCAATGCATCCCCCCTAATATTGAAATACCCCATGCAGCCCCCCTTATAATGAAAAGCCTGATGCAGCCCCACTAATATTGAAATGTCCTGCATCCCCCAATAATGAAATGCCCTGCAGCTCCCTAATAATGTAATGCCCTTCAGACCCATAATAACAAAATGCCCTGTAGCTCATTGTACAGTATAAAAAAGTAAACTTACAAACCTTCCGATCCTCTGCGCGGTTCCTCCTCACATGTAACAAACAGTACAGAAACAAGTCCAAGTAGTCTCCCCATCGATGCACACTTTAACATCAACAGTGGTGACACTTCGCCGTATAGTGTGTGTCGGCGGTCAGAGCTCATGGCGCATCTCTGCCCTCTCTGTTACACATGAAGACAAGAAGGGAGAGGAGCTGTGCAGAGCATCGGAGGGTGAGCATGTTAGTTTATGTTTTTATACACTTGTGCATAAGCCAAGTTAGGATTTTTCAGCACATTATTTAAAGTATAGGGGCATATGGGTAGGTAAAGCGTTAGCAGCAGTTGTAAGGTAACACAGGTACTACTGGCCATGTTGAGTGCCTGTATTTTTTTTTACTGACAGGCAATAAAGCAAAATTTAAGTGATCACTAAAACATAAAGCACCATGAAATATAATTTTTTTTTTTCTACAAAGGTGTTTTATGTCTCCTCAACAATAAATAAATAGGAGATACACTACTAATTTACCTGGATTCTAAAATGGTGCATGGTGCACTGAAAATAAGCTTTATTGACCTAAAGGCAACAAATGTATGGCATCTGGATGTAAAACATCATGTTCAAAAAGGGCTCATTATTGTGCAAAAACAAATGTAATATTACATGTTTGTTAAAGGGCTGATTTGGCAGATTTGGTCATAATCTTTGTAGCAGTCGTAATGTATTGTGGTTCAAGCTAAAAGTACAGTGTATTATATATGAAACAAAATTAGCACAAGAGGGGGTGAGTGTGAAAAATGTTGGATGGAGAAATATAGGGCCTCCACATCGATGCTATAGAAGAGAGTGTTAGGCTTGGTTATTAGCTACTGTTTGAATTTGCCTATTGTAGTCCTGATGATGATTCACCTGCTATATCACAAGTGGCCCACACGCCCAATAGGGGATGGGCGTCTTAGTGTTGCTACAGCGAGGCTGTTCACTACAAACAGCCACGATGAATCGGCGCATGCGCACTGCTCCTCCACCGAGCTCCGAGCTGTTTACTCTGTGGTCCTATGACCAATCAGCTCCAGTTCTCATTGCGGTCCGCCTCTCCTCTCATGTGCTGTGTCCCACGACCGGACCAATCGGGCCCTCGGGATATGAATGTGCATCCAATCACTTTGCACCTGGGTGGGGCTTGAGGTTTATATGGGCGGAAGTAAACTCCGTCTGGCGCGCTTACCATGCCAGCCTGCACATAGGAGGTCACCTGGTCCACCACTGTGACCGGAGACCGGCAGTTCATCCATGGGAGACTTGCTGACCGCATTCCCATTTGTTTCCTCTGCATGCCTACAGTGTGTTTAATCTTTGCTAGGCTTATTGTTTACCATAGCCGGCTAAAGCACAATTACACTTTAATTCCCACTGAAGAGTTATTACGAAACGCGTCAGGGAAGTTGTTGTATTTAGGGGGCATGCTTCAGTCCAACAGGGACAGCTGTGGACTGCCCTTGTAAGGGCTGGTGCTATAAGGGACTTCATAGGGAAAGGATATTCCCCCTATCCCCTCCCCTCCCTTGGTATCCCGATGTCCAGCCCGTAGATTTATGTCCGAATAAATGTCCGTAGATTTATGTCCGAATCATGATAAGACTACTTATTCCTTTTTTTGAGGTGGCCTTTCCTGGATGTTGCATAACCGTTATACTTTGGAGTATTTTACTTCTGCAATTGGTGTTACAATAACAAATACAAGGTATGTGACACTCTACATTTTGGTTTTTAATATTTGATTAATTAAAAGTTATATTTTAACATTGTTCACACTCACCCCCTCTTGTGCTAATTTTGTTTAAAATGTCTGTGAGTAGATCTGGCTATTCAAGTATTATATATGTAGCCAAACAATGCTTTTCACGTCCAGTCCAGGCACTTATTTTATAAGGTCTATTTAGGAACAGAACACAATTTGGACAATTTTTTCAATTTTCTGGAATAAAAAAAGGTTTATTTACTATCTACCTGCTACTTCTCTCATTACAACCTGTGGTAAGCCTGATTATGGTACAGAAAATATTATTCAACTGCCAAGCAGGGTAGAGTTCCCAGTGCTTGTGACAGTATATTATAGAATATAATGCATAAGACAGGAGATTTTTGGCTGCAAAGAAATAGTTGTAGTAGCAGCATCCTTAATAGTATAGTATGTGATGGACAAGATATGTCTAGTGGTGTGGAGGTAGTTGTAGTGACAGCACTTGCTGCAAAATTGATGGACAAGACAGGTAATTACCTTCTATTTAAGACTAGAAGTATCTACAGAAACAGTAGAGTATTGTACAAAATAAACATGTTTAGAAATTAGTATTAGCAGTAGTGGTCAGAGCATACAGTGTATAACTAGATGGATAATGCGGGAAAATGTCTTTGTACTTTTAGTTATGGCACCACTGGTATTAATTATGGAACACTACAACAAGGCAGGATATTTTTTTAGCAGAATTAGGGCCACCAGTAGTGGAAGCACCCAAAGCAATGACAATATTGTATATGGCAGGGTATGTCTGGCTGTGTTGAGGTAGTAGCAGCTGCAGCAGAGGCAAGGGTACATGTAGAGCTACATTCAGCTATGGCATTAATAACAGTACTAAATGGTGCATGTTGAGCGAAGTTAGAGTTATTTATATTTAAATGGGTAACAGCAGTGGCAGATGCCACAGCATGTAGGGTATTACATGATAGAAGGGAGCGTTTCAACTATGTTGTTGTAATGGTAGCATAAGCAGTAATACAGTGTGGGATATTATGGTCAAGGGAGGTGTGATTATGCAGTACTAGTAACAGCAGCAGCCACATTAGTGCAGAATAATTCACATAGGATTTAAAGTACTATTCTTTTTATTATTGATTATAAACTAAATTTTTTAAAATAAAAAAGTAGTAGAGTATAGAACAAGATAGAGAGTAAGGGACATGCATAGAAATCTGGAGGACCCGTATCAAGTGTCAGCTTTGCCCAAAGCAATTTAAAAAAAACCTTTTTTTCTACTACCAGTATTTATTTATAAGGCTGATACTATAAACATACTCCTTCACAAAAAAAAAAAAAAACTTTCCATGATGACCAATATTACCAATAATATCACAATGCATATAAAGTTCCCCCAAACTTTGCAGTGTCTCCCTCATGAATTGAATTTCATCAACCCACATTAATTTATATAAAGCACCTCTCCCCTACTACACAGTACTATGGCACCCCTTCCTGACTCACTCCACCTCTGTTACAGACCTTCTATACTGCACCTCCCTTTTATACTGTGCTCCTTCCTATGTGTATACAGGCAGTCCCCGGGTTACGTACAAGATAGGTTCTGTAGGTTTGTTCTTAAGTTGAATTTGTATGTAAGTCAGAACTGTATACTGTATCATTGTAACCCCAGCCAAATTTTTTTCTGGTCTCTGTGACAATTGGATTTTAAAAATGTTGGATTCTCATAAGAACCAGAATTAACAGGAACGCTTCATTACAGACACCTGTGATAACTGTTACAGCTGTTTATTGTAGCCTAGGGCTAAAGTACAGTAAATTAGCAACATCTAGAGGTCCGTTTGTAACTAGGGGTCGTCTGTAAGTCGTATGTTCTTAAGTAGGGGACTGCCTATACAGTGACCTCCTATACTTTTCACTATTTACACTTTGCTTCCATTACACAGTGCCATCATTTTCTATACAATAGTGGCTCCCCTCATTTATATAGTTCCAATTTACTCCTCCTATCTACAGTCAGTGATCCCTGCCTCCTCTTTCTCCCTCTTCCTCTTATACAGGGTCCCAGTTATACCCCTCCTCTCCAAGGCTCCCTTTTCCCCTTTATACATCCCCTCCTCCCTTATGTAGAGTCCCATTAATAGTTCCACCTCTTCTGCCTTTCCGGGGCCCCTTTATTCCAACCAGTGAAAAAAATAATAAATCTTTACTTACCTCCCCTGATGATCCCCCGCCGCGCTTAAAGGATGATCTGCAGCAGGACTTTCTTGCTTGGCTGCTGTGTGAAGACATAGATGACTTGATCTATGAGTCATAGATTGGGCGTCTGCATCAGCAGAGAGTGTACTCAGAAGTTACTCTGCCTGCACTTTTTGCCCCTTTATAGTATCTGCGCCTTAACCCCTTAAGGACCCAACCTTTTTTGGTTAATTTTTCCCTGCCCACCTTCAAAAATCTATACCTTTTTCATTTTTCCCTGTATAGAGTTTTATGAGGGCTTATCTCTGCATAACAAATTGTTCTTCTAAGTGATGGTATCTATATTATTCAGAGTACTAAAGTTACATAAGTAAAAACTATCAGTAACAATATTTGACAAGAAAATATTTATAAAAATAATATAAATCTTAGTTTGTATGACATGGCAGGCATCAGATGTGATTGCTCAGTTGTTGTTTAATTTAATTCAACTTCTTTGCGAGACATAACTTACTATGTAATCTTCTCATGTTACAAAATCTAATTTTTAATGTATGAAATGGCCAAAGAAAACCATCCACAGAATTCTCCCCAAAGTTGCATTCATTTCCATAATATTGCTATATTATGCATGTCCACAGCTACAGAATATAATCATGTAATATGGATATACAAACCACTACATGGTTTCTAACTGCATTGCTTTCAATGCATAATTTCAGTCTGATCAATGCCCTAGTCACATCTAGATAAGATGGCTCGCGTGTACACAGAATTTCACAACAAGTGGTTTGCCTTTAATTTTCAGACTGATAAATATTAGAAGATTCTGACATTAGATAACAAAATAGTATTAAACACTGTTATATGTTACTGAAAGTTAAAGTGGACTAATTCATGTTCAGAATTTACAATATACATTTAATTTTTAAATTACAGGGAATAAAAAAAATAGAACAATTCCAAAGGAATAATATGGTATATTTTCTTTAAACATTTGTTTTACTTTTGTTTTATTTAATATAGGTTTTCCTTTCTCTGAGTGAGATTAAAGACTGAAGCTTCGACAATCATATTCACTAGTGCTGAGATACTAGCTAGCTGCCAGTTTGTATAAGGTTATGTTCTGAACAGAGGTGGAGCTTCAAAATGAAAAAATGTGTGCAGAAAATTTTAATGATATTCAAGAGTTGGTCAACAACTAGAATAGCCTCAGGCCATTATTGTGGAGCTTGGGAAGTAAAAGGGAAAAAAATGTTTACCTATTATGATAAATACCAAGCTGCTGCTGCTGTATTGCATTTTAAATGATTGGAAATAGAAACAATGGGGGATATTTATCATACGCTGGCGCCCGTGTGCCAGCGTATGATTGCCCCTGCAAATTCGCGGCCCGATACATAAAGAGGCTCCTGCCTGTTGATGTATCGGGACTGCTAGCAGCGCAGCGTTTATCCTGCATCAGCCCCGTGTGAAGCTCCTCTTCACAACGGATTCCGCCTCCTTGCAGGACCCGGCTGTAAGTAACTGAGCATGCAATGAAAGTTTATTACAGTTTAAGGGCTTGAGCAAGCAATCAGATGAACGCTCGTTCAAGCCCAAGTGTGGAAAAATAAAAAAAATGTGAAAAAAACATAAAAAATATTTTTAGAATAATAATTATAATGCAATTAGAATGCAAATAAATGTATATAAAACACAAAGAATATACATATTTGGTATCACCGTGTCCTTATTAATCTGTATATTAATTCTAAATCAATATTGAACCCACTCAGTGAATGATGTTGAAAAAAACACGGAAAACTTACTGTAATATACCATTTTTCATCAAATCCCATTACAAAAAATGTTCTAAAAAGTGAACAAAAAAGTGATGCACTTTACTATAGAAGAGAACAACTCTTTTTGGCAAAAATAAGCCCTCATCCAGATCTGGCAACAAAAAATACAGAAGTTATGCCCCTGAAAAGTTGTCTATAGTAAAAACAATGTAATTTTCTCCAGTTTTGGTTTTGCTTAGTAAAATTGATCAAAGATAAGAAAAACTACATAAGTGAGGTATCACCACAATCGAAATCCAAAATAAAAATTTATGATTTTGTTTGTGTCCCCCTTAAAATAGTTAATAAATTCTCATGAATAACCTATAGACCCCCAAATTGATTTATCTATACATCGTATCTAACCCCGCAAATAATAAGCTCTCATAATTTCACATTACCAAACAAATTAAAATTTTATAGCCTTTACATTCTGAGGATACAAATCTGCTGTGAATGGAGCTGCTCTCATTCTATGCCCAGGCGCATGCCCATAAAGCAGTCACCACCACATATGGGATGTCGCTGCGCTCAGAAGCCATTGGGCATCAAACTTTGCAGAGCGTTTCATCATATTACTCATAATGAAACTGTTAGTTTAGGCCTAAATTAATGTATTTTCCAAAAGCTTCTAAAGTTTCTATATTGTTCATATTCAGGTCCATATTATTTTAACCCATTACCTCACTTAAATCGTTAATATACTTAATAGAAGTTGTTTTACATTCGTTGAGGGTTGCAGTTTCTATAGTTGGGTAATTTATGAGGTTTTACTACTATTAAGGCCTTTCAAAGTCACCTGAAAGCTGAGTTGTCCCTCGAAATGTGAGGTCTGGCGATTTTCATGAAAATGAGAAAAATCGCACCTAAAGTTTTAAGCCTCATAACATCCTAGAAAAATTCCTGTCTGCAAAGGAGAACATTTCAAACTTTGAAAGTGAAGAATTTTTACGAACTTTTGTCAAATTTTCGGAAATCGGAAATCAGTCTCCGTAAAGCACAGCCCAATGTATTAAAGTGGTGCACGGCTGTCAGTGATTACTGGGTAGATGGAATTAATCAGTCGTGTGCCAGAAAAATGCTGACAGTAATGAAGTGTGCGCCAAAACTTTCATGGACTGCGCTTTAATTTTGCTCTCAGACCATTTTTTTCCTGGTCTATCGTGCGCCAAAAATTGCACCTAAAAATGCAGACAAAATACACATAAATGTGGAGGATAATATTGAAATGTTAGGCCACGCCCACTTGCGCAAAAAAAAAAAAAAGACGGAGGTGCCGGGATAGTCTGAAACATCTGTTCTTTCTGGCACAAACTCATTATAAATGATCCGCAACAGTTCTGTGCCAAAAAAACATTAAAATACCGGCATTTTTTGGCGCAGATGAGATAATACATGTGCTCCAATGTGTCATGAGAAAACTCTCTCTAAATCACCTGCGTATGTTAAAGCATTACGAAGTTATAACCAATTATTGTGACACATGGCAGATTTTAAAAATCGAGTCTGGTCACTAAGCTGAAAACAAGTGTCGGTGATAAGATGTTAATAAATATGGCCCAATCTTTGCAGAACTTGCATGCACCTTTTTGATGAATTCCAGCACCCAAACACTAGAGCTCAATCAGCGAAACAAGGAAATATAAAATATTTGCAAATGAAAATTATCCTCACATTTCATTGTTTTGTTAGGGCAGCATGGTCCTGGGTTCGAGTTCCACCCAGGTCAACATCTGCAAAGAGTTTGTATGCTCTGTGTTTGTGTGGGTTTCCTCCGAGTACTCCGGTTTCCTCCCATACTTTAAAACATACTGGTAGGTTGATAAGATTGTGAGCCCCATTGGGACAGGGACCAATTTGACACGCTTTGTGCAGCACTGCGTAATCTGTGTGCCCTATATAAATAAAGAATTATTATTATTATTTACAGGAACATAAAGTATGGACGAAGTCTCAGAGAAACTGCATTTGATTGTACTTAAATGTATAATAATAATAATAATATAATTTTAATAATAATATTAACTATAATCGTATTATGTTGTTATTAAATTACTACTATCATTAATAATATTATGTAAACTTTATATTTTGTCTTCATCTTTACTCTTTTTATAAAATTCAAATTAAGACACTGAAATATGCTTTATCTTGTTGGCAAGTAAATGAATCTCTATGTAATGAATATGAAGACCTCCAAAGTATCTATGACTTAATGATTCCATCCTACTGAAATAAGCTATTATTGCATTCACAAGTAATTATGGTGATATTTAATTAGTAGCAGTTAGATTCCAGGAATGTTGACAATAATAATAATTTGCTATATGTAATTATTATTAATGTAGCTGCTATGTTGTGGATTAGACACTGACTTTTTAACCAATGGTATATATACAGCATTTAAAGTACTTTATCATTTACTTTGTACTACATTACACTAATACTAAATCAATCTTGTATTCAAGAGAGCATTTTCATAATGATGAAATAACAATAGTCTTCCTGTGATAACCATGGTCCCAGTGCACTTCAAGACCTTTCTTCACTTAAGAGATTAGTAACCATGGAAAAGGCTATGCTGCTAATAGGAACACCTTATTATGATTTGCTAAAACAGCGGGTACACAAGATTCTACTGCAGTGTATGCATTAAAAACAAATAGAATTTGGTACATTGCGCTGCACAAGTTAGAATTATAGCATTTGTTGCATACAAATTGCTGTTTCATAAATGAGCTTAAAATATAAAGATGATTATAACATCATTCATCCTTTTTCATTAGCTTTGTGCTCGAGACCTTAGATTGTCGCTATTTAAAGAAAGCAAATTTTGAATTAGAAAGTTGTAGGAACAATACGTACTCTATGGAAAAAATTTAAATAAATACATATATAAGATAAGTACTTTTTCATAACAGAATTAATGGATATAAAGATGCATTATTTATTTCATAAATGCAATTTACTGAATAGTAAGAAAAAAAGCATTCATTATCTAACTTTCTTCATAGCAAAGTTTTGTGTTTACCGGTAAAGCAGTTTGGTTGCTTTTTTTTTACCTAGCATGGCTTTAATTTACAGTGAATAAGTTCTTAAAACATTACATATGCTTCAACTTGTAGAGGTCAATATCTTTGGAAGCAATTCAATGGGTTGTCTGAAGTAATACTCTATCCACAGGATAGGTGATAACAAGGTGTTTTTGAGGGTCCATCTGCTAGGACCCATACGGATTATGAAAACAAGACCCCCATGATCCAGAAAAATGTTCAGTACTTAGCCCACTATTAATTAACTTAATAAAGTTAATTAAATAATGCACCGTGTCTTTTGTTTGCAGTTAACTCCAACATGTTTAGTATAGTGCAGTCTCTGGAGGGTGTTTATAGTCTGCAGGTTGACTTGAACACACTGAACGTGGATTTTTCATCACAAAGAGGTGCACTGACTACTTCTGTAAGAAAAAAGTTTAGTCTACACAGAAGAAAACTTCTTTACTGTAAGAGCAGTGAATCAGCAAAATAGCCTTTCTCAGGTGCTAGACACAGCAGGAACAGCTGAGAGTTTAAGAAGGTTATATATGTCTTTTTTCATGATGTTAATAGTGTAATGTAGAATTGTAATCCTCTCAGCCATTTCTGTTGCCTTCCTTTGTTAAACTTGATGGACATATGTTGTTTTAAACTGTTCTATATAGTATATAACTATGTAACTATCATTAAAGTGTGAGATAGGCTCAGTGTCCAGGGGTTAAGGAAATGAATGTGCCTACACCTAATTTACCATTATCCCAGTATATATAACTATGTTTATATAATACTCTAAATCTAATTTGATCCTTTATAATAACTAACATGTCGGTTTTTTTCCCTCAAACTAGTTCTTTTATGGAAGAATCATTTATGGTGACAGCCAGTGGGTGAAAATGTCATTTTTAACAGACAGAGTTCTGTTCCATCTGTCAGAAATATATCAGATATTCTTCTTTAGCATAATCCTTATCAGTGCGGCTGTAGCATGTAAAGTGTATTACTAGAGATACTCAACAGACTTTAGACTAAAGATTGGGTACAAATAGACAGAACAGGTTAATGGGAACTCATCAGTAGCTTTGCGCTTTCACAAGTATTACTTCATCATTATTGAGTATTTTAGGTTTTAAGCACCTCAGGCACATGAAACCATATAAAGAGAGTATCAAGAAAAATTGTCCCTTACTCTAAGGCTAAGCTAGTCCCTGCCTGCGGATGATGATCAGCTTAAGCGTGCTAGCTCCAGACCCAACAACTACACTCTCTGACACAGAAGATCTTTCTAGGTGGTTGAGAAAAGAAGTAAAGGATACTAGGGCATTCTATACTAAATGTGCCCCCCCCCCAGCAAAACAATTACTGCAAGTAGAGATGGGCGAATCAATTCTAATGAATCAGAATTCGGTTAGAATTTCAGGAAAACTTGGATTCATCATGAATCCGAAGTTTATGGTGATTCATTGGAACAAAGTTTTTTCCCCTCCTTTATTACCAAAATGGGTGCGAGCACAACGTGTTACGTGGGGCAGAGAGCTCTGGGAAGGAAAAAGGAACACCCTCAATCATATGTGCAGACCTGTAAGCGACCGGCAGGCTTATGTAATATCACACAGCTCTATAAAAACAGGCAGCCTCTTTCAATCTCGATACTTCACACTGCATGTGCTGCCTGTAGCGTCCAGCTGCTTGTACTGTACAGTAATTTTTGGAGGATCTGTATACCCCAAATAGCAGTTCTTTTTTGTTGCTGAAGTGAATAGGAAGAAATCTGTGTAAAATCCACATACTTTCTGTAGTGATTTCTGCTTAAATCCCAAGGTGTTCTTTTTGAAGGATCTGTATACCACAAATAGCAGTTCTATTTTGTTGCTGAAGTGAATAGGTAGAAATCTGTGTAAAATCCACATACTTTCTGTAGTGATTTCTACTTCATTCCCAGGGTGTACTTTTTGGGGGATCTGTATACCCCAAATAGCAGTTCTATTTTGTAGCTGAAGTGAATAGGAAGAAATCTGTGTAAAATCCACATACTTTCTGTAGTGATTTCTGCTTCAATCGCAGGATGTCTGTTTTGGGGGATCTGTATACCCCAAGTAGCAGTTTTTGTTGCTGATGTGAATAGGAAGAAATCAGTGTAAAATCCACATACTTTCTGTAGTGATTTCTGCTCTTATCCAAGGGTGTCAGTTCTTGTGCTTCTGTATACCCCAAATTTCAAGTTTTTCTGGTAGATAAAGTAGATCCATGTCAATTCAATGTAGTTGATTAACCAATATGTCACACAAAGAGGTGGTAGGTGGAGCAGGCACAAGTTGCAGCACAGTAAGGGGACGTTGCGGCAGGGGTGATGCCAGAACTGCCATTGTCATCTAGCGGCAATGTGTTGATAAACAAACCAAAGGTTGTCAATTGGTTGACTCGGTCTTTTACTTCCTCCCAGATGACATCTGACAACCCCAGCCAAGAGTCCGTGGATTCCTCAGATACAACACTTAGTTGGTATGGCTCAGGAGCAGGTCAGCGGTGCTCACCTGTCCTCAACCAGCCCCTGTCCTGTTCATTTCCCTCAGCCAGAGATCTACTAGGTGGTCTGGGCTCAGTGCTGCTATACAGTGAGGACAATCTCCTTTAAGACCGTCAGCAGCTGCTTGGTAGTGAAGAGGTGGGGCAGACATCCGCTTCTTTGTGCAGTAGGTGGGAAATTAAAGATGTAGAAAGTGGCACGGGAGGTTATGTTCAACTTGCAAGTAGTCGGGTTGTGCATTCCTGAGACAGTTGAGCAGAATAGAAGTGACAGGGAAACACAAATCGATGATGATGTAGCCGATCGCACTAGGGAGCCGGTTAAAGCCAGGGATTGATCATCATCGTCAGGTGAAGAGGGTGTCAGCTTGGACGTCAGGCAGCGAAGCAGGCAGCAAGCCGCTACTGTGGCTGTGAGTCAGCAGGGTGGTAGTAGTGAGCAAAAGTTCTGCGGGGTACAAATCCTGTTTCTTTGGTCCAAGTAAGCAGTGGCACAGGAGGTCAGCAAGGTAGCAGCGCTAGTAGTAACTCAGTGCAGAGTGTTGTCAGTAAAATCACGACCTAGGCGGTGTGGCAGTTTTTGTTAAGACAAAAACAACATGCCATTTCAGCCAGTCAAGGCTCCAGCACCACTGCCGAAGGGAACTGTTTGTCTTTGGCATCATCTCCCAGTCCAGATGCTCTTGCTCCTCGCTACGCATAGTGCCAGCAGTCGTTGCACGAGGCGATTACAAAGTGACAAGTCCAGCCATCCTGAGGTACAGAAGCTGACCATGCTCCTGTCCAAGTTGTTGATAATTCAGTCCCTCCCTTTCCAAGTCGTGGACTCTGAACCCTTCAGAGAAATAATGGCTTGTGCCAAACAGAGGGTGGGCAAGTCCTTGAATTTATCGGTTTCTTCCAAGGTTCACATGTGGAGTTGTAACTACGGTCAGGGCCAGTGCATGTCCTTTACGGCCCATTGGGTGAATGTGCTTCCTGCCCAGCCACACCAACAATTTGAACAAGAGACGGCGCTTTCTCCTCCACATTGTCAAACTGCTGCTAATGCACCAGTGTCCACCTCCTCCTTCTCCACCACCACCTCAGCCTTCATCATTACTAGGTGCTGCTCCATCATACCACATGTGCAGGGCACAGCGGTGTCACGCAGTTCTAAACCTGGTCACGCAGGGGAGGAACTGCTCTGTGTCATGCAAAAAGAAATCAATCTGTGGCTTTCTCCGCCACAACTAAAAATCGGAACCACGGTGACAGACAATTGGAGGAACATGGTGTCCCTGCTGCACCGAGGAGGGATGGCTCATGCACGCTGCATGGTGCACAGGTTTATTCTGGTTGTCAACAGGTTCCTCAAGTCTTCCATCCATCTGCAAGTCATTCTAAAAATGGCCAGGAAAATGTGCATGCACTTCAGCTATTCTTACAAAGCCTAGCACACCCTCCTCGAGTTGCAGCGGCAGAATGTCCTACCCCAACATAGTCTGATATGTGGGTGTTTCCACCAGCTTCCATATGTTAGACCACCTTTATGAACAAAGAAAAAGCATTATTATTTTTTGATGATGCAAGCGAACTGGAGAACTTCCCTGTGTAAATTTGATGTCAGCCACTGGCAACTCATGAGTGACACCTGCCGTTTGCTCAGGCCCTTTGAAGAGGCCACGTTATTTGTCAGTCGCCAGGACTGCAGGATGAATAATGTCATTCCACTGCTTCATGTCCTGGAACTCATGCTGCAAAATCTGTTCGGTCAGGGCACTGGAGAAGTGGCGAGTCCGGTGGGGGCTAAACTGGAGGAGGAGAAGGAGGACATTGGAGCACAAGCAGAGTCTGGTGAAATCAGTGTTTTTTCTACTCAGGTGGCAAGAAAGGAGGAGCAGGTGCATCTAGAGGAGGTAGATGACGAGGCAGAAGCACCGTCGCAGTATACAGTGGAGATGAAGGCCGGGAGTCACTCAGAGTCATTTGCGCAGATGGCCCGCAGCAGGCTGCTTTGCCTAACTAGTGACAGCCGATTAGTCAACATCCGGCATAGGGATGAATTTTGGCTCTCCACCCTCTTGGACTCTTGCTACCGGTCAAAAATGGGTGACTTTTTTTCCAGATGCTGAGAGGGAGGAACAACTGGCGAACTATAGAGAAATACAGAAAAGACAGTTGGCCACTGCCTTTGTGCGTCATTGTCCATCCTCTGTCAGGTCTGACCGGGGGATTCCTGGTAGTGATCACTCACGTACTACTGCAACGGCTGAGTTGGGGGGAAGGAGCATTAGCATCTCCATCAGCAGCAGCTTAAGTCTGGAGTCCTTAATGAGCAACTTCCATCACCCACCTAGTAAGGAGAGTAGCCGCCACCAGCAGCAGCAGGATATGGAGCAGACCCTGCACCAGCAGGTGGTGGCCTACTTGGACAGCACTTTACCACCCAGGTAGAAGATCCACTGGATTACTTGACAGCCAAACTAGATGCATGGCCGCAACTTGCGGAGTTTGCAGTAGAGAAGCTGTCCTGCCCTGCCTTATGCATCAGATTATATCAACCATGACACCTCCCCCAACTGCTGAGAAATGAATCTGGATTCTAACTACCTGCCACAGCCACTATTATGATCCTGCCACCCACCTGATGCCACACATCTGCTGCCAGTTGCTCCATCTGCCTCCCACCATCTTTAGTAGGGACTGTAATTGTCCGCCACCTCCACACTCATTGTGCCATTCTATGGCCTAACATGTTGCCGCCACCTCCACACTCTATTACTGTGACACTCTGTGGGCTCCTGCTGCTGCTGACACCACCTCAACACTCTATCATTGTGCCACTCTGTGGCTTTCAATGTTTCTGCCACCTTTACACTTTGTCTATCTGACATTCTATGGCTTTCCATGTTCCCACCACCTCCACACTCTATCATTGTGGCACTCTGTGGGCTCCTCCTGCTGCTGCTGATGCTGATGCCACCTCCACACTTTGTCATTCTGACATTCTGATGCTTTCCATGTTGCCGACACCTCCACACTTTATCATTGTGACACTCTGTGGGCTGCTGCTGATGCTGACGCCACCTCCACACTCTATCATTGTGCCCCTCTGTGGCATTCCATGTTGCTACCACCTCCACACTTTATCATTAGGCCTCTCTGTGGATTCCCATGATTATTGGAATCATCTGATGTCAGTGTAAAAAGACTGCACTCTTTGATGCTATAGTGGGTTCTTGGCCCTTAGCTCAGTCCTTTCAAGCTGGCACAGACGTTACCTTATCAGGCTGCATTCCCGCTTGCCCATGGAATTGAAGAGTGATGCAATTCTAAGAGCAGTGGCTGTCATACTAAAACACAGCATTGTTTGAAAACCAAGCCACCCTCCCTATGGACCTAAACCACTCACCCTACAGGCTCCCTGCAACCAGGAAATACCTGTTTGTTAACATGATTAGTCATGATTCGATTTGGGTCGAATCAAATTTTTTCAAAAAATTCGTCCATCTCTAGCTGCAAGTAAAAACTTGGAGAAAAAGCAATGCCTGCATGCACACAACACACAACGCACAACTGCATTAAATGGAGCCTGACTACTCCTGATATGATAATACAAATGAACACAGCTAAGAAGTAAAAACACTAGCAGGTAATGCAGAAACGCCAGCAACAAAAATACTGGTGAAAACAACCAGGCTACATAGCACACTACTAGAGAACTGACAAGAAAGGCAACAGGACTCTATTTCAAATCCTGACAGCTGTGTTGGAAGGGCAATTATACATCAGTAGAATTGTGCCAACGCCTGTGCAGGCTACAGAAATATCAGGCACAAGGGAGGGAAACTCCATGCTAGCCGTCCACTGAACCCCATTCACACCCCTTCACACCCACTTGGCATGAAAGCGGTGGAATGGTGGAAATAGGCATAATTCCTGGCCACGTGACAGAATCTGGGCCTCTTTTAGGGCTTGTACACCAGATTTTGAGGCATACAAGCACTGATAAATGTGGCCCCTCATGTAATGAAAGAACATTGATCTTGTAAAATAACCAGTAGTTCCAAATATGTGAATCAAATAGTTTCAAAATGTAACAGTTATGAACATTTGATCAGGGTGCGGTAACATGTCGCGTTTAACGCATGCATTTAAAAATGCATTGTAACAGCTGAAGAGTAATTTGCCTAACTAAACAGCTGTTAACACCTGCATTTACAAAACGCAAATGTTAACACTTGTGTTAACAAACACATGCATTAATGTGATGTTAACACATGGTTGCGTTTTGTAAACGTAAGTGTTAACGGCTGTTTAGTTAGACAAATCTCTCCTCAGATGTTACAATGCATTTTTAAATGCATGCGTTAAATGCTAAATGTATGTAAGGGAAATGTAGGAAATACCAAAAGGGTTATCTATTTGATGCAATGATACAATTAATACAATGCCTGTGCCAAAAACAATCAATTGGCCGAGTGATCAGACCCCTCAATATTAGAATTGCGGAATAAATTAAGAAAATTTAAAAGGCTTTTCTCTACATTAACTGCACTTTAAAGTTTATCACCTACACAACCCTGTAGGTTTGAAATTTCTGGCTCTTTGCAAGGTTAACAGAGATTGGAGGGAAGGTGATGGGATCTGTCTTATGTCTAGGGCTGAGTCCAGACAAATATATGGTATATGTTTGAGACATTGGTTCCAAGGGAACTCAAAGTGGAAATTAAATTGTTTGGCTTTTCGTGAATGAATGGGAGCGCCCGACTGACCACACACAATGCCAGACTATATTACCAACATGTGTGCGGGCCCTGGGGTTTGCTCTCATTCATCATAAACCTCCAATCTCAGACCCATAGGCCGATACTACTAGTGTATACAGTCTAGTTTTACCACACATGTGAGCTGTATATACGGAGTGAGAAATGGTGATATTTAGTATCTTTGTAGCCTCTGAGGAAGGAGCATGATTAGCTCAAAAACTTGTTTGGCATTGCTAGAAAACCACATTGGCAAATTCTCCTATTAATTTTTAGTTTGCCTAAAATAGAATTATTTTGTCATCTATACGCTAGTTCAATTCACAATATGGACAAATTCCAATGCATTGATACAATAACTCTTTGTCCAAAGACAAATTTCTGTTTTCTGAGATTCACTGACCAATTATTATTATTTGTGATGATAATTATATATGACCAGTGGGTCCTCCAAACCAAATTTCCCCATTTAGTATTGTCTCTTTATTACACTACTGTAGCACATTCATGTTTGTTGATTAATGGGATGTTTTATGAGACCCATATTTTAACTAACTAAAGTTTTAGCACCATGCAGTAGGGTATGAAATAGGGTCTAAAGTCACTGACTATGGGAGTGGTCGAATTAAATGAAGCGGTAGGATGCATGCTTATCCTACCAACTCACCCAATAATGAAAACAGTTCTCATGAACTTTAGGGTCCCTACAGTCAGACTCTCACTGATCACCATGCTATCCCCCATCCTGTGGACACATGAAAATAGCCGATAAGTTCCTACAGTGCATGCTAATTAGTAGTCCAAAAACTATGACTTTAGAGCAATAAGCCATAGCCATAGAAATAAAGCCATAGATGTCCAGAAATGAACTTTAGAAGATCTGCACTGCTAAAAAATCTGCAGCTGTATTGTTATTTTTAAGGTGCCACAATGCTTACAAACACTGCACCCAATTTCTTTACAGGCAGCACAATAATGTTATCCGATTGAAAAATCCTTCAGCATCATAAGATTATTTTTGTAGGATGGAACACATTTCTGGAGTGCTCTAAGGTTGCAGTGGAGGTTGCAGTGGTCAAAGTTGCAACTAGGTCTATAAGTCACTTTAAGACTATAACATTTTCAGAAAATGTACATGAATTCAAGTTTGTAAATTTATTGTTTTTGGAGAATTTATTTATTGTTGGAGCTTTTATGTGCGCCCTTGGGAAAGGTAAGTGCTCCAATTTTTCTGACCATCAAAATGTCTGGATGAACTCTCAGTGTTTTCCAAGTTAAGAAACATTCCGCAATGTCTTAAGTTTTCAACATGGACTGTAGACCTTTGTTTCCCAAATGAAACTGCCATAGGCAGAGACTTTCGAGTCTGAAGCCTGCGTTCCTGTAGGATATCAATCTCTATAGCTTTTAATTTGTCTATTTGTAATTGTGAATTCACTAGTAAGGATGCTACATTTAGAGGTCAGTGTGAGACTTGCATCTTTGTCTATTCACTACAAAAGTGCCTTTTATATTTTACTCTACTTTACTGTCCAGCTCCGTAATTCTAAAACACAGTGCACATTATTCTATATCCCTGTAGGAAACTGTGGGAGGGGATTGAGGCGCTTGAAATGTGTCTGCCACCACTTGAGTATCCATGTCAACGCAAAAATGTCCTCATGAAATTTGAAAGGAATTTATGTTAAGTACAAGATACTGTTAGAAATAAAACATAATTGTATAACATACTGTATAACAGTGTCTGACATTAAAATAAATCGGAGCTTACATCCTGTCTCCTTTCTATGAACTAGTTACAATAAAACTTCCACTTGATAACACTCTAGATTAAATAGAATGCAACAAAAAGCATGCTTCTGTAAAAGCACAGACATAAGTCTCATACACAATTCTCTGTAAGAGCTTCTCCAACTTCTAAAGAGCTGTATAGATCTGTTAGAGTCGTATGAAATCCATGAATAAAAATGTTTAATTTTGCTTCATATCCATATTGTAAAAATATTACTAAACGGCTGCATATAGAGTCTTCAGTGCTGTTTACCTCTGCTCTGACAATGTTGCCCACCCATCCCCTGTCCCAGAGCTGTAGCAGGCAGGTAGGGCAGCTTAGGAGACCGGGAGAGCTGAGAGAGGTAAGTATAGGTTTAGTTTTTTTTTTTATGTTGGACAACCCCTTTAATCTAAGCACTAATTTATAAATTGCATATTTTGTATGCTAGTTCAAATAGAGACATTTATGCAAATGATTACTTGTTTCTCCTGTTGTCACTTAACTCTTTTACACTTAAGTTAATAAAATATAACAGTAACAGTAAGTAACTACTACTGTATATATATATATAAGAGTATAAGCCGACCGAGCATAAAATGAAGCACCTAAATTCCCACAAAATGCAGCCTCCCCCAGAAATAATATGCCCCATGCAGCCTCCCCCAGTAATGATATGTGCCATGCAGCCTTCCCCCAGTAAACCTTAAAAATACTAAACTTAAAGGGGTATTCCCATCTGGGCATTTACATTTAAGTACATTCATTTGCCATATGTAAACATTTCTTCAATTGAATTCATTTGCCATATGTAAACATTTCTTCAATTGGATGTTATTAAAAAAAATGTTCCTGTGTGAAGATAATTTCTCATAAATGTAGCCATGTTGTCCCTTAGAAGCTAGATGGCTTCCTTGGATATGACCACCTCACATTTTGGCAGCAGTGGCCATAAATGCACTATTGAGTCCTGCCTAACAACCTGGTTTCAGAGTTCATTACCACAGGACGGCTGTGAGAAATGCAGTTTCTCTCAGACATTTCATATACAAAAACCTTTTGTTTCTTTGTGCAATCCCTCCAGCAGAAGTGGTCGTATCCGAGGACACAGTCTTGTTTCTAAGGGACCATATCACTGCATTTATGAGAAATTTTCACACAGGAACATTTTTTTTTAATAACATCTATTTGAAGAAATGTATATATATGGCAGATTAAATCAATTGAATGTGAATGCTGAGACGAGACTACCCCTTTAATACCTATCTCCGGCGATCACCCAGGCATCATGTTCGTACACATGTTAAAATATCATATGGCAGCGACAATGCTGCATCATAGTTTGTGAGTGTAGAAGGAGTGGTACTTGTGACAAGTACCACTCCTTCTACACTCACAAACTATGACGCAGCTGTGTCCCTGCCATATGATATATGGCGCACACAGAATTCTCACATGCACAGAGTATTAGTTGAAGGATTTTTATTCGCTACCTCGGGTACACAGTTTTGTGAGTGGGCAGAGAGCATAGGCATACACGAGGAGAAAAGGAAGCCGGGAGTGAGAGCCGGAGGTAAGTATTAAGTCCACTCCTGTACATAATCCCCCCACATGGCTTGTTTCCATGTGGATTTGAGACATTTGCAACAAAAAGTCTCAAAAAGAAGCCAAAATTTGCACCTGCTAGGAAAAGAAAAACTGAACATGTATCACCAGTAAATAGACAGGATCATACATAAGAGCTGCCAAATGTCTCAAAAATTCACCACAGAAAGTGTGATACAGAAACTATGATGCATGCCCCCCATTGTATTTACTTGTGAATATTAGTTACACAATATTTTAAATTGATGTTAGAAAGCTAAGTGTAATAATACAAACACCTTACAAATTATCAGCTGACTCATATAAAAAGCATTAGATCTGTGGGGCATTCTTGTGTGGTTCCCTGTCAGCTTTTATTGGCTGATTTCATACACTGAAAGTCACCACTTTGTTGTTTGCGGTGACAAAGCATAAGCTGTTAATCTTGTCTCAGTTGAGTTTCTTTCTCATGCTTGATGTATTTCAACACAACTTAATTCCAGTTATTGAAGTGGATCCCTGACTCCAGAGAAACCACTTCAAGCTTGGCTGAGATCATAAATGAAACTTGTAGGGAACTATTTCCGTACAAAAAAGTTTCCTCCTATATGCCACAGCATGGAATATTGCTCTGATTTACAATCTGTTTAAAGAAAATATCATTGTTTCATTTTATATTTTACTATTTGAACATGTCATGAATGAGTTATGAAATGCCTGGATGAAAGATAGACCTTAAAGCCACCAGAAAATGCAAATGAAGGCTTTAGATTTGCCTACTTGATATATTTTCTGTAATTCAAGAGAGTAGTTTCTTGACATATAGATAAAACAAAATATTGTGATATACTCACAAAACCTATGACAGATGTTACTGCATACCTACTGGGTACAGATAACTAAAATAATATGCTACAAGGGAAAATAAAAAGATTATCCAAAATCTGCTTTCTTCATAAGATCAACATTATAAATATGATATTTGAATGACAACACACATTAAAGGAACACTCCAGTTAAAGCTAAGTAATTAATTAATGCATGGTGCAGGGCCTGAAGTGAGTCGTGTTCCGCCTTTCAGACGCTCCACAAGGAATAATTTAATGGTCCATATTTGACTGGACTACTCCTTTAAGGCCCCTTTTAGACAGACGTTCAGGGGACGTATATCTGGCTGCAAATTTGGGGCTGGATATACATCCCCATAGACGCCTATGGAGTCACCATACTGTACCAATGCTGGGAAGAAGAAAGAGAATACTCTTTCCCCGTACACCCAGTCCGCCTCTCCAGCGGAACGTGTCCTGACCTGGGCATAGTCAAGTTCGTGTTAAATATGTCAGAAATGTACATATAAACAAACAAGAGACAACTGAGATTTCAATAAAATAGGGAATTTGTCTGTAAATAAGAAGTTGGAAGCAAGGAAGGATTCTATAGAGATGGCTTTAGTGAGAAAGGTTAGGGATTTCTCATATATTGTAGTCATAATGACTAATAGACTTTGATTTATTTCTTGTTTCCCCCACCTGTCTTTTGAAGCCAAATTAAGTAAATAAGCAATGTTTTAGGTTGAGGATTCTCCTTTTTCTCCTTGTGTGTGGGTTAGCAAGGTGGGTTTATAGTAAAGGAGCTAGGAGACTGGATCTAAAGGTGGAACAAAGTGGCTGGATGAGTAACCCATGGCAATGTGTGCACCAGGATGTGTCTCCCAACCCTATCAGTACACAACTGGAGGCTATATACACAGCATGCATTATTCCAGAGCCCATGAGCAACAATCCCTACTTCATCTAGTCCTGCTGTATGTTACTTCTTATACTGCTGATTTTTGGGACTTGTTGTGAACATGTTCCTGTATCTGTTTCCCTTTGTACATTCCTGGCTTGCTTCTGATCCTGACAGGCAGGTAACTGGCAGAATGTCCATGGCCATTCCCCTGACTGTCCCTCTGTGTTACTGGGCCAGCTGCTTTACACAATAGATGAATAGAAGAGAGAGTTCACAACCTGCTGCTTGTTTAAAAAGGATGACTAACAGAAAAACATTTAAACATTTTGCTTTGGATTTGGGGTTGTAGGAAACACCCCCCAGTGCTTAACTGACAGCCTGTATAATGACGTGACACTCCTGGTGCTGGCTCCTCTATGTTCTTACCGGTTCTGGCTGTCATGACCACTGCAGCCTGAGTGTATGAGAGATACAACTGCTCCAGGATGCAGCCATATGTACGGGAGGAGAGATCATGTCATGTACATGTGTCTGTAGCTGACATCTAGCTGATGTCTGTGTCTCTCACAGGGAGCAGATAAAGCACAGACACTAGCAATGCTTAACTATCCATTACACACAGACATGAGCAGGGGGAAAAGAGGGTAGGGGTAACATTGGTGACTTCACTTTATCTCTATGTGCCCTTTATTGAATAATAAAGAAAATATGATTTTGAAATGATAAATGTATGAATTAACTAGATAAAGGCTGGAATGGAATCCTTTTGAGTAGTGGTGTCAGTGGAGAATTAGTTACAAAGACCTGATGTGTCCTTTTAAGGCCTCAATAAAAATGGAATAGGGATGTATTTTGAAACTCAACATGGGTTGCAAAAATTTATAGTAAACCCTAGTTGCATACCAAAATATGTTTTATTTCATGAATTTAGTGATCCCCATGTATAATGGAAAATTTGACGTTAAAATGGAGAAATGGAGAAAATTATCAAGATACCTTGATAAGAGTATGTTTTCTTATCCTAAATTATCACTCACCATTACTAAACATATATAAACATAAGCATCAAGTTACTGAAACGTCTCTACTTACATGATTTCAATATGAAAATATTTCAGTTGTGTTTCAGTTGATTTACTGATAAGTTGATTATTTAACTGTTTAAATGATAAAATATGTCCATATAATGCAATAAGTATGGCTGGCTCATAGTTAAAAAATGAGAAATAAAAGAATCTAATTAGAATATTAAAATATAAAACACACCTGAAAGATCTGTCAAACACACAAAGATATTTATTCTCTATTGATCCATTTCTCTGCAGCACATCCCATTACTTTTTTCTTAGCATAATATATTCATGACTATTAAACCTTCGGTGCTAGAAGCTATTTTATTGGATTACAGACACAGCAGGTGTCTCAACTCATATAAAGGCACATCTAGTTTTAAGAGGAAGGAAAGAATTACATGGCTGTTGGTTATTGAATTTAAAGGTCACTTTCCTGGGACACTATGCACCTCTCCAGAGAGTTTAAAATTAAATTACAACACACTCTATGTGCAGTAAACCTCAAAAAGAACATCAACAATCCCATCAACAGCAACTGTAAAATCTAGGTCTCTACCAATTCCATCATAATACCAAGTAATTATTGTGTTTTATCTGAAGTCAACCCAGAATTCAGAGCATTCTTTTCACTCCTTCTATTTCCTTTAGAGCCATTATTGGGAAATAATGGCTGTTTTGTCACACAGAATATTATCCTATACAAAAGCTCTAAGATTCTTTTTTCCTATAGTTACGAGATACTCTATCAGGAAAATTTTTATTTTCTAAATTATTTTTCATTACACAACTAACCAATTTAAGAGTTTGGCTCTACTTATTGGCAGCTCCATTTTTTATAAGCACATAATGCTAATTGCTACTGATGGACTGAGCTTGCCATTTTAACAGGCATTCAGTGATCTTGTGTGTGATTAATTTTGGGAAGGCATTTAAAAGACTAAAGTGCATTCCCATGGAACAATTCTAAATACATTATTGAGATGTTTGAATGAATACACTTTGACCCTACATGTGAATGGAATCTTACAAAGTAAGAGGAAATTGCACTGGCTCTTTTTTCAATTAGACTTTAATTATACCCAATTTAAAGCCCACAGTTTGTATGCACCATATACATAGAAAAGCCATAGATACTTTATGTGCCATCATAAGATAACTTCATATAACATTTTATAAATGACACCATAGCTATATGGGGTCTTTTTTTGGATGGCAAAAAAATTAGGTTTTTTCAATAGCACAGTTTTGGGTTTCGTATATTTTATTAATCTTTTTATGCAGGGTATAAAAAATGCAAGCCAAACATTGTTTTTCTAATAACACTTTGCTACATTTATTGTGCACATAAATAAAATACTTTGAAAACTTTTTTCTTTGGGTCAATACAAATACAATCACGTACACAATGAAATCCTTTTTATATTGTTGCCTTTCTATAGCCATAACTTTTGAAAAGTTCAGTCAAAATCTAAGTCATTATGCAATTACATTATTAGGTTCATAAAGAATGAAAAGGAATAACGCATCACTTAGCGGAAAAATATCCTCATACAGTCAGACTGGATGTGCAGGCTCGACGTAAACAGATTGAGGATTAAGTGACAAGTAGTAATAAGACATTGACATTAATCATCAATCAACCAGCAACAACTATGTAAACCGTTCTCATGGAAATGCAGGCTTAATTAAACATGGAGAAGATGTTTAGTAAAGTAGCAAAGTATAGGCTGTCAGCAAGTTTTATACTGTTTCTTTTTCTGAGGTCAAGACACTAGGGGGAGAGAAGAAACACAAATAAGGAATTCATGGTAATAACAATAATAACAGCAACAAAGCTCTTTTCCGAAAGCCCTTAGGTTTCTTCTGATTAGTGGTGGTGTGTGATTAGAAAAAGTGACCTGGAAGTGAAACTCCCCAAACTATTGAATGGCCATAGGTGGAGGTTGAACAGGTCATCCCTGTGCCTATGACATGGGGCCAGATTTTCACTATGTGCAGTTTGCCTTAGAGCTGTAAATGGTGCGCCAGATTATTGAATACTGGTGCACGGTCTTCGTTAATCTGGTGCACCCTGCACTGCTCTGGAAGTTTTTTCCTTAGGATTTGTCTCATCAACACAGTGCAGCCACAACTGTGCAAAAACTTCTTAAATACATATGCAAGCAGTTTTCATTGGCATACCCAGTTTAATAGATCTGGGCCATGGTGTCCAGGTGGTCAGATAGTGGTCATGCAGTCTTATTTCCCATTTAGTGACTTCCTCACTATGGCAGATCAGATCCAGTGTAGCAGCCTAACTGGAAATGGAAGGGGTCTTGGAATCCCTAGAACTTAGGGATAAGATGTTTAGCCACAGTGATTATATATGTGGTCTGGTCAATAAAGCTCCCCTGGACTGTTCTATTGTATGTATTCAATAAAAATGAATTTGGTTGTGTTTCCTGGGTTACAAAAGACCTTTGAGTTTTGTTTTTTTTTTACTTCTTATTAACAATTATTGGCTGTTTTTATTACATTAAACTTATTTTATTAATTTATATTTAAATGTTATTAATAGAACATTACTACATGCAGCCCTGGGTTCCTTCTGTTTGGTAAAAGACAGGGGGGCTGAACATATGTTCAGCCATCTTTGTTCAAGTTTGCATGGATAACTTTCCAACATTGTCTCATGGTAATTATTGCTGTCAAGTTCTGCCTTTGTTCACACAACCTCAGGTTCTCTAATGACAACATTCACAGATTGAGCTCAGGAGAAATCAAACCAAAACATGGTATAATATCTCGGTCTCTGCGAACCGATGCCATCAAAAGTAAGGCAGATGTGAGATGCTTTATTTGTGTCACCGAGTATTCTACAGAAACCTGCAGTGGGGAAGGACAAAGGCTAAATTACTTAGGGATAAAGAGGTAATGTCCATAGTCCATTGTTGGTAAATTATTACATGGGCATCGGAGACACTTCCCTGAAGTGGATATAGAATCGTAAATCCCTCTTGATAGATGTAAACATTGACTAAGAGAGATGCAAACAGCAGCAGCGCCTACAGATTACGCAGCACTGCACAGAGTATGACAAATCAGTCTGAGCATTGTATATCTGAGCATTGATTATTTTACTTTAAATGCACTAAATGTCTATAGAAAATTCCCATAATATGTGTATCTCTAGAGGAATAGAGTTGTAGCAAAGTTAAAGTGACAATAATAAATTGCTGCAGAATTATATTTTATTACCGAAAACACAACAAAAAGAGGAAATTGAAATATCTGAGTTTTCTGCCAAGGTGTATCTATTGAATTAAGTGTGAAGTTTTACATCTGTATATAATTGATTTAGCTGCGAAACAAAATCCTATTGATTCTACAATTAGGCTGAAGGGAAGTGAAATGTAACTTTGATTATGGTATTATTGATTGCTTTTTTCTTTACCCTGTCTTCATTGAAAAAAAATAAATGTAAAATATGCAATGTATCCAGAAATTGCAGTATGCAGAAAAAGATAAAGCAGAAATAAGATGGGGGGAGGGGCATGGGTTTAATCCAAAATGTATATCTTTAAAAATGATTATGCTCATCTTGGTGTGTTGTACATTTAGTGCAACATGACATATCTTGCTATGATTGGTGTTGAATACTGTAGCAGCACACCTTGAGGCACTCAGCAAAGATCGCCGAGCATGGTACAATCATATACGATAATAGTCCTCAAATGTAAAGACATCACAACTATCTTCTTTAAAAACAATAATTCTTCTTTATTTAAATCTTCGCAATATTTAAAATACCTGTAAAATGCATTACATAATATAACTAAAAAGAAAAGCCAGTATGGGTTTGAATTGCTTTTTAACCCCCTAATGACCTGGCCATTTTATGTTTTTGCATTTCCATTTTTCACCCCCCACCATCAAAAATCTATAATTTTTACATGGAGCTCTGTCATGGCCCATTTCCTGCATAACAAAATGCACTTCATAGTGATGATATTTAATATTCTATGCCGTGTACTGGGAAGCTGGAAAAAAATTCCAAATGCAGAGAAATTGGTGAAAAAAACACATTTGGGCCATTCTCTTGTGAGCTTCTATTTTACTGTGTGTCCCAAATGGCTGGGCTTGCTGGCACTAGTAGTGCAGCTAGTACCATATTGTGAGGAATTTGCAGGGAGACTTGCGACCGTTGTGTTTAGCTCTTGGTGACACACATATCCATCTAGAACACCTAAGTGGGACAATTTATTAGGGGTTTGATATGAATTAGGCACAGACTGCTCATTTATTTTTTTTTACGTTTATTTTGTTTTATAACTCAAAGTCATCTGGCATAGCAGTGTGCTTTCGGTGTAGGCTAGAAATAGCCATAGGAGAACCCAAACGGCTAACTTAGGCCTACAATAGCGTTATATATTTTATTTTTTGTTGATTTGCTTGTGGCTGGCCTTGCTGGCACTAGTAGTGCAGCTAGTACCATGGTGTGAGGAATTTGCAGGGAGACTTGCGACCGTTGTGTTTAGCTTTTAGTGACACACATATCCACCTCAAACACCGAAGTGGGACAATTTATTAGGGGTTTGAATTGAATTAGGCACAGTCTGCTGATTTATTTTTTTTTTACGTTTATTTTTTTTTATAACTCAAAGTCATCAGGCACAGCACAAAATCCAGTTGTGTGCTGTCAGTATAGGTTAGAAACTAGCCATAGCAATAGGATAGCATCGTTTTGTTTAAAAAAAAAACACAAAAAAACACAAAAAACAAAACAAAAATTTACAGTTTACACTTTAATTTTGAAAATGTTTAACCCGAGGGCTAGGGGTAGAGGACGAGGGCGTGGACGTGGGCGTCCAACTACTGCAGGCCGTGGTCCAGGGTGGGGTGAGACACTACCTGCTGATGAGGGAGCAGGGGAACGCCGCAGAGCTACACTCCCTAGGTTCATGTCTCAAGTTACTGGGACTCCTCGTAGAGCACTGTTGAGGCCAGAACAGTGCGAAGAGGTGATGTCGTGGATTGCGGACAATGCTTCTAGCCATTTGTCCACCAGTCAGTCTTCAACGCAGTCCACCCATGTCACCGAAATCAGCACTCCTCCAGCTCCTCCACCTCAGCCTCCTTCCCCCCAGTCTGCCCCCTCCCAGCAAAATTTGGCATTTGAACCGGCATACTCTGAGGAACTGTTTTCTGGACCCTTCCCAGAGTCACAAACCACTTGTCCGGTTGCTGCTGAGCTCTTTTCCGATGCCCAGGTTTTCCACCGGTCACAGTCTGTGGGTGATGATGACATTATTGACGTAGTGGAAGAAGTGTGTAAAGAGGTGTCGGACGATGAGGAGACACGGTTGTCAGGCAGTGGTGAAGTCAGTGGTTGTCAGGGCAGGAAGTCCGACGGGGGAGAAGACTGAGGGATCGGAGGATGATGAGGTGACAGACCCAAGCTGGGTTGATAGGCCGGGTGAACAGAGTGCTTCTGAGACGGAGGCGAGTCCTATACCAGAACAGGTTGGAAGAGGCAGTGGTGGGGCCAGACGGAGAGGCAGGGCCAGAGCTGGTGCATCAGCGCTAAATGTTTCAAGTAGTCAAGCTCCCGTGGCGAGGGCTAGATTTTCAGAAGTCTGGAGATTCTTTAAAGAAACAGCGGATGACCGACGGACTGTGGTGTGCAACCTGTGCCAAACCAGGATCAGCAGGGTTTCCACCACTACTAGCTTAACTACCACCAGTATGCGCAGGCATATGAATGCTAAACACCCCACTCAATGGCACCAAGCCCGTTCACCTCCGGCCGGGCACACCACTGCTCCTTCCCCTGTGTCATCTGCTAGTCAGCCCCCTGCCCAGGACCCCGACCCAAACACCTCCCGTGCGAAAACCCCATCTTCGCCTCCAGGATCCTCCACAGCATCCACCAGCGTTCAGCTCTCCATACCCCAGACGCTGGCGCGCAAAAGGAAGTATAGTGCAACCCACCCACACGCCCAAGCCCTCAACGTCCACATCTCCAAACTGCTTAGCCTGGAGATGCTGCCCTATAGGCTGGTAGAGACCGAGGCCTTTCGAAACCTCATGGCGGTGGCCGCCCCTCGGTAATCGGTCCCCAGCCGCCACTACTTTTCCCGATGTGCCGTCCCAGCCCTGCACGAGCACGTGTCAGACAACATCATCCGTGCCCTGACCAACGCCGTTTCTGACAAGGTCCACCTGACCCCTGACACGTGGAAGTGTGCTGCTGGGAAGGGCCACTATATAATCGCTGACGGCACATTGGTTTAACTTGGTGGAGGCTGGGGCCAAGTCTGACCCTGGGGCTGGTCATATACTGCCAACGCCGAGGATTGCGGGGCCTACCTCGGTCCAGGTCTCAAAGGCCTACTATGCCTCCTCCTTCTACCACTCCTCCACCTCCTCCTCCGAATTACCATCCGTGGGCATGGCGCCATCAGTCGGTAGCTCTAGGCACAGCAGAAGTGCCGTCGCTAAGCGACAGCAGGTGGTGCTCCAACTGCTGAGCCTAGGCGATAAAAGGCACACCGCCCAAGAGCTATTACAGGTAAAGATGAGCGAGCACTAAAATGCTCGGCTACTCGTTATTCGAGACAAACTTTTCCCGATTTTTCAAGGAGACCAAGGGTCTGCACAGGGAAGCTTGGCCAAACACCTGGGAACCTCAGAAAAGGATGGAAACACCACGGAAATGGACAGGAAACAGCAGGGGCAGCATGCATGGATGCCTCTGAGGCTGCTTAATCGCACCATTATGCCAAAATTATGGGCAACAGCATGGCCATGACAGAGTGACCGAATGAGGCTAGATAGCATCTAAAACATCCAATAATTGACCCTGACACTATAAGGGACGGCATGCAGAGGCAGCGGCAGCAGTGGCAGGCTAGAGAGTGTCATGGCGACATACCCTAAATGGACTCAGGTTTCACCAAAGGCTGTGAAATGATTTCCTATGTCAACAAAAGGTTGACGGTATATTTAGTCGATAACACAGCATGGTGGCGACATCGTGACCAAGTTCCATAACGTATCTGGTGAAACACCCGAAAAATGAGCCTGACACAGCTCTTTTGATAAGGAGACGACATGTGGAGGCAGCCATGGAGACGACTTCCATGATTAAGAGCGACAGTATGGGGCATTCATATTGCGCTGCTATGATTGCAACTTCAGGTCTCCAGCATGGCGGCGACAGATGGGCCGAGTTCCACTATGTATATGGTGAAACACCTGAAAATTCTGCCTGACACAGCTCGTTTGATAAGGGGACGATGTATGGAGGCAGTGAACTAGTAGTAGATTAAAGGTGCTGCAGTTAAAACTATGTTAGTTGGATCTTGAGATGGAGCTGGTGCTCCGCTGCCAGGCAAGCTTTCGCCAATCCAAGCCCCTGTCTCTAGGCTACTCCCCAAACAGCACTTCTAAGAACCTTTTGTATAAGATCAAGTGTAGTAGCGTTCTTATAAGTTTAGGATATGGCGGGTGAGGGGAATGTAAACAGTTGCGCAAGAAGCGCTGAAATAATATCGGTAAATGATAAAAGTTTGCCAGTATATTTTGTGGATTACACAGCAGGGTGGCGACAAAGTTAACAAGTTTGATGTGGAAGCCATGAAAACAACCCAAAATTCTGCCTGACACAGCTCGTTTGATAAGGGGACCATGTATGGAGGCAGTGAACTAGTAGTAGATTAAAGGTGCTGCAGTTAAAACTATGTTAGTTGGATCTTGAGATGGAGCTGGTGCTCTGCTGCCAGGCGAGCTTTCGCCAATCCAAGCCCCTGTCTCTAGGCTACTCCCCAAACAGCACTTCTAAGAACCTTTTGTATAAGATCAAGTGTAGTAGCGTTCTTATAAGTTGGGGATATGGCGGGTGAGGGGAATGTAAACAGATGCGCAAGAAGCGCTGAAATAATATCGGTAAATGATAAAAGTTTTCCAGTATATTTTGTGGATTACACAGCAGGGTGGCGACAAAGTTAACAAGTTTGATGTGGAATCCATGAAAACAACCCAAAATTCTGCCTGACACAGTTCGTTTGATAAGGAGACCATGTATGTAGGCAGCTATATGGACGACATTTGGAGGCAGCTAAGGCGATGACGTTTGGAGGTAGCAATAGAGACAACGTGTGGAGCCAGCTAAAAAGACGACATGTTTAGGCTGCTATGGAGACAATTTAATTTGGATAGTGCCTGTATGTGGCAGTCCAAAAAATTTTTCAAACCAGAGGAGCAGGTAGGTGGTCCTCCAGAAAAATTAAATAGATTGAGTGCCTGTATGTGGCATTCCCAAAAATTGCTTAAAACAGAGGACCGGGTAGGTGGCCCTCCAGAAAAATTAAATACATAGAGTACTATAGCTAGAGCCAATTGGCCCTGGCAAAAAATAGCCAGTTTCCTATGCTTTAGTGTACAAAGAGGAGGATAAGGAGGACATTGAGGAGGAGGAGTGCATACATTATTCAGGTTGAGCTTCTTTCACCTGGTGGAGAATGAAAATCCGGAGAAATCCAGGCTTTATTCATCTTGATAAGCATCAGCCTGTCAGTCGACATGCGTGTACGCTTATCGGTGATGATGCCACCAGCTGCACTGAAAACCCGCTCGAACAACACGCTAGCGGCAGGGCAGGCAAGAACCTCCAAGGCGTACAGCGCCAGTTCGTGCCACATGTCCAGCTTTGAAACCCAGTAGTTGTAGGGAGCTGTGTGATCATTTAGGACGATGGTATGGTCAGCTCTGTACTCCCTCACCATCATTCTGTAAAGATCAGCCCTACTCTGCCGAGACTGGGGACAGGTGACAGTGTCTTGCTGGGGTGACATAAAACTGGAAAAGGCCTTGTAAAGTGTACCCCTGCCAGTGCTGGACAAGCTGCCTGCTCGTCTACTCTCCTTCGCTACTTGTCCCGCAGAAGTACGCCCTCTGCCGCTAGCGCTGTCAGAAGGGAAATACTGTTTCAGCTTGTGCATCAGGGCCTGCTGGTAGTCATGCATTCTCCCACTCCTTTCCTCTCCAGGGATGAGAGTGGAAAGATTTTGCTTGTACCGTGGGTCCAGGAGAGTGAATACCCAGTAATTGGTGCTGGAATAAATTCTTTGAATGCGAGGGTCACGGGATAGGCAGCCTAGCATGAAATCTGCCATATGCGCCAGAGTACCAACGCGCAAGAATTCACTCCCCTCACTGGCCTGACTCTCCATTTCCTCCTCCTCCAACTCCTCTTCTTCTGCCCATACACGCTGAACAGTAAAGGACTGAACAATGGTCCCCTCTTCTGTCTCGCCAACATTCTCCTCCTCATCCTTCTCCACCTCCTCCGATATGCACTGAGAAACAGACCTGAGGGTGCTTCGGCTATCAACAAGGGAATCTTCTTACCCCGTCTCTTGTGACGAGCGCAAAGCTTCCGACTTCATGCTGACCAGAGAGTTTTTCAACAGGCCAAGCAGCGGGATGGTGAGGCTGATGATGGCGGCATCGCCACTGACCATCTGTGTTGACTCCTCAAAGTTACTCAGCACCTGACAGATATCAGACATCCACGTCCACTCCTCATTGTAGACTTGAGGAAGCTGACTGACCTGACTACCAGTTCTGGTGGAAGTTGACATCTGGCAGTCTACAATCGCTCTGCGCTGCTGGTAAACTCTGGATAACATGGTTAATGTTGAATTCCACCTCGTGGGCACGTCGCACAACAGTTGGTGAGTGGGCAGTTGGAGGCGGCGCTGCGCTGCCCTGAGAATGGCAGCATCTGTGCTGGACTTCCTGAAATGCGCACAGATGCGGCGCACCTTCATGAGCAAATCAGACAGATTGGGGTATGTCTTGAGGAAACGCTGAACTATGAGATTTAACACATGGGCCAGGCATGGCACATGTGTCAGTCTGCCGAGTTGCAGAGCCGCCACCAGGTTACGGCCGTTGTCACACACAACCATGCCTGGTTTCAGGTTTAGCGGTGCCAGCCACAGATCAGTCTGCGCCGTGATGCCCTGCAATAGCTCTTTGGCGGTGTGCCTTTTATCGCCTAGGCTCAGCAGTTTGAGCACCACCTGCTGTCGCTTAGCGACGGCACTGCTGCTGTGCCTAGAGCTACCAACTGATGGCGCCATGCCCACGAATGGTAATTCGGAGGAGGAGGTGGAGGAGGGGTGGGAGGAGGAGGAGGCATAGTAGGCCTTTGAGACCTGGACCGAGGTAGGCCCCGCAATCCTTGCCGTCGGCAGTATATGAGCAGCCCCAGGGTCAGACTCGGTCCCAGCCTCCACCAAGTTAACCCAATGTGCCGTCAGCGATATATAGTGGCCCTGCCCGGCAGCACTCGTCCACGCGTCTGTGGTCAGGTGGACCTTGTCAGAAATGGCGTTGGTCAGGGCACGGATGATGTTCTCTGACACGTGCTTGTGCAGGGCTGGGACGGCACATCAGGAAAAGTAGTGGCGGCTGGGGACCGAATACCGAGGGGCGGCCACCGCCATGAGGTTTCGAAAGGCCTCGGTCTCTATCAGCCTATAGAGGGCAGCATCTCCAGGCTAAGCAACTTGGAGATGTGGACGTTGAGGGCTTGGGCGTGTTGGTGGGTTGCGCTATACTTCCTTTTGCGCTCCAGCGTCTGGGGTATGGAGAGCTGAACGCTGGTGGATGCTGTGGAGGATCGTGGAGGCGAAGATGGGGTTTTCGCACGGGAGGTGTTTGGGCCCTGGTCCTGGGCAGGGGGCTGACTAGCAGATGACACAGGGGAAGGAGCAGTGGTGTGCCCGGCCGGAGGTGAACGGGCTTGGTGCCATTGAGTGGGGTGTTTAGCATTCATATGCCTGCACATACTGTTGGTAGTTAAGCTAGTAGTGGTGGAACCCCTGCTGATCCTGGTTTGGCAAAAGTTGCACACCACAGTCCGTCGGTCATCCGTTGTTTCTTTAAAGAACCTCCAGACTTCTGAAAATCTAGCCCTCGCCACGGGAGCTTGACTACAGGCAACATTTGGCGCTGATGCACCAGCTCTGGCTCTGCCTCTCCATCTGGCCCCACCACTGCCTCTTCCAACCTGTGCTGCTATAGGACTCGCCTCCATCTCAGAAGCACTGTGTTCACCCGGCCTATCAACCCAGCTTGGGTCTGTCACCTCATCATCCTCCGATCCCTCAGTCTGCTCCCCCCTCGGACTTCCTGCCCTGACAACAACTTCACCACTGTCTGACAACCGTGTCTTCTCATCGTCCGACACCTCTTTACACACTTCTTCCACTACGTCAATAATGTCATCATCACCCACAGACTGCGACTGGTGGAAAACCTGGGCATCGGAAAATTGCTCAGCAGCAACCGGACAAGTGGTTTGTGAGTGTGGGAAGGGTCCAGAAAACAGTACCTCAGAGTATGCCGGTTCAAATGCCAAATTTTGCTGGGAGGGGGCAGACTGGGGGGAAGGAGGCTGAGGTGGAGGAGCTGGAGGAGTGCTGATTTCGGTGACATGCGTGGACTGCGTGGAAGACTGACTGGTGGACAAATGGCTAGAAGCATTGTCTGCAATCCAAGACATCACCTCTTCGCACTGTTCTGGCCTCAACAGTGCTCTACCACGAGTCCCAGTAACTTGAGACATGATGAACCTAGGGAGTGTAGCTCTGCGGCGTTCCCCTGCTCCCTTATCAGCAGGTGGTGTCTCACCCCGCCCAGGACCACGGCCTCTGACCCCTGCAGTAGTTGGACGTCCACGCCCTCGTCCTCTACCCCTAGCCCTCGGGTTAAACATTTTCAAAATTAAAGTGTAAACTGTAAATTTTTGTTTTGTTTTTTTGTGTTTTTTGTGTTTTTTTTTTTTTAAACAAAACGATGCTATCCTATTGCTATGGCTAGTTTCTAACCAACGTAAAAAATAAATAAATCAGCAGACTGTGCCTAATTCAAATCAAACCCCTAATAAATTGTCCCACTTCGGTGTTTGAGGTGGATATGTGTGTCACTAAGAGCTAAACACAACGGTCACAAGTCTCCAAGTCTCCCAGCAAATTCCTCACAATATGGTACTAGCTGCACTAGTAATGCCCGCAAGCCCAGCCACAAGCAAACAAAAAAAAAGGAAAATATAACGCTATTGTAGGCCTAAGTAAGCCGTTGGGGTTCTCCTATGGCTATTTTCTAGCCTTCACTCAAAGCACACTGCTTTGCCAAATAACTTTAAGTTCTAAAAAGAAATAACCGTAAAAAAAAAAAAATCAGCAGACTCGGCGTAATTCAAATCAAACCCCTAATAAATTGTCCCACTTCGGTGTTTGAGGTGGATATGTGTGTCACTAAGAGATAAACACAACGGTCGCAAGTCCCCCTGCAAATTTCTCACAATATGGTACTAGCTGCACCACCAATGCCAGTAAGCCCAGCCACAAGCAAACAAAAAAAAAAGGAAAATATAACGCTATTGTATTGTATTGAGGTGGATATGTGTGTCACTAAGAGCTAAACACAAGTCTCCCTGCAAATTCCTCACAATATGGTACTAGCTGCACTACTAATGCCAGCAAGCCCAGCCACAAGCAAACCAAAAAAAAAGGAAAATATAACGCTATTGTATTGTGTTGAGGTGGATATGTGTGTCACTAAGAGCTAAACACAAGTCTCCCTGCAAATTACTCACAATATGGTACTAGCTGCACTACTAATGCCAGCAAGCCCAGCCACAAGCAAACCAAAAAAAAAAAGGAAAATATAACGCTATTGTAGGCCTAAATAAGCTGTTGGGGTTCTCCTATGGCTATTTTCTAGCCCACACTCAAAGCACACTGCTTTGGCAGATTACTGTTAGTTCTAAAAAGAAATAAACGTAAAAAAAAATAAATCAGCAGACTCGGCGTAATTCAAATCAAACCCCTAATAAATTGTCCCACTTCGGTGTTTGAGGTGGATATGTGTGTCACTAAGAGCTAAACACAACGGTCGCAAGTCCCCCTGCAAATTCCTCACAATATGGTACTAGCTGCACTACTAATGCCAGCAAGCCCAGCCACAAGCAAACCAAAAAAAAAGGAAAATATAACGCTATTGTATTGTATTGAGGTGGATATGTGTGTCACTAAGAGCTAAACACAAGTCTCCCTGCAAATTCCTCACAATATGGTACTAGCTGCACTACTAATGGCAGCAAGCCCAGCCACAAGCAAACCAAAAAAAAAGGAAAATATAACGCTATTGTATTGTATTGAGGTGGATATGTGTGTCACTAAGAGCTAAACACAAGTCTCCCTGCAAATTACTCACAATATGGTACTAGCTGCACTACTAATAAGCCCAGCCACAAGCAAACCAAAAAAAAGTAAAATAAAACGTTATTGTAGCCCTAAGAAGGGCTGTTGGGTTCTTGTAGAATCACTCCTGCCTAACACTATTCTAATAGAACACCCTAACGCTTTCCCTGACCAGCAGCAGCTCTCTCCCTAGCGGCATCCAGACAGAGAATGACGCGAGCAGCGCGGGCAGGGGCTAGTCTATTCCAGGGTCACCTGATCTGGCCAGCCAACCACTGCTATCGACGTGTAAGGGTACCACGTCATGCTGGGTGGAGTGCAGAGTCTCCTGGCTTGTGATTGGCTCTGTTTCTGGCCGCCAAAAAGCAAAACGGCGGGAGATGCCATTTTCTCGAGCGGACGAAGTATTCTTCCGAGCAACGAGCAGTTTCGAGTACGCTAATGCTCGAACGAGCATCAAGCTCGGACGAGTATGTTCGCTCATCTCTAATTACAGGGTATCATGGCGCAGACTGATCTGTGGCTGGCACCACTGAACCTGAAGCCAGGCATGGTTGTGTGTGACAACGGCCGTAACCTGGTGGCGGCTCTGCAACTCGGCAGACTGACACATGTGCCATGCATGGCCCATGTGTTAAATCTCATAGTTAAGCGGTTCCTCAAGACATACCCCAATCTGTCTGATTTGCTCAAGAAGGTGCGCCGCATCTGTGCGCATTTCAGGAAGTCCAGCACAGATGCTGCCACTCTCAGGGCAGCGCAGTGCCGCCTCCAACTGCCTGCTCACCGACTGTTGTGCGACGTGCCCATGAGGTGGAATTCAACATTAACCATGTTATCCAGAGTTTACCAGCAGCGCAGAGCGATTGTAGACTGCCAGATGTCAACTTCCACCAGAACTGGTAGTCAGGTCAGTCAGCTTCTTCAAGTCTACAATGAGGAGTGGACGTGGATGTCTGATATCTGTCAGGTGCTGAGTAACTTTGAGGAGTCAACACAGATGGTCAGTGGCGATGCCGCCAGCATCAGCCTCGACATCCCGCTGCTTGGCCTGTTGAAAAACTCTCTGGTCTGCATGAAGTCGGAAGCTTTGCGCTCATCACAAGAGACAGGGTAAGAAGATTCCCTTGTTGATAGCCGAAGCACCGTCAGGTCTGTTTCTCAGTGCATATCGGAGGAGGTGGAGGAGGATGAGGAGGAAGAGGAGGAGAATGTTGGCGAGACAGAAGAGGGGACCATTGTTTAGTCCTTTACTATTCAGCGTGTATGGGCAGAAGAAGAGGAGTTGGAGGAGGAGGAAATGGAGAGTCAGGCCAGTGAGGGGAGTGAATTCTTGCGCGTTGGTACTCTGGCGCATATGGCAGATTTCATGCTAGGCTGCCTATCCCGTGACCCTCGCATTCAAAGAATTTATTCCAGCACCAATTACTGGGTATTCACTCTCCTGGACCCACGGTACAAGCAAAATCTTTCCACTCTCATCCCTGGAGAGGAAAGGAGTGGGAGAATGCATGAATACCAGCAGGCCCTGATGCACAAGCTGAAACAGTATTTCCCTTCTGACAGCGCTAGCGGCAGAGGGCGTACTTCTGCGGGACAAGTAGCGAGGGAGAGTAGACGAGCAGGCAGCTTGTCCAGCACTGGCAGGGGTACACTTTACAAGGCCTTTTCCAGTTTTATGTCACCCCAGCAAGACACTGTCACCTGTCCCCAGTCTCGGCAGAGTAGGGCTGATCTTTACAGAATGATGGTGAGGGAGTACGGAGCTGACCATACCATCGTCCTAAATGATCACACAGCTCCCTACAACTACTGGGTTTCAAAGCTGGACATGTGGCACGAACTGGCGCTGTACGCCTTGGAGGTTCTTGCCTGCCCTGCCGCTAGCGTGTTGTCCGAGCGGGTTTTCAGTGCAGCTGGTTGCATCATCACCGATAAGCGTACACGCCTGTCGACTGACAGCGCTGACAGGCTGACGCTTATCAAGATGAATAAAGCCTGGATTTCTCCGGATTTCCATTCTCCACCAGGTGAAGGAAGCTCAGCCTTAATAATTTATGCACTCCTCCTCCTCATTTTACTCCTTCTCCTCCTCTTTGTACACTAAAGCAGAGGAAACTGGCTATTTTTTGCCAGGGCCAACTGGCTCTAGCTATAGTACTCTATGTATTAAATTTTTCTGGAGGGCCACCTACCTGCTCCTCTGGTTTGAAAACTTTTTTGGACTGCCACATATAGGCACTCAATCTATTTAATTTTTCTGGAGGACCACCTACCTGCTCCTCTGGTTTGAAAACTTTTTTGGACTGCCACATACAGGCACTATCCAAATTAAATTGTCTCCATAGCAGCCTCCACACGTCGTCTTCTTAGCTGGCTCCACACGTTGTCCATATAGCTGCCTCCATACATCGTCCCCTTATCAAACGAGTCAGGCAGAATTTTCAGGTGTTTCACCAGATACATAGTGGAACTCGGCCCATCTGTCGCCACCGTGCTGGAGACCTGAAGTTGCAATCATAGCAGCGCAATATGGATGCCCCATACTGTCGCTCTTAATCATGGAAGTCGTCTCCATGGCTGCCTCCACATGTCGTCCCCTTATCAAAAGAGCTGTGTCAGGCTCATTTTTCGGGTGTTTCACCAGATACGTTATGGAACTTGGTCACTATGTCGCCACCATACTGTGTTATTGACTAAATATATCGTCAACCTTTTGTTCACATAGGAAATCATTTCAGAGCTTCATGCTCACCTCCTTTGGTTCCTCTCTGCCACCCATTGGTTTGAAGCCAGAGTCCATTTACGGTATGTCGCCATGACACTCTCTAGCCTGCCGCTGCTGCTGCTGCCTCTGCATGCCGTCCCCTATAGTGTCAGTGTCAATTATTGGATGTTTTAGATGCTATCTAGCCTCATTCGGTCACTCTGTCATAGCCATGCTGTTGCCCATAATTTTGGCATAATGGAACGATTAAGCAGCCTCAGTGGCATCCATGCATGCTGCCCCTGCTGTTTCCTGTCCATTTCCGTGGTGTTTCCATCCTTTTGAGGTTCCCAGGTGTTTGGCCAAGCTTCCCTGTGCAGAGCCTTTGTCCCCTTGAAAAATGCTGGAGTCTCCCATTGACTTCATTGGGAAAAGTTTGTGTCGAATAACGAGCACCTGAGCATTTTAGTGCTCGCTCATCTCTAGTTAACACCCACAATCGTTGCTAGTACTGATCGCGAGTGCTACGGGTAAGTGTCTGCTGCAATATGCAGCAAAGACTTACCAGCTATGGAGAGGGCTCAGTCGGTAAGCCAACGTGCGTTTGTGGTGCTCTGCAGGGCACCATTAGGCTCCACTGTACTACAATTCCAGTCACGTTCTGTGAGCCAGTGTTGTCATCTGCATTTTTTTCACATCTCACCGGCTCTGCGAATGTGGCTGCTATGGAGCTGAGGCTAGCATAAATTATATTACAGAGAATCCTGATGGTGCACTGCAGAGCGCCATAGTCTAATTTGCATATCTAATAAACATATTTTTTACAGAAATGTGGCCATGCGAAGATATTAGAAATGAAGCTTGGGACACACGGGGACGGGATTAGGTACTTAATAGTCATCTACTATCAGGTAATCTGAAGGTAATGTCCTTTTACAGGTACCTGAAAAAAACTTGGTAGACCCTAACCTGGATGGGTCCACTTATAACTAATTAAAAGTAATATATCATAAAAGGTGTGTTCACATGTTGCGTTAACGCATGCGTTTTCAAATGCATGACAATAGCAAAAATGTTTTGTAAACGTAAAGTTGATAGTAATGTAATTACGTAAATCTCCTTTTCTCAGCTGTTGTGATGTGTTTGAAAATGTGTGAACTCACCCAAATATTAGATACATCCAAAACTTTTTATACTATATGCTCATCTGTTCACATATATATTACAAGCATATGCAATAGAAAGAGTACTGCCACTGACCCATAATGGAGACTGGCTTTTAATAAGCTTTTAGCCTACATTCAGATGAACCTATGGGGGACGTATATATACGGCCGACGTAAATACAGCCGATATCCCCCACAGACGGCAATGGGTGCACGGTGCCCAACGGGAGCAGTACAGAGCAGCAAACGTGCGCCACTGTACCGATCCATACCCTGTAGAAAGATAGGACATGTCCCATCTGTCTACGGAATATCACGCTGTGGGCCATTTATTCCTATGGAGAGGGGCTGGGGTGAGCTCCTCCACTCTCCCCGCGCCGCTGTGTGTCCGCCGTGCTATGGTACGGCGGGCAACGGAAGTCTGGATGTAGCCTTAATAAGCTTTTTTAAAGCTCTTTTAATAAGCAAAGCTTTCTGGTTGCTTACATTGGAAACCTGTTTTCCAAAAGGTTTAAATTAAAGGTCAGAATTGCTATATTTATATTGATTGTGTTATGTTGGCTTTCTCTATATAGTGTACATGTTACTTGTTTTGTATGTGTTGTATGAAAGAAAATCAATTTATATGCAACATACCTAATTGAATGATATTTTGTTATTCTTCTTTGTTGATATTTTTAATTTATTTTTCTTTATTTAATGTTTTTTCATACACATATTTTAATATTCATTCTTCACTATTGCATACTTACCCTTTTGTAAGTTCTGTATGTTTGTACGTTATCTTTATCCATACTGTTGTATACTCACTCACTCACCCCGTCCATTCTTTTCCATGATCCATTCCAAGTCTTGGCTTCCTCTGCTTCCTTTCCGTTTGATGATGTGATGTAACATCCATGTTATTTTAACCCCTTAACGCCTTCCCGCCGCAGCCCTTTTTCGTTTTTGCGTTTTCATTTTTCACTCCCCACATTCAAAAATATGTAACTTTTTTATTTTTCCATGTACAGAGCTGTGTGATGACTGATTTTCTGCGTAACAAATTACACTTCAAAATGTTTGTATTTAATACTCCATGCCGTGTACTGGGAAGCGGGAAAAAAATTCGAAATGCAGTGAAAATGGTAAAAAAAAGCACTTGTGCCGTATTCTTGTGGGCTTGGATTTTATAGATTTCACTGTGCACCCCAAATGACATATCTACTTTATTCTTTGGGTCGGTACGATTACGGGGATACCAAATTTGTATAGGTTTTATAATGTTTTCATACATTTAAAAAAATTAAAACCTCCTGTACAAAATTTTTTGGGGGGATTTGCCATCTTCTGGCGCTATTAACTTTTTCATACTTTGGTGTGTGGAGCTGTGGGTTGTGCCGTTTTTTGTGGATTTTGATGACGTTTACAATGTTAGCATTTTTAGGACTGTAGGACCTTTTGATCACCTTTTTTAGAATTTTAAATTTTTTTTTAAATGGCAAAAAAGTGCCATTTTCGACTCTGGGCGCAATTTGCCGTTAAGGGGTTAAACACAGTGAAAAACCGTTAACATATTTTGATAGATCGGGCATTTTCAGACGCGGCAATACCTAATGTGTTTGTGATTTTTACTGTTTATTTATATTTATATCAGTTCTAGGGAAAGGGGGGTGATTTGAATTTTTAGGTTTTTTTATTTTAACTTTTTTTTCATTTTTATTTTTACTATTTTTCAGACTCCCTAGGGTACTTTAACTCTAGGGTGTCTGTACGATCCTATCATATACTGCCATACTACAGTATGGCAGTATATGGGGATTTTACTACTCATACATTACAATGTGTGAGTGATTACGGTGCCGGCACCGATCGAGTGTGTTACCGGTAAGCCTTTGCTGCAATATGCAGCAAAGACTTACCGGCTATGGAGAGGGCTCGGCCCGTGAGCCCTCTCCATGTACCGGGACCCGACATGTGACGTACTATTAGGTCACATGTCGGTAAGGGGTTAAGGATGTAGCCAGTTTATAGCTTAAGGCTCTATTATGAGATTGTTTTATCCTCATGTGTTGTACTTCACTTTGATCACTTTTTATTTAAAATGGCGAAAATGTGGCGATTTGGACTTTTAGGCACTATTTGCTGTTACGAGAATAGTTGTTTATATATTTTAACCCCTTAACGCTCTGCGCCGTAGCTCTACGGCGCAGAGGTATAAGGGTTGTATGAAGAGGGCTCACGGGCTGAGGTGGGGGGTTTTGTATTTTGCAGAAAACCCCCACCGCTAATAACCGCGGTCGGTGCTTTCACCGATCGCGGCTATTAACCATGTGATTGCCGCCAGCAAAGTCGCCGGCGGCGTTTAAAAACCGGCGGCGCGCGTGCACCGCCATCTTTAATGCGATCGGTTGCCATGGTAGCCTTGGGTCTTCTTTTGACACGAGGCTACATGGCTTCTGCAGATTCGTTACAATGAGCCAGTGGCTCATTGTAATGAATGTGCTGCAAAAATGCCATATATTGCAATACAGAAGTATTGCAGTATATGGTAGGAGCGATCTGACTATCTAGGGTTAATGTACCCTAGATGGTCTAAGATATAGTGAAAAAAAACAGAAAAAAAAAGTTTAAAAAATAAAAAAAATTTATAAAATATTAAAATTCATATCACCCCCCTTTCCCTAGAACGGATATAAAACATAATAAACAGTAAAAATCACAAACATATTAGGTATCGCCGCGTCCCAAAATGCCCGATCTATCAAAATATAAAAACGGTTACGGGCGGCGGTGACCTCCGAGACAGGAAATGGTGCCCAAATGTCTGAAATGCGACTTTTACACCTTTTTACATAACATAAAAAATTAAATTAAAAATGATCAAAATGTCACACAGACCTCAAAATGGTAGCAATGAAAACGTCGCCTCATTTCGCAAAAATGACCCCTCACACATCTCCGTGCACCAAAGTATGAAAAAGTTATTAGCTTCAGAAGATGACAAAAATGTTTTTTTATTTTTTGTACACATTCGTTTAATTTTTGAAAATGTATTAAAACACAATAAAACCTATATAAATTTGGTATCACCACGATCGAACCGAACCAAAGAATAAAGTAGGTGTGTTATTTGGAGCGAAGAGTGAAATTCGTAAAAACTGAGCCCACAAGAACGTGACGCACATGCATTTTTTTTTTCAAATTTTTCCACATTTGGAATTTTTTTTCAGCTTCGCAGTACACGGCATGTTAAAATAAATAACATTAAGGGAAAGTAAAATTTGTTATGCACAAAATAAGCCCTCACACAGGGCTGTACACGTAAAAATGAAAAAGTTATGGATTTCTGAAGTTGGAGAGCGAGAAATGAGCCGAAAAACCCTGCGTCCTTAAGTGGTTAAAGTATCAGAAATTTTGGGATGTTGCAATATTTGATATGTTTATGACTCAACTTATTAATTTATTTTTATATCTAGGGAAAGGGGGCTGATTTGAATTTTTAGTTTTATTTATTTTTTTTGCTATTATCTCCTTAGGGTACTTGAACCCTGGGGGGGGGGGGGTCTGATCACTTATACAGTTGTCTCCAGTACAATACAATACAACTGTATATACTGCAGTCTGTCTCAGGTAAGGTCTGTAAGATGTCTGTAATAAAAAAATTGCCTTGATATTCCTTGTTTCCATAACTGCACACATTTTAAAAATCCAATTGTCACAGGGAGAAAACAAAAATTGTCTGTTGTTACAATTATAAAATTTACCAGTTCCGTTTTTGTGTCTGTCAGAATGTTTCTACAATTTATTACAAATATATATGAACTAATTATCACGGGTGCCCCTGCGAGCCATATCCCATGTGCCCAGGCCTCTGACCCACCTCTCCCGGCTCCAGCGGCAATCCCCGCGATGTTCGGGCTGTGGTGCACTCGCCCTCGTGTCCTAGGGCGCGTGCGTGCCGGCTCTGTAAAATTTAAAGGGTCAGAGCATCGCTAATTGCCGCTGGCCAGCTGCTTAAAACTAAAAATTTCAGCCCCTTCCTATGTCCCCTGCCGGATCTTTGTGCTTCCATGCCTGAAAGAAAGCTGTATTCAAAGCCCTCTGCAATTATCTTGATTTCCCACTGTGACCTTGATTCCGTTCCTGACTTCGATCCCGTGCTGCCTGTCCTGACCTGTTGCTATGTTCCAGATTCTGATCCCGTGCTGCCTGTCCCGACCTCCTTCCTGCCTCCTGCGACCGCGGGTTTGCCTGACGATTCTGTACAACGTGGACAAAGTCACACCTGTGTAACAACCTGGTGGTACCACACAGCAACAAGTCCAGCCTGCTTTGTGGCAGGCTCTGGTGAAAACCGGGTGCCATTTAGACTCCGGTCCCAGGTGTTGGCTTACGTCATCGTGATACAGCGGATCCATTACCACCGTTCCTGGCACCAATCTCACATTCTTTACATATACCACATGTTCGCATTATGTTATTTTTGATAATTATTAATATCTTTTGTTCAATGACAAAATGTATAAATTCCAATTCTATGCAGTATTAACATGTGCATACCATTTATACTATTCTGTTATAAAGATGAAATTACTATAAAAAAAAATCAATGTTCCAAAAAAATGAAGCTGTTTTTGTACTAGAAAATTCTTTTATTTTACAATATACTGTGAGAACAATATATTGACTTATATGAGGTAACTGCTACAAATAACTGTTTTCATTTTGCTATATTGTCACAGTCCTTGACCAAAAACAATGGGTTGCACTACAAAAAGAGAAATACCTTTTCAGTAATTCACACTTTGGCATCTCTTTGCAGTTTACTTTGATCAGTGGAGGGTCGACAAGTCATGAGCAAGTGAGCCATCTTATGAATGCTCACTGAGTCACTGACACCACTATTGGCCAGTGAATAGCTTGGGCTATTTGTAGACCTTTTGTTCTAGTACATAATTAAAGACCTTCTTGTATATCCCCTCTCCTACTATGTAAAGGTAATTGCTGTAGGTATTACAAAATTCTTTTCGAAGACAGTAAAATGTAACAACATACTGTAGACTGGATGCAGGCAAAATTGAAATCATGCAAGTTATTCTATAGCATTCATCTAAGAGTCATTCTCTTTTGTGAACTTATTGAAAAAAATGTATTACCTGTGGCGGAGGATATGATGGTGGAGTTTCTGACTGGCTGTCAGCTTCTACACTTTTATAGATTAATAAGGGGCACAAACAGAACATTTTTGGTGCATAGCAGTGATAAAAGTGCGGTAAAGAAAAAAAGTTACTACCGTCTTTCCCCGAAAATAGCACAGTGTCTTATATTAATCTTTTCTCTTAGGAGACACCAGGTCTTATTTTCTGTGGATGTCTTTTTTTCCCATGAACTAGAATTCACATTTATTGTTAAACAAAACATCAACTTCTCTAGCATCCTTGTAACTACTCTAAAAACTCTGAATTTCATGCAGAAATTTGCAACACACCAGTCAGTAATTTTTATCCCATGAATTCTTCACCCATGTCACATCCTCTTGTAGCATCTATGTACGATGTACGATGTGGGGGGGAGCTGCTGCAATGACTGCCGCTAGGTCTTATTTTCAGGGAAGGCCTTATATTTCTAAGCTTGAACAAAATTATACTAGGCCTTATTTTCAGGGGAAACAGTGTATTATGTCAGGATTGTCAGTTGGTAAGCCACAATAAATGCCCCTCATTGTGTAGCACAATGCTGTATACAATATGTGAAAGTTATATTTTCTATTCATTGGAAAACAAGTATACTAAAATCTTTTCTGCAGACTACAGGGGGATGATGTTCACTCTACTGTTATGACAATTGTGAATGTCTCTCTCTGAAGTGTAATTATTTAATGTGTCATTTGAGGTGACTTTGCAGATAGTTACCGTATATACTCATGTATAAGCTGAGTTTTTCAGCACAAAAAATGTGCTAAAAAACGTCCCCTCAGCTTATACATGAGTCTATTACAAAACCCACTTCCAAAACCCTTTTTTTTTTTAGTGGGTTTTGTAATAGACTCGTGTATAAGCTGAGGGAACGTGTAACTATAAGGTGATACTTCTCACCTTTTAGTTACACCCATTGAGCAAATGTTTTGTCCTAAGAGAGAAGGAGATTGTGTTAAAGTCCTGAATAACAGGGAAATGTTCTGGATTCTAATTAGAGTCCCATTTTGTTTAAATCAAAAGAATGAAAGAATGATCTTATTTACATATATTGACTACATCTATATATTCTTTCTATAAATTGAAAAAAAATTTATGCATGCACATACGTCATTTTTCTCCTCCTTTTTCTGACAATGCCATCTGTGATTCCAATGCCTGTCAATTATATATTATATACATGTTTTTTGTACCTAAGGGCACATTCACATGGCCGTCTGCGGGGACGTACATGCGGCCGCAAATTTGCGGCCGCATGTACGTCCCCATAGACGGCAATAGCGGCGCAGATCCGGCCCGCACACCGCAAAAAGATAGAGCATGCTCTATCTTTTGGCGTGTGTGCGGCCGTGCGCCGCTATTCTCTATGGAGGGAGGAGGGGCCGCCTCCTCCTCCTCCTCTCCAGCACACGGCGGTATGCTCGCACGGCGGGCATACCGCTATGTGAATGTACCCTAAGTGTGTTTAGACTATGATTAAGATCTTACTCTAAGTTTGAAAAGTGTCACACCATTTTTACTGCCATGGTGCCATTCTGATGTTTTGAAGAAGAGGAAATAAACTTAAGTTTTAAAAATAAAGATTTGTTCATGTTTGCCTGATTGCTGTATTCATCCCCTTTACTTTCTATGGATTCTACTAACTGATTCACTCATCTATTCCGTACGCTGGCACATATTATTTGGCAAAAACAGGCAGGTGAGCCGAAACCATTTATTTTCTTCATATACATGGTACATGGTAAGCAACAAATAAAATATTGGAAGTACATGGAAAGCAACTCCAAAATATAGCCAGATAACATGGCTAGAGTATAAAAGAATTTGCATGTATCCAAAGTTTTTTCCATTTATGAACAATCGCCTTGCCAGGAACTTATGATAGTATTCATGAATATAAGATCAAAGTCCTGGCAAGGTGATTGTTCATGGGCAGATGCATGTCTCTGCAACCATTTTATGGTCAGGAATGTCTGGCTGATGAGTAAAAATAAAGGAGCCTTCACTTAACATATTAATAAAGTGGTGGAGAAATTTCAATATCCTGCAATAGAAGTCCTAGTAATGCAGAATTGAAAGTGGAATTGAAAGATTTTAAGTTGATGTTCTGGGAATGCTGAATTGAAATATTTAAAGTTGATGTTTCAGGAAGGCAAAACTTTTCAGAAACTGCGAGAAACCAAGTTGTGTGATATCCATGCCTGGTTTATCTTAATGAATGTGGGATGTGCACATTAGTGAATCCTTGAGTGAGTGATGACAACACCAATCAGGGCCGTATTAAGATTGGTGGGAGCCACTGGGTAAAAAATCTGGTGGAGGCCCTCACAGAATGTAGCCCAGACAGGGTATATATTTAGCATCCATGTAACAGGCTGATTCCCCCCTTAGGCCTCATGCACAAAAAAGTAAAGGGGACCATGATCTGCCAATAACCCAGTCAGCAGTTAAGGAGATGTAAAAAATAATAGTTTAAAAGTAAAAATAAAAGCAACTGCGGTAGTGGGCAGTGGATGGGCCATGGACTCCCAGCTAGAAAAGTCATCGTACGAAATGACTAACTGCTCCATGACTTGTTTCTTAAATAGCTCGCTACTTTGGAGTGGGTGAGTTGGAGGGCTCTGCACTTCCTACTAAGGATGACTGTAGCAAAAATAATTCCACAGTAGTTGATGCACTGTCTGCCCTTTAATTGACCAATGACTCAACTTTGCATGTGCATACCCTGGTGACTACTAGCACCAGAGGAACTTGAAGCAGGCAGAGACAGAACACCTCCTCTCCCTGCAGCACCAGCTCCATCACCACCACCAGTAAAAAAGAATTAAAGAGTACAAGGTACACAGTACACAATTTTAAAAAGGGGCATATTTATAAGGGCCTCTCCGCCATGTCAGTGGTGTAGTGTCCCTGAAATAATCGCAAATGCACTTGTGATTATTTTTCCCCTTCTACCATCTTTATGCCAGTGAAGCATGGTTGCAACTGTGCTTGTATTTCTATTACTGCCCATGTTTGTGATGCATTTGCCTTAATTGCTGTATTATGGAATCTTGAGATGTTCTTTGTACAGTGATTTTTCAGTGCAATAAAGAGATATTGGGGCACATTTATTCACCCGTCCGGAGGACTTCTCAGAAAGTGCGTTGTCCAACCGGAATGCACTTTGCCGAGATTCACTAAGATCGTGGGTTCGCCCGATATCCTGCATGTGTCGCTTCATGTGCTTGATTGGCTGCTTTAGCAGTCAATTAAGCAGCTTGGTACTTTTTGCCAAATACAGACCTGTATCCCAAACAGCAGTGCTCTGTAATTTTTTTTATCTACTAAAACTTATTGCTGCATTAAAGCTGCAAAGTTTTTGAGTAGTTCCAACAACACAAAAATGTATATCAAACTGGAGATGAAAAAAACAGACTTTTACTTCTGGAACACCACAAGTCCCAGGAAACAATTGACTCGGTCAATCGGTGGTGCAAACAAGACAAGGAGATCATATATGCAAATCTCTTCAGTAGAAAAAGAAAAACTTGTGCACTCACCACAAACTTTTTATTCAAGCCACACAGGGAGCAAAATTATGCCAGACACCAATGAACAACGGACCGTTTGGCGCTGCCTGCATTCCTTCGGGTTCTTTGGGTTACTCTAAGTTTTTGATTAGTACAACCTCTTTAAAATATATATACTCGTGTATAAGCCTAGTTTTTCAGCACAAAAAAAATGTGCTGAAATCCCAAACTCAGCTTATAATCCAGTAAAAAAAATGCATCAAAACTCAACTTTCCCGGCTTCCTCCGCTGCTGGCTATATACTGGGGCAGGGGGCTGGCTAGATACTATGGGGCAGGGTCCGGCAGGCTATATAATGGGGAGGCTGTGACCAATAAATTTCCCACCCTCGGCTTATACTCGAGTCAAAAGGTTTTCCTAGGTTTTTGTGTTAAAATTAGGGGCCTCGGCTTATACTTGGGTCGGCTTATACTCGAGTATATACAGTAGTTTATCATTCTTTATCTTAAAAATATTACATACAAAATATATACATACAACTCCCTACATTAACAAGTGCTGAGTCCAAACTTTTCAGCAGCTGTTTCTATCAATATTGGAAGAAGAAGAAAAATAATTAGTTTCAGCTACCTAATGGTTCCAACTGAAGCATAAAACATATTACGTAAACACATTACTCTTTGTTAAACACAGCACATTTATATGAATTAAAAACATAAAACTGTCAACAGCGTGTAGGTAGAATGCATGACAAATGAAGTGAAGGTGGTTACAGCAACCTCTTGTAATATACTGTCTCAAAACCTAGTTGTTGGCAGCAAGCAAGTCCATGTTTACAATGCTAGCAAGCTAAGCACTTGAAGGAGAAAATGTACTGCCTGATTAGATTAAATCTTCTGCTAACTTTCCCCAACTTTAAGCTTTTGCTTTGCAAAGATTGAAATTTGCAGGTAAAATCATTATGCTCAGTCGCATCATCAGGTAACTTTTTAGCCACATTTCTAGTGTATCTGTTTTAACTAGTTTGCATTTTTTCTTTCTCATTAATAACATTTTTACACAAATGTTGTTAAATTTTGTCTCAGCAGTTTTGAGTAAAAATCTTTAATAACTGACCACATTTAGCCTACAAGAACATCAGAGCTCATTTATTGATATACAGGCAGTCCCCTACTTAAGGACACCCGACTTACAGACAACCTATAGTTACAGACAGACCCCTCTGACCTCTGATGACCTCTCTGGATGCTATTACTATAGTCCCAGGCTGCAATAATCAGCTGTAAGGTGTCTGTAATGAAGCTTTATTCATAATCCTTGGTCCCATCACTGCAAAAAATGTTTCAACTCCAATTGTCACTGGGGCCAAGTTTTTTTTATAAAATATACAGTTTCGACTTACATACAAATTCAACTTAAGAACAAACCTCCAGACCCTATCTTGTACGTAACCCGGGGACTGCCTGTACTAGTAGTTAACAAGTCAGTATTTAACAAGCTACAAAAAATTTAAGGAATTTGTTAAGTTAGATACATCATTTTGAGTGGCGAGAGCATAACTTGAGCATGAATTATTTACTAATTGTAGATTGAAAAAATTAAGGAAGGAATTTAAAATATGTATAATTTTTTAATTTTAATTCTATAATTTAAAAAGATGAACATAAAAAGATATGGTTAGTTATTATAAGGTAGCACATGTTAATGAGGAGGCAAAAAGGCAAGAAGCAAAGTATGAAAAAATGGGAAAAGAAGAGGGAATTGAAGGAAATATGAATAGGTTGCTGGTAAGAAAAATATGAGCAGATGTGCAGTATGGTATAGCAACACATTAACAGAATCTTTAATATTGCACAAATTGTACTACACAAAAGCAGGACTGTCACAAATGTAAATCAGAGAAGGGGGATTTGAGCCATTAATCCTCAATAATCCATAAATTATGTAGGCATTTGCAAAATATTATTGATTATGTGAAAGTAGTATTTCAAATCCTGTGTAATGCTAAAATTTGTATCTTAGGAGATGTATCGGAATTAGAACTGGACAAGGGAGTTAAGACAGCAGGGAGCAAGATGAAATCAATGCTGGCAATACAATATATTGGATGCAGGACTGTGTAGGCCGAGAGTGCAGGTCACAAGAGGGGGGAGGGGTGTGAAGGAACTTACTGGAGAGTGAATAAACTAATTAATCAATTTAATTAAAATTTTACATTTTAATTTTAGATCAATTTTTTTTTAAATTGATATATTACTTGAGATATTGAAGGTAATGAGGGGTGTTGGGGGATTTTCTGTGAGGGAGGAAAGGGCAAAAAGATAAGAAAAAGGGGGAGAGGAGAAAAAAAATATTAAGTTATGGTTTATAATTGAATCCATTGTATATTTAATTGTTGGAATTTTGCAAACAAAATTAAATTTTTAATTATATGAAAATGTTAATTAAAATTAGTCCAAATTTTAAAAAAAATTGCTTTCCCAGCATTTCACTAGGGATAACTCATTTCTCCAATTTCATGTAATATAGGTTATTATTTTGTTAACTGCTGTGATAAATTGGACAGAGGGAGGTGAGCCTCATACTACTTAAATTCCCCACTCCCCTCCCCTAACACCTTTTGCAGCCATGGCATCTGCAAATTCCTGAGCTGATCCCCCCCCTTCATTTTCAAACAGGAGACTATGGGGGATATTTATCATATGCTGGCGATCATGCGCCAGCGTATGATAGCCCCGCCACTGCATGTTCGCAGCAGGATACATCAAGAGGCTTCCACCTGGCGTAGGAAAAAGGCCCTCCGCTCGGCTGGTCGCGCCCCCCCCCCCCTTCACGCCCCACTGTCGTGTAGGTGGCGGATCGGACCAAATAATCACAAAAGCTAGCAATAAGCTAGCATTTGCGATTATTTCAGGGCCTGATAAATATTCCCCAATGAGTCATAAAACTAATTACGTTGATTAGGGACAGTTATGGAGTTATGGTCCATCCCAGCCCAAGGGCAACTACATTTTTGGATTTTTTATCATCAATCGATCACAGTGGACCAATTCCCAATGCTCTAGCATGCTTGGGTCCAGAGATATAAATGTCTCTGGATAGGTCCATAGCAAATGGGTCAGGTTTTATATCAATGCAATCCAGGGATTCACCCGGATCCAGGTAGGAGGGACCCATGACCCCTCTTTGAGGTGGGCAGAGGTGTGTCTGCACCTAATATAATCAGACACCACTGATGCTCCTTGTCTTTTGTCATTTACCATCAAGTGCAGAGGAAGATCTTACATGTACTTGAATGCATTTGCCATATGTAAACATTTCTTCAATTGGATGTTATCAAAAAAATGTTCCTGTGTGAAGATAGTTTCTTATAAATGTAGTCATATGGTCCCTTAGAAACTAGATGGCTTCCTCGGATACGACCACCTCGCACAAAGAAACAAAAGGTTTTTGTATATGAAATGTCCGGGAGTTACTGTATGTCCCACAGCCGTCCTGTGGCAATGATTGCTAAATACAGGTGGTCAGGCAGGACTCAATAGTGCATGTCTGGCCACTGCTGCCTAAATATGAGGGGGTCGTATCCGAGGAAGCCATCTCATTTCTAAGCAACAGAATGACTACATTTATGAGAAATTATCTTCAAACAGGAACATTTTTTTTAATAACATCCAATTGAAGAAATGTTTACGTATGAAAAATGAATTCAATTAAATGTAAATTCCTAGATGGAAATACCCCTTTAAGGTGTGGACTATCAGGTTCCATTAGGCCCACATACAAGGTAGAAAATCAGCAAATATAAAAAAAAAATTTCGTAGTAACCTCCAAATATACATCAGAAACAAGCATGTGAGGGTACACAGGAGGAAGTAGAATAATAAAATTTAACTTTTAATCAAAAATTATTTAAAAATGTACATCCATAGTATTTTTTTTAGCCAAGAAGTTAACATACCAACCTACAGGGCCAGTTTACACACAGAAGTGAATATGAGTGACTGTACTGAGCCAATACGTCTATTTAGCCTATGGTATATCATGAATATAATGGTTCAGTCTTACCATGGTTCAGACGTAACTCGGCTCAAATCAGGTGGGTCTAGACTGTCCCTGAATACACCCCTTTTAGCTCCCGCCCTCACATGGGCAGTCCACATCTGTCCTTGTCAACAATAACGCATGTCCCCTGTTGGCGTCACCTTCCCTGACACGTTTCATTTCCCGACTCATCAGAGGGATGGTTAATGTACTCCGCCTTCTTTTGTTCTGGTTTAGCGTGATATATTAGCATTAAGTGGCATGCAAAAAGAGTGAAGTACCCTGTGTGACATCTATCAGCAGCGGCCGTCTATCACTCAAGTCACAGATACCCAACTGAGCTGTAAAATGACAGCACCAATTTTTCCAGGAAGGATAGTCAACAAGACAATTGTCAATCAACGCTTCCAGCAAAAATCCATGTTTGTGGCTAAATTCCAGACAGTAATAGGACTGGTACTGTAACATAGTACAGTTTGATGCTATAAATGCAAATAGTACTAACATTGATAATATAAGTTAATACTTTTTGAGGCAGACTATAAGTAGCAACATGCAGTTTTTCAGACACCCCTAAAAAGAGCAATTATCTCACATTTCCACCTGACCTTAATAAAACACCTTCTCCCTTATTTATCTGCCATGAAAGATTTTGGGAAACTACGAGAGCAGAAAAAGTGTTGGAAACACTGACGTAAATCTGAAGTAAAAAAGGTGCAAAATAAAAAACCCTGGGTTCGTCCACCAAAAATATGCAAAAGCAGGGGCGGATTAAAGGAGTGGCTCCTGGGGCTCTAGCCCCGGGGCCCCCACCACTTTCACTTTTTAAGGGGCCCCACCAGTTTCCGACAGTCAGCAACTCAGCGCAGCAGCTGGTGGCTGCCTGCATTGCACATAGGGGTCTAGGATTTCAGCTGTGTTAGTGATGGGATGCCGGCGGTGAGTGACGACGTCACACTGCCTGCATCCAATCACTACATGCTGCTGCCAAAACATTGAATCTGCGATCTCCCCCAGCGATGGCAGCTGTTTTTTCAATGGCCGGCAGCTGCCTGAAGAGCGAGGAAGAGCCTGCAGCGTCGTGGGATCACTGGAAGGGAAGGTGAGGTAAGTATGAAGTTTATTATTTTGTAGCCATTTTCTACAGGGGACTGGCGGCTGTATACTACAGGGGGCTGGTGGCTGTATACTACAGGGGGCTGGTGGCTGTATACTACAGGGGGCTGGTGGCTGTATAATACAGGGGTCTATATACTACAGGGGGCTGGCAGGCTACATACTCCAAGGGGCTGGCAGGCTACATACTCCACGGGGCTGGCAGGCTACATACTACAGGGATCTGGCAGGCTACATACTACAGGGGCTGGCAGGCTACATACTCCAGGCGGCTGGGAGGCTATATACTACAGGGGGCTGGCAGGCTACATACTACAGGGGGCTGGAAGGCTACATACTCCAGGGGAGTGGCAGGCTATATACTACAGGGGGCTTGCAGGCTATATATTTCAAAAAACATTGTTGTAAGGGCCCCCAACAGTTTGGGCCCAGAGGCCCCCACCACCCTTAATCCCACCCTGTGCAAAAGCATTAATATTTTGCCCCGTTGCCACATTACAACTTTCTGCCTAAACTTATTTATGACCCAATTCTTACCAAACCTCATGATAAACGATTTGATCCAATAATCAAAGGTATAATGTATACCATAACAGAAATAAATCCAGAGATGTATAAACAGGAAAAATGGAGTTCTGAGCAGTGTCTATAACATGAAACAAAGTCAACAAGATACATGTGTGGTAGAAAAGGGTACATCCTTTGGAATCTACCTCTTGGGCTTATGTACCATAACATACCCAGTGCCAAAAAGGATTAAGATGTGCCAGCGGTACATTTTACACAGATTTACAACAGAGTTGTGCCTGATTATCAGCACAACCTCATAAGGTTAAAACGTATCTATTCCACTCATACCATCAACCGGTGTAAAGATAATCTTGCGCTAGGTACTGCTATTTGTATCTCTGTTTATATTTTTCTCGAGTTTCACCGGTCATATTTTATAATATAGTTCATCTGTTATTTTTCACGTGGATTCTGAAAATTAGATGGTAGAACATATATACCTAACTCAGCTAAATGATCTCTCCTGGGAACAATGCAAAGATTCTACAATTTTAATCATTTTGCTGCCAGAGGGGATTGGAAAACAGCAAGAAATAATGCCAGCTTGGCTTTTGTGGCAGTAAGGGGGTTAACATAAAAGAAGAAACAAAACATCATTCTGGTGGGACTGCCAGGAAAGCAAATATAACATAAAAATACTATATAGCTACATTTTCCTTGATATTGTAATTATTATGTGTTAAAGAGATTGGCGATTATAAAAACTTTTTGGGTGAGAATTTCATAATGCATTGTTGTTAATGTTCCTAATTTTACACAAGAATATAAAAACAGAAAATCTAAATTTTTGTTTATATGGACCATCTAGCCAAGGAAAAACAAATTGGGGTTGAGGTTTAGATACAGCGCTCTGGAGAGTAGGTTTCACATTCTCTGTTCTTAGAGTTGGTCTGAGAAATAGGCAAGGTTAAAGCTTTGAGTGGTTGGCTCAGTTGTCAACTTGTTATCTTTATCAGCTTCCTATAAAGATTCCTTGGTGCTAAACTTCTTTGTCAGAGTTTATTTTCATGTGGCTGATTAAATTTTAATGTGTTGTCTGAATGTTTTGTTGTTTTCAATGATTTTTATTGAAATTTTTGAAAAATATAAAACATGTCAACATTGCACCACCAGCACCTGCCACACGGAAGCAAACTAATGGTTTAATCCCATCCCTCTTATTTCTCGCAAAACCAATTACCATTTCTTTAGTTTTTGAAATATTCAACATCAAGCTATTTATCGAACACATTAATCACTAAATTCTCCCACAGAAGTTTTGTACTCTATATCTTCGCCATCTTTTATCAGTCCCACCAAAATCATGTTGTCTGAGTATTTTTGTAAACAACACTTCTTATCATTTCTGCAAATGTCTGCGGTGTATATTGAGAACAAAAATGGTGAAAGTACTGTCCCTTGTGGGATTCCAATGCTGGACAAGACTTCACCCAACCAGTGGCCCCCAACTCACTTTTTGGGGTCTGTTTTTAAATTGTTTAAAATCCAGCACCTTGTTTCTATTTGCTTTACACCATTGCCTCACATCAGTAGAGGTTGCATTTCTTAAGCCAATCTCTCTATCATCCACTCATTAAATAAGAGAATTCTGAATCCCAGACTTTTAATTGTCTTTGCTTTGTTCAACTAAGCCTATAGGAAATGTTTCCCATGTATAAAATTACCTTGATAGCAGCTCTAAAAAGCATCCTGCTAGAGCTTAATGGGTTGTGTTCAATATACAACAATCTTTAAAGGGAAGCTGTTACCAGATTTTACCCTATTAAATAACCAGCACCCTCAGGTAAGGTATTGAATACCCTTTCTATAATTCCCTTTTTTACGTAAAATCTCATCCTTTTGACATTTGAAAAATTGTTGTGTTAAAATGGTGTATCATGTGATTATGAGCTGCGATGAGTGAAGTTTAAAGACTGCTGACTGAGTGTAAACCCTTACTTTGGTTCTTTATTAACTAGAAACATTGCTCTTGTATTAAAGATAATAAATATTATCTATAAGATCTCATCAGGTCTATGGTTCTGTGTGCTACAGAACCAAACATACAGACAAAAATGATGCCCTCTGCCAGACATCTGCCCCGCTGCCCAGGCACCCTCCCCTCTCTAATCACGATCTATGCCCTCAAGACACAGATTGTGATGAGAATAAGTGCATTATTTTCCCCTGCAGGTCCTAGCCTCTGGGAGAATAAGACTCCCGGAGGCTGAAGAACCCGTGATGATGTCATGATCACATGACCGGCAGGGGAAAGTAATGCACAGAGTGGGGGACATTACTGGGGGCTGTGTGAAGGCTATTACTGGAGGGCTATGTGGAAACATTACTGGGGGCTGTGTGGTGGACATGACTGTGGAGCAGTGTGGGGAACATCTGTGGGGGGGCTGTGTGAGGGCCATTACTGGTAGGCTGTGTAGAGCAAATTACTCAGGGTAACTGTGTGGAGCACATTACTGGGGGTATCTGTGTGGAGCACATCTCTTGGGTTCACGTTCACATGTGACAGTAGGAAAGGCCTTGGTTTGATCTCATATGTTTTTCAGTGACACACATGTGATGGCTGACCAGCACCTGGTTTTGTTTAAATGCAAGACAAATGTGTGAATGCAACCTTACAGTATTTGGGGGACACTGTTATGGGGAACAGCAGGATAACACTGCCAGGGAACCAAGGTGTGGGGACAATGAGGAACATAAGACGTGGTGATGCCTATTGGAGAAGATGGAGTACATGTCACCTGCAGTCACTGTATGGAACAAATAGGGATTTCTCCTGTGTTTCTGTAGCTGAATACACTGTCAGTAAAGTTGTTGGCACAACCAAATGTGAGGGGGTTATGTACAGGAGTGTCCATTACTTGAAGTGTGAAACACATGTATTGGGGCTTGTGCCCCGGATCTTTTACCACCCTACCAATGCCCCTGGAGGGAAGGCTGTTGGATATTTTATTAGTGTTAGGAATCTTCTTATTTGTGAGGGTAGGCTGCTCATGAACATTTTACTGAGGGGAGGCTGCTGGATATTTTACCAGAGTGGAGGAACTGCTGCTAGTCATTTTATCAGTGAGGAGAGGCTGCTGGACATTTTAATAGTGTGGAGAAGCTGCTGTTGGGCATTTTATTAGTGAGGAGAGGAAGCTGCTGGACATTTCATTCATGCGGGAGGCTGCTGGACATTATATTAGTGAGGAGAGAAAGCTGCTAAACATTTCATTAATGAGGGGAAGCTGCTGCTGGACATGTTATTAGTGATGGGAGGCTGCTGCTTTTATTAAAGAGTAGCGGCTACATTTAATACCACAGGTTTATACTTTAATAAATAAGTTTTCCAAGTTTCTTTTGTAGTAAAATTAGGTGCTTTGACTTATACTCAGGGCGACATATATTTCAGTATCTACAGTATGTATATTTTTGTTCCTCATAGTGAAAATGCAAAGACAAGGAGACATTATATGTGTGAGTGTCTAATGCTATAGTGGTATTATAGTGACCACTTTCCTGTAGCCCCCTTCTTATAAAGGCAGACAACAGAAAAAGGAGCACAGAAGAGGGCTACAGAAAAGGGGGCATCTGCAGGAAAGGGGACATTTTAGACTGGGGCTGCTGGAAATGGCACATTATACGGATTGGGGTTTGATATGGAGTATTTGTGGGGCGATTCTTTCTTTTTTTCAGGAACCATGGTAAGGGGGTTACTTGACACTTGAAAAAAATGTTTTGGATGCAGCTAGTCCCAAGATACAGAAAGGTTGGGACTCACTGCTTTATATGACACCTTGACTATAGCAACTCCCTTTAGGCCCTTTCAAAGCCTATAGTTATTAAGGTTTAGCTACTGATGTTAGAAAGATGTGACTGTGCCAAATGGACTTAACCTGTTTCCAGGATCTTGATCCATGTGCAAATAACTCAACATCAGGATTTGAAAGAGGCACATTGTTAATGCTCATTTGACATTTCAAATTGTTCCTCTATGTCAAGTTGAAAAGTTAGGGGTGGACTCCCCAATTTGCAAAAACTACAAAAGGCAGAGAAGTGGCTAGACACATTACAATTACAGTTAGTACATTACAATTTAAATTGGTGAATGTAAGAAAATGTCATACTTTGTGAGGGGGTCCTAAGAGAATGTAATTAAAGGTGTATTTAATGTTTGTATGATCTAACTTGTGTTAGACTAGATGAAAGACACTGAAGGCTGTCAGAAATGTGCCGCTTAGTTGTAACTCATGTGATTTCTTTGATGCAATATGAATAAAGACCAGTAACTTTTGAAGCAAGAGAGATGGATCTTTTTGTTTGTTTGAAATCAAATACTCCCCCTAATATAAGCTCATTGTTAAACACTGTACATTTAAGTGGCTGATTTCTCGGAAAAAAATAGCTCTCTCTTCTCTTTCCATGAGACATGGGACCCATTGATCACTTTGAAACCCAATCTCTTCCTGCTGTTGAAGGGACTAACCACATAGAGCACTAACCACATAGAGCTTTCCCTTTGCCAACCCCTCTTCCCCGTGATCTCATAGTACCTAAATACAAATGGTGTACAATTTTACTCTTGGCAAGTATGTCCTTGTTAATAACATAGCAGGCCCCTGTTACTTCTGTTTTGTTCTTTCCTTTTTCTAGTTTTAGGAGTATGCACCTGGTGTACATTGATATTGCTAGGAAACACATATTTATTAGACATCAGTTTTTACCTGATTGTGAAACCTATATAACCTATGCTGTATACACACTATAATGTCCAGTGCCAGTGTTATATCGAAAGATTTACTATTAAGAGCAGAATGTTGTGTCATTCTAAGAAATTTTTTTGGAAACCAACCACCTTGAAAACATTAATAAAACCCTATAAATTCTCACCCCCACTTTTCCTCTTCTTGATCCTGGCACTGTATCTTGACATGCTGGGATTACCTACAAAAAAAAGTTATAATTAGCAGCACAAAGCAAGATGTTCAGTGCTCTCACCTCCATCTCCCATGCTCGAAGAGGAGGTTGACGTCACACGAGATTTATGCGTGGATTTACATTTCTTGAGTGATGTCACCTTGCAGGAAGTTGCGGGGGCATGAATTGTTAGCCCAGAGCCTGCGGACATCTTGTAACTTGTCCTAAGAGCGCAGTTTAGAGATAAATGAGAAGAGAACAGTTAAGTAGGACGATAGTAAGATAGTAAGAGGAAGTGTGTATGAGAGCTATCCAAAAAAAGACACATTTAAAGTAAAGTCAAAGAGATAAAAAGAAAACCAATAGGACACAGGGTCCTTCAGACCAATGGAGTGAAGCATCCCAAGGAGGAGCTGCTGATCCACAGTATCAAAGCAGGGAGATGCAGAAGAATAGGGAGAGAATAGTCACCTTTGCGTTTGGGAGTGAGAAGATCATTGGAAACTTAAGAAAGAGCAGTTTCAGTGAAGTGCATAGTGCAAAAGTCAAATAGTAGGGGGTCAAGTAGGGAGTTAGGGGGTTAATCAAGAATAGTGCAGTGACAGTAACAGTGTTTTTTGGGCTCTAAAGTGAACCTGTCACAGGGATGCGATTTTTAACTGGTGACGCATTTCAATAGTCTATTCTATGCTGATTTTAAAAAAGCCTTTGTCAGCATTCTGAATCATTTCAGTAGTTTAAAATTGTTTATTTCACATTACCTGGCATGCTGTGGTGAGTCCTGTGAGGGATAGGAGGAACTTCAGCCTGTGTATGAGTAAGGAGAAGGAGAAGAGATTGACATAAGCACACACAGGCTGCGACTGCCCCCCCCCCCCTCCCTAGGACTCACTACATGCTGCTGGCAGGGAGTCAGATAATGTGAATTAACCTTATATAAACTACTCATATGATTCAGACAAATGCTTTTTAAAATATTGGTGTCTTTATTGAGTTCAGTTGGATTCAGGTCAAGTCTGGATACACAATACAAACTTTTTATTGAAGTTTGTCTAAAGACGTCAAACCCCAATTTTGTCAAACCCACTCCTCACTAATGCTCACTAAGATGTGTTGTCTGTTATTCATTTGGGTCAAAAAGAAAGATTATTATTATTATTATTATCATTACTATCATTATTATTTTTATTATTATGTTGCTGGGCAGGGTAACATGTAGGATAACATTGTTTTTCTTGATGTTATATGTGTTTTAAAAAATATATATTTTTTAGATAAACGGAAAGTTGCATTTATAAGTGCAAGTTACTGTATATTAAAAGACATATTTGATTGTGTCCTACAAATGTTTACTATTGATTACAAATTACATTAAAATGATATAGTAAAATGTTGAGGAATGCAAAAAATATATTTTATAACGATTATCAGTGCCTTAAATAATGTACAGCTTGTTGATAAAATATCATTAATTCTTTAATGTATCATTTTGGGAAGCTGCAATTCCTAAAGGGTTATGTACATGCATTTGACTCTGAATGATCTCATTATACATTTATCTTTCATTTAGCCTTTCATCTAGACAACATGCCTGTAGAAATGTGCTTTGTATGACATATTGTTTAATTGGTAAAATGAGACATGGTGACACAGCAGATGCCCATTGTAAATTAGGAGTAGAGTGATGTCATCTATGAGAATTAATACAGGCAAATATGTGGCAAATGTGTAGTTCCTCATAACTGAATCTTTTTTATATTCTTTATTTTTGTCTAGTTGTGGAAAATGTTTGAAATGTCATCTTGTCTTGTTGTACCTTTCTCTCGAATGTGTCTTGTGAGGTTTAGCTTACAAGCTCCAGCTCATTGTTTAAAGTGTGCCTCTAGGTATATCAGTAACACCTGATTTTCTTTGCCTGAGGTAGAAAAGTCATAGCAAACTTGACAGTAATCACACTTAGTTACAGCACATCCACTCAGCCCTAAAACTGCCTGTTAGCCTTGAACTTCAAACTCATCCATTTCTGCTTGTTTTTGCTAACATGAAAGGGCAAACATAAATTCATGTTCTTATATCAAAGTACCTACACCTGTGCTTTTATGTCAGCATTGCTCAACTTGCTGATATTAAGTATGATGAAAAACAATGTTTCTTTGTCATGGTATGCACTTTGTTTACAGAAAAAATAAATGAAAAATTTATTTAAATTATTTTAGAAATTAAATTTTAGAATTATACCGCAAACCTAAAGGAGTTGGCCTCTTTTCAATAAATATAGACACAACTTCCTGTTTCTCACTCCTTAGGTCCATTTTATAAGCATCCCCCACTATACCTCTTTCTCTCAGACTTTGTCTCACTGACAAACATAGGGCGACGGAAAGGGGAAAAAGCAGGTTTAGTCATAATCTCCTGATGCATGACCCTCCTATTTTTCAGTGCTCAGACATGTAAACTAAGATCTAAGGAGAGTTTGCATCCCTAAAGTAAGTAGCAGGAGTGCTGAATCAATTGATTAACATTTAGAGTTTATTAGTAAGGTAGTAAAGGTACATGGGCAACTTAGGTAAAAGAGTAGCCAACCCCTTTAAAGTAAATGTTCATCAATAGTAGAATATTGTCACGGGTGGTCCCGTGACCCACATCGCGGGTCGCGGGCTCACCCGTGCCGCCCTGCCCCCACCAGCGCGCCACCAGCGCAATTCAGCTGTCCCGGCTCCTGGCTCGCTCCCCTCCGCTGTGCGCGCGCGTCCCCAACTGCTAGAGCGCGCGCATGGCACCTTCTCCAAATTTAAAGGGCCAGCGCGCCATTAATTGGCGCTGGCCATATTGCCCAATTCTTCATAAGCCTGCCTCTTCCTGTAACCCTTGCCGGATCTTTGTGCCTCATACCCTAAGAGAAAGCTTCCAAGCAATAATTCCTGCGTTCCTTTGTATTCCTGCGTTCCTGTGTATTCCTGTGTGTTCCCGCTCCTGAGTCCTGTGTTACCCGAGTTCCTCCGTGTTGCTGTGTTCCGTGTGCCTGTGTTCCCGCTCCCACCTGCCTGGACCTCCCGTTGCTGACCTTGGACTTCACGTTGCATCTCTGCCGCCTGCCCTGACCCTGTGCCTGGACCTGACTACGAGACTGTCATCCGCTAAGGTACCTCAACCTCGGCTGCCACCGCAGGCTGGTCGCACCTGTGGAACGACCTGGTGGTATCCTGCCGCAGCAAGTCCAACCCGCTTTGTGGCGGGCTCTGGTGAAAACCAGGTGCCGCTTGGGCTCTGGTCCCAGGTGTCGGCTAGGTCCCCGGTGGTCCAGAGGATCCACTGATCCTGACAAATATTTGTTCTGCAATCTAAATATTGTAGATCCAAAATGATGTATACATTCATTCATTTTCTATATTATAGAAAAAGGTTTACTTTTTAATTTAAAATTTAAGTTAAGTTTTGACAAGTACCTGAACTTGACCCAAACCTGAACCTGTACTTTTGACCCAAATGTGACTTTGTAATGAGGGTAGAGAGCTGTAAAATCAGGGTAATAACAGTGCAATGCCCTGCAAATAATGGAATAAGGAAAGTATTTCAACATTATAACATTAAAAAAATAAATAAATATATAAATTTATATTGATATACACACAAAGTTACTATCACTTTAAGATGGTAGGGTTATACAAATGCAGTTATTGTCACTTAGTTAGAAGATGGTTTGAATATATACATTCAGTTACTGTCATTGCACTGTAAGTCAATATGGTTATACACAAAGTTACTCTCACTGCACTAAAAGACAGTATGGATATACACATGAAAAGCCCATTTTTAGCTGTCCCTCAACATAGCAGTCTCCTTTCCCTACATACCTGCTCTGAAAAGCCATTTATAACATTTTTCTCTGTCTAACTTTCCCTATCTCCAGCTGCAGCTTCTCTCTTTATCTCTCCCCCAGCTGTAATGCCACTGGGGCATGTGAACTTACCTCTTATAGGGTGGGGTTACCTGTCTAGCCTCTGGCATGGATAAAGTTTCTAGGCACTTAAATCAGTTTGATAGGCGCTCTGCTTAAACACCGACACAAGTCAGATGTTTGTCGGCTGCCCTGTAGCCACTTTTCTCTAAGCAACATATAACCTAAGATGTCCTTCAGAACTGCTTGGATTGTCTGTAATTCTCCTTTCCCAGTTGTCGCGTAGCTACAAATAGACCTCTCCTCCTCCAGGCAGGCCAAATTCTTCAGATGTCGAACTTTGCCAAACAACTGACACAATTTCCTGATGTATCCTCTGCTTTGATGACATATTCCCTAATATATCTTCTGCTTTGATGACATCTCCACAATTTTTTCTAGGCTGCCTCAGGGATGGTTACTCTTCACTTCTGTCTAGACTCTGTTCACCTGGAATGGACTGTGATGGATTATGTACCAAAGCCTACTATGTTCCCCACCTGTTTGGTGGGTCCTCTTCCAGGCTCTTGTCTTTCCCATATTATGTGTTTTTTTGTCCTTTGCTTCACAATTCTCCATGTTTTGGTCCTATCTCTGTTCTATTGTTTCTGTTTATTAGCCAACCCTAGCACCAATAGGGATGTCACATATATAATTCTTTGGACAACAAGGTCGACATCTCTGAGGACATATCCATGGAATTTTAAAATTACTACTTCTCATTCTACTCTGGTGAGGGTGTGAACCCAGGTACTATCAGTACCAACTTCTGCGTGCACCTGTGTGACTACATGGGCCTTACCTTCCTAGCTGACTGTAAACTTGAGGAACTGGAGCCTCTTATTTCCAAAAAGACTATACTATAAGCACTTGGTGGTGGAACTCCATCCTCCATTGCTATTGGAATTTAGCTGGCTTAGCGTAGGCCCCTGACCTCCCAGTAATGTCCCTGCTATATGCCCATGGCCACTATGGCCATTAATTTGATCCATCTCTCTAACTCCGATGTCAAGCCTCTTGCACTTCTATCTATTGGTGTAGAGAAGGCTTTTAATTTTTTCAATTGGGTTTTCATGGCTGAGAATCTACATGGCATTGACCTGCAGAGCAACATGATATGCTGGAATATGTCACTCTATTCTGTACAATCAATAATGGTATTGGTCAATGGGACATTATTAGGTAACTTAGATGTACAAAATAGAAGCCAACAGGGCTGTGTATGCTTACCTTGGAAGCCCTCTTTTGCCCTGCAAGGACCGATCTTAAAGGGGTTGTCCGAGAGTTCCGAAAAAAATGTATAGGTGGCCGGGAGCGGGCTGCTTAAAACAATAAGGATGTACTTTCCTTCCGGTGCCCTCCGGTATCCAGCGCTGCTGTCGCTCCGGTCCAGGCGCCATGTAAACAAACATGCATTTAGCTTTCGGCCGGCTGTGGCCGGGTACGCCTATCCGTCCCTATTCACTGCATTGTGAATGCAGGCCGGAAGGTTGTCGGGTCCAGCCGGAAGCTGAATGCAGAGCTGCTCCGGCAGCCATGTTTGTTTACATGGCGCCCGGAGCGACAGCAGCGCTGGATACCAGAGGGCACCGGAAGGTAAGTACATCGTTATTGTTTTAAGCAGCCCGCTCCCGGCCACCTATAGTTTTTTTTTCAAAACTCGGACTACCCCTTTAATGTCTCATGTGTCTAGCTGTACAGCCGCAAAGGCAAAACTAAAATTAACATTTAAGCTGATGACCTATTTTTTATTGTACATAACCCTGGATTTTCTATTTCCAATCATTTGCATCAATTGGGAAAATACTCCCATTGGTCATACTTTAAAATTAACTTCTCCAAGTCTGAAGTTTTGCTTTGCTGTGTGCTGACAAACTTATTGACATATGAACTATGAGTGCCATTTACATGGTTGGAGCTGGAGATGGGCAAATTTTTTAAAAATTCGATTCATGACGAATCACGATGAAAAAACAGGTATTTCCTGGCTGCAGAGAGCCTGTAGGGCATTGTAGAATGGTGTGCTATGCTCAAATATGCATAGGGAGCATGGTTTGGTCTTAAAAAAATGTTGTGTTTTAGTATGACACTCACATGACAGCAGCCGCTCTTATAATCGCTTCACTCTTCAATTCCATGGGCACTTACAGGGGCCAATTTGACCAAATAAGTGAAGCAAGAAAGCAGCCTGACAAGGTAACGTCTGTGCCAGCTGAAAAGGACTGAGCTGAGGGCCAAGATCCCACTATTGTCTAGGAGTCGTACCGCACACCATTATTGTGGTCGTTTCAGGTGCTCTGGATAGGGTCCAATCCCACATGTAAATAAATTGTGGAATCCAGTCACACTAATTATAGTTGCTTTTTAGTAGCTTTTATTTAGAAATGCAAATATGTGTAACGTTTCGGTCAATCCCTGACCTTCGTCGGACACTGCAATATTGTAACATAGTGGTACATTGGTAAGTGTGTGTCTACAAGAATAGTGAAATAAAGCATCAAAAATGGAGGTGTGACATGGATAAATACATATATATATACATATATACAAAAATATAATACATAGAAAAAAAGGGGTGCATATTCAGTGCAGGTACTAGGTATCAAATAGGTATGGGAGAAACATACAATTTATTGGGGTTGAACAATGTCCGTAATGGGTAAATCTAGCATAGTGTCACCGTTGTATCCGTTAATTTCCCAGGGGTGAAGTTTTTCAAGGGTGAGACTGAGATAGAAGGTATTTATTGGCAGATGACCAGAAATGCGAGCAAAGCTCCTGTGAAAAAAATATATGAAAAAAGGTAAGTCTTACCAATTAGATGATATATATGATGTACATTGCTGCTCTGCTGGGAGGAATGGCGGGGAGTCCGCTCTGTGAGGAAGGAGCGCTAGGACTGGCATGTACGAGCTGAGTTTAAATGTAATGAGCGATACCGCGTCAAGACATGGGGACTTCCAGTTTGGAACCGAGATTGCGGTGGAACGCATGTTGCGATTAGAGCATGCGCTATGAGAGAAGCAAGTGGGTATATTGGAGCAATAAGGTGGAGCAGCATTTTGAAGATCACTAATGGAAAACATACATAGGAAAGTTAATAGAAAATAGGGATTGGCATGCTATAAATATGAAACAAAAGTCATTACGTGCCACCAAAAGGATCACACAGTGTTGAAGCCTTTATAAACATAGTGGACAGAGAGGTCACACAATTCAGACAAAATATCGAATCAGGCCTACTACACGCACCAAACAATATGAGCAGCACAGACAAACTGGCTCTATCGAACCTCCTTGCATCCAAAGACATCGTCATAAAACCAGCCGATAAAGGAGTAGCAATAGTAATCCAGAACAAAACAGATTATACCCAAGAAATCCTTTCACAACTCAATGATACTAATATCTATGAGAAATTAGCAAAGAATCGTACAACCAGGATCAGTCAAAGAATAAAAGACACTTTAGCCAAACACCTTTCGTTAGGCACCATTGACCTTCAAACCCAAACTTTTTTAACCAAAAAAACACCTATCATTCCGGTGATCTACACTCTCCCCAAAATCCACAAAAATCTCACTAAACCACCAGATCGCCCCATAGTCGCTTCCTCCGAATCCATACTGTCACCACTATCCATTTTTCTAGAAAAGATCCTCACCCCATTAGTACATTCCACAAAATCCTTCCTTCTAGATACGAACACCTTCCTTGACCTTATAAAAGCCATCAAAAAAATCAACCCCACAGATCTCTTAGTCACCCTAGACGTCAACAGTCTCTATACTTCCATAGCCTACGACAAAGGTATTAGAGCTGTTGACGAAATAGTATTAACCGAAAACCATTTCATGTTCCAGGATTCTTTCTATATTCAACGTCAGGGCACACCTATGGGGTCCAATGTAGCACCCCATATGCAAACACGTACATGGATTTCTTTGAAGAAACGTATGTATATCCTAACCATCTCTTTTTAACCCACTGCCGTATTTGAAAACGGTATATTGATGACGTGTTTTGCATATGGGGGGGCACATTGGACTCCCTACAAAAATTCCTATGCGATCTCAACTCAGTATGGCCAGTGATAAACACCAAATCAATTTCCTTGACACCTTGATCATCAAGGAACCAGATGGGTCATTATGGTCAGACCTATACACTAAACCCACGGACCGCAATAATCTCCTCCATTTCACCAGTTGCCACCCCACAGCCACCAAAAACTCACTCCCTATCTCTCAATACAAGAGACTAGAGAGAATAGTCAGTAAACCTGAAGTCCTCAATATCAGATTAGAGGAAATGCAACAAAAATTCTCCCAAAGAGGATACCCCCTCGATACACTATCACAATACAAAAGAAAACCTCCCAGACCAGATAAGACTTACATAAAATTGATACCATTTGTACACAGATACCACCCATTCTCTTTCAAAATCCATAGAATCATATGAAAACACTGGCCAATTCTACAAAAAGGACATCCCAATATCCAGGAATTCAAGGAACCATTCTTACCGTGCTTCAAACGCCCTGACAACTTGCGGGACAAGTTAGTCAAAGCAGACATAGGTTCAAGAGTCAAAATACCAAAATACTCAGAAAAAGGGCACTTTCCCATGCCTCAGATGTGCACAATGTAACAATGTACAAAAGGGTGACACATTCACGCATCCACAAACCGGTAAACAATACCCAATACAGGATTTTTTCACATGTAATTCCGATTTCATAATTTATTTGATCAAATGCCCCTGCGGTATTGCATATGCGGGAGAAACAACCTTACCTGTGAGAGAAAGAATCTCAAAACACAAATCCACAATCAGACTCAAGAACACACTACTACCAGTACCAGCCCATTTTCTTGAGGCCAAACATTCAATCAACCAGCTTAAATTTCAAATAATCGAACACGTAGGGACCCCGAGATGCAACGGGGACCGAGTTACAATTCTCAAGAAACGTAAATCCTACTGGATTCACACTTTAGAGATATTATCATCCAAAGGACTCAACAGGGACTATAATATACAAAGTTTCTGCTAATTTCCATTAACATGTCACTATTTTAATTCCTTTTTAGAGACGTTGAAAAATTTACCATACTTGTACCAACGACATGGTATTGTATAATTCACATTATATGTACAATATGTTGGCATTAACAATTTTCTGTATATTATTACCTACAATTATGATCTTTACCATACTCCTGTCATCTTATTTATTCTGAATTTACATTTATTGACTTATTCAATCTTCTCTATGTACTCTCCACTCTTCATATTTATAGCATGCCAATCCCTATTTTCTATTAACTTTCCTATGTATGTTTTCCATTAGCATTCTTCAAAACGCTGCTCCACCTTATTGCTCCAATATACCCTCCTGCTTCTCTCATAGCGCATGCTCTAATCGCGACATGCGTTCCACCGCAATCTCGCGGTGGAACGCACGCGATGACGTACTTCCGGTCCAAACCGGAAGTCCCCGCGTCTTGACGCGGTATCGCTCATTAGATTTAAACTCAGCTCGTAAATGCCAGTCCTAGCGCTCCTTCCTCACAGAGCGGACTCCCCGCCATTCCTCCCAGCGCCAACCGCCTGCACAGCAGCAATGTACATCATATATATCGTCTAATTGGTAAGACTTACCTTTTTTCATATTTTTTTTTTCACAGGAGCTTTGCCGGCATTTCTGCCCATCTGCCAATAAATACCTCCTAGCTCAGTCTTACCCTTGAAAAACTTCCCCCCTGGGAAATTAACGGATACAACGGTGACATTATGCTAGATTTACCCATTACGGACGTTGTTCAACCCCATTAAATTGTATGTTTCCCCCATACCTATTTGATACCTAGTACCTGCACTGAACATGCACCCCTTTTTTTCTATGTATTGTATTTTTGTATATATGTATATATATATATATATATATATATATATATATATATATATATATATATATGTATTTATCGATGTCACACCTCCATTTTTGATGCTTTATTTCACTATTCTTGTAGACACACACTTACCAATGTACCACTATGTTACTATATTGCAGTGTCCGAAGAAGGTCAGGGATTGACCAAAAGGTTACACATATTTGCATTTCTAAATAAAAACTACTAAAAAGCAGCTAGAATCAGTGTGACTGGATTCCACAATTTATTTACATACAAGATCACACTATAACATCAAAGAGTCCACTCTTCTTACACTGACATCAGATGATTCGATGATGACAGAACCTTTTCAGATACATGTAGAAACCCTCCAAAAAGAATGGAAAGGGTGTCAGCAGTAATTTTGCACTGACATCCCTGATCATTTTGCCCTTCTTTCATCTGTCACTTTCCGCTTTCAATCGGTCATTAATCTATCAGCATTTCTAAAACCAAAAACAAACAGGGGTTGATCCAGAACAGAGATGACCAGTAAATCTTGAAGTTTTTCATTCCTTCTGACAGATGAAATGAAGGGGAAAAGCAAACATATTGGCAATGTCATAGAGTGGTAGAAGGTTACAACAGCATTATGGAAATCACAGGGTGTTCCAGGGAGACAGCGTTCAGTTGGCAGCAGCATAAGTAGGCCACAATGACAGAGTGTGGAGATGGTGGCAGCAGCAGGAGGTCAGAGAGGGGCACAATAACAGTGTGTGTAGGTGGGCGGCAGCAGCAGCAGAATAGGGGTCAGAGAGTGGCACAATGACAGTGTGTGTAGGTGGATGGAAGCAGTAGCAGCATCAGGAGGTCAGAGAGTGGCACCATGACAAATTCTGGAGGTGGCTGCAACATAGTAGGCCACAGTGTGGCACAATTACAAAGTGTGGAAGCAGCAGCTGCAGCAAGAGGTCAGAAGGTGGTACAATGGAGGTGTGGAGGTGGCAGACAATACCAGTCCCTGGTAAAGATGGTAGGAGGCAGATGGAGCAACTGGCAGCAGACCAGGGGATCCTCTATCTGGAGTGGTAAAGTGCTGTCCAAGTAAGCCACCACCTGCTGGTACAGGGTCTGTTCCATGTCGAACTGCCGCTGCTGGTGGAGGCTACCCTCTTCACTAGGCGTGTGAAGGAAGTTGCTTATTATGGACTCCAGATTTAAGTTGCTGCTGATGGAGCTGCTACTGCTCCTACCCCCCCATTTCCCCATAGAAGCCGTGGCAGTAGTACGTGAGTGATCACTTCCAAGAATCTGTCAGACCTGACAGAGGATGGACAATGGCACACATAGGCAGCAGCCAACTGTCTTTTCAGTATGCAAGTTGTATGCAAGTTGTTCCTCCCACTCGGCAGCTGGAAAAAACTCACCCATTTTTGATCGGTAGCATAGCTCCAAGAGGGTGGAGAGCCAAAAGTCTCTATTTGACTAGTTAGGCAAAGCAGCATGCTGCGGGCCATCTGCGCAAGTGACTGAGGGACTCCCAGCCTCCATCTCCACTGTATACTGCCATTTTGCTTCTGGGTCATCTGCCTCATGTTCCACCTCCTCTGGATGCTCCTGCTCCTCCTCTCATGTCACCTGAGTGAAAAACCAATGATTTCACTAGACTCTGCTTGTGCTACATTATCCTCCGCCTCCTGTTTAGCCCCCACCATACTCATGTGGCCATGAGATGTAGTCTACTCTTTTCCAGTGCCCTGACCGGACAGATTTTGCAGCATGAGTTCCAGGACATGAAGCAGTGGAATGACGTTATTCATCCCACAGTCCTGGCGACTGACAAATAATGTGGCCTTTTCAAAAGACCTTAGCAAACAGCAGGTGTCATGTATGGGCTGACAATAGCAGGGGAGTACTCCAGTCCGCTTGCATCATCAAAAAACCTTTAATTAATCACTGACGCATAGCAAATGTGGTACCAATATACAAAAAAGGATCAAAAAGCGATCCTGGAAACTACAGCCCTGTGAGTCTAACTTCTGTGGTGGGGAAAATATTTGAGGGGTTTGTTAGAGATGCTATCCTGGAGTATCTCACTGTGCATAACGTTATAACCCAGCAGCAGCATGGGTTTATGAGAGATCGGTCAGACTAATCTAATCTACGAGGAGAAAAATTCAAGACTGGACCTGGGGGACGCTGTAGATGTTGTGTATCTGGACTTTTTAAAGGCATTTGACACCGTGCTGCATAAAAGGTTGGTATATAATATGAGACTGCTGGGACCAGGGGAAAATCTGTGTATTTGGGTAAGTAACTGGCTTAGTGATAGAAAACAGAGGGTCGTCATTAATGGCACATTCTCAGATTGGGTTGATGTTACCAGTGGAGTGCCACAGGGGTTGGTATTGGGGCCACTTCTTTTTAATATTTTTATTAATGACCTTGTAGTGGGTTTACACAGTCAAGTTTCAATATTTGCAGATGATACTAAACTGTGTAAAGTAATAAATACCGAGGTCGATAGTTCAGTATTACAGAGGGATCTGTGGAAGCTTGAGGAGTGGGCAGAGAAATGGTTGATGAGGTTTAATGTAGACAAGTGTAAAGTTATGCACTTAGGGCCATGGAAACAAAATGTATAATTATGTTCAAAACAGTCAATTACTTGGTAAAACTGGAGCTGAAAAGGACTTGGGGGTATTGGTGGATGGTAAACTTAATTTTAGTGACCAGAGCCAGGCGGCTGCTGCTAAAGCAATTAAAATTATGGGATGTATCAAGAGAAGAATAGATTCTCATGATAAAGACATAGGGGGTCATTTACTTACCCGGTCCTGTCTCGATCCAGCGGCACGCTCTCCCACGAGGATTCGGGTCTTCCGGCGATTCACTAAGGTCGTGCGCCCAAAGTCCACCAGGTGTCGCTGCTGCGCCGAGGTCCACTGGAGTTCACCAACCTATTCCTGGTGCAAGTGAGTGATTGATTTTGCTACACAATTAGATTTTAAAACTACGCGACTTTTCCAAATCCATCGGGTTTTCCGACGGCCACGCCCCCGATTTCGGTCGCGTGAAAGCCAACACGATTGCACCGAAATCCGATCGCGTGCACCAAAATCCCGGCGGAATTTGGCACAAAGCGGAAAAAGTGGGAAACCCGACGAAAGTGCGGCTGCAGAGCCCTTAGTATAAGAGCCCCATAGTTTTGCCCTTATACAAATCAATAGTCAGGCCACACATGGAATATTGTGTACAGTTTTGGGCACCAGTGTATAAAAAGGACATAGTAGAGCTGGAACGGGTGCAGAGGAGAGCAACCAAGATTACTAGGGGAATGGAGGATTAGAATACAATGACAGATTACAAAATGTGGGATTATTCAGTTTAGAAAAAAGACAATTTAGGGGAGACCTGGTTACAATGTACAAATACCTGAACGGACAGTACAAGGATCTCTCCAAAGATCTTTTTATACCTAGGCCTGTGACTAGGACAAGGGGGCATCCTCTACGCCTAAAGGAGAGGTGATTCTACCATCAACATAGACAAAGGTTCTTTACTGTACGAGCAGTGAAACAATGGAACTCTCTGCCACAGGAGGTTGTTATGGCCGACTCTATGTACATGTTCAAGAGAGGCCTGGATGCCTTTCTGGAGAGAAAAAATATCACAGGTTATGGAGATAAAACATTTATTTAATTCTTAAAGGTTGGACTTGATGGACTTGAGACTTTTTCCGGCCTTATATACCTTGAAACTAATGGCTTTTCTCTGTTCATACAGGTAGTCTAACATATGGGGGCTGAAATTCCAAGGGGTGGAAACATCACATATCAGTCTATGTTGGGGGAGGCCATTCTGACGCTGCAGCTCTAGGTGGGTGTGCTTTGCTTTGTAAGAATGGCTGAAGTGCATGCACAGTTTCCTGGCCATTTTTAGAATATCTTGCAGATGGGTGGAAGACTTGAGGAACTTGTTGACAACCAAATTGAACACGTGCGCCATGCAGGGCGCATTGGCCATCCCTCCTTGGCGCAGCGCCAACACCATGCTCCCCCCTTTGTCTTTCACCATGGTTCCGATTTTCAGTTGTCTCGGAGAAAGCCACAGATTGATTTCTTGTTGCCTGATGTGGAGCAGTTCCTCCCCTGTGTGACTTCATTCGCCCAGGCAAACCAGGTGTAGAACTGCGTTACACTGCTGTTCCCGGCACATGTGGTATGATGGAGCAGCACTTGTGGAAACTGAGGTGCTGGTGGAGAAGGATGAGGCGGACACTGGCAAAGGAGCAGCAGTTTGACGGGGAGAAGCGGCGTCTCTTGTTCAAGTTGTTGGTGTGGCTGGGCGGGAAGCACATTCACCCATTGCACCATAAAGGACATGTTCTGGCCCGGACCGTAGTTACAGCTCCACACATTCGCGCTGCCATGCACCTTGAAAAAAACAATAAGCTCAAGGACTGGCCCACCTTCTGTTCTACATATTTGTGAAGGGCTGGCACTGCCTTTTTTGGAAAAAAATTGCGGTTTGGAACTCTCCACCTTTGTTCAGCACAAGCCATAAGTTCTCTGAAGGGTGCAGAGTCCACGACAGTTGTCTCTTTGTAATCGCCTCTTTCAATGACTGCTGGTGCCAAGCGTAGCGAGGAGCAGGACAATGTGGACGAGGAGATGATGTAAACGACAAACAGCTCCCTTCGGCAGAGGTGCTGGAGCATTGACTGCCACACTGGCACACCGCTGAGGGGGTGATTTCACTGCCAACACTCTGCACTGAGTGACTATTAACGACGATGCCTCGCTGACCCCCTGTACCACTGCTTACTTGGACCTCCGAAGTGGGGTTTTTACCCTGCGGCCATTTGGCTCCCGATTTTGCACTGCTGCTACCCTGCTGACCCATGGCCACAGTAGCAACTTGCTGCCTGCTCCGCTGCCTGATCCGCAAGCTGACACTCTCTTCACCTGACGATGATGAATAACTTGCTACACCCAGCTCCCAAGTGTGATCGGCTACATCATTGTCAATTTTCGTTTCCCTGTCACTGCTATTCTCCTCAATGGTGTCAGTATGCACAGCCTTCCTACAGACGAAGGCTCATTCCTAGCCGAAACATGCGTCAGAGAAGGTGCCCCACCTCTTCAATGCCAAGCAGCTGCTGACTGTCCTCAAACACTTCGTCCTCGCTGTATAGTGGTGCTGAGCCCAGACCACCTGTAGCTCTCTGGCTGAGGGAAATGAACAGGACAGAGGCGAGTTGAGGGCCGCTGACCTGCTCCTGGGCCATGCCAACTAATTGTTGTACCTGACGAACGCACAGACTCTTGGCTGGGGTTGTCAGATGTTATATTTGAGGAATTGGGTGACCTAGTCAACCAAACATCAACCTTTGGGTTGTTGATCAACACAATGGCGCTAGATGACAACGGCAGTTCTGGTCTCACAGAGTCACCCCTGAAGTGACGTCCCTTTACTGTGCTGCGACCTCTGCCTGCCCCACCTGCCACCTTTCTTTCTGACATAGATGGTTAATCGACTAAGGGGATTTGACACGTATTTCTTGCTCTCAACTTTAGCAACACAAAAGTATGGGAGTTCACATTATACAGATACCCCACAATAGACACCCTGTAATTGGAGAGAAAATCACTCTATAAACTACGTGAATTTTACACGTATTTCTTGCTCTCAACTTTAGCAACACAAAAAGTATGGGAATTTGCCTGGGAGAGGAGCAGAAATCACTACAGCAGCTGTGCGGATATGACATAGATTTCTTCCTAGTGGCTTCAGTAACAAAAAAGAACTGCTATTTGGGGTATACATATCCCCCTAAACGCACACCCTGGGAGAGTGGTAGAAATCACTAAAGCAGCTGTGTGGATATGAAACAGATTTCTTCCGAGTGGCTTCAGTAACAAAAAAGAACTGCTATTTGGAGTATACAGATTCATTTAAATGCACAACTAGGAATTGGAGCAGAAATCACTACAGTACAGTACAGTAGAAGCAGCTGGATGCTACAGATAGCACATGCAGTGTGAAATGCTGAGATTGCAAATGACTGACAGTTTTTATAGGGCTGTGTGACATCACATAAGCCGCTGGTCGCTGATTGGCTTACAGTTCTGCAGATGTTATTGAGGTTGTTCCTTTCCCCTTCCCAGAGTTCTCTGCCCCATGTAACACGTTGTGCTTGCAGCCATTTAGCTAAAAAAAACGGGGGAGGGAGGGATTTAGTTCCCACGAATCAGTGTAAACTTCGGATTCTTGACTAATCAAATTTTCTGTGAAATTCTATCGAATTCCACTTCATTCCAATTGATTCGCCCATCTGTAATAACTATCTACTCGACTTCACTCCATTTTACCTGAGGCTGACCTGACCTGTTTGAGATGTGGCTTGTTATAGGGAATGTTTTTGCACATATTCTGATTTTGCACAATATATCACTACTTTAGGTTGTCCAGTATTACCTCATAAAGTTATTTCTATCGATCTGAATCCTTATCTTTTGTTGGGGAATATGACCTCATGCAAGGTCAGGAAGGTTGGAATTTTGACCTTTGTTTATCTGGTCTATGGGGAAATAGACTGATCAGGTCTTTTTGTGTTATTAGTAAAAGAACAGATAACTAAGGAAAAAAAATAAAATATTATCCTGGTTTTTAGTAAATTCCATCAGAAAATTTGTATATGTGTATTTCTGCTGATTTCATTTTTGTTTAATAACCCTTTGTTTGTAAGCACTGTCCTTTTTCATATTAAAAGTTCAATTTAATAAAAGCCTTCTTGTGTTGTAACAATATCCATATACTCAGAAGAGACATTACCTAAATTGATTGTTTAATTAGTGAGTGTAATATGCAAGGTGTCTCCTTAGGCTTATGTGAGTGGTGGAAGTTAAAGTCGCTCAATTTCTGGAAGATGAAGAGCTGTCAGAAGATGGTCCAGAATAACCCTATAATTTCCCTGCCCAAACCTAAGTCTTTAATCCTAACAGGCTGCTATACTTTTTATCCAGCGATTGGTGAATATATAATTGATTTCATTTTCTTTGCATTGGTAATACATATGTACACATTACACATTAATGGGGCCTTTTTGGTCTACTATTACAATGACCAATTTGTTGTGGACTCACTGTGCTTTCCAACCAGTTTGACTGTTGGTCACACAATATGGGTGTTAAGCTCTAAACCCTTCCAGTTTTCACCCTTTCACCCCTGTGCAGGGATATGAACTCCATAGTGGAGAAATTGCAAATCTTCTACCTCTTGTGGTTGTCCTGTTGTGGATAGCACACTGGTGCATAGCAGTGAGAGATCAGGCAAATTAATAACCAGTAACAGTCCATAGTCAGGGCAGATGGCAAATTAACAGAATCCAATCATAGGCAAAAGGTTGTGGCAAGGAGCACAAGTTCAAAAAAGAAGCCTGGAAATAGATAAATATTATGATCAGAGAGCAATGCCAGGGTCACACACAGGAAACTCAGTTAATCAAACAGATTTAAAAAATACATTCATTTGGAACACAAAGGGAACCTAATGTGCATGCACCTCCCATTTGGGGAGGAAGCCTTATATTACCTGAGGTGTGCCTCAGAGGTTTTTACAAGGAGCAGGTACGCAGAAGACACATGGGCCCTGTAATGAAGACAGTGTCCTGCACTTGGGCGAAATACTAGCAAAATGACGTCTGTGTCTGGTAAGGCAGATGACACGGCAAAGCCCTGGATCATTACCTTTACTACCACTGTATATTTCACTATTTTTGTTTTTCTTATTTTCATGCATGTCACATCAAGTGTGTGCTTTACTTTAAGGCGTACTCATTATTCAGACACACCACAGCATACTATGAGTAAGTGCACACAAGCTTAAAACATATCAGAGGCATGTGGATTATCAATTATCATTATTTTTCATATTTTGGAAGAAATGTTTTCCAAATAATGACTTCAAAATATCTTAATTTTTTATATTGTTTTTTGGGATTGCAGTATTAGATGTGACAAATAGGGGTTGGGTGTAAATTGCAAGGCTATGTTATTAATTTGTGATATTTTGTTAAATCCATTTAATTTAGTTATGGGTGGACACATTTGTAAATATTCTATATTAAAAATGTTTTATTATTATTTTCAGTATACTTTCTGTAATTGTTCATGTTGAAATATTTTTTATGTTTTCCTTTTGTCTATTCCATTTCTGTATATACTGTAAATATAAATGAATACTTTTTTACATTTTATCCATATTTTTAAGAATATTTTTCAATGCTCTAAACTCTAAATATTATACTTGAAACAGCTTACAAAGGTTTTACAAAATTGTAAAAGTATGAAGATGACTAAACAATTTGTAAAATCACTTCATCTATTATAGTCTTTAGTCTAAGCATTTTAAAAAGTCTCCAAAGTTACTCTACTGGCTAGAGAGAACTGCTAACTTCAATATTCCATTAATACTTTTATCTTTTAATGCTTTAATTTTAAGTCAAGCAAATTTGTAAATGTTCATGTCCTGGTTGTTTTTTATCTAGGTACATTTTATTGTGGAGCATTCAGCACATTGTCAAAATAAGACCTTGTCAGTGCGGTGGATTTCAATAAAAATGGCTGTATAACTTTCTATCCACTTTATTGTCTACCTGTAAATCCAAAATATAACTACAAATTACTGTATGGTGTAGTTTGCTATTTTCCAGATAAAGTCAATGTTCTTAATTAGAGATGAGCGAGCACTAAAATGCTCAGGAGCTCGTTATTCAATACAAACTTTTCCCGATGCTCGATTGCTCGTATCGAATAACGAACCCCATTAAAGTCAATGGGAGACCCGAGCATTTTTTCACTGAAAGATCACATTAAAAGAACAGTGAAGAACAACAAATTACAGATGTTTACAGATGTTTATCTTGTAAGAACACATTGAAAGAACACTATTCTTCACATTTGAGATGTTTGCGCACATCTACTAACTTATCGGAAGACACGCGCGAACATCTGAAATCTGAAAAATAAAATAAAAACAGTGAACACAGTGAACACAGGATCACTTAAGTGAAGTACACATTGAAGGAACACTATTCTTCACATTCCAGATGTTCGCGCACATCTCCTAACTTATCTCGCGAACGCCTGTAATGTGAAGAATAGTGTTCCTTCAATGTGTTCTTACAAGGAAAACATCTATAGACATCTGTAATTTGTTGTTCTTCACTGTTATTTCGTTAACTAAATGCTTGTTATCGAGCAGGTGAAATACTCGTCCGAGCAACGAGCGGGTCAGAGTATGCTAATACTTGACCGAGCATCAAGCTCGGGCGAGTATACTCGCTCATCTCTATTCTTAATGTAAATTTTATCTAATTATCTGCGATCTGCCACACTCTGGGGTAACAACATGTAGATAAAGCCCAATATGCTGTTCACAGCCTGACTTTGTTTCGAATATTAATACTTTACCAGCCCATAAAAAATTCTGTTTATGTCCCATACTTTTCAAAGTTATAAGCCAGGAAACTGTTCAAACAATCATAATTAAAATGTTTTCAATCACAAAATCCACCCTGGTTATGTTTTAAACTTCTCCTATCTTTTAATATGGATAATTCTTAAAGAAGACCTTTTACCACATTACACATGTAGAGATTAGCACAACATCCTGAAGGGGTTGTTACACAGATTCAGGGGCACTTTGAATTTTCCTTCCAGATTCTACAGCGGAGATATCAGTCCCGGTATCTGACCTTTATAATCTATGTTTGGTCAGAAAGGAGTAGCTGGGGGTCTGTTATGTTAATCTTCTCTCATACTGTCATTAGTGAGCTGCAATTTTTTTCTATGTTCATCTAAAGGTTATGTTTACACAACAACCACATCAACACAATTCAAACACCATATAAGCATAAACACAGCACAAATGCCACATAAATGTAAATCTGACACAAACAACGCATAATGGGGGTCATTTACTAAGGGCATTTTCCATCGCGTTTTCCTGACGTGTTACCCGAATATTTCCGACTTACGCCGATTTTCCCTGAATTGCCCTGGGAATTTGGCGCACTCGATCGGTTTGTGGCGCATCGGCGCTGGCATGCACGCGACGGAAATGGGGGGGAGGGGGGGTAACGGTAACCCGATGGATTAGGAAAAACCACCGCATTTAAAAAAAAACAAAATTGGTCGCACGGGCCATACTCACATGCACCACGATGAAGACGATGAACTCCGGGGCACCTCGGCGGACTTCGGCGCAGCAGCGCCACCTGGTGGACATCGGGCGCAGGACCGTCATGAATTGCCGGAAGACCCGAACGCTCGTCAGAGACGCGAATGGACCGGGTAAGTAAATGTGCCCCAATATGTAAATGTAAAAGCACACTCACCACATAAGTGAAAATGCGCCGCAAACGCCATATAAGCGTAAATATCGCTAAAACACCATGTAAATGTCTATGCAATGCAAACAACACATAAGGGTCAGTGTGAAGCAAACACTACATAAGCATCAACGCGATGAAACGAGAGAGAAGAAAACACCACATAAGCATAAATTAAATTGAAACTGCAAGTAAGCACTATGAAAACCCAACTTAAAAATCAAAAGGTGACATTAGTGTGATGCAAACTGTACTCAAACAAGTAAATGCAAACAAATTGCAACATAAGTGTAAACACAAAGCAAAGAGCATGTAAATGCAACCGCCAGTGAAACGCCATGTCATGTAAATGCAAATTCCACATACCCACACATGTAAGGAAAACATAAATGGGATGTTAGCGCAAACACCATGTAAACATCATATTTGGGTAAATGTGATGTAGATAATTTTACATCACGTTTTATTTTTACACCACTTTTACAGTAACATTGAGGCTCATTTACTAAAGGTCCTCTGAGCGCATTTTCTTCAGGTTTCCTGACTATTTCCGCTTTGCACCGCTTCACGCCAGGGATTGTGTCACAAGTAGAGATGAGCGAACATACTCGTCCGAGCTTGATGCTCGATCGAGCATTAGCGTACTCGTAACTGCTCGTTGCTCGGACGAGTATTTCGCCCGCTCGAGAAAATGGCAGCTCCCGCCGTTTTGCTTTTTGGCGGCCAGAAACAGAGCCAATCACAAGCCAGGAGACTCTGCACTCCACCCAGCATGACGTGGTACCCTTACACGTAGATAGCAGTGGTTGGCTGGCCAGATCAGGTGACCCTGGGATAGACTAGCCGCTGCCCGCGCTGCTCGGATCATTCTCTGTCTGGATGCCGCTAGGGAGAGAGCTGCTGCTGCTCAGGGAAAGCGTTAGGGTGTTCTATTAGCTTACTGTTAGGCAGGAGTGATTCTAAAAGAACCCAACAGCCCTTCTTAGGGCTACAATAACGTTATATATTTTTTTTTTTTTTATTTGCAGCTAGTACCATATTGTGAGGAATTAGCAGGGGGACTTGCTACCGTTGTGTTTAGCTCTTAGTGACACACATATCCACCTCAAACACCAAAGTGGGAAAATTTATTAGGGGTTTGAGTAGAATTACGCACAGTCTGCCAGTTTCTTTTTATTTTACGTTTATTTTTTTCATAACTCAGCGTCATCTCATCTGGCATAGTAGTGTGCTGTAATACTTGGCTAGAAAATAGCCATAGGAGAATACAAACGTCTTAATTACGCCTACAGTAGCGTTATATATATTTGATTTCTGGTTGATCTGCTGGTGGCTGTACTTGCTGCAGTGCATCTACTATCAAATTGGGAGCAATTTGGAGTCAGACTTGCGACCACTGTGTTTTAGTGACGCACATATCCATCGCAAAGACCGAAGTGGGAAAATTTATTAGGGCCCGGGGTTGTATTTCAATTAGGCACAGTCTGCCAGTTTCTTTTTATTTTACGTTTATTTTTTTCATAACTCAGCGTCATCTCATCTGGCATAGTAGTGTGCTGTAATACTTGGCTAGAAAATAGCCATAGGAGAATACAAACGTCTTAATTACGCCTACAGTAGCGTTATATATATTTGATTTCTGGTTGATCTGCTGGTGGCTGTACTTGCTGCAGTGCATCTACTATCAAATTGGGAGCAATTTGGAGTCAGACTTGCGACCACTGTGTTTTAGTGACGCACATATCCATCGCAAAGACCGAAGTGGGAAAATTTATTAGGGCCCGGGGTTGTATTTCAATTAGGCACAGTCTGCCATTTCCTTTTTTATTTTACGTTTATTTTTTTCATAACTCAGCGTCATCTCATCTGGCATAGTAGTGTGCTGTAATACTTGGCTAGAAAATAGCCATAGCAATAGGATAGCATCGTTTGGTTTTAAAAACTAAAAAACACAAAAAAAAAACAAAACAAAAAAAAAAAAGTTAAAAAAAAAATACAAGTTATAACTCTCATTTTCAAAATGTTTAACCCGAGGGCTAGGGGTAGAGGACGAGGGCGGGGACGTGGGCGTCCAACTACTGCAGGGGTCAGAGGCCGTGGTCCTGGGCGGGGTGAGACACCACCTGCTTATGAGGGAGCAGGGGAACGCCGCAGAGCTACACTCCCTAGGTTCATGTCTGAAGTTACTGGGAATCGTGGTAGAGCACTGTTGAGGCCAGAACAGTGCGAACAGGTGATGTCGTGGATTGCCGACAATGCTTCGAGCAATTTGTCCACCAGTCAGTCTTCCACGCAGTCCACCCATGTCACCGAAATCGGCACTCCTCCAGCTCCTGCACCTCAGCCTCCTCCCCCCCAGTCTGCCCCCTCCCAGCAAAATTTGCCATTTGAACCGGCATACTCTGAGGAACTGTTTTCTGGACCCTTCCCACAGTCACAAACCACTTGTCCGGTTGCTGATGAGCAATTTTCCGATGCCCAGGTTTTCCACCAGTCGCAGTCTGTGGGTGATGATGACCTTGTTGACGTAGTGGAAGAAGTGTGTAAAGAGGTGTCCGACGATGAGGAGACACGGTTGTCAGAGAGTGGGGAAGTTGTTGTCAGGGCAGGAAGTCCGAGGGGGGAGCAGACTGAGGGATCGGAGGATGATGAGGTGACAGACCCAAGCTGGGTTGAGAGGCCGGGTGAACACAGTGCTTCTGAGACGGAGGAGAGTCCTCGACCAGAACAGGTTGGAAGAGGCAGTGGTGGGGCCAGACGGAGAGGCAGGGCCAGAGCTGGTGCATCAGCGCCAAATGTGTCAACTAGTGAAGCTCCCGTGGCGAGGGCTCCTGCGGCGAGGGCTAGATTTTCAGAAGTCTGGAGGTTCTTTAAGGAAACACCGGATGACCGACGGACTGTGGTGTGCCACATTTGCCAAACCAGGATCAGCAGGGGTTCCACCACTACTAGCTTAACTACCACCAGTATGCGCAGGCATATGAATGCTAAACACCCCACTCAGTGGCAACAAGCGCGTTCACCTCCGGCCGTGCACACCACTGCTCCTTCCCCTGTGTCAGCTGATAGTCAGCCCCCTGCCCAGGACCCTGCCACAAAAACCCCATCGTCACCTCCACGATCCTCCACAGCATCCACCAGCGTTCAGCTCTCCATACCCCAGACGCTGGAGCGGAAACGCAAATATAGTGCAACCCACCCGCACGCCCAAGCCCTTAATGTGCACATCTCCAGATTGCTAAGCCTGGAGATGCTGCCCTATAGGCTAGTAGAGACCGAGGCCTTTCGCAGCCTCATGGCGGCGGCCGCCCCTCGGTATTCGGTCCCCAGCCGCCACTACTTTTCCCGATGTGCCGTCCCAGCCCTGCACCAGCACGTGTCAGACAACATAATCCGTGCCCTGACCAACGCCGTTTCTGACAAGGTCCACCTGACCACGGACACGTGGACGAGTGCTGCCGGGCAGGGCCACTATATATCTCTGACGGCACATTGGGTTAACTTGGTGGAGGCTGGGACCGAGTGTGACCCTGCGGCTGGTCATATACTGCCGATGCCGAGGATTGCGGGGCCTACCTCGGTCCAGGTGTTTGAGGCCTACTATGCCTCCTCCTCCTCCCACCCCTCCTCCACCTCCTCCTCCGAACGACCATCCGTGGGCATGGCGCCATCAGTCGGTAGCTCTAGGCACAGCAGCAGTGCCGTCGCTAAGCGACAGCAGGCGGTGCTAAAACTGCTGTGCCTAGGCGATAAAAGGCACACCGCCCAAGAACTATTACAGGGCATCACGGCGCAGACTGATCTGTGGCTGGCACCGCTGAACCTGAAGCCAGGCATGGTTGTGTGTGACAACGGCCGTAACCTGGTGGCGGCTCTGCAACTCGGCAGACTGACACATGTGCCATGCCTGGCCCATGTGTTAAATCTGATAGTTCAGCGTTTCCTCAAGACATACCCCAATCTGTCTGATTTGCTCACGAAGGTGCGCCGCATCTGTGCGCATTTCAGGAAGTCCAGCACAGATGCTGCCACTCTCAGGGCAGCGCAGCGCCGCCTCCAACTGCCCGCTCACCGACTGTTGTGCGACGTGCCCACGAGGTGGAATTCAACACTGACCATGTTATCCAGAGTTTACCAGCAGCGCCGAGCGATTGTAGACTGCCAGATGTCAACTTCCACCAGAACTGGTAGTCAGGTCAGTCAGCTTCCTCAAGTCTACAATGAGGAGTGGACGTGGATGTCTGATATCTGTCAGGTGCTGAGTAACTTTGAGGAGTCAACACAGATGGTCAGTGGCGATGCCGCCATCATCAGCCTCACCATCCCGCTGCTTGGCCTGTTGAAAAACTCTCTGGTCAGCATGAAGTCGGAAGCTTTGCGCTCCTCACAAGAGACAGGGGAAGAAGATTCCCTTGTTGATAGCCAAAGCACCCTTAGGTCTGTTTCTCAGCGCATATCGGAGGAGGTGGAGGTGGAGGAGGATGAGGAGGAAGAGGAGGAGAATGTTGGCGAGACACAAGAGGGGACCATTGTTGAGTCCTACACTGTTGAGCGTGTATGGGCAGAAGAAGAGGAGTTGGAGGAGTTGGAGGAGGAGGAAATGGACAGTCAGGCCAGTGAGGGGAGTGAATTCTTACGCGTTGGTACTCTGGCGCATATGGCAGATTTCATGCTAGGCTGCCTATCCCGTGACCCTCGCGTTCAAAGAATTTATTCCAGCACCGATTACTGGGTGTTCACTCTCCTGGACCCACGGTACAAGCAAAATCTTTCCACTCTCATCCCTGGAGAGGAAAGGAGTGTGAGAATGCATGAATACCAGCAGGCCCTGGTGCACAAGCTGAAACAGTATTTCCCTTCTGACAGCGCTAGCGGCAGAGTGCGTAGTTCTGCGGGACAAGTAGCGAGGGAGAGTAGGCGAGCAGGCAGCTTGTCCAGCACTGGCAAGGGTACGCTTTACAAGGCTTTTGCCAGCTTTATGTCACCCCAGCAAGACACTGTCACCTGTCCCCAGTCTCGGCAGAGTAGGGCTGATCTTTACAGAAAGATGGTGAGGGAGTACGTAGCTGACCATACCATCGTCCTAAATGATCACACAGCTCCCTACAACTACTGGGTTTCAAAGCTGGACATGTGGCACGAACTGGCGCTCTACGCCTTGGAGGTTCTTGCCTGCCCTGCCGCTAGCGTCTTGTCAGAGCGGGTTTTCAGTGCAGCTGGTGGCATCATCACCGATAAGCGTACACGCCTGTCGACTGACAGCGCTGACAGGCTGACGCTTATCAAGATGAATAAAGCATGGATTTCTCCTAATTTCAAATCTCCAGCAGGTGAAGGAAGCTCAACCTGAATAATTTATCCACTCCTCCTCCTCCTCATTTTCCTCCTTCTCCTCCTCTTTTTACAGTAAAGCAGAGGAAACTGGCTGTTTTTTGACAGGGCCCACTGGCTCTAGGTATAGTACTTTATGCATTTAATTTTTCTGGAGGGCCACCGACACGGTCCTCTGTTTTAAACAATTTTTGGGAGTGCCACATACAGGCACTCAATCTATTCAATTTTTCTGGAGGGCCACCTTTCCGGTCCTCTGTTTTAAACAATTTTTTGGGACTGCCACATACAGGCACTCAATCTATTCCATTTTTCTGGAGGGCCACCTACCTGCTCCTCTGGTTTGAAAAATTTTTTGGACTGCCACATACAGGCACTCAATCTATTCCATTTTTCTGGAGGGCCACCTACCTGCTCCTCTGGTTTAAAAACTTTTTTGGACTGCCACATACAGGCACTCAATCTATTCCATTTTTCTGGAGGGCCACCTACCTGCTCCTCTGGTTTGAAAAATTTTTTGGACTGCCACATACAGGCACTCAATCTATTCCATTTTTCTGGAGGGCCACCTACCTGCTCCTCTGGTTTGAAAAATTTTTTGGACTGCCACATACAGGCACTATCCAAATTGAATTGTCTCCATAGCAGCCTCCACACGTTGTCTCCATTGCTACCTCCAAAAGTCGTCCATATAGCTGCCTCCATACATCGTCCCTTTATCAAACGAGGTTTGTCAGGCCGAAATTTGGGTTGTTTTCATGGATTCCACATCAAAGTTGTTAACTTCGTCGCCACCCTGCTGTGTTATCCACAAAATACACTGGCAAACTTTTACCATTTACGGATATTATTTCAGCGCTTCTTGCTCACCTTCTTTGGTTCCTCTCTGCTACCCATTGGTTTGAAGCCTGAGTCCATTTAGGGTATGTCGCCATGCCACTCTCTAGCCTTCCGCTGCTGCCGCTGCCTCTGCATGCCGTCCCCTATAGTGTCAGGGTCAATTATTGGATGTTTTAGATGCTATCTAGCTTCATTCTGTCACTCTGTCATGGCCATGCTGTTGCCCATAATTTTGGCATAATGGTGCGATTAAGCAGCCTCAGAGGCATCCATGCATGCTGCCCCTGCTGTTTCCTGTCCATTTCCGTGGTGTTTCCATCCTTTTCTGAGGTTCCCAGGTGTTTGGCCAAGCTTCCCTGTGCAGAGCCTTGGTCCCCTTGAAAAATGCTCGAGTCTCCCATTGACTTCAATGGGGCTCGTTACTCGAAACGAGCACTCGAGCATCGGGAAAAGTTCGTCTCGAATAACGAGTACCCGAGCATTTTAGTGCTCGCTCATCTCTAGTCACAAGCGATCAGATGTGCATGCGACACAAATGGGGGGTGGACCGCAGGACAACCCGACGGATTCGGACTACGCACAGGATTTAACATTTAGAATTGTGCCGCAACACGCACTTACAAGCACCAAGAAGAAGAAGGTGAACTCCGGCGGACCTCACAGTTTATATGGTTGAAAAAAGACATTTGTCCATCAAGTTCAACCAAGGAAGGGAAGGGATTGGATGAGGAAGGGATTTAGGGGAAACAATTCTATATAGCATAACCATCAATATTATTTAGGTGTAAAAAGGCATCTAGACCCTTCTTGAAGCTCTCTGCTGTCCCTGCTGTGACCAGCGCCTGAGGCAGGCTATTCCACAGATTGACCGTTCTCATAGTAAAGAAGCCCTGTCACCTCTGGTGATTAAACCTTGATTTCTGCAAACGGAGACAGTGCTCGTTCGTTTTTTGATTTGATTTAATCTGAAACAACTTACCACCATATTTTTTTGTATGGACCATTCATATATTTAAATAAATTAATCATGTCCCCTCGTAGTCGTCTCTTTTACAGACTAAATAAATCTAGTTGTTTTAATCTTTCCTCATAACTAAGACCCTCCATACCCCTTATCAATTTTTGTGGCTCTACGTTGAACCCTCTCCAGCTCCAGGGCATCCTTTTTATGGACCGGTGCCCAGAACTGGACAGCATATTCCAGGTGAGGCCGAACCAATCCCCTGTATAGTGGTAATATTACACTTTTGATACATGACAAGATCCTGCTAGCTTTAGAGGCAGCTGCTTGACATTGCATGCAGTTATTCAATTTATGATCTACTAGTACCCCTAGGTCCTTCTCAACAAGGGACTCTCCCAGATTTACTCCCCCAAGGACATATTTTGCCTTTGGATTATTGGCCCCCAGGTGCATAACCTTACATTTATCCACATTAAACCTCATTTGCCAAGTGGATGACCAAACATTCAGTTTGTCCAAGTCACCCTGTAGCCTATGAACATCCTCCATAGACTGTATTACACTATACAGTTTGGTGTCATCTGCAAAAATAGACACAGTGCTATTAATTCCTACCTCTATATCATTAATAAATATATTAAATAGCAGTGGCCCAAGCACAGAACCCTGGGGTACAACACTCATAACTGGTGACCATTCCAAGTAGGAATCATTGACCACAACTCTCTGGATACGATCCTTCAGCCAGTTTTCAATCCAATTGCAAATGATTTCTGCCAAGCCAGTAGCCCTAATTTTACCCACCTGGCGTCTATGAGGGGCAGTGTCAAATGCCTTTGCAAAGTCCAAGAACACAATATCCACAGCTTATGTCACTTATTATACTATTTGATGTCACATAATCCAGTATATAGTCTTTTACTAACCCTTCCAATAATTTCCCCACAATGGAAGTTAAACTTACAGGCCTGTAATTGCCTGGTGAAGCTCTACAGCCCTTTTTATATATTGGCACCACATTTGCCTTGCGCCAGTCACTTGGCACCACAAGAGACATTACTTAATCCCTGAAGATTTTAGACAGTGGTACAGCAATAACAGAACTGAGTTCTGGGGTGTAACCCATCTGGTCAAGTAACCTTGTACACATTGATTTTATTGAGCTTAGATTGGATCATGTCTACATTCAGCCAGTCTAGTATATTACAGGGTGCATGACCCGCACTGGCACCACCCACGTCAGAAGTTCTTTCTACTATTGTATAAATGGAGCTAAAAAAAACCTATTAAGTATCTCTGCCTTCTCTTGGTCTACAGTCACCAATGCTCCATTTTCAGAATATAGGGGTCCAACCTGTTCTGATCCACTTTTTTTGCATTGATATACTTAAAAAATTTCTTAGGATTTGTTTTGCTATCTTTAGTCACCTGTCTTTCATTTTGTATTTTGGCTGATTTGATTTCCTTTTTACAGATTTTGGTACGTTTTTTGTAAGTATTGAAAGCATCAAGTGACCCGTCACATTTATATTTTTTAAATGCCCTCTTTTTCTCATTAATTATCCTTTTAACTGTAGCTGTAAGCCACGCGGGGTGTAATCTAGCCCGTCTATACTTGTTACCTTTTGGAATAAATTTAGAAGTATAAAAACCCAGGATAGATTTGAATTTCTCCCATTTAACATTAGTATCATCATGTGACAGAATCTGATCCCAGTCTATATCCTGTAGTGCAGCCCTGAATTTCTGGAAATTAGCCCGCTTAAAATTCAAACTTTTCGATTTTCCCACCTGTTTCTGCTTTTTAAAGTTTAAGAGGAAAATAATTATATTATGATCGCTGTTCCCAAGGGGTTCCCGGACACTGACATTTTGTACAATCTCCTCATTGTTAGAAATCACAAGGTCCAACAATGCGTCACCTGTGGGATCTTCTACAAGCTGCACCATAAAATTATCCTGCAGAAAGTTGATAAAATGTCTCCCCTTCACAGATGAAGAGCCCTGACCCCAATTTATATTTGGAAAGTTAAAGTCTCCCATTATCACTACGGTCCCCTCCTGTGCAGCCCACTCCATCTGTTTATATAGGTGACCCTCTATTTCCTCAGAGATGTTAGGAGGTCTATATATTACACCAAAAATAATTTTCTCAAAGTTCTCTTGGCTTTGAATTTCAACCACAAAGTTTCAGCCTCCTCACACTCTTCTGAGACCACTGTCTCATTCACAATCGCTTTTAAGTCTCTTCTGACATACAGACATACAGACATACACCACTTCCCCTCCTATTTGCCCTGTCTTTCAGAAAGAGTGTAAAACCTTGTATATTAACACCCTAAGCATGTGATGCATCGAGCCATGTCTCTGCTACACCAACAACATCTAACTGTTCCTTTAATATCAGAGCCTCAAGCTCACCCATTTTGTCTGTGATACTTCTGGCATTTGTGAACATACAATTTAATTTTCCACAGTTATTTATCTGATTTAAAGTAATTTTACTGGCACATATATCCTCACCACTGTTCTGTAACTTGTGGATCTCCTTATCCACTGCCTTACACCACCCACCTCACCACCCACCAACATAACTTGTCCCCTCTCTGACCTGTCAACCCCTTTAGTGTCTTCCTTTTCCTCCTCCCCCGATCCTAGTTTAAATACTCCACCACCCCTGCTAGGATCTTCTCCCTCATCGGGGAAGTGATGGATGCAGGAACTCGGGCGCACGAGCTTCATGAATCACACCGGACTTCATCTTCGTCGAACTGTCCGAATCGGGGATCGCTACAGGACCAGGTAAGTAAATTTGCCCCATTGTGTTTCAGTTTATATTGCGTCTGCGTTCACATCATGTTATCGAATTTGAGTTTACATTACGTTTGTGATAACATTTCATTTGGTTTCACAACTGGTTTGTAATGTAAACGAAATGCACACGCAATGTGAATGCAATGTCATAACATTGTGATCATGTAAATGAAGTGTATACGCAATGTCAACAGAATATTAGCGGATTGTGTGTGAACACAGCCTTTAGATGAAATCACAGCTCACTACTGTTCATAATGGCTTTTCTGACATTGCTTGCCACTGATTGAACAGTATAAGAAAAGTTTAGAATAAAACATGCCTCCAGCCCCAGCTCCTCCTCTGTGACCATACACAGATTACACTGGGAATCATATCTCCGCAACTGCAGGGGTTAGAAAAAAAATTCAAAGTGTCCCTGAATCTGGTTAACTGCCCCCACAGACCGGTGTGTTAATTTCTTTGTATGTGAGGTGGTGAAAGGTCCTCTCTAAAGGGTTTACCAGGAATCATGCATAAACACCTAGAGGCATGGGTAACAAAAAACTGTAGAATTCTCAGGCTCCTGGTTCTAGTGCTGTCATGATTACCAGAAAGGGGTGCCAGATATCACGATGGTCTGTAACGATGATGAACACTGGGGATGTCCTCAAGATAATGGACACTGGGGGACTGCTGCAATCCTGGAACTGGAGGCGAGAGCAAAGTAGGTACTATTTAATTGGCCTTGCCAAAGTCGACAGGGTATTGATTGGTTTTGAACATGTACTTTTTGGATGAAGTAAAAGTTAAATAAGCTACAGCTTACTGTGCACACTCATTTAAAAGCTTTTACAAAAAAGTGTTCTGAAAACTCCAACTCGGCTTATACATGAGTGAAAAAAATAAACTTACATACTCACCTTTCAATGCTCCGCACAGCTACTCTTCCTACTCTTCCTCACTGGTAACAGAGTGGGCAGACACGTCCATGGGCTCTGCTTGCCAGAGCACACTATGACGTGGCTGTTGGCATCATAGTGTGTGCCGGTGAAAAGCACATGGACGTGTCTCTGTCTGCTCTGTTACCAGTTTAGAAGAGAAGGAAGAGGAGCCTCATGGTGCGTTAGGGGGCATTGGAAAGTGAGTATGTAAGTTTATTTTTTTTACACAATGAGAGCCAGGGCATTACATTACCAGGGGGTCTGCTACCGGGCATTTCATTGCTAGGGGGTCTGCCATATCAGGGATTTCATTAATAGGGCATCTGCTGCATCAGAATTTCATTACTAGGGTGTCTGCTGCAGGACATTTCTCTACTAGGGAGTCGGCTGCATCGGCTATTTCATTAGTAGGGGGTCTGTTGCATCAGCATTTCATTACTAGGGCGTCTGCTGTAGGGCATTTCAATACTAGAGATTCTGCTGCATCAGTCATTTCATTACTAGGGGGTCTGCTGCATAGGGCATTTCATTACTAGAGGGTCTGTTGCAGGGCATTTCATTACTAGGGGTCTACTGCATCTGAAGTTTAATTACTAGGGACTTTGCTGCATCGTGCATATCAATACAAAGGGGTGTGCTGCATCAGGAATTTCATTACTAGGGGGTTTGCTGCATTGGGAATTTAATTACTAGGGGGTTTGTTGCATCGAGCATTTCATTAATAGGGATCAGCCTCATTCTAACTGCAACTGTGGTCAACAATACATTGGAAGGACAACCCAGTCTCTTAGAATGAGGCTGAACGGTTACAGACATAAAACCAAAATAGTTTTTCTTAAACAAAGCCTTTATAGACACTTTTTCATGATGCACAATAAGAATTTTGAATGTATTCAGATTGTCCTGATAGAACAGATCCCTGACCAGGTATCTAGCCATCAGTCAGAATTAAATAAAAAAGAATCTTACTGAATAAACAAGTTAAGGAAATTTGTACCAGATGGCTTAAACGAGGTAATAGATTCGGCTTAGAACTAATTAGATATATTGCATACACTGTAATAATTGTGTATTAACATTTCCACACAGCGATTCGTAATATAATGGGGCAGATTTACTTACCCGGTCCCGACGAGGATTCACTAATATTGTGCATCCGAGTTCCTCCATCCGTCGCTTCTGCGCCGAGGTCACCTGCTTCTTCCCGGTGCATTTGAGTGCTTGATCTTGCAGCAAAATTCCTTTTTTAAATTCCGGGGTTTGTCCGAATCCGTCGGGTTGTCCGATGGCACGCCCCCCGATTTGTGTCACATGCATGCCGCCGCCGATGCACCACAATCCGATCGTGTGCACCAGAAACCCGGGGCAATTCAAGGCAAAATAGAAATATTCGGGAAACCTGACAAAAGTGCGCCATTTAGACCCTTAGTAAATGAGCCCCAATCTGTACTATGAACAGTGCAAACTGCACTATATGCAGTTTCCCTGTGTAGTGTGCAAAGGGCACCAGATTCATGATTTGTGGTGCCTGTTCTTCTTGATTCTGGTGCCCTCTGCACTGTCTTGACAGAGTGCACCACTTTTTTTGGTGCACCTTTAACATGGGCCGTGTGACACAATTTTGTTGGCTTGCATGATAAATCTGTCCAACTGACCACTGGAATGCCCCCTTTTGTGTCTCATCAAGAATAGTGCAGTCGAAACACAAAAGTGTTGCATGTAACACACATGTGCCGCAGAAACATCTTAAATACCTGTGCAAGCAGTTCACACATAAAAGAACATACAAAGTCTGACAGAACACTGGCACACAGCCCTAAGTCAATGTGTTCACTTTTCCACTTTAATATTATTCACAGGATTTATTGTATGCCAATTAATTTGTATAAAATGAAGATTAGGAGTGGTTCAAATTAGATGTGATGTAATCCGGACTTATCAAGTAACCACAGACCTTTGGAAGGATATCTTGGAATATACAGGGAATATGCAAGGGTTCATCTGCTCATATTTCTATTTTCAGTTTGGTTGATGGGGAAAACATAAACCATTCTCTCTAAAGATTGATGAAGAGGATTATGATTATGCCCAATGTCTGCATATGCATTGTCATTTAGAATTCTTTCCTTCTTTATCTGCCCGTTAAGCTAATAGATTACACACCATGCCCCTAATAGATTACATGCCATGCTCCCTGTCAGGATCGGAGGTAGTGGATCCTCTGGAGCACCGCAGACTATGATGTAAGCCTACTGGGACCGGAGTCTAACTGGCACCCAGTTTTCACCAGAGCCCGCCGTAAAGCAGGTTGGACTTGCTGGGGTGTGCTACTACCAGGTCATTCCACAGGTGCGACTATGTCTGCGTTGGCAGCCAAGGCATAGTACAGAATCCTGGTCGGGGACAGGCAGGAGGTCGAGACAGGCAGTACAGGATCAGATTCGGGAACATAGCAGTAGGTCAGGACAGGCAGCACGCAATCGGAGTCAGGAACAGAATCAAGGTCACAACGGGAAATCAGGATAATCACAAAGGGCATGGAACAAAGTTTTCTCTCAAGCATAGAAGCACAAAGAGCCGCGCCTGAGGAGACAGGCGGATGCCTGATGTAGAGAATGGCGAGTTTGCTCCCAGATGGATTTAAGATCTTGTACCAGTTCTTCTACAGCAGGAACATCAGAGGGATCAGCAAGAGGAAGAGGAGGACGTGGAAGTCGTCCAAAGACAATGAAGAAGGGTGCAGCACCGGTGGGTTAAGATTCTTGAGAATTATAAGAAAATTCTGCCCAAGGTAAGAGGGAGGACCAATTGTCCTGTCGGGCAGAGATTAAGTGCCATAGATAGCAGCCCAATGTCCAGTTGACTCTCTCCACCTGCCCATAAGACTGTGGATGGTATGCAGAGGAGAAGTCCAGTTTGACCTGCTGTTGATTGCAAAAGGAATGGCAGAACCTGGAAACAAACTGGACCATGTAGCTGGAAGATATGTAGAGAGAACAGGCTGGCAAGACGAGGGGATAACGGCAGACCTGGCAGAGGAACAAAGTGGGGCATTTTTGAGAACCGATCTGTTACCACCCAGATGACTGTATTAGCGGAAGAAGATGGAAAATCCGCAACAAAGTCCTTGGCTATGTGAGTCCACGGGAAACTGGGTATCGGCAACAGCAGGAGCAGACCTGCTGGCTTGAGACGTGATGACTTGTTACAGGCACAGCAATAGCAGGAACTCGAACGTCCTTGACCGGTTCTTGCCACCTGTAGTAACGAGATATGAAAGCGGCAGACCTCTACACCCCAGGGTGCCCAGCCACAATAGAGCAATGTCCCCAAATTAGTTTCCTCTTCCCAAGATCAGGGAGGACATAAGTCTTGCCAGGACGAAGCTGTCGCAGATCCACAGGAGCGGCAACAACCAGTCATTCTGGAGGAACAATATAATGAGGAGCCGGTTTTTCCGCAATGACATCAGAGGCATGAGAGAGAGCATCGGCCTTAACATTCTTCTCTGCTGTATGGAAGTGTATCATAAAATTGAAACAGCAGAAGAAGAGGGACCAACAACCCTGTCAAGGATTGAGATGCTGGGTGGTCTGGAGGTATAGGAGGTTCTTGTGATCTTTGAAGATACAGACTGGATGAAGAGCTCCCTCCAGCAGATAACGCCACTCTTCCAAGGCAAGTTTTAAGGCCAGAAGCTCCTGATCACCTATGGAGTAGTTCCTCTACGCAAAAAAAAGAGAAGAAACCACAGATGAGCATTCAGCCATTGGGCCCTTTCTGGGTGAGGATGGCTCCAGCTTCCACAGATGAAGCATTAACATCAAGCTGGAATGGTCTCCCCGTATCAGGCCATCTGAGAACAGGAGCAGAGGCAAAAGCAGGCTTCAATTTAGAAAATGCTTCTTCAGCCACCAGAGATGAGAGCTTAGGGTCAGCATTTTTCTTTGATAATGCCACAATAGGCAACAATAGAGGATAAATGTGGTAGGAACTGCCGGTAGTAGGTATCGAAGCCCAGGAATCTCTGTATAGCTCGTAGTCCAACTGGGTGAGGCCATTGGAGAACTGCAGACAACTTGGAGGGATCCATCTGTAGATCCTTATCAGAAATTATATACCCAAGGAAAGGGAAAACTGTGACACTTCGAGTTTTGCATATAGGCGATTGGCCCTTTGACGACTGAGAACCTGTTGTTTGCGGGCCTGACGGAATTCAAGGCAAAGTACAGAACACCAGGATATGGTCCAAGTAGACCATGACACAGATACATAACAAGTCTCTGAAATGGTCATTGACAATTCTTGAAAGACAGCAGGCGCATTGCAAAGGCTCCAAAGGGCATGAGCAGATCTTACTGTCAGGATTGGAGGTAGTGGATCCTCTGGACCACCGCCGACGATGACATTAGCCGACACCTGGGACTGAAGTCTAAGTGGCACCCACTTTTCACCAGAGCCTGCTGCAAAGTGGGTTGGACTTGCTGTGGCATGGTACCACCAGGTCGTTCCACAGGTGTGACTTTGTCCACAGTGGCAGCCAAGGCGTAGTACAGAATCATCAGGCAAACTCGTGGTCAGTGACAAGCGGTAGGTCAGGACAGGCAGCACGGAATCGGAGTCAGGAACAGAATCTAGGCATAGAAGCACAAAGATCAGGCAGGGTACACAGGAAGGTGCTGGAAATTATCTGGGAAGGCGGCAGGCCAGTGGCAATTATTGGCGTGCTGGCCCTTTAAATATTTGCAAGCCAGCGCACGCCCTAGGAGACGGGACGCACGCGCTGGACAGCGGGAGCCACAGAGACCATAGCTGGAGCCACGAGAGGAGAGTTCACACCGGGGTCACATGGAGAAATACAGGTGCACCTGTGTAGTCTTTTTCCTGGCTATCTTAGTAACATTGGAATGTTCAGAGCTAGGGAGTCAATATAAGGGAACTTGTCACCAGGAGACCCATTTTTAGCACTCCCTCAGTCCCCACAGAGCATAGTACATACTCTGCCAAAGTGTTTTTGTATTAAAAATTGGTTTTACAGAAAAAAAATATATGTTATATTCTACCTTTCATTAGCATCTGCTGTGTGACTAGGCAGTTGCCCACTGGGAGGGGCTGGAAGGAGCAGTCCCCCCCCACCCTTGGGAAACAGCTACTCCATGTGACCTTTTCAAATATATGAAAACACCCATCACTTGGCTTAGCGACGCCCCCTGCTCGTCTACTGCCAATCCAGAGTGTGGGGAGTTATTCGTATATTTGAAAAGGTCACATGTTTCCCAAGGGTGGGGGGAAACTGCTCCTTTCCAGCCCCTCCCAGTGGGCAACTGCCTAGTCACACAACAGATGCTAATGAAAGGTACAATATAACATTTTTTTTTTTTTTTTGTAAAACCTATTTTTTATACAAAAACACTTTGGCAGTGTATGTACTATGCTCTGTGGGGACTGGGGGAGTGCTAAATTGGGTCTCCTGGTGACAGGTTCCCTTTAAAGGGGTTGTCCACTTTCAGCAAGTAATTGATATTGTTTGTGCGATGAAAAGTTATATAATTTCCAATATACTGCTTGTATCAATTCCATACGGTTTTCTAGATTTCTGCTTGCTGTCATTCTATAGAAAGCTTTTCTGTTTACTCCAGTGAATAGAAATCTTTTCATTGTTCTGTGATGGACATGCAGGTGCATGAGCCGTTAGTATTTCAATAAAGATCAGATATTAGACCACCTTTGTGCCCAGGCCTTTTTTTACTTTATTTATGCCACAAAAGGTGCATGGCCCTTTGCCCATTAAAATATAACTTTTATATATAAATATATAAATATATAAATAATTACATGGTGTCCTCAGGGGGTATTGGGGCTGAACCCCTGAGGATACCATGTGATGGTGAAACATGTAGGGCGGATGCCTAAGCGTGTTTAGTTTCTAACTGGTGTAACAAAGCAGTTATTAGACAGGATTCAGTGTCTAGCTGCAGCGACCAGCATATCTTGCAATTGCAATAGCAATAGGGATACTAGGAGTAAGAACTTGTGTGTATATAATCACTCTAGGTGTAGAACCAAATTGTCTAACAGCATCAATAAAATGATTGAAATAACACACAATTTATCCTGTCAATCTGCCAATATTAGATGAACCAACTTACTTAACCAAATAAAGCTACTCTCACTGCTATGATTTTAATGTCACTTCATGCATACATACTCACATATTGGAGCACATTTACTTACCAGGTACTGCGCGTTCCCCGATCTAGAGTGTTCAAGTAGAATGCATTTTGCCGCGATTGACTTACATCGTGCGCCTGATATCCTGCATGTGTCGCTCCCTGCTCAGGTCCGCCGGAGTTCACCTTCTTCTTCCTGGTGCATGTAAGTGCATTGGATGCGACACAAGTTAAATCCTGCGCTCTGTCCAAATCAGTCGGATCGTTGGACGGCCTGCCCCCCGATTTTTCTGTCGCATGAAACGTGGCGACGATGTGCCAAAATCCGATTGTGTGCGACACAATCCCCTTCTAAATCCCTGTTCCAGTGGTGCAATCCTTGAAAATGTTGGAAAACCCGACGGAAATGCGGCCGCAGGACCCTTAGTAAATAAGCCCCATTGTTTCTAATATATTACAAAAAAATTTTTTATAACATAATTACAAATAAAAGTTATATTTTAGTGGCCAAAGGGCAACTTTGTGCAACTTTGTGGCAAAATCAAGCTGTTAGTATCACACAACTCCTGTTACACGGCTCTTGCACCTACATGCCCGTCACATCACCATGGACAGATTTCTATTCACTCGAGTAAACATAGAATTTCCTATAGAAGGACAGCCAGAAGAGAACTAGTAAACCATGAGGAATTGATACAGAAAGTATATTGACAAATTGGATAACTTTTCCTTAAAGTGAACCCTCCACCGTGAGACCCATTTTTAGCACCCGCCCCCTCCCTATAGAGAATAGTACATACACTCCCAAACAGTTTTGTTTAAAAAAAAAATCAGTTTTACAAAAAAAAAAGATAAGTTATATAGTACCTTCAAATGCCATGTTCTCTGTGACTAGTCCATTCGTCCCCTGGGAGTGTCTAAAGAGGAGCAGTTCCCAACCACCCACCCACACTTGGGAAACCGCTCCTCCTTCTTTTGTTTTATTTTTAATTTATAAAACTGCCCCATACCCTGCATATCAAAGTTCCCTGCCTTTTCCCCCTAGCAGATGCCATCAATCGATGATCCACCCACTGTCATCACCTCTCACTGACCATGTCAGGCATTCTCATGCCTGTGTGGTCATCAAGAGAGTAGCTCCTGCACAGATGAATGTGGTAACCGTGCGGTCGGCTCTGGCCTCTAGTTCTGCAGGGGCGGTTTTATTAATTTGAAAAGGATACATGGATAAGCGGTTTTCTGAGGGTGGGGGGGGACGAATGGAATAGCCACTCCCAGGGTACGAATGGAATAGTCACTACTCACAAGGGATTTTAAGGTAATATAACTAATAACTTATCTTTTTTCTGTAAAACTGATTTTTTTATACAAACACTGTTTGCCAGTGTATGTACTATGTTCTACGGAGACTGGGGGTTGCTAAAAATTGGTTTCTTGGTGACAGGTTCTCTTTAAACAATAACAATTATTTGCTGAAAGTGGACAACCCATTTAAAAGGATCCGGCACACATACTTTTTTATTTAGTGTTACTCTGCACCATATTTGATTCATATTTTCAGAAGCATCTAGTAAATAATAGAGGCCTAATAAGTTATAGAAAAAAAAAAAAAAACAATTGGAAAAGGATGGCAACCCATGCATAGGCTTGAAGTAAATGGGAGACTCGAGCATTTTTCAAGGGGACCAAGGCTCTGCACAGGGAAGCTTGGCCAAACACCTGGGAACCTCAGAAAAGGATGAAAACACCACGGAAATGGACAGGAAACAGCAGGGGCAGCATGCATGGATACCTCTGAGGCTGCTTAAATGCACCATTATGCCAAAATTATGGGCAACAGCATGGCCATGACAGAGTGACAGAATGAAGCAAGATAGCATTTAAAACATCCAATAATTGACCCTGACACTATAGGGGACGGCATGCAGAGGCAGCGGCAGCAGCGGCAGGCTAGAGAGTGGCATGGCGACATACCCTAAATGGACTCAGGCTTCAAACCAATGGGTGGCAGAGAGGAACCAAAGGAGGTGAGCAAGAAGCGCTCAAATAATATCGGTACATGATAAAAGTTTGCCAGTATATTTTGTGGATTACACAGCAGGGTGGCGACAAAGTTAACTTGGAAGCCATGAAAACAACCCAAAATTCTGCCTGACACAGCTCGTTTGATAAGGGGACCATGTGTGGAGGCAGTGAACTAGTAGTAGATTAAAGGTGCTGCAGTTAAAACTATGTTAGTTGGATCTTGGCATGGAGCTGGCGCTCCGCTGCCAGGCGAGCTTTCGCCAATCCAAGCCCCTGTCTCTAGGCTACTCCCCAAACAGCACTTCTAAGAACCTTTTGTATAAGATCAAGTGTAGTAGCGTTCTTATAAGTTTGGGATATGGCGGGTGAGGGGAATGTAAACAGATGCGCAAGAAGCGCTGAAATAATATTGGTAAATGATAAAAGTTTGCCAGTATATTTTGTGGATTACACAGCAGGGTGGCGACAAAGTTAACAAATTTGATGTGGAATGCCCTGTAATAGCTCTTGGGCGGTGTGCCTTTTATCGCCTAGGCTCAGCAGTTTGAGCACCGCCTGCTGTCGCTTAGAGACGGCACTGCTGCTGTGCCTAGAGCTACCGACTGATGGCGGCATGCCCACGGATGGTAGTTCGGAGGAGGAGGTGGAGGAGGGGTGGGAGGAGGCATAGTAGGCCTGAAAGACCTGGACCGAGGTAGGCCCCGCAATCCTCGGCGTCGGCAGTATATGACCAGCCGCAGGGTCAGACTCGGTCCCAGCCTCCACCAAGTTAACCCAATGTGCCGTCAGCGATATATAGTGGCCCTGCCCGGCAGCACTCGTCCACGTGTCCGTGGTCAGGTGGACCTTGTCAGAAACGGCGTTGGTCAGGGCACGGATGATGTTGTCTGACACGTGCTGGTGCAGGGCTGGGACGGCACATCGGGAAAAGTAGTGGCGGCTGGGGACCGAATACCGAGGGGCGGCCGCCGCCATGAGGTTGCGAAAGGCCTCGGTCTCTACTAGCCTATAGGGCAGCATCTCCAGGCTAAGCAATCTGGAGATGTGGACATTAAGGGCTTGGGCGTGCGGGTGGGTTGCACTATATTTCCGTTTCCGCTCCAGCGTCTGGGTTATGGAGAGCTGAACGCTGGTGGATGCTGTGGAGGATCGTGGAGGCGACGATGGGGTTTTTGTGCCAGGGTCCTGGGCAGGGGGCTGACTATCAGCTGAAACAGGGGAAGGAGCAGTGGTGTGCCCGGCCGGAGGTGAACGGGCTTGGTGCCACTGAGTGGGGTGTTTAGCATTCATATGCCTGCGCATACTGGTAGTAGTTAAGCTAGTAGTGGTGGAACCCCTGCTGATCCTGGTTTGGCAAAGGTTGCACACCACAGTCTGTCGGTCATCCGGTGTTTCCTTAAAGAACCTCCAGACTTCTGAAAATCTAGCCCTCGCCGCGGGAGCCCTCGCCACGGGAGCTTCACTAGTTGACACATTTGGCGCTGATGCACCAGCTCTGGCCCTGCCTCTCCATCTGGCCCCACCACTGCCTCTTCCAACCTGTTCTGATATAGGACTCGCCTCCGTCTCAGAAGCACTGTATTCACCCGGCCTCTCAACCCAGCTTGGGTCTGTCACCTCATCATCCCCCGATCCCTCAGTCTGCTCCCCCCTCGGACTTCCTGCCCTGACAACAACTTCACCACTGTCTGACAACCGTGTCTCCTCATCGTTGGACACCTCTTTACACACTTCTTCCACTACGTCAAGAAGGTCATCATCACCCACAGACTGCGACTGGTGGAAAACCTGGGCATCGGAAAATTGCTCAGCAGCAACCGGACAAGTGGTTTGTGACTGTGGGAAGGGTCCACAAAACAGTTCCTCAGAGTATGCCAGTTCAACCATAGTATGCAAGCCAATTTCCTGGGAGGGGGCAGACTGGGGGGGGAGGAGGCTGAGGTGCAGGAGCTGGAGGAGTGCCGATTTCGGTGACATGGGTGGACTGCGTGGAAGACTGATTGGTGGACAAATTGCTCGAAGCATTGTCGGCAATCCACGACATCACCTGTTCGCACTGTTCTGGCCTCAACAGTGCTCTACCACGAGTCCCAGTAACTTCAGACATGAACCTAGGGAGTGTAGCTCTGCGGCGTTCCCCTGCTCCCTCATCAGCAGGTGGTGTCTCACCCCGCCCAGGACCACGGCCTCTGACCCCTGCAGTAGTTGGACGCCCACGTCCCCGCCCTCGTCCTCTACCCCTAGCCCTCGGGTTAAACATTTTGAAAATGAAAGTTATAACTTTAATTTTTTTTTACTTGTTTTTGTGTTTTTTTGTGTTTTTTAGTTTTTTTTTGTGTTTTTTAGTTTATAAAACCAAACAATGCTATCCTATTGCTATGGCTATTTTCTAGCCAAGTATGAAAGCACACTGCTATGCCAGATGAGATGACGCTGAGTTATGAAAAAACAAACGTAAAATAAAAAGGAAATGGCAGACTGTGCCTAATTGAAATCCAACCCCTAATAAATTTTCCCACTTCGGTCTTTGCGATGGATATGTGCGTCACTAAGCGCTAAACACAGCGGTCGCAAGTCTCACTCCAAATTCCTGACAATTGGCTAGTATATGCACTGCAGCAAGGACAGCCACCAGCAGATCAACCAGAAATAAAATATATATAACGCTATTGTAGGCGTAAGTAAGCCATTTGGATTCTCCTTTGGCTATTTTCTAGCCAAGTATGAAAGCACACTGATGAGATGACGCTGAATTATGAAAAAATAAACGTAAAATAAAAAGAAACTGCCAGACTGTGCCTAATTGAAATCAAACCCCTAATAAAGTTTCCCACTTCGGTCTTTGCGATGGATATGTGTGTCACTAAGCGCTAAACACAGCGGTCACAAGTCTCACTCCAAATTCCTGACAATTGGCTAGTATATGCACTGCAGCAAGGACAGCCACCAGCAGATCAACCAGAAATAAAATATATATAACGCTATTGTAGGCGTAAGTAAGCCGTTTGGATTCTCCTTTGGCTATTTTCTAGCCAAGTATGAAAGCACACTGATGAGATGACGCTGAGTTATGAAAAAATAAACGTAAAATAAAAAGAAACTGCCAGACTGTGCCTGATTGAAATCCAACCCCTAATAAATTTTCCCACTTCGGTCTTTGCGATGGATATGTGCGTCACTAAGCGCTAAACACAGCGGTCGCAAGTCTCACTCCAAATTCCTGACAATTGGCTAGTATATGCACTGCAGCAAGGACAGCCACCAGCAGATCAACCAGAAATAAAATATATATAACGCTATTGTAGGCGTAAGTAAGCCGTTTGGATTCTCCTTTGGCTATTTTCGAGCCAAGTATGAAAGCACACTGATGAGATGACGCTGAGTTATGAAAAAATAAACGTAAAATAAAAAGAAACTGCCAGACTGTGCCTAATTGAAATCCAACCCCTAATAAATTTTCCCACTTCGGTCTTTGCGATGGATATGTGCGTCACTAAGCGCTAAACACAGCGGTCGCAAGTCTCACTCCAAATTCCTGACAATTGGCTAGTATATGCACTGCAGCAAGGACAGCCACCAGCAGATCAACCAGAAATAAAATATATATAACGCTATTGTAGGCGTAAGTAAGCCGTTTGGATTCTTCTTTGGCTATTTTCTAGCCAAGTATGAAAGCACACTGATGAGATGACGCTGAGTTATGAAAAAATAAACGTAAAATAAAAAGAAACTGCCAGACTGTGCCTAATTGAAATCCAACCCCTAATAAATTTTCCCACTTTGGTGGATATGTGTGTCACTAAGAGCTTAACACAACGGTAGCAAGTCCCCCTGCAAATTCCTCACAATATGGTACTGGCTGCACTACTAGTGCCAGCAAGCCCAGCCACAAGCAAACAAAAAAAAAAAAAAGTATAACGTTATTGTAGCTGTTGGGTTCTTGTTGAATCACTCCTGCCTAACACTATTCTAATAGAACACCCTAACGCTTTCCCTGACCAGCAGCAGCTCTCTCCCTAGCGGCATCCAGACACAGAATTATCCGAGCAGCGCGGGCAGCGGCTAGTCTATCCCAGGGTCACCTGATCTGGCCAGCCAACCACTGCTATCGACGTGTAAGGGTACCACGTCATGCTGGGTGGAGTGCAGAGTCTCCTGGCTTGTGATTGGCTCTGTTTCTGGCCGCCAAAAAGCAAAACGGCGGGAGCTGCCATTTTCTCGAGCGGGCGAAGTATTCGTCCAAGCAACGAGCAGTTTCGAGTACGCTAATGCTCGAACGAGCATCAAGCTCGGACGAGTATGTTCGCTCATCTCTAAACGGCACATATAGAGAATAACATGGTGGAAATAACTACAGCTCATAACGATATGGTAGATGCTAATACGTAAATGGAGGAAGAATGACACTCTATACATGCCAAACTGGCAGATATGGAAAATAGGTCAAGGAGAAATAACCTCCAATACAGGGGGGTTTTAGAATTGGTTAAGCCTGATGACCTACTGGAATTCTTGACCGATTATTTTACTTTGCTCCTACCGCACGCAGGAGATGTCCCGCACGACGTTATAGCGCAAATCCACTTTAATCATTTTAAAGAGAAGATATCAGAGGCTGCCCACTCACACCCTGCACTGGAACTATGCTTTAAGGGCTAATTTGTTTATGCTGATTTATCAGCAGCTTCATTAGCCCTCCGACGTGCCTTCCACCTCAGTACATTCATCTTCAGGGCACATGGAATACAGTATTGCTGGGGCTTTCCAGTTAAATTTCTGATAAACAGAAATTGATACAAAGCAATGGCTAAATCTCCAGAAGAAGCTTTCCAGTTGTGTAAGCAGTGGAACCTCGTAGATGAAGAGGCAGAGGCTCATCCACCTAAACGCCCATTACCATCTCATCTTCAAGAAGAATGGAGCACGGTTGCCTACAGGAAAAAGAGGGCGACTTGACTGAAGCCTGTCAAGTTCTTTTTGTGGCTTCCCAAAAGTTATATTTTCATGACCGTTGTGGACATGTTTTTTTTTTCCGGTCCTCCATGATCTGGACCCAAGATGAATGTGATGTAGCAGTAGATGGCCCTACCTTTGGTGTGCGCACAATGGTCATTTTAAGAGGGCACTATATTAAACAAGCACCACACGCCAAGAAACTACACACACAATAAAGAAAAACAAGCTACTTACTCAGCTAGCTAATTTACACAGGCTAAATAAGAATTGCTTATCAGCAGATAGGGATGCCGAAATTTCATCACTTACAAGTCAGCTCCGGGAAATAAATGCCCACAAGCATGATTCTGCACTTAAGAAATTAAAGATGTCATATTATTGGCTTGGGAACAGGCTTGGCACCTTATTGGTGAAGTGTCGTAATACTAGGTCAGCTAAATCCTGTATAGCTTTCATTTATAATAATCGTATGGACCCCCAGGGTATTGCAGATGTGTTTGCAGAATACTATGGGACCTTGTACAATCTAGCTGATGACCCACAAATGCCGCAGCCTGTGGAGAGTGACATTCGCAAGTTCTTGGAGCAGCTGGATTTGCCCCAATTTTCTGAAGATGAAACCTTTAAGTTAGCATCCCCGTTTAAGATTAAGGAACTTATTTCCTCCTTAAAGCAAAATAAAGCCACTGGCCCTGATGCCTTCTCCAATGATTATTTTAAACATCATAAAGACAGGTTAGCCCCATACTTGGTAAGACTATTCAATAGCTTTATTGATCAGGGTTACATTCCACAGGAAATGTTACAGGCTCTGGTTATAACATTGGCAAAAAATTTTTGGCCTGTTTCCTTATTAAATACAGACCTTAAATTATATGCAACAGTGTTATCTGTGAGACTTGCGGACTTGCTCCCACAGGTTGTGGCAAAGGATCAGGTAGGTTTTGTAAGGGGCCATCAAACGGTGGATGGCACAAGAAGGCTCATTAATCTGATCTCAATCACTGAAGCCCGTCGAACGCCTTCTCAGCTACTCATGGTGCCCACCATGAGTAGCTGAGAAGGCGTTCGCGGATAAGGCATTCAATAGGGTACATTGGGGATATCTGAATCAAATTTTGTATTCATTTGGAGTTGTGGGTCCCTTCCATAAAGCAATAATTGCACTATATTCCTGACCATCAGTTAGAGTATACTCTTCGGGGGTCTTATTGCAACCTTTTATATTTACAAATGGCACAAGACAAGGGTGTCCCCTGTCTCCGCTGATTTTTGTTCTGGTAATGGAACCATTTGCACTATTGCAACAGCTATTAGGCAGTTGTCGGAGATAGGGGGCATCCAGGTGGGCAACAGGAATCATGGGATCAGACTTTTTGCCCATGATGTGGTCTTCTGCCTCACTGATCTAGAAAGATTGCTAAAGGGAGTTTTAGCTATCGTAGAGCAATTTAGCAACATTGGCTATTATAAGATCAACCCAACTAAATCCCCAATATTGGATATGGGGCTTCCCCAGACAGTACAGACTAAATTAAAAGGGATGTACGCCTTCCAGGGGGCATAGGGAGAAGTTCAGTACCTAGCAATCAAATTGATCTCTGCAACTACAGCCCATTAATACTAATAGTAACAAAGGAACTCCAGTCATCCTCTAACCTGCCTATTTCTTAGCTAGGCAGGGTCTCGGCCCTCAAGATGATGGTTCTGCCAAAGATCCATTATTGCTTTGGGTATCTACTCAAATTACAAGCACTCCTAACACCATTTATGTAGAAAGTTTAAAGATCTAGGGTTAAATTATCATTTTTGCTCTCATCTATTACAGAAGGAGGATAAGGGTGTCCAAGTGTGGAGAAATACTATGAAGCGGTTATAGCTGATCAATTGCAGACATGGTCGCATGGGGACACTGACAAATTATGGGTGGACATTGAACAACAAATCTCAGGCTTACCATCATTATGCTCCTTACCATGGGTGTCACGATTTACTTACAAATCAACCACACGCATTTCCCCCACTATGTCAGCAGCGCTTTTTGTGTAGAAACATGTCCTATCCAGTAACTTTATGGTCCCGTTAAGGCTGGGAGAAATGCCCTTGTCAACGGTAGCCACAATAATCCCTAATGCTAATTATTCTAACTGTATAACAAAATGAATTACAAAAATAGAACATTTATATGATGAAACACACTTAAAGTTATTTAGCGATATAATGAAAGAGGTGACTTTTATAAGTATCTGCATCTGCGCCATTTCCTACAGAACTATACAGAACTATAAACCATCTAGGTCACTGGTAGCATCGAAATATGCTAAACATTTCTTTTTCCTCAAGCGCAGTAAAGGAATTTCTAAGGCATATTTAGCTTTACTAAATGGTGGGAAGTGGGACAAACTCCCATGTCAGATAAAATTGGAAGAGGAGTTAAATTGTACATTTACCAATGCCCAATGGCACACTGCCTTGCAAACCAACCATAAATCCTAACATTGTATCAACCACTTAGAAGTATCAAGAAAAATATTTTACAGATGGTATTATGCCCCATATAGGCTACCCAGAATTTTCCCAGATGCATCAGCTCAATGTTGGAGGTGTAAGGCGACAATAGGAACCATCAATACCAATTATCCAGGAAATGTGTGGAAAGCAAGGACTGCTATGAACACCAACTATATGTCCCTATATACAGGCCTTGTACAACAAAGTACACAAAATATATGTATAAATACCATAATATGGAAAACACAAAATTTTATTGAACAAAATAAAAATACACATATGATCACTGCAATAAAAACAACCCATAAAATCAATCCCTGGTGGACTAAAAGTACACCGCCAATCCTGTACAATCACATTGTAAACCACAGTCAGTCAATACATTACAAGTGTAAACATAAGGTTTCAATGTAACACACAAGTCAATCAATATAATATATTACAAGTGTAAACGAGGGGTTATAACGTAAACCTAATCTAAATAACATGGAACCTGGTAGGAGGTCATATAAACCAAACAAGACAAAATAAAGTGCATCGTGCAAAATAGCTATATATACCAACCAGGCTGCATATTGAACAGGAGATGTGGCGCTGTTCAATATATTTTGTGTTTTCCATATTATGGTATTTATACATATATTTTGTGTACTTTGTTGTACAAGGCCTGTATATAGGGACAGACAATAGGAACCATGTTACATACGTGGTGGTCATGTAAAGTACTAACCCCCTATAGATAGATTTTCTCCTTGATCTCAAGAGTACTACAATACCTGCTCGCTGGGGGCAAAAGTGGCTCTTCTTTCGATAGGGTTAGAAGCTCTGGAAAAACACGAGAGCGCAATAGTATTTCAAATTCTTACCACAGCTAGAATCAGTCTAGCTAGAGCTTGCAAAACTACTGAAGTCCATCTAGAGCTGCATTTATTAAGGAAATCCGATATAACTGCACACTAGAACATCTCATATCTAAGAGAATAGGCTCTTCTGTAGCTTATACCAAAAGATTGAATAAATGGCTTACTTTTATGGGGCTAGTATTGCCAACTACGTAAAGTGCCTAAGGGTGTTATAGGCTCTAGTATATATACAGATTGTGCTAGTGGATATGTGTTTACCTCGTCCATATATCAGAATAAGTAATGCTCCCAATGATGACTACATGTTTTTTTTAGTTTGGGTATTACTGTACCACATTGTATAACCCTTCCAACAACCTTGCACCTCTCCCCTCCTCTCCCCCTTCCCCCTTTCTCTAATTTGTATGTCACAGGATATGGCTCCTGAATGGGAACCATGTTTTGCTGTTTTTAATTTTACTGTAAAAACTTTAAAAAAAATTTGTTAAAAAAAAAAGTTTCTACACTTGTGTGCTGCTTGTTTGAGGCGCACCACTGGTCACAGGAGGCCAAGCACACGGGAAACCCTCCAGCAAGTTTGCTACTGCTCTGTGGAGTGGTTTCTGGTGCATGTGTTGTTGGTTTATGGCACTGTTTTGTGGCGCAGGTGTTGTTGGTTTGTAGCACAGTTTTTAGCACACCACTGATCCCAGGAGTACGATTCAGCGACAGAACACAATGTCCACAGTAGTGGAGAACATTACAACTTCCAATGCAGTTGTGAGTATAAAAGCTCCATGTACCACACCTTCAATTTATATAAAATAGTAAATCGGACGATCCTATTAGTATTGAACCAAACGAGAAAGAGCAGATCGAGGGGAAGGAAAAGGGGGAAAAACAATGAATTATAAGTATATAATACTGGATCCCACACTCAGTGCCCAAGTGGCACCCCTCACATGGTGTACGCATGAAGTCTAGTACCTCAGGCAATTAATGAAACCAATGGTATCCCCCGAGGAGGGAAGAGAGGAACGACTAATTTATGACAATAATATAAAAAATAGAAATTTTATTTATACCAAGAAAGAATTTCATAAAATATTACAAATACATGAAAAAGATACATAGCACACAGTGCGGTGGGTCACAGAAAAATAGTAGTCAAGAATCGTGACAGTACAGGAACATAGTAGTAAAAGATGTTACACAGGACTGGGTCAATATGTATACCGAGTGGACCTCTAAAGTACATGCTGGTGGTGAATACCGTGCCTGAACAATCAATAAGTAGTATGGAGGTCTACTCAAATAAAGAAACAGTCCTCACCAAGTAGAGGGAGGTTGAGTATTCCACTGACCGGGATGACTGCCCGCCCCTATTAGTATGTAGAAGGTATATAACTTCAGTAGCATATACACTCACAGGCCACTTTATTAGGTACACCATGCTAGTAACGGGTTGGACCCCCTTTTTTCCTTCAGAACTGTCTCAATTCTTTGTGGCATAGATTCAACAAGGTGCTGGAAGCATTCCTTAGAGAGTTTGGTCCATATTGACATGATGGAATCACACAGTTGCAGCAGATTTGTCAGCTGCACATCCATGATGCAAATCTCCCGTTCCACCACATCCGAAAGATGCTCTATTGGATTGAGATCTGGTGACTGTGGAGGCCATTTGAGTACAGTGAACTCTTTGTCATGTTCAAGAAACCATTCTGAGATGATTCCAGCTTTATGACATGGCGCATTATCCTGCTGAAAGTAGCCATCAGATGTTGGGTGCATTGTGGTCATAAAGGGATGGACATGGTCAGCAACAATACTCAGGTAGGCTGTGGCGTTGCAACGACGCTCAATTGGTACCAAAGGGCCAAAAGAGTGCCAAGAAACTATTCCCTACACCATGACACCACCATCACCAGCCTGAACCGTTGATACAAGGCAGGATGGATCCATGCTTTCATGTTGTTGATGCCAAATTCTGACCCTACCATCCGAATGTCGCAGCAGAAATCGAGACTCATCAGACCAGGCAACGTTTTTCCAATCTTCTACTGTCCAATTTCGATGAGCTTGTGCAAATTGTAGCCTCAGTTTCCTGTTCTTAGCTGAAAAGTGGCACCTGGTGTGGTCTTCTGCTGCTGTAGCCCATCTGCCTCAAAGTTCTACGTACTGTGCGTTCAGAGATGCTCTTCTGCCTACCTTGGTTGTAACAGGCGGTGATTTGAGTCACTGTTGCCTTTCTATCAGCTCGAACCAGTCTGCCCATTCTCCTCTGACCTCTGGCATCAACAAGGCATTTCCACCCACAGAACTGCCGCTCACTGGATGTTTTTTCTTTTTCAGACCATTCTCTGTAACCCTAGAGATGGTTGTGCGTGAAAATCCCAGTAGATCAGCAGTTTCTGAAATACTCAAACCAGCCCTTCTGGCACCAACAACCATGCCACGTTCAAAGGCACTCAAATCACCTTTCTTCGCCATACTGATGCTTGGTTTGAACTGCAGGAGATTGTCTTGACCATGTCTACATGCCTAAATGCACTGTGTTGCCGCCATGTGATTGGCTGATTAGAAATTAAGTGTTAACGAGCAGTTGGACAGGTGTACCTAATAAAGTGGCTGGTGAGTGTAGTGTCTGATGTGTCCGGTTATGCTATTTATTCCATTTTGTGTTGCAACAAAAACCAGTGCTGGACTTAATAAGGAGGTTGTAAAAATCTGTACCAGATTATATGGTCTATTTTGATGTGGTCTTACTCAATTAAAAAAAACACCACATTTAACAAATTTTCCTTACATATTTAAATCCACCAATTATTATGTTTGCATGCTGATACTCTTTAGAAATAAATAAACACATCATGGCTTAGCCCATGAGTCCTCTCCATGTACCCGTACCTGATGCGTCCCATGCTATTATGGCGCGCGACGGTAAGAGGTTAAAGGCTGCTGGCAACTTTGCCAGTGGCATTTCAGGAATTAATGCTGATGCCAAGGATTAATGGTAGGGGGTTGAGCTGAACCCGGACCTAAACTTCTAATGAACTTTGCTGTTCGGGTCCGCTCAACACTATTGCTCATCTCACATAAAAAATCAAGTGAATTAATTTAGTTTTCTGGATGTACCATTAAAAAAATTAAAAAGTTGAAGGGGTATGAATACTTTAGCAACCCTCAGAACATAATGTGAGTGATAAATGGGAGTTGGTAAAAACTTACTATAAATAGCTTTCTAGAAATAGCTATTCTATCGTGTCTGATTTTATGTAATTAATGACATTGAATGTACACATTGACTCGGAGGATCTTACACTTGATCAAACATTTAATATTATCTGAGACTTAGCAACTGTGTATTCCATATGACACATTTTGTCAACTTTATTAATTATAAACTATATTAATTAATGATGTTCATCAACAACGCTTGTTTTCCATCTGTTAACAACATGCAATCTGTCCACAGTATGCATTATGTTTGGATAGGCCTTTGATTTGGACACTGAGTTAATTGTGAGCTAGGTGGCTTTAGACTATATTACAGTGAGAAAAAAACACATGACAAGTCTCTTGATCTTGTATGTTTGATCTTGAAAGAGATTGTTGATACAGTAGGGAACATATAACTTCATGTCTGGTTGTCTAATGGTTTTAACTCTTTGTTTCACTGAATATAAATAATGCTGTTACACTCTACATAATTATTTACTTATCATGATTTGTTGTGAAACCAAACATGAAATGATTGTCTAATTCATGTTAAATCCTTTTTTTATATTGCAATAGTATAATATAAATAATCTCCCCCTGTTTTGGTGGCTGCCATTCACTTCACTGTGCTCCAGCTTTGCTTTTTGGCCTTTAATGTTCTGTTTGAAAGCAAGTCATAACTGGAGTAATGGCAGTGGGCAATGGTGGTCTTTATGTCAGGTTAGAGAATGTTATTATAAAACATTTAATCCTTTTTGAGGGAACTTGCCAGCAGAACTGCCAGTATGTTGTCAGGCAGCTAAACACCTTTCAGATCTCGTTTCTATCATGTTACCTATCTATTCGTGGAGAGGTTGCTCCTGATGTTCACAAGGTAGTTTACAGATGTCAAATAATCCCACGCAAAGATGTTGTTGAAAATAGTGGTCCATCAAGACATATTAATGTTTCTGAAGAAGAAACACAAGAAAAACCATCACACACTGTGAAGGAATCTCTGGTGCTGCGATGGCCTCCAATGTAAGCTGCTTGACAACATACTAGTAGTGGTTTATTTGGTCATTTTCCGCTGACAGGTTCCCATGATTGACAATTATACTGCCTTTTACTTTGTGTCCTTCTGACAACCTTGTGAACATGTGCCCTTCCCCTACTCATTAAAAATAACAAAATGCCTACAAAGACAAAACAACCTGCATACAAAGGCAAAGATAAGATTTTGTTTTGAAGAAAATATGACTATATACAGGCAGTCCCCGGGTTACATACAATATAGGGTCTGTAGGTTTGTTCTTAAGTTGAATTTGTATGTAAGTCGGAACTGTATATTTTATCATTGTAACCCCTGCCAGAACTTTTTTGGTCTCTATGACAATTGGATTTTAAAAATGTCGAGCTGTCATAAGAACCAGGATTAACACTAAAGCTTCATTACAGACACCTTTTATAACTGTTACAGCTGATCATTGTAGCTCGGACTAAAGTAGAATAAATTACCAAAATCCAGAGGTCCGTTTGAAACTAGGGGTCGTATGTAAGTCGAGTGTTCTTAAGTAGGGGACCGACTGTATTAAATATTTATTCCATACTTCCAATCAGTGCTGTTAAATTCTATACAATCACCAGAAATCGGGGAAAGGTATTTAAAGGAGTTGTCCACTTTCAACAAATATTTGATATGGTTTGTGTAAGCAAAAGTTATTCAATTTTCCATTATACTTTCTGTATTAATTCCTAATGGTTTTATTGATCTCTGCTTGCTGTCTTACAACAGGCAGCTTTATTGTTTATTTTCAATCGATAGAAATCTGTCCATAGTCATGTTTTGGACAGGCAGGAGCATGAGCCGTTTTTTAATCACACAGCTGTGATGCTAACGGTGTGTGCACCTGCATGTCCATCACAAGACCATGGACAGATTTCTGTCCACTATAAGTAAACATAGAAGTTTTCTATAGCAGGACAGCAAGCAGAGATCTAGAAAACCATGATGAATTAATACGCAAAGTATATTGGAAAATTGTAAAACTTTTCAATACACAAACCATATCAATTATTTTCTGAAAGTGGACAACCCCTTCAATTAGGAGGGTTTTCTACAGAATCAAATATATTAAAGGAATCGTTTGAGTCACAGTGCTGTATTAGGCTCTCGGACAAGGGTCAGTGGACGTGCACAGCAACCTAGAAGCTGTCGGAGCTTCCCTGTCCCTCTAAACAAATAAGGGCATGAAGGCACCGTCCTGGGGCACCAGGAGGGAAGAAGGTGGTAAATACATGTTTAAATTATTTATGCAGCTCCCCCCTATCCACACTGGACACCTTGTTATTTTTGCTAACAGTCAGACAACCCCTTTTAAGAATATTTTGTGTGATACAGCACAATCTACAATTACTTTTGTATTTAAGTGAATTTACTGTAAGACATCCACTATAGTACGTTTTCAACTATAGTGCATGTCATCTGTGTGACTTACATCTTTATCCTTAGGATCTAAAAGGATATCATTTGTCTCTAATCAACAAGCTATATTTCTCTGGACACAACCACAATCTGTTTTGTTGAATAGACACCATTTTAGCGTCTGCCCTGCAAATGAGTTATGACTTGACTCGTTATTTGATCTTTCCTCTGTGAGATTTACCACCCTCATCTATCTTATGAATCTGCAGCAGTGTTTGGCAATCAGGGAAAAAAGGAGGAGAGCAAGAAAGATAACTTTGTCGAGATGGAATCATTTATTAAAATGCATTGACGAAGTAGGCAAACAGCTCACAATTGATCCAATGTACACAAAGTAGCTTAAAACATATAGGTGGTCCTTGAAATCTGTAAGCAGCTTGAAATTCAAGTACTTCACAGCTGCCAGGAGAAGATGAAAACCTTCTAAAGAGACCCTCAGCCACTGATTGGAATCCCTTGCGCATTACAAGTGTAACATGTTAGTGGAGTATTACTTACAAATGGGATAAGCAAAGCTTTGATTACATTTTTAAAATGAAATTAATATTTTCAGTTTGCTGTTCTATCTGTTGTCTCGTCCACAAGTGTAATCATATCTATGGTGAAGGTTGCAGTTGCTACACCATAATGCGTATTTTTGTCATTTCTATTTCATGCAAATGGAGGTGTACTCTACCTATGAGAAGAGGATCTATGTCGTTTGAAAGCCGCTTTTGATAATGGGGATGAGGTTGTAAGAAAGATTCTACTACAGCAATGGTCTATGTTACTAATGGATGAGCACATTAAAAAAAATGGTGGAGGTACTTCCCTTGTAAAGGCTGGAATTATTTTATGGGTTGCTAGGGATAGCTAATGGTGACCTGTCTTGGAGAGGCTTTGCAGACCCATTGAACTATCCACCTGCGGTAACCTGTCCAGTGATAAGTAGAGGATACCTGGAATATTAGAGACCTATATGTATGCTTTTGTCTTTTTTGTGTGCACCAATGATGTCATGGTTTGGTGCTTTTTAAATAGATTTAATAAAGTTATGGTTTTATACTTTTCCACACATATCGACTATTTTTCATATCTATGAGAGCACAGTCAGCAAAAGGCATCCCCAATTTCCACACCTTGCTTTGGATTTCCTTCAATAATCCTTGGGATTGCTTGCACCAGGGAAAATTTAAGTCTCACTTAAAGCCCCTCTGTTAAGGTTTCTGATGGAATAAGTAGGACATCTACTTATGTCCAATTTGTGAGGGATGTAACCTTGATTTGTGGACGTCCAAGACTAATCAGGAACTCATCAGAGCAAATAATGTTATTGAGACTATTCCCAAGCCTTCTTCTGAATAAGGGCTTGTTGTCGATGGCCACCCAGGTCCTCTTGCTTTTCAGGACACCTTTGCTCCATTAAATGTTTTGGAAGTGTTTGTTTGCAAAGGCTCATTTAGATACCCTAAAAACAAATTCAGACTTGATGCTTATCATGACATGCCACGCTATGCATTATAGTGTGTTCAAAGGTGAGATACTGTTGGGGCAGTCCAGGAACCCTAACACCTTATGGACTGTTTGAGAACAGTATCTAGTTTGCCAGGATTAACCTCACCTTGAGGAGGGAAGTGGTGTCGATGCAGGACGGCCATAGGCTGGTCTACAGCCTGCTTACGACCATAACGTCTATAACCATGAAATTGATGACAAAAATGATAAGGAAACTCTCTTCTTCCCATCTCCCCTAATAGTATAAGTCTTTCAATAAAGCATTGGGCCTGTGATCTTCCCCCACCCTGCATTCTTCTTCCTATTTTAAACACCCCTGCCACACTGTCTCCACCTCATCATGCCTAAAATGGTGTCTGGGACAGAAAAGCATTCCATTAATCAAAACTTTATTAAATTAATGTAAATATTTATTTAGAAAATGGATTAGATGAACAAAATGGCATCCATATACATTAGGCTGCTAATACGTAGGAAGTAGATACTGTATATAATTAAAAGAGGCAGATAGATACTGCAAAAAGAATAAAACTAGCTTTGTCAATCAGTTATACAGTATAGCCCACTATAGTATTCTATGAGCGAGTCCAAAATCCCCAAAATAAATCTTGCTGGTAGAAAATTGTCTGCCCATGAATCACATATTCAGTTACCTAAGCTATAACATTTTTCTCAAGGTTTGGATTTTAAAGTGAATTTTTGAAAACGGCAGTAAGTTATGTAACCTTTATATTAACCCCTACGGGACTCGGCCTCTTTTGGCCTTAAGGACGCGGCCCCATTCTTCAAATCTGACCTGTGTCACTATAAGTGGTTATAGTTTTGGAACGCTATTAGATATCCAGGGGATTTTGAGATTGTTTTCTCGTGACACATTGTACTTCAAATTAGTTTAAAAATTTGGATGATATCTTTTGTGTTTAGTTATGAAAAAAAACTAAATTTGGCAAAAATTTGGAAAAATTCTTTATTTTCAACGTTCTAAATTCTCTACTTTTGATGCAGATAGTCATAGCTCCCAAATAAATTCATAACTTACATTTCCCAAATGTCTGCTTTATGTTGGCATGGTTTTTTAAGATTCCACATATTTTACTAGAATGTTATGAGGCTCAGAATTTAGGTATTATTTTTCAAATTTTTTGTAAAATCACCAAAACCTGTATTTAGATGAACCTGCTCAACTTCTAATTGACACTGAGAGGCCTAAATAATAGTGAGACTCGTAAATTACCCCATTGTGGAAACTACACACCTCAACGTATGAAAAACCACTTTTAAGAAGTTTGTTAACGCTTTACGTGTTTTATAGGGGTTAAAACAAAATGGAGGTGTAGTCTGCAAATTGTAATATTTTTTCACAATACACACATTTTGGGTGGAAAATTAAACATTTACAATGGAGTAAATGAATAAAGGCTCCACAAAGTTTGTTACCCAATTTCTCCCGAGTGCACTGATACTCTACATGTGGTGGTAACCTGCTGTATGGGCGCACGGCCGGGCATAGAAGGGAAGGAGGTGCCATCCAGATCAGATTTGCTATGTCACATTGTACAGGCTATAATTTTTTTCTTTTTTTTAATGTGGACATATAGGGGCTTATTTCTTTTGCCACATGAGATGCACTTTTCTGGTACGTAATTTGGGGGAATCTATAGGCTAATTGGTGAGATTTTATTAACTCTTTGTTGGTGGAGGAAATGAAAATCATCACTTTTCAGGAAGATTTTTATGGGTTTTTTTTTTTGGCTGCTTACCATACCATAAAAATAGTATATTAATTTTATTCTATGGGTCGCCACGATTACAAAAAGACCTCATTTATATAGATTTTTTTATTTTTTTCCCCATTTTTACTGCATAAAAAGTAATTTGGCAAAAATGTTGTTAATTTTAGCATCACCGTCTTTCATATGCATAACTTTTTTATTTTTCGCCTCACAAATCTGTATAAGGGCTTATTTTTTGCGATAAGGATAGTTCTTTTTAGTGGTCTTATTTTAGAGTGCATAACATTTTTTAAATTCCTTTCTAGAGCATTTTTATAGGGTATTAATTGAAAATGATCTTTTTTCTGGAGCTTTTTTTTGTTTTGTTTTTTACGGGGTTCACTTTGCGGATCTAATAACGATTCTGTTTCATTATGCAGATTGTTACGGACGCAGGGATACCAAATATGTGGGGGTTTTGTGTATTTTATTCAATTGTACTGAATAAAAACCAATTTGGAGAAAATCTTGTTCATTTTAGCATCACCATCTTTTCATATGCATAACTTTTTTATTTTTCAGCTGACAAATCTGGTTAGGGGCTTATTTTTTGCGAGAACAGTTGTTCTTTTTAGTGGGCTTATTTTGGAGTGCATAACATTTTTTCAATTACTTTTTAGAGCATTTTTTATAGGGTATTAATTAAAAATTATCTTTTTTCGGAACGTTTTCGTGTTTTTTTCTACGGCGTGTACCGTGCGGGTCCAGTAACGATTCTGTTTTATTATACAGATTGTTACGGACGCGGCAATACCAAATATGCGGGGTTTTTTGTGTTTTTGTGTTTTTTATACTTTATTAAGTTTTTTTATGGGAAAGTGACATTTTAGGGGCTTATATTTTTATGTATTTATTTTTTATTTATTATAATGTGTAGTCACTGGTTTAAGTTCAATACACTGCTCTACAATACTATTTTATTGTAGAGCAGTGTAAACTGTCTGAGCAAGCTTGCGCATGCTCAGACAGTTTACAGTCAGACCCGGAAGGGGTCTGACTGCCATGGAGACCGGGCAACTCCGGGGCACATGCCAGTCCTCGGAGCTGCCCAGAAGTGGATCGGATCCCCCGGTAAGCGGCACGGGGGATCCGATCCACAGCGCAAACACCCTTACACGCCGCGGTCATGTTTGACCGCGGCGTGCAAGGGGTTAACACCCGCGATCGGAGCCGGCTCCGATCGCGGGTGTTAGCGCAGGCTGTCAGCTGTACTAGACAGCTGACAGCCGCTGCTTCTGGTACCGGCTCCGTTCGTGAGCCGGTGCCAGAAGCAGGACGTTATAGAACGTCCCCGTGCGCTAAGCATCTAGCCCCGGGGACGTACTATAACGTCCTGGTGCGCCTAGGGGTTAATATACACCTACAAACACAACACTAAGCCAATTTTAGCCAAAAATATACAAAAATCTTTATTGCATTTCATTAAAAATTACATATTCCACAAAGGGGAAAAGGGGGGTGGGGGATATAAGCGGATGGTGAGGGTGTCACACAGGAACACTTAAAAACATAGGCGACTGGGAGAGTTATAAATGTTGGGACATCATATCACATGGGGTTAGAAGTAATCATATAGTTCATACACAGATATATGACAACAGACATGCACAAAGTGCTGACAAATATTCAGGCTGAAAATGCAGCGTTTTAAATGCATAAAGTGCTCAGTGCCTGTGCAAATATTGCATTGTAAACGTACCCATGTTTTAATTGTATCTCCCGTCTGCCGTGGATGGATTCCCCGACGCGCGTTTCGGCGCAAGCCTTCGTCTGGGGGTATTGTTCCTATGGCTGCATCTGGATTTTATTTGGGGATCAGCCAATGATGGAATCGTGCACTCACCTGGTTTAAGTTGTTAATTCGGACCGGCGGAGCTACTGGGCGCACACACGCCGGAAGGTATCCACGCCCCGCCCACGCTCGTCCCTGTGCACGTGACCAGTCATTTGACGGTGACGTCACACCAGGACACGTGACAGGAGAGAAAGTCATGGGAACAGGGGGCGGATCCCACCGTGTGTGCGCGCACACCTCCGGTATATTAACAGGTGGAGAGTGTGCCGATATAGGAGTTAATAGGAGAATATAGAGAAAGCTTGTGGGATAATTCTAAGGTTGCAGAAGTTTCTATTAGGCATCAATTCCATAACAAGGTGAATTATATACATTCTATATCGATAGTCCATAAAACCAAAAAGGGAAGGAAAAAGAAATGATTATATTTGGGTTCTTGAACAAATTATACATTTATCTATTTAAAAGTATATGGGTCAAATTATACATTTATCTATTTAAAAGTATATGGATCACTTCTATTTTGGACTTGGGTGGTGAGAAGGAAGGAGGTGCAAAAGGTGATTGGTGAGTATGGTGAGTGATAGGGTGAAGAAATGGAAAAGAGTGGGGAGTGAAAGAGGGACGTGAAAATAGAAGAGATCCATAAAAATTTTTTCAGTATATGGCTCACTATCATGCATGATAAAAAAAAAAAAAAAAATCAATAAAAAATAAAATAAAAAATGAAAAATAAAAAATAATAAAAATGGTGGTGTTGCATTTATACAGTTAAGTCCAAAAGAGTTGTCCAAATGTACTGCCCTTAATGTTGATACAGCAATGTCGGAGATGTTCATATTCAAATCAGGGTGCTACTTTTAAAAGAAGATGTATCCATTTTCCAATTTTGTAAAGGACTATCGATTCTCCAAGACACCTATATTCTCGCATAATCAGTCTGTTGCAGATCCTGCTAAATAACTAAAATAAAGTTAGTTGCACAAAAGTAGACAAACTTATAATAAAAAAAATCAAAATTAAAAACCCAGCACAACCCGGGTCGGAAGTCAGACGAATGGTGCGTAAGTCAGGGTCTCATTAAGGCCTTCTGGGCTCAATGTTTTGAGGGTCCAGATCCACTTGGTCTCGCATTGTGCTAATTTTTGCGCTACAGGGCCTCCCCTGATGTTATTTTTAATGTGATCTATGCCGCAAATGCGAAGATGTTTGGGGTTACATTCGTGGCGTTCCTTAAAGTGTCTCGCCACTGGAAGTCCATCAGTGCAAAACTCTGGGTTGCTCGCTGCCTTGATATCCCGTACATGTTCCCGTACTCGGATTTTAAGTTCTCTAGTGGTTAAACCAATGTAAATCATGCCACAAGGACATGTGGCATGGTACACCACCGCCCTGGTATTGCAGGTGATGGTGTGTGTGATTTTATATTCCTTCCTACCACCTGAATCTGTAAAGGTTGTGGTTTTGATGATATTGGGGCAAGCTACGCATCGACCACAGGGTTTGCATCCCCATTTTGGGCCTCTATTGTCTAAAAAAGTGTGGGCTTCTTTTTTTGTGTAGTGACTAGTCACTAGCAAATCCTGCAGATTTTTGGATCTGCGGGCTGCTACTCCCGGATGTACTGGGATATACTTTTGTAGTACTGGATCTGATCTTAACAGGGGCCAGAAACGCTCCAGAACTTTTTTCATGGGCTGCCATTGTGAGTGGAAATCAGTTATAAATCTCACCTTTTGATCTTCTTTTTGTTTCTTTTCAGGATAAAGTAACTGTATTCCAGGTGTTGATTTGGCTCTATGGTAGGCCTTTCTTAAACATCTTTGGCTGTAGCCCCGATTTGTAAACCTTCGTCGAAGTTCTTGTGCGCAGTATTCAAAGGTTTCATCTGTCGAGCAGACTCTTCTTATTCGGAGATACTGTCCAGTAGGTACGGCTTTTATGGTTTGTGGTGGGTGAGAAGATGAGGCGTGTAGCAGGGAGTTGACTGCTGTTTCTTTTCTGTATAGGTCCGATCGGAGATATCCACATTCATCTTTTTCTAAAAAAACATCCAAAAATTCAACTTTGTTGGTGTCGCATTTGTGTGTAAGTTTGATATTGATGTTATTCACATTTATTCTCTGAACAAATGCATCCAGCTGCTGGGTCGTCCCCCTCCAGACGACCAGGATGTCGTCGATGTACCGTGCCCAAAAAATGACATGGTCCATCTCGACATCCCGGTCGCCCGTGAGGAGGTCCCTCTCCCACAGCCCCAGGAACAAATTGGCATATGAGGGGGCACAAGCCGCCCCCATCGCCGTTCCCTGGAGCTGTAGGTAGAAGGATCCCCCAAACACAAACACGTTGTGGCAGAGGACTCCAGAATTCCAGCAGCTGTATAATCAGACCCTTCAGGCCTTCCTCCAAAGTTGTTGTGTTCAAAAAGAATTGCGTTGCCCTAAGACCATCCGAAAGTCTAATGCTGGTATACAGCGATTCTACATCGAGGGTAGCAAGGATCATGTCTTGCTCGAGATGTATACCCTCGATTTTTTGTAAGAGATCTGATGTGTCTCTCACATATGAGGGCAAGCATTCCACTATGCCTTTTAAGTGGTGGTCGATAAATTTACCGATATTCTCGGTTAGGCCACCATTGCCCGAAATTATCGGGCGGCCCGGGGGACAGCTAGAGTTTTTATGCCCCTGTGGAAGTAAAAATATAGAGTGGGTGTCTTTGGTATCTTAACAAATAGTGCATCAGCACATTCCTTGGAAATCACTTTATTTTTGATTGCTTCTTGGAGTAGGGAATTTAATTCTCCCACAAACTTGCTAGTTGGATTATAGGTCAATTTTTTATAGCAAGTCTTGTCTTTTAACTGTCTTTGGGCCTCTGCTTCGTACATGTGTCTGAGCCACAGTACGATATTTTCTCCCTTGTCCGCCTGCTTTATTATGACACTGTCCAATTCTCTCAGGTGTTTCAGGGCTTTTCGCCTCCGTGGAGTAAGGTTGTCACAATGTATCTCTCGTGGGATTTTCTCAAATTCCTTAGATACCAATCTCACGAATAATTCAATATTGGGACAGGCGGACAAGGGGGGGAATCTGCGGGATCTGGGACGTATGCAAGGTGGGATCTTACCATCTGTTGGTTCAGTTTCTCTTGATTCATTTTCCAATTCCTCAAGAATTTGTACCGCCTCATGTTCTGCTATTGTCGGGAAGATGTCTTTCGGATCTTCAATGTGAAACCATTTTTTATGGATGAGGGAGCGAGCAAATATATTCAGGTCCTTTATCGCTGTAAAGATGTTAAAACGGGCAGATGGTGAGAAGGTTAACCCTTTCTCCAATACATAGGTTTCATCTTCAGTTAATTTATAATCACTTAGGTTAATTACCTTAAGTTGTGATCCTGAAGTAGTACTTCTAGTTTCAGGTTTCCTCTTATTTTCAAATGAGTTCTGATTGAGTTTTCTTTTTCCAACCCTCTCTTGTTGTGCATATCCCCTGTAATTGGCACTCTCCATATTGTCACTTTGTGATACATTTTGTAATAACCACTTTGTCGCCTTTTTTATGGGAATAACCCATTCATACATTCACATGGTCAACAAATAAAATAAATGCACCCACATATAGATAGGGCTTTACCTGGTTTACTTCAACGTTGTTTAATTGAAAAGCTGTCATGCATGATAGTGAGCCATATACTGAAAAATTTTTTATGGATCTCTTCTATTTTCACGTCCCTCTTTCACTCCCCACTCTTTTCCATTTCTTCACCCTATCACTCACCATACTCACCAATCACCTTTTGCACCTCCTTCCTTCTCACCACCCAAGTCCAAAATAGAAGTGATCCATATACTTTAAAAAGATAAATGTATAATTTGACCCATATACTTTTAAATAGATAAATGTATAATTTGTTCAAGAACCCAAATATAATCATTTCTTTTTCCTTCCCCTTTTGGTTTTATGGACTATCGATATAGAATGTATATAATTCACCTTGTTATGGAATTGATGCCTAATAGAAACTTCTGCAACCTTAGAATTATCCCACAAGCTTTCTCTATATTCTCCTATTAACTCCTATATCGGCACACTCTCCACCTGTTAATATACCGGAGGTGTGCGCGCACACACGGTGGGATCCGCCCCCTGTTCCCATGACTTTCTCTCCTGTCACGTGTCCTGGTGTGACGTCACCGTCACACGACTGGTCACGTGCACGGGGACGAGCGTGGGCGGGGGGGGGATACCTTCCGCCGTGTGTGCGCCCAGTAGCTCCGCCGGTCCGAATTAACAACTTAAACCAGGTGAGTGCACGATTCCATCATTGGCTGATCCCCAAATAAAATCCAGATGCAGCCAAAGGAACAATACCCCCAGACGAAGGCTTGCGCCGAAACGCGCGTCGGGGAATCCATCCACGGCAGACGGGAGATACAATTAAAACATGGGTACGTTTACAATGCAATATTTGCACATGCACTGAGCACTTTATGCATTTAAAACGCTGCATTTTCAGCCTGAATATTTGTCAGCACTTTGTGCATGTCTGTTGTCATATATCTGTGTATGAACTATATGATTACTTCTAACCCCATGTGATATGATGTCCCAACATTTATAACTCTCCCAGTCGCCTATGTTTTTAAGTGTTCCTGTGTGACATCCTCCCCCCTTTTCCCCTTTGTGGAATATGTAATTTTTAATGAAATGCAATAAAGATTTTTGTATATTTTTGGCTAAAATTGGCTTAGTGTTGTGTTTGTAGGTGTATGTTTTCAAAAAGCCAATCAGATGATTTGACCGAGATTTAGAAAGGGTTGACAAATAGAATGCGATTATCTTGGTATAATGTATATTAGGTATTACGAATCCATACCCCTTTCCATATTTGTAGCCCAATTTTTTGCATAACCTTTATATTAAACAAACTTTGCCCAAAGTGTAAACTAGTAGTGACAACATAAGAGATGAGTGGTTTTGTTGAAATTAGTTTTTGTCGCAATTTTGCCACATAATTCGGCCCAAAGGTAAAACCCGTTAAGCCCTTCCCGACGCGCGCCGTACTAGTATATTGCATATTGCAGCAAAGGCTTACCGGTAACACCTGCGATCGGTGCTAGTACCGATCGCGGGTGTTTACACCTCGAACGCCGCCGGCAATGCTGCCGGCGGCTTCAAAGAGATGGCACCGCATGGGCGGCGCCTTCTTATCGCGGATCGTCGCTCCCTGATGACGTCACGGGGAGCAGCGATCCGTCGCCATGGTAGCCTCAGGAGTTCCAAATACCCGAGGTTACTTCGTTTTAACCCATGCATTACAATGTGCTAATGGCACATTAGAATGAATGGGGAGTAAAATCCACATATACTGCCATACAGTAGAATTGCAGTATATGATAGGATGAATCAGATAACCTAGGGTTAGAGTACCTGAAAAATAGTAAAAGTAAAAATAAAAAAAAGTTTAAAAAAAGAAATTATTATAAAAAGCCTAAAAATTCAAATCACCCCCCTTTCCCTACAACTGATATAAATAAACAGTAAAAATCATAAACACATTAGGTATTGCCGCGTCCGAAAATGCCCGATCTATCAAAATATAATAACGTTCTTTCACTGCGTTTAACCCCGTAACAGAAAATAGCGTCCAAAGTCGGAAATGGCACTTTATTGCCATTTTGAAAAATCTGTTCAGGGTCATTAGACAGCTTGGGCCTTATTCATCCTTCTATTGTAATTGTATCATACTAGGGGCCAGGTTCCACTGTATGGAGGAGGTGTTTGTTTGGTGAAACTTACCTGGTTGTGCCAAACATTTTGACTCATGTATGCTTTTTAATTGTTTTTAACTTTTTTTCTATTGTTGAAATAAATATTTATCACTTTTTTACATGATTTTGTCTACTGGCACACCTCTTTTTCTCTTTTCACCTCTTTATAGCTTGCTTTGTGTGCTGACATTTACCTTGTTTTGGTGGTTGTGCATGGTCCACTCTGTGTATAGTTTTAGGGAGAGGAACTCCACTAATGGTGACATTTCCATCTGACATTGATGTATGAGTGTTGGTTACAGAGCTCCTATCCTGGACATTACAGTGGCCAAATGCATCATTCATTACAGTGTCCTTGAAAATGTTGGTCTGTTAGGTCTTCCCCTGTATTTTTGATTAATTATATTCAGTACAGAATTGATAAGATCTCAATGGAAGATGACCAGTATTTCATAGACAAATCTGTTTTTGTAATGACAGGGAAACACGAGAACTATGTCAGTGTTTACTGAAAAGTTCTAGCTCTGAACTGATCGCTCTAGCTCAGGGGTTGTTGCACGCCTTGAAAAACAAGAAGCAGGATAAAGAGTTTAGCCCTTACCTTAAAACCTTTGGATACTCAAACAAGACATTTATCCTCTTCTGCATCATTTTAACACGTCATGGGGCCTTCATAGTGGAGTACCCTAAACAGTAGAGAGGAATTAGTATATAACACTCCTCTCCCTCTGTATTGTGAATATAGCTCAATTGCTTGACCGTATAGTAACCAAAAGCTATCCATATGATAAACATTCTGCAGAACTTAATGAATACAATTTTGGCACAGATAATGGCATGCAAATGTTTGATCTAGAATGTTATTGACCAACAACACTACTTATTTGATGCACGTAATACTGTATGCTTTTCTCTGAGCAACACTTGGCAGCTTCAGTAGTTCATCAAGCAACTTCACGCTTCCTAAACATTGATCAGACCCTGAATAGTGATTGTTGTTCAGGCTCTGAGATTGAAATACTGTACAGACCCGGACAATGCGGTTCAGGTCCACTCAACAATGTGCAGCATGTAGCTTGTGATTTTCATATTCCAGCAGTACTTCTCTCTGAAGTTTGTCAGCAGGGCCACCCCCAGAAATTTTGGTTAATTCTCTGCCAATTGGGAAAAGCCCAGGACCTGACAGGCTTCCGGCAAATTACTTTAATAAATTTGCAGACATACTAATACCGCACATGAGCAATTGGTGTAATGCTCTACTAGCAGGAATATCCCCCCCCCCCCAAACAGGCATTAGAGGCAACGATATATATTTTACCAAAGCTGTGGAAAGATATGGAGCTGTGCAGAAGCTACAGGCCCATATCACTTTTCAATACTGACATCAAACTGTGGGCAAAGCTGTTGGCGCTGAGGCTAAGAAAACATTTGTATAATTCACCCGGACCAAGCTGGTTTTGTACCAGGGAGGCAGGGAAATAATAACTCATCAAGAGTTATTCAGGCCAGGTTGGGTCTCCTCAGTACAGTGTAGGGAACTGATTTGGCTATGTGAGAGGCTATTGACTAGGATCAGACAGTAAGTGTTCTCCTTAAGGAGACAATGCCAATTAAGGCCACCTTAAAGCCATAGATGCTCCACTAGGGAATTCTGGGAAGAATGCAAATACGTTTTCCAAGGCATTAAATGGAAAACAATACCTCCTTTAGCTACCTTGAAAGGCAGCCCCCTTAACATCAAGTATGACCTACATGAAGTCTAAAAACATGATGTGGGATTAAGCCAAACCAGTATATCTATTCCATAAGGAACAGACTCCCAACTGTAGATAGCACTGTTTCAACCTGGTTGGGTCTCCTCAGTACAGTGTAGGGAACTGATTTGGCTATGTCAGAGGCTATTGACTAGGATCAGACAGTAGGTGTTCTCCTTAAGGAGACAATGCCAATTACGGCCACCTTAAAGGCATGTGGAGACTTAAAGCCATAAATGCTCCACTAGGGAATTCTGGGAAGAATTCTGGGACTTAATAGCCTCTCACATAGCCAAATCAGTTTCGACCTGGTTGGGAAGAATACATTCTTATGGAATAGATATACTGGTTTGGCTTAATCCCACATCATGTTTTTAGATTTCTTGTAGGTCATACTTGATGTTAAGGGTGCTGCCTTTCAAGGTAACTAAAGGAGGTATTGTTTTCCATTTAACACCTTGGAAAACTTATTTGCATTCTTCCCAGAATTCCCTAGTGGAGCACAATTAAACCTTCCTATGGAAAGGTTAAAGAGCAAGGCTAGCGTATAGCCACTTAATTTAAAAAAAAAAAGTGGAAGGTGGTTTTGGCTTACCGGATGCTCAGACTTATTACAAAGCTATACACCTAAAGAGATGGAGATCTCTAAACAACCCTTCCTTACGACACTTAGGAACACAACTGGAATTGGCTTCTTTAGACATAAATACAAAAGCTAAGCTTTGGTTAAAAGCTATGCCAGGGCTAGGGAAAAATCCATGCAATAAGGGCACTATTCATACCATAAGATCGTTACTAGAACATCAGGGAGTACTTAACACACCAGCAAACTTACATACCTCTCCTACTAAGACCACAACAACAATTTAACCCTAGAATATTGGGGGCCTTTTAGGCTTACATTTTTGCTATTATCTGCAAAATTACTTTAGTTAGAATTTTGAAACTCCAGGTATTCCTCAAGTATGTCATTGTTGATAATATCCAGTTGTTCGTATAATATTTTGGTAAGCATTATGGTATAACAATGCTTATTTGGTGAAAACTACATCTGTACGAATTGGGGGCCTTTTAGGCCCCCGCTGTTTTTATCATGTTCTCAGAAGTGTTTTTGTCTCAAGTTACTTTATTTGTACTCAGTAATGCTGGTGGAGGGGCCAGGGTGTGGATAATAACAGGTGAGGATGTCATGTGATTTTTGGAGGGAGAATAAGGCCATGGCATCACCTCAGGTCCTCTGAACACAGTAATGAGCTGTGTATAGAGTACTGAGGACAGTATACACTGAATACACAGTATACACTTAATATACAGTATACACTGACAGTATACTGAAGTACACTGACAGTAAACACTGAATACACAGAACCGTTTCAGATTATTCCAGAGCAAGGAGAAAGAAAACAAAAGCGTTGTTTCATGTGTCCAAGAAACATAGAGAGTAAAACTGAGTGTTATTGTTCCCCTTGTAAGGAAACAGTTTGCAAAGTACATTCTTCTGAAAAAAATAACATGTCAGAATTGTTTGGAAGACAAATATAATAGAAAAGAAAGTTAGAATAAATGTATAGCTAGTTTTCTATAGATTTCTATGAATTTTTGTGTGTTTTCATGTCGGCATGAAATTTGGGGGGAAAGAAAAAAGATTTTTTGGTGTTTTCTGTGAAAAATTATAATTAAAATGTTGTCCACTATTCATATTTTACTGAGTAATTTTGAAATAAACTTGTGAAAGTTATTTAAGTTTGTTTTTCTACATTATGTGCATGGGGGCCTAAAAGGCCCCATTACGTTAATATGTATATTTTTAATGTCATGCGTTCTAGGGTTAACATAGACTATTGGCAACATTGGTATAGCACCACGGCCAAAGATTTTCATAAAAAAGATGTTCTTGAACTAGAAAATAAACTGGGCCTCTCAAAACAACATATTAATTTTTTGGCTACAGAGGAGATTTGCACCACACACACTGCCTTCCACAAAAAATATCCTGTGATCACAGGCCCCACATGGTTAGAAAAATGGGTGACAAACTAAAACATGCCTGCAAAAGCTACTTCAGTATTGTATGATTTTATTCTCAAAAAAGAGAACAGAGACACCGCATTACCTTAAAGCGTGGAAAATTGATATAAACATAAAGTTTACAGATGCACAAAAGAGAAGAATCTTTAAAAATTCTCACGGTTTCTCGAGATGCATCAGAATCCAAGAAAAATTGTTGGCGATGTGAAAATCCGGTTGGAAACCTAGGCCTAGTTCCCAAATTCAGAAATATTGGTCAGAAATAGAAAACCATATTCAATGTGTTACTAAAAGAAAGCTTACTCTCACCCCAAAATCAGTGTTATTATGTCTCCCAAGCAAATCTTGGCATCCCTCAAAACAAAACCTAACCACACATTTGGTTGAAGCAGCTAAATTACTCATTCCATTACACTGAAGGCAAAAAGAAACACCAACTATCACAGAATGGAAAAATAAAGTACATGAAATATACAAATTAGAAGAGCTGTGTAGTTGGGAAAATAGAATCCACAACAAATTTACTAATGTGTGACTTCCATGGCGGATCTTTAGGAATAAACCACCATCTATCCGGATATGACCAAAGACACACAATATAAGAAAGGGTTATGATCCTGCAATCTATGAAATCACTATTAACCCCTTCCCGACATTTGACGTAATAGTACTGCATCGCGGGAGGTGCGTTCCCGCAAAATGCAGTACTATTACGTCAAGCTTCTGGCGCCGGCTCCTGAACGGAGCCGGCGCCAGAAGCTGCGGGTGTTGGCTATATAGTATAGCTGACACTCGCCACTAACACCCGCGATCGGAGATTTTTCCGATCGCGGGTGTTAACCCCTAACACGCCGCGGTCGCGCTGACCGCGGCGTGTTAGAGGCATTTAAAGTTTATTTAAGTTGAATCGGACCCCCCCGCGGCGCTTACCGGGGGGGTCCGCTGCTCCGATCGCAGCCCCGGGACTGCCGGTGCCCGGGGCTGCGCGATCCTCCTCCCGGTGCCGGGTCCCTGCCTTCTGACAGGACCCGGCTGTAAGACACTGGGCATGCGCAGCATGCTCAGTGCCTTACATTACACAGTGCAATACATCTGTATTGCACTGTGTAACCTGTAAAACAGCTTGAACAAGTGATCAGAAGATCACTTGTTCAAGCTTAGATGACAGTAACTGTAAAAAAAGTAAAAATAAATAAATAAAGGTTTTTTACAATTAAAATAAATAATAAAAGAAAGTGAAAGTTCCCCCAAACACCACATTTCCCTTTACACAAGTAATAAAGTATAAAAAACACTAAATCACGAAAAAAACCCACTTATTTGGTATCAATGCGTCCGTAACAAGCTGTACAATAAATCCTAATCATAATTGGACCCGCTCGGTGAACGTGGTAAAAAAAAAAACCAAAAACTTGCCAAAAACTGAAACTTTTTATCAAATTGCTTTACAAAAAATGTTCTAAAAAGTGATTCGAAAAAGTTACAAGCACCAAAATGATACCAATAAAAAGAACAACTTGTCACGCAAAAAATAAGCTTACAACCAGCTCCGTAAACCAAAAAATACTATAATTATGCCGCTATAAAAATGGCAATGATAAAACAAATGCAATTTTTTCTATTCTAGTTTTCCTTCAATAAAATTGGACAAATATAAAATAAACTATATAAATGAGGTATCACCGTAATCGTGGTGATCCGTAGAATAAATATTATTGTTATGCTACAGTGAACACCCCCCCAAAAAAAATGCTAAAAATCCAAAACAAGAATTGATGATTTTATTTTCCTCCACATGTAAAAAGTTAATAAAATTGCTTCAATAAGCTAAAACCCCACTAAAATAAAGGTTTTTTTACAGTGCATCTCGTCTCGCAAAAAATAAGCCCTTATTTGTCTAAATTGCTTAAAAAATAAATAAAGATTGTATAGCCTATTCCCAACGCACGCTGTTATAGAACGGTGCAGCGGGTAGTGACTTGCCAACACGGTTCAGACACATTGATCGGGGCAAGATGGCGGCTATTCCTGACAGCTATCCATCCTGCCCCATGGACCAGAAGGGTTACGTCGCCCCCACACCCCCCCAGTTTATGATCGCTGCTATTGGCTCATCAATTCAGACCAGCCAATAGCAGCGAATTTACTTATGACGTCAGTAATACCGGTCACCATGTCTGTAGACACGGTGATCGGGGCAGGGTGGCGGCTGTTCCTGACAGCCACCAATTGTGCCTTGTGGTCCAGAGGGGTTTTGTTGCCCCCCTCTGTCCATGTTTGCTGCTATTGGCTGGTCGATTTGGTCCAGCCAAAGGCAGCAATATTCGTCACAATGGGCATCGCTAGGGTGAATAAGAGCAACACTTGGCGATAATTTCCCTACTAAAACGAAGATATGGTACAAAAGCGCTGGCTGTGCACATTGTACAGATTACGCTGTACAACTCTTACGAGCTGTTCCAATGTGCAGGTCCTGCTGTATCATTTCTCCGTTTTTCAAGAGGAAGATATTAGGAAACTAATATTGGGACAAGAAGGACGGGGCCCCTGTACCTCTGGTTTAGATGTTCTAGGACAGCATTTTCCCAGTGAATTCTGCTGCTTCTAAAGGTAGGACTCAATAAAGAGTCTGTTCCAAAAGAAGGTTTAGGATGGACACTACATACTACTAAGAGACCTGCGACACCTCCAGAGTGACAAAAGTTTAGTTGGTCCCTTGATATATTCCACCTCCTTATACGCAACACATTCACAATTCACGCCCAACCTGTTGTGAATTAATTTCGGTAAAATGAATAATTCTAACAACTGTTATGTCCCGTTGCTCCCTATACCCCTCCATTATTTCATAAGGGGCGCCACATAACGGGCACTGAACTTTCCAGAAATAATTGAAATTTCCATCTTGGACTCCATTGCACATCGTATTTGGAAACCACCTATATGTTCAAATGCTCATTTCACCACGTGTATTACACTACACCACATATTACACCTTGCTATATTCCCCAAGGGGTGTACATTCAACAATTAGGGTCACTTTTCGGGTTTTCCTCTGTTTTGGTACCACTACGGCTCTCCAAATGCATCCTGACACATGTGAAGGATTTCTTGCAAATTTGGCCTCTAAAAGACAAACATTCCTCTTTTCCTCTACTGTGCGCCCATAAAGCATTTTATATGCACACGTGGGGTACTTCTACACTCGGGAGAAATAGTTTTACACCTTTTTTGAGGTTATTTAATATATTATCCCTTGTGGCTTAAAATTAGGGGTAAAGTGACATTTATAGGAAAATTTTCACCTTTTTAATGATTAGTGCCTAATTCGATCATTCACCTGTAGGGGCAAATACATATATTACACATTGCAAAATTCTCTAAGGGGTGTGCGTTCAAAAATTAGGGTCACTTTTCGGATTCTTCTCTGTTTTATACCACTAGGGTTCTCCAAATGCATGTCAAACATTTCTGTCAAATTTGGCTTCTAAAAGGCAAACATCCCCCTTTCCTTTTACTGTGCGCCCATACAACATTTTATATACACATGTGGGGTACTTCTACACTCGAGAGAAATAGGTTTACACATTTTGGGGGGTTATTACATTTTTTTATCCCTTGTGGCTATATAAAATTATGAGTAAAATGACCTTTATAAGAAAATTTTCACCTTTTTCCTATTTAAGTCCTAATTAAATCAAACACCTTTACGGACAAATGCACATATTACACCTTGCTAAATTCTCTAAGGGGTGTGCTTTCCAAAATGGTGATACTTGTTGGGGTTCCGCTCTGTTTTGGTACCACTACGGCTCTCTAAATGCATCCTGACACATGTAAAGGATGTCTGTCAAATTTGGCTTCTAAAAGGCCAACGCCCCTCTTTCCCTTCTGAGCTTCACTGCGTACCCATACAACATTTTATTTGCATGTGTGGGGCAATTTTATACTCGGGAGAAATGCTAGTACACATTTTTTTGGGGTTGTTTCATCTTTAATGCCTTATGGGATACAAAAATTAGCCGTAATAGTGACTTTTTGGGGAAAATGTTCATCTTTTTCCTTTTAGGGACCTAATCCAAGCAAACACCTGTGGGGGAAAATACACATATTACACCTTGCTAAATTCTCCAAAGGGTGCACTTTCCAAAATGGTGACACTTGTTGGGGTTCCCCTCTGTTTTGGTACCACTAGGGCTCTCCAAATGCATCCTGACACATGTAAAGGATGATTGTCAAATCTGGCTTCTAAAAGGCCAAAGCCCCTCTTTCCCTTCTGAGCCCTACTGTGTACCCATACAACACTTTATATGCAAAAGTGGTGCAGTTCTGTGCTTAGGAGAAATAGTTTTACACATTTATGGGGTTGTTTCATCTTTTACCCCTTGTGGCTTACAAAAATTTGGGGTAAAAGTGACTTTTTTGAGAAAATTTTCACCTTTTATCCCTTTTGGGGCCTAATTGAATCAAACACCTGTTGGGGAAAATACACAAATTACACGTTGCTAAACTCTCCAAGGGGTGTACTTTCCAAAATGGTGTCTCTTATTGGGGCTTTCCTCTGTTTTGGTACCATTATGGCTCTCCAAATGCATCCTGACACATGAAAACTTTTTCAGCCATATTTGCCCTTCAAAAACGAAACAACGCTCTTTCCATTCCAAGTGCCCCCCTGTGCCCGTACAGCAGGGTACAGTGACAAAATGGGTATTGGCATGTTCAGGAGGAATTGCCCTAAACATTGTAAAATGCATTTTCCTTTTTAACCCATTGTGAAGAGGCAAATTTTAGTGTTCAATGAATCTATAGTAAGATAAAATTACATTTCTGTAATTTCACTTTCATTTATCTTTCACCCTCATGAAACGCTCATAGGGTTAACAAAATTCCCAAAGGTTGTTTTGAATATTTTGAGGGGTGTAGTTTCTAAAATAGTGTCATTTGTGGGGGGTTTCTGTCATGTGGGCCTTATAAAGTCACTTCTAACTAAATTGACCCTCCAAAAGTAGGTTTTGATGATTTTCGTGAAAATCTGAAAAATTGCACCTAAAGTTATAAGCCTCCTAACATCCTAAATAAAGGAAAGGATGTTTGAAAAATGATGCCAAGTTAAAGCAGACATATGGAAAATGTTAGTTATCAAGTTATTTTAGTGATATGGCCAACTTTCCAAAAAGTAGAAAATTTTGAATTTGGAAAACATTGTTTTTTTCAAAATTTTTGCCAAATTTCCATTTATTTCATAAATAAATACTAAATATATTGATTAAATTTCTCAACCAGCATGAAGTACAATGTGTCACGAAAAAAACAATCTCAAAATCAACTGGATATGTTAAAGCGTTCCAAAGTTATAACCACTTAAATAGACACATGTCAGATTTTAAAAAATGGGCCGTGTCAGGAAGGTGAAAAGTGGCTTCAGCGTTAAGGGGTTAAAGAGTGCATTTGATAAAATGACATGCAAGTTAGTTACTAGAGATGAGCGAACATGCTCGTCCGAGCTTGATGCTCGGTCGAGCATTAGGGTACTCGAAACTGCTCGTTGCTCGGACGAATACTTCGCCCGCTCGAGAAAATGGCAGCTCCCGCCGTTTTGCTTTTTGGCGGCCAGAAACAGAGCCAATCACAAGCCAGGAGACTCTGCACTCCACCCAGCATGACGTGGTACCCTTACACGTCGATAGCAGTGGTTGGCTGGCCAGATCAGGTGACCCTGGGATAGACTAGCCGCTGCCCGCGCTGCTCGGATCATTCTGTGTCTGGATGCCGCTAGGGAGAGAGCTGCTGCTGCTCAGGGAAAGCGTTAGGGTGTTCTATTAGCTTACTGTTAGGCAGGAGTGATTCTAAAAGAACCCAACAGCCCTTCTTAGGGCTACAATAACGTTATAATTTTTTTTTTTTTTAATTTGCAGCTAGTACCATTTTGTGAGGAATTAGCAGGGGGACTTGCTACCGTTGTGTTTAGCTCTTAGTGGCACACATATCCATAGCAAAGACCGAAGTGGGAAAATTTAGTAGGGGTTGGATTTCAATTAGGCACTAACTCAGTGTCATCTCATCTGGCATAGTAGTGTGCTTTGATACTTGGCTAGAAAATAGCAATAGGAGAATACAAAGAGCTTACTTACGCATACAGTAGCGTTCTATATATTTGATTTCTGGTTGATCTGCTGGTGGCTGTACTTTCTGCAGTGCATGTACTAGCCAATTCTGAGCAATTTGTAGTGAGACTTGCGACCGCTGTGTTCTGCGCTTAGTGACGCACATATCCATAGCAAAGACCGAAGTGGGAAAATTTAGTAGGGGTTGGATTTCAATTAGGCACTAACTCAGTGTCATCTCATCTGGCATAGTAGTGTGCTTTGATACTTGGCTAGAAAATAGCCATAGGAGAATACAAAGAGCTTACTTACGCATACAGTAGCGTTCTATATATTTGATTTCTGGTTGATCTGCTGGTGGCTGTACTTTCTGCAGTGCATGTACTAGCCAATTCTGAGCAATTTGTAGTGAGACTTGCGACCGCTGTGTTCTGCGCTTAGTGACGCACATATCCATAGCAAAGACCGAAGTGGGAAAATTTAGTAGGGGTTGGATTTCAATTAGGCACTAACTCAGTGTCATCTCATCTGGCATAGTAGTGTGCTTTGATACTTGGCTAGAAAATAGCCATAGGAGAATACAAAGAGCTTACTTACGCATACAGTAGCGTTCTATATATTTGATTTCTGGTTGATCTGCTGGTGGCTGTACTTTCTGCAGTGCATGTACTAGCCAATTCTGAGCAATTTGTAGTGAGACTTGCGACCGCTGTGTTCTGCGCTTAGTGACGCACATATCCATAGCAAAGACCGAAGTGGGAAAATTTAGTAGGGGTTGGATTTCAATTAGGCACTAACTCAGTGTCATCTCATCTGGCATAGTAGTGTGCTTTGATACTTGGCTAGAAAATAGCCATAGGAGAATACAAAGAGCTTACTTACGCATACAGTAGCGTTCTATATATTTGATTTCTGGTTGATCTGCTGGTGGCTGTACTTTCTGCAGTGCATGTACTAGCCAATTCTGAGCAATTTGTAGTGAGACTTGCGACCGCTGTGTTCTGCGCTTAGTGACGCACATATCCATAGCAAAGACCGAAGTGGGAAAATTTAGTAGGGGTTGGATTTCAATTAGGCACTAACTCAGTGTCATCTCATCTGGCATAGTAGTGTGCTTTGATACTTGGCTAGAAAATAGCCATAGGAGAATACAAAGAGCTTACTTACGCATACAGTAGCGTTCTATATATTTGATTTCTGGTTGATCTGCTGGTGGCTGTACTTTCTGCAGTGCATGTACTAGCCAATTCTGAGCAATTTGTAGTGAGACTTGCGACCGCTGTGTTCTGCGCTTAGTGACGCACATATCCATAGCAAAGACCGAAGTGGGAAAATTTAGTAGGGGTTGGATTTCAATTAGGCACTAACTCAGTGTCATCTCATCTGGCATAGTAGTGTGCTTTGATACTTGGCTAGAAAATAGCCATAGCAATAGGATAGCATTGTTTGGTTTTAAAAACTCAAAAAAAAAAAAAAAACACAAAAAAAAAAAAACAAAACAAAAAAAAACAAAAAAAAGTAAAAAAAAAAATAAAGTTATAACTCTCATTTTAAAAATGTTTAACCCGAGGGCTAGGGGTAGAGGACGAGGGCGGGGACGTGGGCGTCCAACTACTGCAGGGGTCAGAGGCCGTGGTCCTGGGCGGGGTGAGACACCACCTGCTGATGAGGGAGCAGGGGAACGCCGCAGAGCTACACTCCCTAGGTTCATGTCTGAAGTTACTGGGACTCGTGGTAGAGCACTGTTGAGGCCAGAACAGTGCGAACAGGTGATGTCGTGGATTGCTGACAATGCTTCGAGCAATTTGTCCACCACCAGTCAGTCTTCCACGCAGTCCACCCATGTCACCGAAATCGCCACTCCTCCAGCTCCTGCACCTCAGCCTCCTCCCCCCCAGTCTGCCCCCTCCCAGGAAAATTTGGCATTTGAACCGGCATACTCTGAGGAACTGTTTTCTGGACCCTTCCCACAGTCACAAACCACTTGTCCGGTTGCTGCTGAGCAATTTTCCGATGCCCAGGTTTTCCAACAGTCACAGTCTGTGGGTGATGATGACCTTCTTGACGTAGTGGAAGTGTGTAAAGAGGTGTCCGACGATGAGGAGACACGGTTGTCAGACAGTGGGGAAGTTGTTGTCAGGGCAGGAAGTCCGAGGGGGGAGCAGACTGAGGGATCGGAGGATGATGAGGTGACAGACCCAAGCTGGGTTGAGAGGCCGGGTGAACACAGTGCTTCTGAGACGGAGGAGAGTCCTCGACCAGAACAGGTTGGAAGAGGCAGTGGTGGGGCCAGACGGAGAGGCAGGGCCAGAGCTGGTGCATCAGCGCCAAATGTGTCAACTAGTGAAGCTCCCGTGGCGAGGGCTCCTGCGGCGAGGGCTAGATCTTCAGAAGTCTGGAGGTTCTTTAAGGAAACACCGGATGACCGACGGACTGTGGTGTGCAACATTTGCCAAACCAGGCTCAGCAGGGGTTCCACCACTACTAGCTTAACTACCACCAGTATGCGCAGGCATATGAATGCTAAACACCCCACTCAGTGGCAACAAGCCCGTTCACCTCCGGCCGTGCACACCACTGCTCCTTCCCCTGTGTCAGCTGCTAGTCAGCCCCCTGCCCAGGACCCTGCCACAAAAACCCCATCGTCGCCTCCACGATCCTCCACAGCATCCACCAGCGTTCAGCTCTCCATACCCCAGACGCTGGAGCGGAAACGCAAATATAGTGCAACCCACCCGCACGCCCAAGCCCTTAATGTGCACATCTCCAGATTGCTTAGCCTGGAGATGCTGCCCTATAGGCTAGTAGAGACCGAGGCCTTTCGCAACCTCATGGCGGCGGCCGCCCCTCGGTATTCGGTCCCCAGCCGCCACTACTTTTCCCGATGTGCCGTCCCAGCCCTGCACCAGCACGTGTCAGACAACATCATCCGTGCCCTGACCAACGCCGTTTCTGACAAGGTCCACCTGACCACGGACACGTGGACGAGTGCTGCCGGGCAGGGCCACTATATATCGCTGACGGCACATTGGGTTAACTTGGTGGAGGCTGGGACCGAGTCTGACACTGGGGCTGCTCATATACTGCCGACGCCGAGGATTGCGGGGCCTACCTCGGTCCAGGTGTTTCAGGCCTACTATGCCTCCTCCTCCTCCCACCCCTCCTCCACCTCCTCCTCCGAACTACCATCCGTGGGCACGGCGCCATCAGTCGGTAGCTCTAGGCACAGCAGCAGTGCCGTCGCTAAGCGACAGCAGGCGGTGCTCAAACTGCTGAGCCTAGGCGACAAAAGGCACACCGCCCAAGAGCTATTACAGGGCATCACGGCGCAGACTGATCTGTGGCTGGCACCGCTGAACCTCAAGCCGGGAATGGTTGTGTGTGACAACGGCCGTAACCTGGTGGCGGCTCTGCAACTCGGCAGTCTGACACATGTGCCATGCCTGGCCCATGTGTTAAATCTGATAGTTCAGCGTTTCCTCAAGACATACCCCAATCTGTCTGATTTGCTCACGAAGGTGCGCCGCATCTGTGCGCATTTCAGGAAGTCCAGCCCAGATGCTGCCACTCTCAGGGCAGCGCAGCGCCGCCTCCAACTGCCCGCTCACCGACTGTTGTGCGACGTGCCCACGAGGTGGAATTCAACACTGACCATGTTATCCAGAGTTTACCAGCAGCGCAGAGCGATTGTAGACTGCCAGATGTCAACTTCCACCAGAACTGGTAGTCAGGTCAGTCAGCTTCCTCAAGTCTACAATGAGGAGTGGACGTGGATGTCTGATATCTGTCAGGTGCTGAGTAACTTTGAGGAGTCAACACAGATGGTCAGTGGCGATGCCGCCATCATCAGCCTCACCATCCCGCTGCTTGGCCTGTTGAAAAACTCTCTGGTCAGCATGAAGTCGGAAGCTTTGCCCTCGTCACAAGAGACAGGGGAAGAATATTCCCTTGTTGATAGCCAAAGCACCCTCAGGTCTGTTTCTCAGCGCATATCGGAGGAGGTGGAGGTGGAGGAGGATGAGGAGGAAGAGGAGGAGAATGTTGGTGAGACACAAGAGGGGACCATTGTTGAGTCCTTTACTGTTCAGCGTGTATGGGCAGAAGAAGAGGAGTTGGAGGAGTTGGAGGAGGAGGAAATGGACAGTCAGGCCAGTGAGGGGAGTGAATTCTTACGCGTTGGTACTCTGGCGCATATGGCAGATTTCATGCTAGGCTGCCTATCCCGTGACCCTCGCGTTCAAAGAATTTATTCCAGCACCGATTACTGGGTGTTCACTCTCCTGGACCCACGGTACAAGCAAAATCTTTCCACTCTCATCCCTGCAGAGGAAAGGAGTGTGAGAATGCATGAATACCAGCAGGCCCTGGTGCACAAGCTGAAACAGTATTTCCCTTCTGACAGCGCTAGCGGCAGAGTGCGTAGTTCTGCGGGACAAGTAGCGAGGGAGAGTAGGCGAGCAGGCAGCTTGTCCAGCACTGGCAAGGGTACGCTTTACAAGGCTTTTGCCAGCTTTATGTCACCCCAGCAAGACACTGTCACCTGTCCCCAGTCTCGGCAGAGTAGGGCTGATCTTTACAGAAAGATGGTGAGGGAGTACGTAGCTGACCATACCATCGTCCTAAATGATCACACAGCTCCCTACAACTACTGGGTTTCAAAGCTGGACATGTGGCACGAACTGGCGCTGTACGCCTTGGAGGTTCTTGCCTGCCCTGCCGCTAGCGTCTTGTCCGAGCGGGTTTTCAGTGCAGCTGGTGGCATCATCACCGATAAGCGTACACGCCTGTCGACTGACAGCGCTGACAGGCTGACGCTTATTAAAATGAATAAAGGCTGGATTTCTCAGAATTTCCAATCTCCACCAGGTGAAGGAAGCTCAACCTGAATAATTGATCCACTCCTCCTCCTCCTCATTTTCCTCCTTCTCCTCCTCTTTGTACAGTAAAGCAGAGGAAAATGGCTATTTTTTGACAGGGCCCACTGGCTCTTGCTATAGTACTTCATGCATTTAATTTTTCTGGAGGGCCACCTACCCGGTCCTCTGTTTGAAACAATTTTTGTGAGTGCCACATACAGGCACTCAATCTATTCCATTTTACTGCAGGGCCACCTACCTGCTCCTCTGGTTTGAAACATTTTTGGGACTGCCACATACAGGCACTCAATCTATTCCATTTTACTGGAGGGCCACCTACCTGCTCCTCTGGTTTGAAAAATGTTTGGGACTGCCACATACAGGCACTATCCAAATTAAATTGTCTCCATAGCAGCCTCCACACGTTGTCTCCATTGCTACCTCCAAAAGTCGTCCATATAGCTGCCTCCATACATCGTCCCTTTATCAAACGAGGTGTGTCAGGCAGAAATTTGGGTTGTTTTCATGGATTCCACATCAAAGTTGTTAACTTTGTCGCCACCCTGCTGTGTTATCCACAAAATATACTGGCAAACTTTTACCATTTAGGGATATTATTTCAGCGCTTCTTGCGCATCTGTTTACATTCCCCTCACCCGGCATATCCTAAACTTATAAGAACGCTACTACACTTGATCTTATACAAAAGGTTCTTAGAAGTGCTGTTTGGGGAGTAGCCTAGAGACAGGGGCTTGAACTGGCGAAAGCTCGCCTGGCAGCGGAGCGCCAGCTCCATGCGCATCATGCGCTTCTTGCGCATCTGTTTACATTCCCCTCACCCGGCATATCCTAAACTTATAAGAACGCTACTACACTTGATCTTATACAAAAGGTTCTTAGAAGTGCTGTTTGGGGAGTAGCCTAGAGACAGGGGCTTGAATTGGCGAAAGCTCGCCTGGCAGCGGAGCGCCAGCTCCATGCGCATCATGCGCTTCTTGCGCATCTGTTTACATTCCCCTCACCCGCCATATCCTAAACTTATAAGAACGCTACTACACTTGATCTTATACAAAAGGTTCTTAGAAATGCTGTTTGGGGAGTAGCCTAGAGACAGGGGCTTGAATTGGCGAAAGCTCGCCTGGCAGCGGAGCGCCAGCTCCATGCGCATCATGCGCTTCTTGCGCATCTGTTTACATTCCCCTCACCCGCCATATCCCAAACTTATAAGAACGCTACTACACTTAACTTGGTGCAGGCTGGGACCGAGTCTGACCCTGGGGCTGGTCATATACTGCCGACGCAGAGAATTGCGGGGCCTACCTCGGTCCAGGTCTCAAAGGCCTACTATACCTCCTCCCACCCCTCCTCCACCTCCTCCTCCTCCGAATTACCATCCGTGGGCATGGCGCCATCAGTCGGTAGCTCTAGGCACAGCAGCAGTGCCGTCGCTAAGCGACAGCAGGCGGTGCTGAAACTGCTGAGCCTAGGCGATAAAAGGCACACCGCCCAAGAGCTATTACAGGGCATTCCACATCAAAGTTGTTAACTTTGTCGCCACCCTGCTGTGTAATCCACAAAATATACTTGCAAACTTTTACCATTTAGGGATATTATTTCAGCGCTTCTTGCGCATCTGTTTACATTCCCCTCACCCGCCATATCCTAAACTTATAAGAACGCTACTACACTTGATCTTATACAAAAGGTTCTTAGAAGTGCTGTTTGGGGAGTAGCCTAGAGACAGGGGCTTGGATTGGCAAAAGCTCGCCTGGCTGCAGAGCGCCAGCTCCATCCCAAGATCCAACTAACATAGTTGCAGCACCTTTAATCTACTACTAGTTCACTGCCTCCATAATAATAATAATAATAATCTTTATTTATATAGCGCCATCATATTCCGTAGCGCTTTACAAATCATAGGAAACAAATACAAATGTATTGTAACAGAGCACAACATTTGTATGGAACAACAGGAGTGAGGTCCCTGCTCGCCAGAGCTTACGGTTTATGAAGATGATGGGGTAACACGAGGTAAAAGAATATTTAACGGTCAAGCCATTCTTCTTAGGGAATAGAACAAAATATAATAAATGGAATTGCTGTCGCTTGAACCACTCAGCCGTCATCTTATATACCAGGTCCAGGGTGAATGGGACTGCAGAGAAGTCTGGTGCCTGTTGGTTGCTGGATAACAGATGGGAGGACGACACAGGACGGGTTAGTAGAAGAGTTAAAACTTCATGCAGTTAATGAGTGTTATAGGCTTGCCTAAAGAAATGGGTTTTAAGAGCACGTTTGAAACTTTGGAGGTTAGGTATTAGTCTGATAGTCCAGGGCAGAGCATTCCATAGAATTGGTGCAGCTCTAGAGAAGTCTTGGAGACGCGAGTGGGAGGTCCGCACTAGGGTAGAGGTTAATCTAAGATCACTGGCGGATCTAAGAGCACGGGTTGGGCGATAGACTGAGATAAGAGAGGAGAGGTAGGGGGGTGCAGCATTATACAGAGCTTTATGGATGAGGGTTATTATTATTTTAAACTGTATTCGAAAGGAGACTGGCAGCCAGTGCAGCGACTGGCATGAACTGTAAGCATACATGGTCCCCTTATCAAACGAGCTGTGTCAGGCAGAATTTTGGGTTGTTTTCATGGCTTCCATGTTAACTTTGTCGCCACCCTGCTGTGTAATCCACAAAATATACTGGCAAACTTTTATCATGTACCGATATTATTTGAGCGCTTCTTGCTCACCTCCTTTGGTTCCTCTCTGACACCCATTGGTTTGAAGCCTGAGTCCAATTAGGGTATGTCGCCATGCCACTCTCTAGCCTGCTGCCGCTGCCTCTGCCTCTGCATGCCGTCCCCTATAGTGTCAGGGTCAATTATTGGATGTTTTACATGCTATCTAGCTTCATTCTGTCACTCTGTCATGGCCATGCTGTTGCCCATAATTTCGGCATAATGGTGCGATTAAGCAGCCTCAGAGGCATCCATGCATGCTGCCCCTGCTGTTTCCTGTCCATTTCCGTGGTGTTTCCATCCTTTTCTGAGGTTCCCAGGTGTTTGGCCAAGCTTCCCTGTGCAGAGCCTTGGTCCCCTTGAAAAATGCTCGAGTCTCCCATTGACTTCAATGGGGTTCGTTATTCGAGACGAGCACTCGAGCATCGGGAAAAGTTCGTCTCGAATAACGAGTACCCGAGCATTTTAGTGTTCGCTCATCTCTATTAGTTACACATCAAAAACTAAAGTTGTTATATTAACAAGTAAAATATTATAGCAGAATTAAGAGGAGATCAAGAGAGAAACGGAGTGCTTTTAAAAAAGCTGCTGGTATATTAAAGTATATTAAACTACTAAAGTAATTATAAATTAGTTGCTTGTCTCATTTAGTTTATAATCAAAGGACACCAGACGTTACTGTCTGACTCCCTTAGAAGAAAATATGCTTAAAATATTGTTAGGTTATAAGAGCAAGTGGTCACTCACTGGGAAGGTTCCGATGATGAACCACAAATTCCTTCCCTTTCCCTCCCACACAAAGCTTTTTGTAAATCACTTGTATTGTACACTTTCTGTAAGCACGTACCTTTTTTGAAAACACAATAATAAAAAACATTTATACAAAAAAGGGTATTCCCTTTACAGCAAATTAATGTAACTCTTTTTATGATGAAAAGCTATACAATTTTCCAATATACTTTCTGTATAAATTCCTTACAGTTTTCTAGATCTCTGCTTGCTCTCCTTCTTTGAAAAGCTTCTATGTTTACTACTAATGGACAGAAATCTGACCATGGTCACACAGGTGCACGACTTGTTATAACACACAACTCTGATTACTGTCTGTGATACAATGAGCAGTGCACCTGTTTGACCATGGTCAGATTTCTATCCACTAGTAGTAAACATAGAAGCTTTCCAAAGCAAGCATATATCTAGAAATCAGTGTGGAATTGATATAGAAATTATAAAATAATTTGCTGAAATACTCCTTTTAATGCAAAAAAAGTAATGTATAACTTGCTGTATAGAAACTATAACATAACTAAATGTTAACAATTGGAACAGTGCTAAACAATATTAAAACCAAGATTAATACATAGATAAATTGCTAAAACCCAAATTAGTACACGTATATGGTTAAATAACCAAGATTACTACATAGATGCTGCATAAATACCAATATTATTATGTAGAAACAGCACTGAACCAAGCTTACTAAATAGAGAGTTTACCAGAACCAAGCATACTACATAGATACAGTTACAAAACCAAGTTTATTGCACAGTTATGGTAACGTCGTTGCAATGGCTAACAGTTGATATCTGTGGGTGTGAGACTGAGACAGACAGACTGACAGACATACAGAGAGAACAGAGTCAACCCCCCGCCCTCGGTGGGGGATAGAGACAGAGACACAGGTGACACATGCTTAGTGCTCTATCTCGTTCTTTGTGCCCTTCCCACAGAGCATTCAAATAAACTTTATTATATATAGTGAAATCCTGGGACTGCCCCTCACAATCTACATAAACATGTGATTGATGACATATGATGCCATATATGTCCTTTACGTAAAGCTGATGATAAAGCTAGAATGTGCAACTAAATATAAAAATAGTCTTTAGTGAGGGGCGTAGTGTCCTTGTAGAGTCCAGCTACAGCTGTCATTCAAAGAGCTGTACAATGTCTATTCATGTCAGAGGACATTGACCAAAGACAACCATCACATGGCAATAATTGTGTTCATATACTCTAATTGTATTTATTAATTTATTTGCATTCACAATACAAGAACAAATATTACTACATAGATTTATTATCAGGACAAAACTTACTACATAGATATAGAACTAATTCTAAGATTACTACATACCTACAGTAACAAAACTAATATTACTGAATACATGATATACCAGAACAAATATTACTACATAGGTATGATACCAAAGCTAATGTTATTAAATAGATACACCAGATCTAAGCTTACTAAAAATTATCTGCGCTAAAACCCAGCTCAGTACCCAGATATGTTATCAGTTCTTATACTGCACCCAATTTATCATAGTGTCTATAGCTGGATAAATGATCTAACACAGAATAAGACTGTCTCTTTGTAGTATCTCCTCCTAGGAGAAGATCACAGCACAGTACAGATGCTGCAGAATAGTGAACTCATGGGTGATACAAGTACTTTTTAATGTAAGTTTCAAAGTGATGCAGCACCTTATCTGTAGGGGGAGCTCAAACAACGGTCCCAGGATGGATCCAAGACATCCGAAGGGTTGAAGAAAATATAATATGGTGTGACCGAAGCTCTATATAGTCTTCAAGTCCCTTAAAGTTCATCCAAATTCATATGCATTATGTGTACACCTTTTAATAAGGCGTCCTCGTGGATTTTATACTGCACAATTTTATCTGATCACATTGGGATATGCTACTGGGAGAATCTTAGGAACTAGAAATATATTTGAGCGGTTCCGTGTCTGGATGGTGCCTTATTTTCGTCTGGAATATTAATGGTCCAATAGGACAAGCAATTTTATTGAAATAATGCATATGAATTTGGAACGAACATTAAGGGACTTGAAGACTATATAGAGCTCCGGTCACACCATATTATATTTTAATTTTAGCCTTCGTTAGGCTCATGTACTGAGCCGAAATGCGTTGCATGTCGTTTTATTCACAAATAAAGATTCTCTTTTCTCTGGACCGCAAACATAAGTGGCTTGAGGAATCACTGAGCCACGGATTCAATCCTGTTCCACACTGCGTACCTACATTGATTTTCTGCTACCCTGATTGGCCTCCTGAAGCAAGATATTCCCGATCCAGAGAAAAACGAGGTCGCTGGAAATGAATTTAGGTACCCAATGTGGAACAGGATTGAATCCAGAGCACAGTGATTCCTCATGCCACTTATGTTTGTGGTCCAGAGAAAAAAAAATCTTTATTTGTGAATTAAACTACATGAAATGGGTAACTACATTGAATTCCTGCTACCCCGTTTGGTCTCCTGAAGCAAGCTATTCCTGATCCAGAGAAAATCGAGGTAGCAGGAAATCAATGTAGGTACCCATTGTGGAAGAGGATTCAATCCTGGACCACAAACATAAGTGGCTTGAGGAATCACTGAGCGCCGGATTCCATCCTGTTCCACACTGGGTATTTAGTAGAGAAAGTGGCATTTTGCTCTGATAAGATATATTACAAAGTTTCTTACATTCATTTGTGCAAAGTTTGTTGAAGTATTAGTATTTTTAAATCTAATCAAGCATGATAAACCAGACACTTGCTCATAAATCCAGGCACTGTGACTGTTGTAATCTTATATTGTTATCTATGGCCTCACTCTTTTTGTAGAAATAGCTTTTAGAAATATGCTAATGAACAAAAAGGGCTGGGGGCACTACCCGAGCCCCTAAATGTTGCAGGGGGAAGTGCCAAGGGAGCAGGGAGGAGGATGAAGCAAAGTAAACAAACAAAGTCAGAAACATGTAAGGTATCATGTGTCCTAAAAATTCCAACCTATCATAGTTTTATGATATGCTACACAAATAACTGGTCAGACCACATATTTTGTGCAGTTTTGGACACCAGTCTATGGGGGACCATGGCAAGAAACTACAACGATAGTCCAAATTTGTCCCCCATTTTTCAACTGTATTGCTGTCCTATAGAGGCTGATATGATTGAAAGTTGTGGTAGAATAGGTAGCAATAAATAACTAGTTAACTGGTTCGCGACCGTCTGCCGTGTATTGACGGCGGCGGTCGGGTCGCGCTGCATGGAGAGTGGTTTACGGGCTGAGCCCTCTCCGTAGCCGGTAAGTCTTTGTTGCATATTGCAGCAAAGGCTTACCGGTAAAACCAGCGATCGGCGCTAGCACCGATCGCTGGTGTTATCACAGCGATGGCTGCCGGCAAAACTGCTGGCAGCCTCAAAAAGATAGTGGTGCATGGGCACCGACATCTTACCTGGGATCGCCGCTCCCCGTGACATCATCGGGGAGCAGCGATCCATCTCCATGGTAGCCTCGGGTCTTCTGAAGACCCGAGGCTGTTTAGTTTTAACCCCTTCATTACAATGTGCTGATAGCACATTGTAATGAATGAGGAGGAAAATCCCCATATACTGCCATACTGTAGTATGGCAGTATATGATAGGATCGATCAGACAACCTAGGATTAAAGTACCTTAGGAAGTCTGAAAAATAGTAAAAATAAAAATAAAAAAAAGTTTAAAAAAAAAATAATAATAAAAAAACCTAAATTTTCAAATCACCTCCCTAGAACTGACATAAATATAAATAAATAGTAAAAATCATAAACACATTAGGTATTGACGCGTCCAAAATATGATAACGGTTTTTCAATTAGTTTAACCCTGTAACGGAAAATAGCGCCAAAAGTCGAAAATGGCACTTTTTTCCATTTTGAAAAATATTTAAAAAATCTATAAAAAGTGATAAAAAGGTCGTACAGTCCTGAAAATGATATCATTGAAAATATTATCAAATTTCGCAAAAAATTACACCACCCACAGCTCCGTCCAACAAAGTTTAAAAAAGTTATTAGTGCCAGAATTTGGCAAAATAAAAAAAAATAATTTTTGTACAGGAGGTTTTAATTTTTGTAAATGTATGAAAACATTATAAAACCTATACAAATTTGATATCCCTTTAATCGTACCAACCCAAAGAATAAAGTAGACATGTCATTTGGGGCGCTCAGTGAAAGACGTAATATCCAAGCCCACAAGAAAATGGCGCAAATGTGTTTTTTCACCATTTTCACTGCATTTGAAATTTTTTTCCCGATTCCGAGTACATAGCAAGGAATATTATCACTATGAAGTGCAATGTGTTACGCAGAAAACAAGCCCTCACACAGCTCTTTACGTGTAAAAATAAAAAAGTTATAGTTTTTTGAAGGTGGGGAGTGAAAAATGGACATGAAAAAACAGGAAAGGGCCCGTCGTGCTGTCACTTTGCAAAAAATAAGTGGGTTTTGGTTGTAGTTTGGGCACTCAGTTTCTAAAAGATTCGCCTTCACTGCTCTACACCTAGAGGAGAGGCGATTCTACCATCAACATAGACAAAGGTTCTTTACTGTAATAGCAGTGAGACTATAAAACTCTCTGCTGCAGGAGGTTGTTATGGAGGACTCTATGTACATGTTCAAGAGAGGGCTGGATGCCTTTCTGGAGAGAAAAGATCTCACAGGTTATGGGGAGAAACATTTGTTTGATTCTTAAAAGTTGGACTTGATGCGCCTGCATCTTTTAAAACCTTATATATTATGATAATATAATTATAGAATTACAGGCAGTCCCCGGGTCACATACAAGATAGGTTCTGTAGGTTTGTTCTTAAGTTGAATTTGTACGTAAGTCGGAACTGTATATTTTAAAATTGTAACCCCAGTCCAAATTTTTTGGTCTCTGTGACAATTGGATTATAAAAATGTTGGAATCTCACAAGAATCAGGATTAAAAATAAAGCTTAATATCAGACACCTTTAATAACTGTTACAGCTGATCATTGTAGTCTAAGGCTAAAGTACAGCAAATTACCAATATCCAGAGTCCCGTTTGCAACTAGGGGTCGTCTGGAAGTCTGGTGTTCTTAAGTCGGGGACCGCCTGTATATGATAATATATATAATAAAAAATAATGAATAATATTTATCCCATAAATTTAACACTGTAGTAGGAAAAATGCCCAATTGAAGTTTTTTCTCCGCTTTGGATAAAAAGATTGGAAAGTTTATAATATATCAAAGAAAATGTCAGCTTATCCAGCAAAAATCAAGTGGTGGTGTTATCTGAAAGATGACTGTCACTTATTTGTGTAGAGTAGAAGTCTGGAATGGGATCTGCATAATTAGATCACACTCCAAAATACATCTTTAAGGGACATCTTTCATCAGTTTTACTGATGGTAGACGTGTCCTATGATTCTTGAGTAGTTCAACATTTCTTGACTTTGCCTTTTTTCTGTATTGTCAAGCTGTGAGTTATTATAGACTTTAGAGCCAACATACTAAACAGTCCTGTATAAAAGCCCATATTTTAGATTAGAATTCACTTTCATGCGACTGCTAGCCCACTGAGGCACTATATGCAGCATACTTTAGATGTGACTTTTCTTTTAGTATAAACTGTATATTCACTATTAATATGCCACAACATCCAAGAGAAAGTAATACTTAACCACAAAACAACAGGAATAAATACCAGGAAGAAAAAACATGGGTGCTACCTGCTGGTGCTGAAATGCAGGGATAAATTGTTTCCTGCAGTCTTCCAATACATTTTCTGGTGAGACATGTTTAGGCTGGTTGTCCATGTAATTCCTGATGGTTTATCTTGTCATTTATTTCCCGTACTGATTTTTATTTTGCTCAGCAATGTATTTATAATTTACTTTTTCGCTGTAAGAGAAGTGATATCAATATTAAATTATTCCATTAACATGTACAGGCAGTCCCCGGGTTACGTACAAGATAGGGTCCAGAGGTTTGTTCTTAAGTTGAATTTGTATGTAAGTCGAAACTGTATATTTTATAATTGTAAATCCAGACAAAAAAAAATTTGGCCCCAGTGACAATTGGAGTTTAAGCATTTTTTGCTGTAATGGGACCAAGGATTATCCATAAAGCTTCATTACAGATGTCTTACAGCAGATTATTGCAGTCTGAGACTATAGTAAAGCATTCAGAAACCTTCACCAGAGGTCAGAGGGGTCTGTCTGTAACTATGGGTTGTCTGTAATTCAAGTGTCCTTAACTAAGGGACCGCCTGTACAGCAATTTACCAACAATGGGAAAAGAGGTGTGTTCCAATCTTCTTCAGCAGCTTGGAATTACTAATGTTTTCAAGGGGATTTTAAGCCAACTAAATCATATTGAAAATGGTCCAGGCTGCATTTCCTTTTCCTGCAAAAAAAATCTAGCATATGCAGCTAACCCCCTGGCTATAATGATATATAACATGGTCAGTGATTGGTTTCAGTGATCCAATGGAGAGTGAAACAGGCCTGGTCTGGAACACTGCATTGTATTGTTGGATCAGTCTGGTGTGAATGCTTCAATTTTTTTATTTATAGGAATAATAAAGAAACTCTAAGGACCAAGTCACTTTAGGGACTAAGCCCTGTGTCACTATTAGTGGTCATAACCTTAAAATGCTTTACGAGATCCTGGTAATTTTGAGATAATTATGCATCCTCTCATTTTTCTAGGTTGTTATGGAGCTTAGAATTGTGGGTGCAATTTTTCACATTTTTATGAAATCGCTAAAACCTATATTTACTGGCACCTGCTCACTTTTCAAGTATTTTTGAGAGGCCTAATATTAGTAAAACCACATAAATCCCCCCATTAAAGAAACTACACCCCTCAATGTATGAAAAATAAGTTTAAGAAGTTTATTAAATCTTTAGCTGTTTTACAGGAGGAGAAATTGAGGTGAAAATTACACTTAGTTATTTTTTGGAAAATACAATAATCTTGTCCTAAAATTAAAAATTCACAGTGGATTAAATGACCAAAGGCCACACAAAATTGGATACCCAGTTTCTCCTGAGTATGCCAATACCCCATAGCTGTTGATAAACTGCTGCATGGGCACACAGCCAGGCTTAGAAGGGAAGGAGGCGCCATTCGGAGCAGAGTTCCATTATCACATATTACAGCAGGCTATAAAATGTTTATTTTTTTTTGGAACGTGGACATATGGGGATTTATTATTTCTGGGATGAGATCCCCTTTTCAGGTGCATCATTTAGGGGGTTTTCAATAGCTAATCGATGAGATTTTATTAACATTTTCTTGGTGGGTACAAGAAAATCATTCATTCTGGTTTAGGGTTTTTAGTTTTTCTTTTAAGGTCGTTCAATGTACCATAAAAATAACATGTTATCTTCATTTTATGGGTCACCAAGATTACAGTGATACCATTTATATAGCTATTTTATGGTTGCCTCGCTTTACAGAATATAAAACTCATTTGTTCAAAAATTTGCTTGTTTTTGCAATGTCCTGCATATATTTTTTTTAATTTTTTATATACAGAGCTTTTTTTAAGATTTTATTTTTCCATTTTTTAAGAAAAGGCAAACATCCGCCTCAGGGAAGTACATGGTACAATGATGAAAAATAGGTTATCAGCAAGAAAATATCAACCTAGGATAAATGCATAAACCAGTGATGTAGCAACAGAAGGATATTTGCCCCACAGGAGGCTCCCCCTCCACATGGCGAAAAACACACATTCACTCACTCATTCATACCTCAAACATACAGAGTTGTCCCTCCTCCTCTCCCAAAGCAGTCTGGGCAGGTACCCACACATCCCAGATCAAAGAGAAATGATCTGGAGTACCTGTAGCAGTGTAAGTGAGTTTATACATCGAAAGTTCCACATTAATCAGCAAGATCAATTTGACTAGCATGGGGAGCTTAGGAGGTTTCCAATTCAGAAAAATAATCTTCCTACCATAGAACATTAGGAGTCTGAACAAAGGCCTCTCAAATTTTGTCTAAATCATGTGGAAGAAGGTACCCGTACCTTCCCCAAATCTAGAACATAAGTCTGAAGAGAGTCTGCGCATCAGACGCAAGCGCAAAGGGGTCAAGTATACCCAGGGTAGTCACTTTATTTGTGTTAGCTTATCTCGGGAGCTAATAACTGTTGAGCGCCAATTGTGCGTAATTTCCTTAAGATGATGGTCCTCTAAATAAGGGATATCTCCATACTTGGAAGCTTTTGGTAACTGTGGAGGACTGGGAATTCATCAATTGCTAATAAAAGGTGGTATAAAAGGTCTTTGGTTCTGGTGAAGGCTTCCGTGGGACTATGCTCAATCTTTAGCTCCTCCGTTCCAAACAGAGCATGGGGTAAGTGCAAGTATCTATAAAAGGCGGTAGGGGCTAGATTAAACTCTTGACTAAGGTCCTGAAAATCCCATTTTGGTATAACTGGACCAGGTACTTAATTGCCTTGCGTGCCCAGAACTCAAAAGTCTGGCAGAGATTTCAACTCAGGTAGGATGGGGTTACACCAGAAGGGGATAATAGGAGACCAAGCCCCAGATTCATCCCCCCAATAGTCCACTATTCTGTTCCATACTGTTACGGTCGCCAAGATGTTAGATGTGTAGTGAGGCCCGTGTATTTCCCCTCCCCTGCAGACAAAGTTGGTCAACACTTCAGATGTTCCCATAGGTGCAGCCTCCAGGACCACAGCTGGATTATTGGTCCACTCTTATCCAGCACAATGCATATGTCAACTGTACTGCTTGGTAGTAGTTCTGCATGTGGGGTAACGTTAGCCCTCCTCTGTCAGTCGAGACCTTCAATTCGCGGTGGACCATTCCCCCATAAAAATGGGGTCAGGAGGTCAATGGCTAGAAAATGGGACCTGGGCAATAACGACCGAGCAGCACACTACAGATAGAGGAGTTTGGTAAAAAGGACCATCTTAAAAACATTAACTATACCTACCAGAGACAGAGGCAGATTCTCCCATGTTTTAAGTTTTGTGGTCACATGCTGCATAACAGGGGTCAAATTAAGGGATACAAATTTGAAGACATCTTTATGAATAACTATCCCCAGGTAAACAAATTGATCAACCACAATCAGACACAAAGACTGTGAAATCAGAGCAGAGTCAAATCCATCCACCATAAGGAGGGCAGATTTGTATTCAGTTGACCTTTAACCCTGAGAAGCACCCAAACTCATTCACCACTGTCAGTAAGGCGCCAAGCGAGAGGCCCAGGTCAGCCAGGTAGACCAGCAGATCATCTGCATAGAGAGAAAAATTTTTCACTGATACCTGGAATATTCCACCCCTCAATTACTGCATTACTATTGATCAGGGCATAAAAATGTAGCATTGACATATTATGGAAAAATAAGGCATCCCTAGGTAAATTTTTATTTGAACATGTACAAGTGACTATCAAAGTCTACAGACAATATTGGTAATGGAAGTACCACTCAAATAAAAGTTGCACAAAATATACAGCAAATATAATACAAACTGAACCAAATACCATAGAGTACTATATAGACCAAGGGAGTCTTCCCTAATTTGCATACTTTCTGAATAAAGATTATTATTATTATTATTATTATCATTATTATTAAATACTTCTGGACAATTGGAGGCTGCTAGACATATATCTTTAACTAGGGGCTGCTGAACAGCGTATTTATTAGCTAAATTAACTGAATTGACTCGTAAGACGGGCTGCTATACTACATATCAATTACTGTGGCGACTGCTGACTACATATGGATCACTGAGAGGGGATGCACTGCTTCTTTACTGAATGAGTGGGTGCACGGTGTGTGGCACTGTATCGCCGCCGAGTGCCTATAGCCGTCTATGGAAACAGCATGTGTGAGGCTTCTGGTTGCTGCAAAACTCACTTTTCCCAAAGGAAAGTGACCTCCTTTGCTATCAAAGTAAAACAAAGTAATAGGGCTTGCTCATCCATGCACAAATAAGCTTGGTCATTAAGGGGTTAATGATATATATATATATATATATATATATATATATATATATATATAGATAGATATTGTATTGTAATTTTTTTTTGTGATTTGCTTTTGTATCTGTCATTTATTACATCTTTGTTTACTAGTTTATGAACAGCATTTAATATTTCTTTTAACCTAAATTTTTGTATTGTTTTTTAACACAATTATACATGCCATTTGGCTCATATTCCATTATATGTGGGTAATAAACCCATTCTCATAGTTGCATTAAACTGTATCGCCAAAGCAGTCTCCCTGACAGCAGGAGCTAAATTTCTAATTTTTAGCTATGTGTACTCTGGTGACTGTCAAGAAGTGAAATGTCAGCAATTTGTCCTCTTTGTTGAGATCGTTTGGACCTTGGGATATAAGAGCTACCTGAGGACACCAAGGGGGAGGAAACAGGAGGATTTATTTTCAGGAAAGCGAACAATATTAACACAGCTACAACACACATGTAAAAGAGTGCCGGTCTCTCTATGAAATCTCCAGCATGTGGCTGAGGCATAGGGGTACAATTTAGAGAAACAAATTGGGGTCATATATCACCTGTACAATCGTTTCTTGGATATTTCTAAATGTATAATGCAGTGAGATGATTTAGGGATCATAAAGAACTCCTCTTTTCACTGTTGAGGTGGAAATTGGCTCTGTAGTTCCTACCTAGAGACAAAACAAATGGGTCGATTGGTTTCAAAATGTATGAGGGCACCATAGATCACTGATATACCATTGCACCTTTTGAGAGGATTGTAGAGAAAGGATTCTAGGGGAGTTGGAGGTTGGGTTGGACCTACATCAAGCCCTGAGGAGTAATGTCTGATCTGGAGGTATTTAAGGAATTCTTTATTTGAGATCTTATTTTTGGAAGAGATTTTGCTAAAGGGGAGAGTAACTGTGGCACCAGTAGTCGTTGAACCCTTACCTATCCAAGAGGAGAAGTCTGAGTCAGGAATAACATTTTGGATAGTACTGTTAGCATGTTAGGAAAGGTAGCTGACTGAATTTGCACCCATATCTTGAACGTCTTCCCCTGCCACAGTGATCTGACTTGGTCAGCTATTGCTTCTCTGTAATACAACTTAAGGCATTGGCATTTCAGACCTCCCTCCTCTACTGGTTGAATTAAGGTAGCTAGGGAAACCCTCACCTTCTGACCCTTCCAAATAATAGAAGTATAACATTTTGGGGAGCTCATCATTTTAATTGTAGAAATATGGCCAATCCAAGAGATAGACAGATTAGAGGACCCTTTCAATTCCTTTGATAGTGAATTAAAGAGGGGGTGGAAATGTGCTATAACCAATTTATTAATAAGGTAAGTCAGAGTAATTTCCAAATATGACACTGAAGCATATGGCAGGCTATTAGAGATCATCAGTAATATTGCTATTGATATTACAGTAGTATTGCAGTATATAGAATTAGAAATCTGACCCTGCAGGGTTAAAGTACCATGGAAGGTCTGGTATAATGGTAAAATAATTGTAAAACAAATTTAAAAAAAATTAAAAAATAGTAAAAAAAGTAAAAGTTTAAATCACCCTCTTTCCCTAGATCACATATAAAAGTAAATAAACAGTAAGAATCATAAACATGTTTGGTATTGCCACATCCCAAAATGTACGATCTATCAAAATTTAATAACAATTATTTGCAGAGTTTAACCCTGTAACAGAAAATAGCTCTCGAAAGTGCCACTTTTTTGCCATTTTGCTAAATATAAAAAATTCTATAAAAAGTGATCAAAAGGCCATACTGGTAGCTTTAAAATGTGATCAAAAGTCGCAAAAAATGAAACCACCCACAGCTTCGCACACTGAAGTATGAAAAATATATTAGCGCCAGCACATGGAAAAATTAAGAATTTTCTTTTTGTACAGGAGGTTTTCATTTTTGTAACTGTATGAAAACATTATAAAACCTATATAAACTTGGTATCTTTGTGATCGCACCAACCCAAAGAATAAAGTATACTTGTCATTTGGGGCACAAAGTAAAAGCTGTAAAATCAAAGCCCACAACAAAAAGGCGCAAATGCATTTTTTCACCAATTGTTCCCTGCGTTTGGATTTTTTTTTCTTGCTTCCCACATGGCATGGAATATTAAATACTGTCACTATGAAGTGCAATTTGTTATGCAAAAAACAAGCCTTCATACAGCTCTTTACATGGAAATATAAAAAATGTATGGATTTTTGAATGTGAGGAGCGGAAAATGAAAACACAAAAACAGAAAAGGGCCTGGACGTTAGGGGGTAAAGTAGAATCAACGGAGCTCTGGACTTGGGTCCGGTGCTTGGCACAGTGTACCATTATTCCTGAATGGATGGTGAATTTACACACTGTGGGACTAATAAAGGATTATTAGAGTTGTTCCTGCAGCCTTCTGGTATGGAAAATTCCAATCCTTACACGGATATAGGGCTTACTATGAGGTGTTGGCTATGAAGTGCTGTTTTTTGCACATTAACTAAGAGCTTTGCGCAAGTTTTCTGTCAGACTAAGCACATTCTTTCTAGTGGAAACTGATTGCACAGGTATTTAACAAGTGTCTGCAATAGCATTGCAACACAAATTAAGGAGCTTTCCGATACTCATTCAGACCGTGCGCCATATTTAACGTGCAAGTCTGTCGCATGTCCTATGTCAAAGGTGCACCACAAAAAAGTTGGTGAAATTAATGAATATGGTACACCGAGCATTATATTTGCAATTGCAGAGCAATTTTAGTGCAGTTTTCTACATTCTTAGTAAATGTGCGCCTATGAGCTTCACTGGAAATCCCCACCAGTAAGAGATGTTGTTGGCTCTGAAGATGTTTCTGTTTTTGTTTTTTCTGTGGGATATGGTGCTTGCTGAAAGGTCTGCAAAGACTGTGTTTAGCTTGAAGCGGTCAGGCACAGCTTAACCCACCTGGGTTGTAGCTGCAATTTTCTCCTTCACATGGAAAAAATGGATACAGTCCTTGGAGTTCAGGATGGTAGTGATGGAGACGAGGGAAAGCCCTGTTAATGATAAGATCATTTTGAGAGGCATCAATAATAAAACTGCAAAATCTGTGAAGATTTCCACCAAGCCTTCAGGTTTAACCACCTTGGGGAACCCTCTAAAGGTTATTTTTCCTATTACAGTCTTCCAGATCCACCATTTTCTTCTTCCTCCAAATTTATAGCTACATCCACCAAGTCTTTGTGAGCTATATTAATTTCAACAGGGTATGTCCTCTCTTTAATAGAAACAACTTCTGTCCTTAGGCCCTGCTACATCTTGGGTCTGCTAGCAGGGCTTTTATGGTAGAGATTGTAGCGGGCTTTGCGCAGGAACTTCCAGGGCCAACTCCATGTGTACCGGGGAGCAGAAGGTAAATTGATTGCTCCAAGGAGGGGGTGTGGTTGCTGATTGCACCCCCCTTTTAGTTGTGTGGTACTATAATTAGCCAGAGTAGGATCAGGTGGATTTTCAACCTCTAGAGCAATGATGGCAGGTTCTGGTGCATTAATGGAGGCCAGACTGCTCCCTGATGATTCCAGAGTCAGTTGTGCATCTGGGAGAAACAAGTAATTAATAGATGGAGATGGGGATTCGTTTTTAGATGCTGCTGGAGTAGGTAGTTGCTGATTAGTTGCAGGGGCACAGGTAACCCAGGGCAGCCCATCTTGGAAAACATCTATGGTGGGAAAATGTTTTGGTAAATTTAAGTGGACTCTTCTTTTTTCTGCTTCTAACCATGGTGAGAGTCCCCTGCTGAGAGATTATAGGGAAATGATAAACATGTGTTATACACGGGTCCTGTAGTGCCTCTTAGTTGCCGCCTTGTTGGTCGATTTCTATATAAGAGTTAACAAAATCCATAATCTTAATGTGATTAATTCTGCAATATTGAGCATGAATATCCCAAAACAAACTACGGATTATTTAAAAACAAATTATCCATGCATATGGACAGAACAACATATACCATACCTGGATATTCAGCTGACATTCCCTGGTTCCAAATTCCTGGGTAGGGAAAATCTCTACCATAAAGATGATGGTATTGCCAAAAATGGTTTATGTGTTCAGTAATGTGCCAATCCCAGTATCCTAAATATACTTATACAAACTGCAACAACTAGTAAATAAGCACGTATGGCTAAACAGAAGGCCTGGAACAGCCACCAATATCTTAAACCTACCTCATAACAAAAGGAAGTAAGGCCTTCCTCGCATATCTACTTATTACAAGGCTGCAGTATTAGAACAGGCAAGACAGTGGCTTATCCCCACTGATACAAAGTCCTGGCTACAGACAGAGAACAAGATTACACCAGATGTCCCCGGTGTCAGCTAAGATGTCACATGGGTTCTGCATTGGGCAATATTGCCGCTTCCCCGTCATTGTTGACAACAAAGGCTTTGTACAGGATCTAGGTAAAGCATGCAAAAAAATACTAAATTGCTAAGCATCAAAACTTACTTATCTCTTTGATCTTCGAATAGTAGAGGACTTAGATTTGGCAAGCTGGACAGCCTTGGACATTCATTCGCTTGCAGATATCTGGCAAAAAGATCATTTGATAGCATTTTTGGAAATCTTGTAAATAAATATTTGAGGCTTAGTCATTTTTGTCAGCTACTCTATCAAAGAGTCATTTTACTGTTTTGAACTAGCCTTTTTACAAACCACTAAATTGCAAAAAGGGATATCTTTAGCTTATAAGGCAATGGAGTCAGCCCTAGAGATAAATAAGCTGCTCTGTGTTGAGCAAAGGGAAAAGGATTTAGATCTTTGGTTGGATTCGGAACTGTGGAAGTTTATTTATGGAGCCATGTATCAAAATGTGCACTCCATCTGGAAACTAGGTGCAAACTACTATACTGATGGTGTTATACTATGGATCGATTAAGCAAAATTTATCCAAAAGTCTCCATGCTATGCTGGAGGTGCTTCAGGGCTAGTGAACTTTGTTGCATATTTTGAGAGTGCGCATTTCTATGGGGTTTCTGGAGCTAACTAGCAACTGATAAAGGGCATAATCGATTCCCTCATCACTTTATCCACAGCTATGGCCTTGTTGGCGGTGGGACTGGCAGACCTTTTCCCTAATGAAAAGATAATGGTATTTCATATTACCATCATCTACTCTTATTGCATCCTTACGGAAATCAGATAAAACTCAGTCCTTTGCTCAGCTGACTAGAGGGGTGAATAATAATCTTATCCTGGAAAGAACCTTTGCGTGCAATGAGGGGTATCAAAACAAATGTCATATCAATTAGGAATTATGGATGAACACGTTCTATTATAAGGCATCACCACAATATGCTTTTGCAGAATCTAACTATCTAAAGTGATATTGGAAGGTAGAATTGGTTGTAGTATATTTACTAAGCGTATTACTTACCAATGCACATTACTGGCCATGCTGTTGAACTTAGAGATGCTAATTGTCTGATACATATTTTATACACTGTTTAATATGTTACTGTTATTGACTTCATTGCTATCATTATTTTAAAAATGGAGCCTATCTCTGATCCTCAGCTCGGATCGGCAGGCCTGATGGGAGGCTGGAGAGGAGATCTGTCTGGGGTTGTGTCCCACGCTGGTGTCATCCATGCTGGTGGAGGCTACTTATTTTTTTTTTACTATAGATGCGCACAGTCTTAAAATCACCATGGAAATGCTGGGGGAGTCCAACCCATCTTCTGGTATGAGGGGAATTAGGGTTTTAAGTGAGACTGTGGAACACTGTCCTTTCCACATAAAGGATACCAGTGGGGTTGTAAATGACCTAACTTGTTCATAGGGAGCAGGATAGGCGGGTTGTGAAAATAATAACAAGTTTATTGCCACCTTCAAGGTGGATACTCTACCTAACCATTCTTTTCAATTTGCTTTTTTTACACTTCAGTTTTCTTCACTGATCAGTGATCACTGATTAGATTAGAAACTGTTATTTATGTATTCACTGACAACAACTGAAAAAAAAAAAAAAAAACAGAATTGTGAAAAAGACCACTGAGTCAGTAAGGCATCAGTGAAAAATCACTGAAGCCAGGAAGAGAAAATCAATCTGCACGGGTTCAGTGAAAAATCACTGATGTGAAAAAAAAACTCCAATGTGAAATCACCCTTACAGGGAAGAAAGGGTTTCTTCCATCATATATCACTATGATACACAAAGCCTAGTCCTCTGCACTTTGCTTGGCAAACTAAATCACAAGAGCCTATTACATGTTAAAGACCACAGTATGTTAGATGTAACTTATGTGTTCCTAAGGCTATCCGCATGTGTTGAACCTCAGAATATGGATGTTTTCTTCCATTTACCAGAGCCGATTTGCATCAGTCTGGCATCCGTTTTTCATTGATGTTCTTAAACTATAGTCAATGAGTGATCCGTGAACACCGCTTATAACTACAACATGCTCTACATTTTAAGAGATCATTCACATATTCTTTTAAAATAACAGTCATGGGCACTGATATATTAAAAACCATTCCATTTAGTGATTCTTTTTTTGTGGCGTCTGTTCAAAAAAAATGGATGTCACATAGCAGATTTACAGATTTGTTCACGTGCATCTGCCCTAAAACTGTATGTCAACAGTTCTAGTTTTCAAAGAGATGAACATACAAGAGATGTAATTACTGACAACCAAAACAGATACTCAAAAAACTCTTGATGCTTAATTAATATACCTAGTTTCTCTGAGGAGACAAGTGCATATCTACATGTAGGCCACATGGATGATCTCATATGCCTAGAAAAAAGGTTTTAATACTGTACCACACAAACATCTTGCTTTAAAGTTACAGATGCAGGAGTTTGGAGAAAATTTATGCACATAGGAAAAGAACTGGCTATAGGACTGGAATAAGGAGTCTTCATAAATCATAAAGTATCAAAATGGACTAGTGTTAAAAATGGGGTACTACAAGGAGCAGTGTAAGCAGCATACTTTTAGCCTTTTATTTATTTTTTTATTTATTATTTAATTTTTTATTTATGACCTTGTGAATGGAATAGGCAGTAAAATGTCTGTCCTTTATAGAAATGTAAAATGTAAAATGTTTTTTCTTTATAGAAAACAAAGAAAAAATTAGCTTGATTATAAAATATTTTTAAAAAGACCTTGATAAGCTGACAAGTACATGGCAGATGAAAAAACAATGTTGAGAGGATCTGGCAATTTTGTATCCAAGTATGCTAAGCTACAGTTCTCTTTGTTAATCATCAGCTTTGAAAGAAAATATTTATTAAGTATAAAAAGACAGATAATACAAATTTGTAATGCAATATTACTTTTCAGTAAGCTATATGGAATATAGGATTCAGTTTTCAGTCCCTGTGATGAAAAATTTTGCTTACAGGTTTTCTGATTCTGGATAAAATTCCCATTATTTAAAACATAAAAACAATGCTTTTGATGTGTGTCCTGAATAAATGTATGTCCTTCACTGTGCCCTTAACACAAAAGGAAACCCATGTGATCAAAGTGAAATTTTCCTTTTGAAACCATTTAGCCAACTTGTGGCCAGCAACAGAACATTGTTGGTAGTTCAATGTCATCACACTCCATGCCTTATAGAAAAGGCACCTACTGTGGTACCCAGTTGTGCTGACACAATTACTATATTCACTTGTGCACTTGAAGGACAAAGATGCAACCCAGTTCCAAAAAAAAAGGTCCAGCAAGCATATGTAGCATTGCAGTATGTGACCCTTTGTTATTCCAATGTTATATATACATGCATATATGTGTGCCCAAGTATGTGTGATTTATGCAGAAAATTTTTACTTGAGGACAAAACTAAGTTACAGTTTATAGTATTGCCAATCCACTTGATTTAATGTACAGTTATTTCAGGCATTTTTCAAACATTGGCAATTACTGAGTTCCTCCTGAATATTTATCACGTCTCTCCTGTCTAATAGTGAGCCTTTTACAAAAAGAAATTTAGAAGAAAGAATTTAAATTGCTGGACGGCAAAGTGTGATATATTTGTCTACCTGCATTTACTTGAAACAATACAATGTACCAGGAATGCTTAAAAATAGAACCTTGGAACGCTTCTCATGTGTAGAGAGGAAGGATAACAATCAGCTACAGCTAAACGCATTTTACAGAACCATGATGACAATTTAGATATAGAATCTCCCCAGAATATCAAATAGGTTCACTTGGCAACAAGCAAAAGAAATGCTCAAAAGTTGCTAAACAAAAGCCCTGCTAAATATTTTGAACCTGTTAATAGCAGGCAACATATTCTCAAGAAATTGAAATTACTGTGTAAGTAAAATGAATATGTAAATATAAGAGTTAAAATAAATTTAATGTTTTTTCCCTAGTTCCAGCATTGCTGACTCTTTCTGTTGACATGCAAGTGCTGGCAGGCTGTGGACACTCTGGCCCATCAGCTGCCCTAGCCCCTATGAATAGAAAGCAACTAAAAATGATTTTAATTATATTTATACTATGGTACCCCGCAGGGGCAAATAGTGATTGCCTGTTTAACCATACCCCGGAGGGCCATTGGGACCAGTGATAGATATTGTAAACCAGATGCCTTTGGCAGGTCCTCCACAACCATGGCCATCTTTACCTATTGTAGACACAAACAAAATGTCTAACAGTGTTAGGTAGCAGATCTGGAGAGCTGTGATCCCTGTGAGTCATTAGCAGCAGAACTGTTACTACTGCTACTAATGTATTTATATTCTAGGATTGCAGCTGGATTTGTTTCACTTGGGCACACTGGTGTGTAAGAACTTTTCATTGAACACAACACATTCCCTCCTTCCCCTCTTCTATGAGTCACAGCTGTAGAAGGAATCCTACATTATTTACTCATTGGAGCAGGTCTTTGTTTTGTTCAGTGAAGTGTTCCAAGACCAGCTGTCTGTGTTAGTGGCTCTGCCCTCCTAAAGTCTATGAAGCTGTAAAAAAAATACTGATGCAATTCAATCTGTCAGTATTTGCAGATCAGCTGATAGGTAACAAATTCATTAACTAGTCTATGCTTTTTGCGGATCTGCAAAAATGGATGAAATACAGTTAACACACAGACTGTGTTTGCAGACCTACAACTCAGAAACTATAAAAATACTGAAGAAACACTTACAGTAAAAAAGACAAGATAGACCCAGTTTCTGCTCAAAAAATGTTTTATGTGCAGGTAGTTGAAGACACACAAAGCAATTGTGAATAAAATCTATAGGACCAATAATGTCTGCAGTTGTTATAGTCAATACTACTGAAAGATTTCTTTTGGAAACCTTTATAATAATAAATCTGGCACACTTCATATACTCGAGTAAAAGCTGACCTGAGTGTAAGCCGAGGCCCCTAATTTGACCACAATTAACTGGGAAAACTTATGGGTCACAGCCTCCCAGAGTAATGTAATGCCCAGCAGCCTGCCCCAGTAATGCAATGCCACATGATCACATGCCTTGAAATGTTCTGCAGCAGCCTCCCTATTAATGAAATGTCCTGCAAATGTGATGCAGCCCCCATACTACTGATATCCCCTCCAGCCATCCTATTAATGAAATGTTCTGCAGCCCGACTAATGAAATGCCCTGCAGCCCCCATTAATAAAATGCTCTGCAATTCCCCAAATAATGAAATGCCCTGCAGTCCCCCAAATAATGTAATGATCTGCAGCCCCCCATTAATGTAATTTCCTACAGCCCTGTGGTATATAAAAAGGATACACTTTTTACATACTCACCTTCCGGCACTCCCCAATGCTTCTCGCGGTTCCTACTCCTTCTTCTCTCCTTCTCATAGCAACAGAAACAGGTCCATAGGCTCTTCTCACCGGCTCACACTATAATGCGGTGGTGCCACCGCTGATGACGTCATAGAGCGGCGGCGGACAGAGCGCATGGATCTACTACAGAGCCCAATCTGCTACTATTTAAGAGAAGAAGGAAGAGGAGTCGTGGGGAGCATTGGAGAGAATAACTGGGTATAAAAAACCCAGAGCATCTCTAACCGCAGTGAGAGGAAGGGTGCATGGTTTTTCCATTGCCAATTTAATCATCTATGTAAATATCTGGGTTTGGAAACCCACAATGCCTTTAACCATTGTGACTTTCAACCAAGCTATTCATTTCAAATTGGTACAGATTTCCTAATTATCTCATATCTTCTATTTATGTATCCTATGACATCACCAGACCTCCACTCCTATACTAATAAGTTGCCTAGCTAAGGCAGATCATGTGAGGGGAGGCATGGCTTACAACATAAAACCGTCCTTCCAGCCAGCACACTCAGCGTCTTCCTGAGCACATTAGTGGTATTCACCCTCTTGCTCTTTTTCCCTTGCCAGCGTCAATCCTGCAGGAGATCTTATTGTTGTTGAGATTATACCAACTAAGTACCAAATGTAAAGCACTGTGATGCATATATTGTGAGATTGTTCTCTTCTGAATAAGGCAATGGGTATATATTTAAGTGGAACATTATGTTGCATATTGTAAGGTATATTCTTATTCAGCAAACACTTGTTTAAGAAAGATGATTTTATTTTTTAATTTATTATATGTGTACAAATTAGTGTACAAATACAGCTCTTACTATAATCCTTAATGATTTCTAAAGATGTGAAAACCCTAAGTGAGTCCATGGTCCCCAACCTCTGATACCATTGAGAGAAACCTAACTTTGGATATACCTCTTATTCTGAGATTTAGATTTTTCTGGTCATGCTTTTGTCAAATATCCCTTGTAAAATAATAGGATGTAAATATGACTAATGTAAATGTATTTGATTCATAGTAGTGCTTGACATATATACCACAATAAAAACCAGTTGGAGTGCCAGGATCATTATTTATTTGTCTATATGGGGTTGGATCCCTATCCTTGGCACCCGTCAACATAAGGAGTGCGACCAATGCATTGATATATGTCATATCCTCTCCCAAAGGTTGCCAAGATATGTCCAGAACATTCCCCCGCGTGAATTTACAACACTAGCAATATCAAACACCATTATGATATGTTAAGCCAATTGTCTAATACATATTTTATTGGCTTCCTGGATCTGAAAATACATGGCTATTGACACCATATCAATATTGGAAATATAGATTCATTGACAAGGAGTTGAAATATATGAGCTATGACAAGGCTGGTTTTGGAGTATAGTTTTGACATAATCCTAAGCAGCCATTTTACAGACTCATGAGATCTGGTGTCTACATCAATTAACACTTTTTATTAATGGGGCAGAGGACACACAGAAAGGAGTAGAAGAAAACATTTTGTCTATTTGCTATATATATACACTATTGGAGACTATAATAAATGTGGTGGACTTAGCTCCCAGCCCACTCTATGCCCTGACACACTCAAAATGGTGTGCAGGTCAGCAAAACCATAAAATTGGTGTGGAGTGGGAACTTCATGTGCCTTATCTGCCAGAAAACTGCCAGAGAAGGCATAATGAATCTCCGCCAATATGTCAAGAAAGCTGGTAGTAGGAAAAGAGACTTTACTACAAAGAGAATCAAATTTGAGAGTGCATGTGACAGTGTTTCCTCAGCCAATAACTATCCTTAGTGGTTCATGTCACAATAATTATAATGTAGCTCTATCCAGGATGCATAACAAAAAAAGAACTCAAAAGAATAACATTTGAAAAAATGCAGTTTGTTCTTACAGACATAGTAAATTCCACATTGGATTTCTTTGTGTTGTTATTTTAATCATTCTGTCTGTGATGTGCTATTATTTATCTCCGCAGATGGTTGGATATCTGTGTAGTTGGTTGGATAAAGTGAATTAATAAAAGAAAATTGTTCTCACTAAACATATTTCCATCGTGGTTGTTACATGATTTAAATTTCAACATCCACCAGTTGCAGCTGAACTGCATTTCCCATTAACCTCTGCCAGATGATGGTAAATCTTCCATCATTTTCAGTGAACCTCAAACAGGCTGAGCATTATGAGAGATGTCATTCAGCATCAGTTGAAGTGCCTAAATTTGTCGATTTCTAGTAAAAAAAAAATCATGCTAAATCATGGTTTCATCATCATTTTATGGTTTTACAAATAATATCCACATTACCTATTTACAATGCTTCCTTCAGTTAAAAGAGAAACATTGTACACAAGACCATGATGGGAAACATTTTCAGAATAAAATGTACATGAAAAAATAGGTCAGGATGAGCTGTCTCTCTAAATACCCTTTCTTAGCAATAAAGCGGCTCAATTGGATAGGTTAATTGCAGTATACCTGTAGCAAAATGGCAATAAACACTTTGATTTGATCTGAATCACAGGGAGTCCTTATTTAAACCTCCAGACAAATTCCAATCCCCAGGTGCAGACAGAATGCAACCTCCTGCTCTTCAGATTTCTTTTTCTCCTTCAAATGTAATCTTTTCAGGTTAGTCTTACGAGTGTATCTAATTCATTTTTTCCAGCTTAGCAAACCTTGCCCCGAGTCATTTTCAATTTGATCCCTTGCTGAGAGTGGAGTCACATTCTCGGTAAGTAGTCAGTTTGGTTCCAGTGATTATCTCCAGTGAATGAGCATGCTCAGATGAAGGCTCGTACTCAATGGCATGAAAGAGTCTCTTCCCCTGCTGTGGCTGGTCATTTCAAAAGATGTTAATGGGTGTCATGCATATGAAAGTGTTAAGCCTGAGGATACCATAGAGTATAGAGAACATAATACAGCGTATTACATAGCATTCGCCTTGTTAACAATGTGGGAAATTATGCATTACCAAGGATACCGCACATGGAGCTACTACTTATTATTGAATATATCTCTCTTTCAGCATATGGTCTGGGATTGTGACCAGATAACTGACATACTGTTAGGATAAAATATGTGTGAGAAAAAAAAACAAGATAAATATTTCCATATTAATCATCATTAATTAGCTCATTAGACTATTTGCTGGGAAAGGGGAAACAAGCCTATCACTTCTGTTCAAGCCCACAAAGTACAGCTTCTGTTGAATAGCTAAATCTATTTCCTCTTGGCTCTAAATTAATGTTAAACCTATAATAAACACTTTTGTTCTACCCGACAGATTAACACAGCATCCAAAGGAGAGCTTAGGGGAAGTGGCATGTGATCAATCCTCTTTTATTTCTTACACTGAATTAGAAACCTTTACACCTAATTATTACTACTTTTCTATGAATTGCTTAACTAATCTGTATAAAATACCCGCTTCTTCAGTGCCATGGTGGTATTTAAGTATGCAACATTCAGCTCTCAAATCCATTTAGGAATTGATGAAGTCAATCTGAAAAATATATATGTGTGAAATAAATCTGCAATTTTTCTATTTTCTTTTACCAAAAAGTAAAAAAGAAAAATGCTTTACTATTGAATTATTATATTGTTTAGGATTATATTTCATGGCAGCACAAAGTGCAAATCAATTGTATGATTGAACAATCATATCAAATAAAAGAATTTTAAAAAAATAAACATTTTAAGCCAGATGTTTCCCCTGTGAAGAACACCATCCTTGAACCCCTCATTACTGTTACCTAGAAATCTGTGTAGTCATGGAATTAACACCTTTTGTGAGGCCATGACATTGACATCAGCTGTTAATAGTTTGTGGGCTGCTGGGTAAGCGTATTGCACAGACCTCAATCCATTATATGGCAGGGGAATTAAATGAGGTACTGGCAATTGGCCCATGTCATGGTTCCCCAAAGAATCTGTAGAAAGTTATAAAAATGTCAGGTTTTTTTGGAGTGTTGTGCTGGATTTTATTATATTTTTGTATTGTTTTGTGTTGGATCTTAGCAGCCTTGGTGTATTATTTGAAAACTTTAATAAAGAGATTAATTTAACTCGCTTGAGACTGCACACTGTAGATTTACAGTGTGCAGTCCAAGTGTCGGTCTCAGTGTGGTTGAGTGTCCGGTCAGGAGAAAAGAAAAAAGCCAAATAAACGCCCTAAATGTGTCCGTACTTCCAATCACAAACAGCACCCTTATACAGATGTTATATTTCTAAATTAGCAACATAATTGTCTGTTAAAGGGTAACACTTTTTTACAGTTAGTAAAAAATAACAAAATTTAAAAAACATTTATCCTTTATTATTTCATCAACTTTTAGTCCAAATTTTATATAAAAGTAAATGTTTAGAAATCTTTTCCCAACCCCCCCTCCCCAAAATAATAATAATAATAATTTAACCGTGTTTATCCTAACTAAAATGTAACTTTTATTTTCTAAGTTTAAAATATTTGTAAGAGAACATTACATTAGTGTTTTGGCTCAGTATTTTTGTTTTAAAATATATCAAGGAGGAGGGACCGTGCCACTTGAAATTTTTATCTCTTTATCTCCTTATGATACTATTTCCAATACATGGGTGCAGTGTCTATTCAGCCATTCACTCTGATTCTCACACAGACAAGGGAAGACAACATGGACCTGGAAAATATAATACTGAAATGACAAAGGGGGAAATAGAGTATTGATGGATAAGAGCGACTATCTAGATATGGTCTACAGACTACTATCAGACAGAGAAACATACAAAAAAATCTACAGCGATCCGACAGATAGGTTTTTAAAAGAGCTAACAACAATCCTATCTAATTCCCTACAAGAAAAACTCATATCGAAAGATGAATTTAAATACCTACTGAACCCCAAACTGACAATTTCAACCTTTTATGCTGTACCTAAAGTACATAAACAGACAACCCCAAATCCCGGCAGACCTATAGTTTCAGGAAACAACAATCTAACTCAAGGCATTAGTGAATATACAGACCTAATACTCCGGCCATTTGTGACATCCCTTCCCTCGTATCTCAAGGACACAAAAGACGTGATCTCTAAATTACAGGACATAACGGTAACACCATATACCTTGTTTTGAATCCTTGTACAGTAACATTCAACATCACCTTGGGATCCAAGCAGTTACACACTACCTAAATATGAAAGGGATTCAATATCAAAAACACAACCAGTTCACAATTTAACTACTTCATGTTTGATGGTGCCTTTTACCACCAGGTGAAAGGCACCGCCATGGGCACAAACTGCACACTCACATATGCAAACTTATTTTTAGGGTGGTGGGAAGAAACTATTGTTTTTTCGGACACCTTTGCACAATTCACCAAATGTATCCCCGATTGGGGAAGATTAATAGACGATGTACTTGTCCTATAAGAGGGGCACAGGGACACCTTCTACCAGTTTGTTCAGCAATTAAATCAAAATACAATAGGTATGCGATTCACACCGGAGATACACAAGAAACACATCAACTTTTTGGACCTCACAATACAAATAAATGATACAGGACACCTCGAAACAACTATATACAGGAAGGAAACATCTACCAACAGCCTCCTGGAGTGGCGAAGCTGGCACCCGGAGCCCCTTAAAAGGGGCATCCCAGTGGGCCAATATCTCGGAGCCAGGAGGAATTGCTTAAATGAGGACGAATTCATAAAAGAATGCGGAACACTATATACGCAATTTCTTATGATGGGATACCCTAAAAAAGTCCTACATAGGGCGTTCAATAGGGCCAAGTCAACCAGGAGAGAGACACTCCTACAAAATAGACCGCCACAACAGGGTACACAGTTAATTAGATGCATTAGTACCTTTGATGGACACTCAGGTAGGCTGTGGCGTTGCAACGATGCTTAATTGGTACCAAGAGGCCCAAAGAGTGCCAAGAAAATATTCCCCACACCATGACACCACCACCACCAGCCTGAACCGTTGATACAAGGCAGGATGGATCCATGCTTTCATGTTGTTGACGCCAAATTCTGACCCTACCATCCGAATGTCGCAGCAAAAAATCGAGACTCATCAGACCAGGCAACGTTTTTCCAATCTTCTACTGTCCAATTTCAATGAGCTTGTGCAAATTGTAGCCTCAGTTTCCTGTTCTTAGCTGAAAGGAGTGGCACCCGGTGTGGTGTTCTGCTGCTGTAGCCCATCTGCCTCAAAGTTCGACGTACTGTGCGTTCAGAGATGCTCTTCTGCCTACCTTGGTTGTAACGGGTGGCGATTTGAGTCACTGTTACCTTTCTATCAGCTCGAACCAGTCTGCCCATTCTCCTCGGACCTCTGGCATCAACAAGGCATTTCCACCCACAGAACTGCCGCTCACTGGATGTGTTTTCTTTTTCGGACCATTCTCTGGAAACCCTAGAGATGGTTGTGTGTGAAAATCCCAGTAGATCAGCAGTTTCTGAAATACTCAGACCAGCCCTTCTGGCACCAACAACCATGCCACGTTCAAAGGCACTCAAATCACCTTTCTTCCCCATACTGATGCTCGGTTTAAACTGCAGGAGATTGTCTTGACCATGTCTACATGCCTAAATGCACTGAGTTGCCGCCATGTGATTGGCTGATTAGAAATTAAGTTGGACAGGTGTACCTAATAAAGTGGCCGGTGAGTGTATGTATAAGAAATGCAGTCAAAATCAAAATACACATACAGTGGCAAGAATGCTAAAAGCAGACGCGCACACAGAACATGAAGTAATACAACTGAGAATTGAATTAATTTCTCGGCATCTGAGTGGAGACGGATGTACATGCAAAACAAAATATCTAAGTACCAAGGCATGCACAGGAGTGAAATAGAAGCTCAGAAGTATCCTCTAAGTGCCAACACGTGTACCACAATCTGGCGCACATGCGCCACAATTTGGCGCATTAGACATAATGATAGGATACATCAGCACCTATCGGAATGGAGGGGAGTAACCCAGAGGGAGATTCCTATTGGAGGAACAACACACACCCACGGAATGATGTCACAGTAAAACCATTTAAAAGCTTGTGCACGGCATCTGATCGCTGCATTTGCCCCAAACCCCTGATGACGCCAGGCTAGGTGGCAAAACATGTCAGGGGGCGATCTTAATTTTTAAAGCAAGGAATGAGAGACAGCCACAATATACAGCCAACTGAGGTAGCCACCAGAACAGGGGTTAAATATGAAGCAGGCTGCTGAAAGGGAGGTCTAAGAATAGTTAACAAGCACCCGAGACTACAGGATGGTAACGAGTACGTGATCTATACCCAAATAGTCGAATAGGGTGGATGCTATGTGTTATACATGGGATAGAGGAGAATAGGGGTCAATAATTACTTATAGAGCAAAGAGAGAAAAAGTTATTTATCTAGATGCCCTGAACAGGGTCTGAATGAATACTGATAACTGCTGAACACTGGGCTAATAGCGATACACAGACCTGTGTGCTCCTACCTCTCTACCCTAACCCAATCCTAAAAATTCCCCCTCCCTTGTTGTCTTCCCTTGTCTGTGTAAGAATCAGAGTGAATGGCTGAATAGACACTGCACCCATGTATAGGAAATAGTCTCATAAGAAGATAAAGAGATAAACATTTCAAGTGGCACAGTCCCTCCTCCTTGATATATTTTAAAACAAAAATACTGAGCCAAGACACTAATGTCCTCTTACAAATATTTTAAACTTAGAAAATAAAAGTTTACAATTTAGTTAGCACAAAAAGGGTTAAATTGGCCTCTTGGCATTATTTGTTATATATTGAAATTGAGTTAACCCAGCTAAAAACAGGTTCAATTATTTGTCTGGATGTTTTCCTGAAATGGAAACATTATCCGTGAAATGGTCAGCACTATCTTAGTTGCTTTGTACATGACAGTACTAGTTAGACATTTGCTAGCCAATGTTTCAACAACTAGCACAGGTCCCCATATCTATCTTTCCATAGGGCCTACACAAATTACCATAGTTTCTGTGTAGCTGGACTGCTTGGTCTATAAATAATGGAGCAGGTCCTATTTTTGTCTGTGTTTGCACTCCGCAGTCTTCTTCTGTTGTCATCAGAGCTCACCTGCCAATGACACATGGACCGTTGTTTGTGGCCCAAGAAAGCTATTGCTATGCCTGTAGTGATGTGATCAAGCCAAGGAATGATCAGTATGTCAAAATAAATCCAACTTTAAAATTCCCACACATTAAAGTTAATAGTACACATTCTACAAGAACACTAAGGATCACCACTATAGTGTGGAAAGTTCTACTAGTAGTACCACTAGCAAGCAGATTTGGCTATGTACAACTCTTGGATCCTGAGCTTGGGATGGAAAATGGAATTGATGTGATGCTCTGAACAAACTGTAATACAACACCTATGGTTAATACAGTGTAGTGTATTACCTGATCGGAGTCAAGTCCGCAACCAGGAAGAACAGTGTAAGAAGCAGAGAAAGAACACAGAGATTTGGCCAAAGTAGCATCATGCACAGAGACATTACCAGGGGTATAACTTAGACTTCACAGAAGGCATCAACATTGGGTTCTGCCCTTGCAAGTGTGTTTAGAAACCTGGCTAAGACAGCTAACTTAATCTTTTATAAGGTGAATTAGTAATACCTATTTACAATTGGACATGATCAAGTAAGTACTGTGTATAAAGAAGGAAAGAAAAGGGAATCATAGTAGCTAAGGTTAAATAAAATGTATGTCCATGAAGTCCAACCTACAATCTTACAGTGTTTATTCAGAGGAAGACAAAAAGAAACCGCATAAATCTGAAAATCTCTTCCCCTGGAAAAATGTCCTATCAAGAAATTAGTTCCTACTTGTTCAGTACCTCAACAACTTCCTGTGACAGAGAGGTCCCATTGTCTCTGTGCTTATATAAAAAAAAGAATACCAGTTTATGAAAATACTGAATTTCTCTTGCAATAATTTCAAGTAATTCAGATCACTAGACAGGTTTCTATACTGTCTTTTCAAAATCAGAATCAGAATCAATATGAAACAACATGTCATTAACCTCTTAGCGCTGTCTGATGGTAAAATTTGTCACTGAGCTCTGGTGATTGACGCTCAGCGACGCTTTTTTTATCCATCCCTGAGCTGATGCTGGTTCAGTTTGCAATCGGAGCTGGGCCGGCATCATAAAATGCAGGATGTTGGGTACAGCTGACACCCCAGTGAAACACCCGCGGTCGGAGCGAGCTCGGATCCCAAGTGCTTAACCTATTAAATGCTGTGGTCTGCATGACCTTGTTTATTAATATTAATTCCTTTATTTATATAGCGCACACAGATTACGCAGCGCAGAGCTTGCCAAATCAGTCCCTGTCTCCAATGGGACTCACAATCTAATCAACCTATCAGTATGTTTTTGATTGTGGGAGTAAAGAAGAGGAACCAGAGGAAACCCACGCACAGAGAACATTTTGTAGATGTTGACCCTGCAATTAATTGTCCTTGTAGGGGTTTCCTCTCGGGGCGCTGATGATTTCAATGGCAGCCCTGAGGTGTGGTCAGGTTCTTAGGCCTGTCTTCAGGCTGTGCCTGTAATTACCCATCTGTGATAAGATCTTAAAGGCACAGTTTCAGCCTATGCATGTGCATCTGTAACGACCAACAGAATAAAAACAAATCATTTTGAACCCACACAATGAACATTGTTAAAAAAACTGTTAAAGATTCACCAAAAATCATGATTGTTACCTATTTCACCCCACAAAAAATGCTATAAAAAGTTATCTATGCCAGAATTATACTTGTGAAAACTACATGCCCTGCAATAAAACAAGCCATCAACCAGACCATAGACCAAAAAAATATGCCAGTTGGAAGACTGTAATGCAAAAACAATAGACTTTTTTCCCCATATTAGCTTTTATTTGAAAATTTGATTAAACGTAGCCCTGCAATCGGATTTGAAAATGCATCTCATGCCGCAAAAAATGCCCACACATGGCCCCACTAACAACAACTAAAATTTTATAGCCCACAAAAGGACGCCAATGAGGAAACCAAAATCCTCTAAATTCTATAGGACAAAACTGCCCCTTCTTTCATTCTGCAACTCGCTGTGCACCCATATAACAAGTAATATCCACAAGTGGGTGGACTACGTACTCGGGTGAAATTGCATAACAAAATTTAAGATAGATTTTCTCTTTTTATCTTTAGTAAATGAGTATATTTTAGGGCTAAATGAATTTATTACCAACAAAATTAGACCATTCTAAATTTCCCATTTGTTTAAATTACTATGCAGCGTTTAGAGGATTAAAAATATTGCTAAAAGCTATTTTTTATAGTTTGAAGGGTGTACATAGGGGGATTCTATTCATTTATATTTCCAACTCTATTTCAATTTAAAAAATGAAAATTTTTGTTTGATTTGTTAGCTTTCTTTCGTCATATTAGAATAAAAGCACTTTAAAAAAAAGGAAAACATAAAGTTGAGATATGGAAAATGTTAGTAAGTAAATAATTTAGGTGATAAAACTATCAGTCTCAAAAGGAGAGGATTTTTAATTTTGAAAATGACAAATTTCTCCAAAAATTTTACAAGTTTTAGTTTTTTTAAAAAAAAAAACACAAAACATATCAACCAAAATTTGCCACTAATTTGAAGTACAAAGTATCACATTGTCTCAAAACAATCTCAAAATCATTTTGGTACATTAAAGTGTTCAAATGTTATAACTATGAAAAGGGAAACATGCTAGATTACAAAAAAAAGAGGCTGAGTCTTTAAGAAAATCTACCGTTTGATTTCATGCATTACGAATTAAACATACCTTGAGGATGCTGTAGCTACATTGATGCAGAATTAGGTCTTGTTTAATCCCGGTGCTAAGTGGTTTTGTTGAGGACCTTGGGAAAGCAGGATCCACATTACACACATTACACAAGGTTTCTGAAACAGGTCTAATCAACCTGAGCTGGATCACCCATACACAGCAGCTGGGGATGGGGAATGGTGCAGCAATTGATTATTCTGCCTGGCAAGGAGAACAGTGCATCATCTTCTGGTGCAGTGCATAACTAATGTGAAAGGGAAACAGTGGAGAAGTGACAGAGCTTCATTATCATAATTTTATAATTGTTTTTCAGCAAAACCACTCAGCACAAGGATTAGATAAGATATGATACTGTTTGGTTCATATATAAATACTAAAAATACAAAACTCACTGGCGCTGGTTCTCCCTATATATTATTTTGGAGCTGCTGGTTAACCACTTCCCGCACCCTGATGTAATTCTACATCATAGGATGTGGATGGTTCCCGCACCTTGATGTAGAATTACATCATTGCGATTGCCAAGGCTCAGCTTCTCATCACCGTGGGATCCCGACAGTACACGGTAGCCAGGATCCCACAGTAACAGTTTGGATCGCAATCCTGCCTGTTTAACCCAATAGACGCCTCGGTCATAGTGATTGCGCCATCTATAGTGCGTTGCTGCAATGATCGCCATCCTCCATGCAGGGCATGGAGGTGAAGATCATTGCCATGGCAACCCTGAAGTCCAATAAGGACCACAGGGCTGCCTATAGTAGCAGCCTGTTAGGATTGTGCACTCTGCATGATCCTAACAGTGCTAATGTCAGCCTATGTAGGATTACAATGAACAAGGGATAAAATGATCAATTGTTCATGTCCCACCCTGGGACAAAATAAAACAGTAAAAAAAAAAGTTAAAAAAAGTGCAATTAAAAAAATTATTAAAAAAGAATAAAAGTCCCCTGAAGTCCCCCATCCAATGCAATAATCGAATAAAACATAAAAAAGTGAAAATCACCCAAAATAACACAGTATATTGGGTATCACAATGTCAATAACAACTGGTTAAATAAAATAAAATTGTCACTGAACCCATACGGAGAATGCCGTAAAAAAAATGGCAAAAAAACGCAAAAAAAACCCCGCAAAAATTATGGAATTTTCACATCTGACCTCATAAAAAGCGCATAAAATGTGATCAAAAAGTTACATTTACCCTGACATGATACCAAGAAAAAGTACAGCTTGCCATGCAAAAAATAAGCCTCAAAACAGCTCTGTAAACAATAGAAAAATATAAATGGTATGTCCATTGTTACATGGCGATGCAAAAACAAACAAATTTCTCAAAAAATGAGTTCTATATTCCACATTTAAACTTAACCATAAAAAAGCTATATAAATCGGGTATCACCATAATTGTTAAGACCCATAGAATAGAGATAACACATTATTTTTATGGTACGGTGAACGTCTGGGAATATAATGCTAAAAACCATAAACAAGAATAATGATTTTTTTTACCACCAATATGATTATTAGCTATTAAACTCCCCATAAATTATGTACCTGAAAAGTGGATCTCATCCACACAAAAAAAGTAATCCCCCATATATCAAAATTACAAAAAATTAAACATTCTATAATCTTTAAAATTTGACAAGGTAGATCTGCTCTTAATGGCACCTTCTTATCTTCTATGAATCACTGTGTGTGAAAGTCTTCTGGGGTCCATCTACTTAATACAGATAAGAAGGGTGATGATTAACTTTTTGCATATAAAGTGTTAAAGTGAACCTGCCACTGGGAATGCATTTTTAGCATTCAGGGGGGTGGAGGAGTCATCAGGTAATGTAACCCACTGTATTACTATACAGTTGGATACATCCATGGCAAACATTGTAAGGACACCTTGGGAATTCGCACAATGTGTCTCTACAACTTGTGGCACAAACAAGATGTGAAATCAGCCAAGCTAAACTGTAAACACAAGTGTCCATATATGCAGAGTACATAAAGATGTTTCAGGGATTCTAGAAGCATACATTAGTTATGAAGTGGTTCTTAAGTGGTTAAGAGTTCAGTGCAATTATAAAATAATGAATTATGCAAAAAATACTGAACAGGTGTATTTTAAGCAAATTATCACTTGACCATTTGCTCAAATAAGAGAGTAGATTCATGTTCATTCTCTAAGACATATTTTCATGTTTTTGCAGTCACTTTGCCATATGCTTGTAAATGACTAATCCTCCATCTACAGAGATCCCAGCAAGTGGTGTTAACTTATTTTGGGATTTGCAAGCTCTTAAAAAAAACAAGACTACAATAGTACCATTCAGCCAAGATATCAAAAAGGCAATTTCTGTAACTTCCAGACATCTCCCATCTTATTATTTTATTAAACAATTTTGCTCTAGAAATATGCAGACATTCCCTCATGGTTTTTGCATATGAATGTAGGTTGTAAGAAAACTCTTTTATACAACTAGCAAAGAGAATGTAATAGGGATTGGATGAAGGGTTATCTGCAATGAGCTTCAGCCTCTGCAAACAGAAATGTATAGTGCCAGTTTGTTTTCAAAACTTTACAAGGATTTCAACATAAAAAAGATTAAAGAGCTGAGCCCACAAAGACAGAGTGTATAGACTTCAATGTTCACTGTTTGAAACAATGGTTTTTCAGAAGTGATGAGTTCCCTGATTTGTGTTTGAACATTAAGCAATTAGCCTGGAGCTGGCGGTACAATTAGTATAGCTTGCCAAATAAATGTTTCATTTTACAGCATCCCTCAATATTTAACATGACAAAAGTCGGACAAAGCATTTTTATTAACCATTTACATATGTAGCAGTGCTAAAAATTGTAACCTATTTACAAATTTCTACAGAACTGCAACCTATATATGCTTAGCCTAAACCTAGCTAGGTCCTCAACATAGTTAAAATTAAAATGACATATCTTACAAATACATTTTTTTAAAGTATCCTACTACTTTACTACATAACCATTGAAAATCTTCTCAGCCAAAGCCAAATATAATTTTATTATACAGTTAATTGTTAAAGCTGTTCTCAGCAATTCTATATGTGGCCTGAACTTAAGATAGGCTCTCTATTTCCTTTTGATGGGAATAGGTTATTAGCAGAAATAAGCTGTCAGTTTCTGTCAAAGCACAAAGTACAGATGAAGACAAAGGTGGCTCTATTCTCTGTCTAGTGGCTATACATAGTATATAGTAATATAGTAACTCTCATTGTAGTTAAAGATTCCAGCACCTATATAGAGCATGTAGCAATCTCTGTGTTATACAATGCCGAAAGAGCTAACTGAGCCAACATGAAATAGTTATCAAGCATGACCATCATCATATTCAATATCACCACAAGGTGGCTTTGGGAAAGGTCTTTTAATCAAAATTTCTGCTAACTACATACACCAAGATGAATTGATGATTAATATAATGATGAACTCCTTTGAATCACAGTAATAGTTATAGTACTCAATGCGACTAGACCCAGGCGATCAAGTTCTATTTTTTTTAGCTAACAGTGAATGGCATCTGCATCTTTAAGACAGAGGTGCCATTAACGATGAGTGAGTTGGCCCTTAGACATCCTCTGCCGCATCCACTCTGACCCCGGAAGCATGGAAGCGTGATAACAGGAAGAAGACCCAAGAGTGCCATAAGAGGTATGTAAATGTTTTGTATAACACATTTATTTATACATAACACAGTTTAGGTATAAATAAAAGTGTGGTATGGCGCAATAAATAAAATGTATGACATGGGACCTATATGTAAATTTGTGATTTCAGGGGAAATTATGTTTAAATAAGCAATTAAAGGGGATGCGTAAATGTGCAAATAATTATTTTCACATATAATGTCCCCTATGTGATAAATAAATATAGAGTGAACCCCTAAATGTTTTAGGCACTTATACTGCTCATTAAAATTGTAAATAATTACTTTTGCAACTCTTCTCAAATGTTCTTTTCAGAAAATGAGGAAAGCTTTACACTTGATGTGACATGTGGCATATCAACAATCCAGATAACCAGGACTACACATTCTTTCTATCCTCGCACAAAGTATATAATAATTCTTTATTTACATTGCGCACACAGATTACGCAGTGCTGCACAGAGCTTGCTGAATCAGACATGTAGTAAGATTAGTAGTATAGTGTAGTAAGATTGACCATGTTTTTGCCCACAGCCTACTGTCTGATATTTCCTTATTTTTTCAGGCCATTCCCCCGTTTTCATGAATCCACATGGCATCTCAATGAGTCCCTGCTGCAAGATTCCCTATGCCCTTAAATAGCTCAAGAGCATTGTGTCCTAATTTTTTATGGATCATACTTCTGATGTCTCTTCCCCATCTGGAAACATCTAAATGGGTCCCTTTATGATTGGCAGAACAAACCTGGCTCTATATTCCCTCTATTAAGATGGAGTCAGATCAGCTAGTTCATAAAAGTTATGATATAGCCCAGGCGTTCCATAGCTTCTACACAGCGTTGTATAGACTCCTCCACCCTTCTACCTCTGCTCCCCCTCCATTCTTACAAATTTAGAGGACTTCTTAGCAATAAATTATCCCCCTCGCCTGTTGGAGGAGACAAGAGAACTCATGGAGACCCCCTTTTCATTGCAATTAGTAAAGCAAGTAATACAATCCTTACTTAGAAAAGAGCCCAGGCCCAGACAGCTTTACTGCTTGCTCATTAAAGTTTCTCTGTTTAGACCTCTCTGCTATCCTTGATATCCTGGATACCTTTAATGATATCTCTCGATCAACAGGGTATGCCCTGGCCTTTCTTCAGGCCCACATCACGGTCCTGCCCAAAGAAGTTATAAACAATGTGCTTGTTACCATCCAATCTCGTTGCTTAATGTTGATGCAAAATTATTCAATAAAATTCTGTATTACAGACTTGTTAACCACTTGGAATCCCTAGTACACCCTGATCATGTAGTGATAGATTAAGACTTTTTCTATCGTTAACCATATGTGTAGTTCTAAGAAACCATTTGCCTTGCTCTCCTTGGATGCTCTAAAAAGCATTTGATAGGGTGGACTGGGGCTTCTTGGTGGGGGTATTGAGGGCATAGAGCATCCTGGACTACTACAGCGTTCTTTCACATGCAGTGAGTTCAGTGCTACTCCAGATGCTACATACCAACATTCACTCTCCTTTGGCACCACATACAGAGGGCAAACTTGGCTCACTCTGCACAATATGTAATGTAAGGGGTATGCTAAAAGTATATTTTGCAAAATGATGATAATAAATAAATTTCTTGAAGGTTACATGGTTGACCATGATATTTAAAGGGTTAAAACCCACAATTGGATCTTGCTTTGACCGTGGGTGATTCCATCCAAATGCTCTTAAACCTTAAGACACTGTATGGCAAGACAGATTATTTCCTGTTCAGTGCTGTACTGACTGTACTGCTGTACTGTAATTTGAGCTACATGGTTGAAATGTTTACTCATGGAGATTCTCTGCATTATCTTGTTCTCTCTTGAACTTGTCTTTTGAAGGCTACCAGCCTTCTTGGAAGACTTGAACATGTTTGTGATGTTGTAAAGATGCAGTATTCTTGAATTCACAGACTTGGAATGACCAACTCCTCTTGCTATGGCTGATAGGGTCACCCCTTTAGCCTTTATCTGAACTACATGCTGCCAGAGAGTTTCAATCAGAGAGTTTTATTTTTCAGTTTACAGAGCAGTATTTTTCTATCTAACAACTTTTTTGCCTATGAACTTTTCATTACTTTTTTAAATACACTGTATGTTGCAAAATGGCAAAAAAAAGTGGTGTATTTTCCATTACAGGTTTACTGCCGGGAATAATCATTTTTATATTTTGATAGATCGGGAGGTTTGGGACACGGTGACACATAACATGTGTATAATGTTGTTTGTGTATTTGTTTTTATATTTTTTTTAACTACTTTTAAGACCCTTAAGGGTACTTTAACCCTTGGGAGTTTGATTGATCGTACCATATAATGCAATTCTACAGTATTGCAGTATATGGAGAGTTTGCTTAGGATGTAAAGATTCTCCCGAATGACAGGGCCTGGATTCTTATACAGAACCCCGGTTGTCATGGAAACGGATTGTTGCTCCCCGATGACTTCACGGGGAGTTATGATCATTTGTCGCCCATGAGCCCTTTTTATAGTGAGCCCTCCATAATAGTGTTATGACGTACATGTAGGTCATAATGCATTAGAGGGTTAGGGAAATTAGCACGAGGTGCCAGATTAACAAGTGTTCTCTATTTTTGATCAGCGTTCTTTTACAATTATCTAATTTCTTTTTTTTTTTTTATTCTGTGCTTTAGAATATATACGATTTATAAAATAAGCTTAGAATGCTTCTATTTTACTCATGTTAGGAAATATTCGCATAGGACTAAACAAGGTCCTTAACATTTAGGAAATTGTATGCCGTTCTCTAACTTTGATCTTTAGTGTATAGAATGCCACATTGTGAAAAGTATAATAATTCATTACCACCAGAAGTAAATTTAATATGTTTTAAAATAAGCATCCTGATTATCAACAGTCATCACATCTTTACAGATTTATTTATTGAAATGCTGATGCTAACCAGAGCTAATAGTTAAGTTAACACCTTAAGGACCAGGCCTGTTTGGACTTTTAAGGACAAAGTACTATATTTTCCCTGTTGGTCACAAACAAGCACAGAACACAAATCTCTGCTACATCCAAATGCTCTGTTCTGTTCCACAATCTGTTCCACAATCATTCACAAGCACAGATCTTCTACATCTATTTACTCAGGTCTGCTACATACATTAAAGAAAGAAATACAATCTTGCATGTGTGCCCAGAGGCATGTAAACTTTATTCATGAATGACAAGACATCGAGTAGTTAAGACCATCACGGTCTATGACATGTCATGACCACAGACCTGTGCAGCTGGATGGGGTCATAGCACCTTGTAATTAACCAAGTCATGGACAGCTGCACAGGTGTGATACCAAAGAGGGACATAAATAACATATAAGGATACAAAATTAGCATGAATAAATGATAATTAAAAACCTATACATGAAAGGTATGTGTAGAGCAAGCAAACAATAATTACCCTATATACTCAAGTATAAGCCGACCCGAGTATAAGCCAAGGCTCCTAATTTTACCAACAAAATCTGGGAAAACCTATTGATTCGAGTATAAACTGGGGGTGGGAAATGCATTGGTCACAGCCCCCCCCCCCCGTATATAGCCAGAGAGCCCCTAGTAGTATATAGCCAGTCAGCTCAGAGTAGTATATAGCCAGCCTTCCCCCATGTAGTATACAGCCAGCCCCATGTAGTATACATCCAGCCAGCCCCATGTAGCATACAGCCAGCATGCCCCCACTAGTATATATCCAGCCTGCCCCCATGTAGTATACAGCCAGCCTCATGTAGTATACAGCGAGCCAGCCCCCAGTAGTATACACCCAGCCTGCCCCATGTAGTATACAGCCAGCCTGCCTCCTGTAGTATACAGCTAGTCCCCTGTAGTATACAGCCAGCCTGCCCCCGTAGTATACAGCCAGCCTGTCCCCTGTAGTATACAGCCAGCATTCCCCCTGTAGTATACACCCAGCCTTTCCCCTGTAGTATACAGCCAGCCTGTCCCCTTTAGTATACAGTCAGCCCACCCAGAAATTAAAAAAAATTAACTTTTGGCGCGGCTCCTCTTCTGTCTTCCACGCGGCTCCTCTTCTTTCTTCATTCTCTTGTAACAGCCGGCATGGACGCGCCCATGTTATCTTCCGGCCGGCACATTCTATGATGCGGCCGCTGGCGATGTCATAGTATGCATGTGCCGGCAAATAACATGGCCGCGTCCTTGCTGGATGAGGAACAAATAAAGAAGAGGCGGCGCAGGGAACACAGAAGAGAAGCCGCACCGACATCAGGGAGCTGCGCTGAGCATCTCGGCTGCCGAAGGGTGAGTATATAAGTTTATTTTTTTATTGATTCATGTATAAGCCGGCTTATACACGAGTATATACAGTACATTATAAATAAAGTAAGAGGCCACCATAAACTCTTTCCAAACAAAATCATATGTTCTGGAACAACAAGGTCACATATTTCAGACCATGAGGGTACGTATAGAAACTGATTCAGGGAATATCAGGTCCCCAGCTCACATAATTGCAGTTTCAGAAGTGACAGTAGGCCGTTCCTTCTAGAAAAATGGGAACATAATGGTAAAAAAACAATATGGAATAAAAACAACTGAAAAGGAAACAAATAGCCATTAATGTGCTGCAACATGTAAAGCATCTATACATGTATGACATGTGAGTGCAAGCAGGTGGGGTAATTACTTGATCCCCATTGGCAATGGAGAAGAAGAGGATGAATAACACAGTTAGAGCACTAAATAGTAGAATAGTAGATCTCTACAAATCTACAAATATAAATATAAATATGTGTGTAGTAATGAATGCAGATTATTTAACAAATGAAAGGTGGGATTAATAGTGATATAGGAGCTTTAGACAGGGATCATTATTTAATTGTAGAGAGAAAAGAGCACATATACCTACCTTGGTAACCAATTTCAGTTTAGTAATGGTAGATGTGTCCTTGTGTTATTATAACAACATATCTCGCGTTTGCAGAAACATTGAGTTATAACAGTTTATAAAAATGTATGCACACCAAATCCCCCCCCCCCCCCCCCGAGCACATAGGTAGGTGACGGGAGGTGCCGCTAGCACTATCGGGGTTGTGCATACATTCAAAATACTAGGCTCCCTGACGCGTTTGAGTGAGCATAACTTTTATAACTCTATGTTTCCGAGATCATGGATATAGAGTTATAATGAGGAACAATGTTTCTCAGGAACTACTCACTAGGATCTCTGTCTCCTCTCTGCTGTAAAAGCCAGCAGAGTTGGGGCCACATGCTCTGCTGGCCAGTGCACACTATAATGCGGCAGTGTTGCCTCTGATGACGTCAAAGTGTGTGCTGGCCAGTAGAACGCATCTCTGTCAGCTGTAACGCAGCGAGAAGACAGAAGAGGCTGTGCGGGGACGGGATCATCGGGGGCACCAGAAGGTGAGTATGTAAGTTTATATTTTTAATGTGCTTGGCATACTGCAGGCTGGCTGGCTGTATATTAAAGGGGTCTGGCTGGCTGTATACTTAAGGGGGGCTGGTTGGCTGTATACATACGGGGGCTGGCTGTATACTTAAGGGAGCTGGCTGGCTATATACTTAATGGGGGATAGCTGGCTGTATAGTAAAGGGGACTGGCTGGCTGTATACTTAAGGGGTTGGCTGTATACTTAAAGAGGACCTGTCACCTGTAAAAACGGCACTAGGAGCTGCTTTCTAAAGTAAGCAGCTCCTAGTGCTAAAAGGAGAAATGCCAAACCACGCTGGGATTAGGGGCATTCACTGGCGCATGAAGCCTATGGAGCTTACAGTACTGTCAGGAATTTCTAGTGTACAGCGTGGCAGTGTCTGCTACCCTTATCAGAGGTTTCTGAGAGGTCTGCTGCATTTGTTGTAGTACTAGGAGCTGCTTACTTTAGCTCCTAGTGCCATTTTTATAGGTGAATAGTCCTCTTTACGGGGGCTGGCTGTATACTTAAGCGGGGTGGCTATATACTAAAGGGGGCTGGCTGTATACTAAACAGGGCTATATACTGTGAGGCTGTGACCAATGCATTTTCCAATGCCAGCTTATACTCGGGTCAATAGGTTTTCCCAGTTTTGGTGGTAAACTAGGGGCCCCAGCTTATACTCAGGTTGGCTTATATTCGAGTATATAGTCCAGCATAGCGGTTATACATTGGGAAACACCTTGTCACCATCATTTGTGGACAAGAATAAATCTACGGGGGCCAGTAGGCTGTATACTACGGGGTGGGGGCTGGCTATATACTACTGGGGTCTGGCTATATGCTGGAAGGCTGTGACCAATGCATTTCCCACCCTCGGCCTATACTCGCGTCAATAGGTTTTCCCAGTTTTTGGTGGTAAAATTAGGGGCCTCTGCTTATACTCAGGTCGGCTTAAACACAGAGTATATATGGTAGTTCAGCATAGCGGCCATACATTGGGGAACACCTTGTCACCATCATTTGTGGACAAGGATGAATCTCATCAGACATGGTTGTCTACAGGTTTTTTTTGTGTTGTGGAGCTGAAAAGTGTAGGACATGTTCTTTTTGTATTAAAACCAAAAAATTAAATGTCACCTGGATATGGGATAAAATATTTTGCCTTAGGCAATAATCTGCTAAATAAGTCAACCCTGCCGAGTGTTATTAGTCCTTAAGTTCTGTAAAACAACTGTGTCAAAACAACGCCAAACATAGACAAGGATACAATGATGAATTCCCTCCAATGATTTTTTAAAGGGCATCTACCACCAGGATGAAGGGCAGTTTGCAAATGAGGCTGAGAGGTTCCAGGCTTCATAGGTCCAATCTTTCATTCTGGTGGTAGATGTCCTTTAAATAGTAATTAATTCTACATTTGTGATTTTATTAACTGTAATTCAATTGACAAATGTATAATGCATTATGTATAATATATATATATATATATATATATATATATATATATATATATACCATATTTTCTGGACTATAAGATGCACTTTTTAGCAAGAAAAACCGCTGTAATGGAGATGGGGTGATGCCCTGACACAGAGCTGCACCCGATCTCCTAGAGAGGAGCCTCCGTACTGCTCTCTCCTCTCCCCGAAGTACTACAGGTTCAGGACCTGCGGTGATGTCAGAATCACGTGACTGATCACATGCTTCCTACATTACCACAGGTCTGATACTGCCATGCTGCACTGGGACAGGGTGAGAAGAAGAGGAAAGGGGAAAGTGTGTGTGTGTGTGTGTGTATATATGTGTGTGTATGTGTGTGTGTGTGTGGGGGGGGTTCTGTGTGTATAGCTGTGCTGAGTGTGTATGTGGATGGATGATGCAGGGATGACTGTGTATGTGGATGGATGATGCAGAGCTGAGTGCGTATGTGGATGGATGATGCAGAGCTGAGTGTGTAACTATGGATGATGTAGACCTGTCTGTGTAAATGTATGTTTGTGTGTGCTGTGCGACCAACAGGGATATTTTAATTGGTGTAAAATATATTTTTGGAAGCCTAAATCTGGGGTGCGTCCTATAGTAAGAAGCGTCTTTATACTCCGAAAAATAAGGTATATATATATATACATATATATATATATATATGAATGCACTGCCTGTAACTGCCATGCACTGCCATAGAAAGGGTAAATAAACCACCTAGAGGTGATGATGCTGTTCATAATATCCTTAACCCCTTCCCGACATTTGACGTAATAATACTGCATGGCGGGAGGTGCGTTCCCGCATTTTGCAGTATTATTACATCATGCTTCTGACACCAGGCCGGGTGTCCTGTGCGCCAAATTGGACCCTCCAGCGGCGCTTACTTGGGGAGTCCGATCCTCCTCTGGCAACCCCAGGGTCGAAAATTACCGGTTTGCGCCGAATTGCCGCGGGTTTTTGGCGCACGCGAACGGATTGTGCCGCATCGACGCTGGCATGCATGTGACGGAAATCGGGGGGGTGGCCGTCAGAAAACCTGCAGTATAAAAATAAAATGTGTGGCTTGACACGCGCTTACATGCACCAGGAATAGTTGGTGAATTCCGGCAAACCTCAGCGCAGCAGCGACACCTGGTGGACATCGGGCACACGACCTTAGTGAATTGTCGGAAGACCCAAATCCTCGATGGAGAACGCGCCACTGAATCGCGACAGGACCAGGTAAGTAAATGTGTCCCAATATGTTATTTTTATGATACGGTGAATGGCCCCAAAGAAGTAGGAAGAAAAGAATATTTATGATTTTTTTTCCTACATACATTTAAGAGTTAATAAAATCTCAACAATGAGCTAATGACCCACTTAAATGAAGTATTTGTATATGTCCAAATTTTCCAAAAAATAAAGATTGTATAGCCAATAAAAAGGGACAATGCATAATCTGCAATGAATAGTGCAGCTTCCCTTCAATGCCCTGGCGTGTGCCCATACAGCAGTTTACCACCACATATGGGGTATTGTTACACTCAGGAAAAATTGGGTATCAAACTTCGTGGACCGTTTTGGTATTTTATCCACTGAGAATTTGTACATATTTTGAAAAACACATTCATTTAGACAAAAGAATTTAAATTTCAAAATTGCATCCGATTTTGTTTTATCCCCTGTAAAATAATTCTTCATGAAATTTGCTTTACATATATTAAGGGGTGTAGTTTTTATAATGGGGTAATTTATGGGGTTTTTCTTTTATTTATGCCTATAAAAGTAACTTGAAATCTAAGCAGGTCCTGCAAAAGCATGATTTTGTGTTTTTTATGAAAATTTGAGAAACCGTACTTAAAGTTCAAAGCCCCATAACATCTTACAAAAATGAGAGAATGCATATAAACCCTTGGAGACACCAATTTTTTTCAACTAACATGAAGTACACAGTGTCACAAGAAAACAATTTCAAAATCACTTGGATATGTTAAAGTGTTCCGGAGTTATAACCACTTATAGTGACGCAGGGCAGATTTGAAAAAATGGGCCGTGTCAAGAAGGTGAAAAGTGGCTTTGGCGTTAAGGGGAGAAAGGGAAGCTTGAACACCAGATCTTCTAATGGACATACCGTATATTCCGGCGTATAAGACGACCTGGTGTATAAGACGACCCCCCTACTTTCCTGTTAAAATATAGAATTTAAGATATATTCGCCGTATAAGACTACCCCTTTTCCAACGCATACAAAACACCGGTAAAAATTAAAAAAAAAAACAGATTTGAATTTAACATGGTCCTTTTTTTAATTTAAATTCTTATGACATGCAGGTATATAGCAGGAAAACTGTCGCTCATAAACATAAGGCATACAACATCAACATTACCATCGTCCATTTTACTGTAAATGTTACCATACTGTACCTTAAATTTTTATTTTATTAAAATATATCAATCCCATGTACTCAGAAGCGGGAAAAAAATTCCAAATGCAATGAAAATGGAGTAAAAACGCATTTGCGCCATTTTCTTGTGGGCTTGGATATTACGTCTTTCACTAAGCGCCCCAAATGACATGTCTACTTTATTCTTTGGGTCGCTAGGATTAAGGGGATACCAAATTTGTATAGGTTTTATAATGTTTTCATACATTTACAAAAATGAAAACCTCCTGTACAAAAATTCTTTTTTTGATTTTGCCAAATTCTGGCGCTAATAACTTTTTTATACTTTGGTGTACGGAGCTGTGCGTGCTTTCATTTTTTGCTAAATTTGATAATATTTTCAATGATATCATTTTTAGGACTGTGCGACCTTTTGATCACTTTTTATAGATTTTTTTATATTTTTCAAAATGGCAAAAAAGTGCCATTTCTGAATTTGGGTGCTATTTTCCGTTTCGGGGTTAAACGCATTGAAAAACCGTTATCATATTTTGATAGATCGGGCATTTTCGGATGCGTCGATACCTGATGTGTTTATGATTTTTTCTGTTTATTTATATTTATGTCAGTTCTAGGGAAAGGGGGGGGATTTGAAATGTCAGGTTTTTTTATTATAATTTTTTTTTTAACTTTTTTAAAAAAAAATTTTATACTATTTTTCAGACTCCTAGGGTACTTTAACCCTAGGTTGTCTGATCGATCCTACCATATACTGCCATACTACAGTATGGCAGTATATGGGGATTTTCCTCATTCATTACAATGTGCTATCAGCACATTGTAATGAAGGGGTTAAAACGAAAGAGAGACGGAGACAGAGACGGATCACTGCCCCCGATGACGTCACAGAGAGCGGCGATCCCAGGTAAGATGGCCCATGCACCGCTATCTTTTTGAGGCTGCCGGCAGCTTTGCCGGCAGCCATCGCTGTGATAACACCCGCGATCGGTGCTAGCAATATGCAGCAAAGACTTACCGGCTACGGAGAGGGCTCAGCCCGTGAGCCCTCTCCATGCAGCGCGACCCGACCGCCGCCGTGAATACACGGCGGGCGGGCGCGATTACCGGCGTATAAGACGACCCCAGACTAGACAGAAGATTTTTCTGTCTTCAAAAGTCGTCTTATACGCTGGAATATACGGTAATTACAAAATTGAGTTCCCTGCGGTTTTATCTCACCTTTGTTTTCGTTATTCTAGAAGGAACAGCCGACTGTCACTTCTCCAACTGCAATCATGTGAGCTGGTCACCTGATATACACTGAATCAGTCAACACACGTGACCTTGCATTCCAGAACATATGACTTTTCTAGGGAGGAGTTTGCTGCATCAAATCGGATCCTCTTACTATTTATTATGTAATTATTGTCTGATTGTCTAAACATACCCAATCCTGATAAGACTTTTCATGTATATGTTTTTAATAATCATTTATTCATGCTGATTTTGTTTCATTATATGTGTTATTCGTTTCTGTTATGTATCACACCCGTGCTGCTGACCTTGACGTGGTTAAAGTCAACACTCTCAGCACTACTATACACAAACAGCAATATGATCAGCACTTCTATACACACACACATGTTATCATGTTATCAATCACAGGCTATTTACATCACTCAAGTGCGAAGGCTCTGGTATCTCAGAGATCAGGTGAAACTCTAAGTCATCATTTCACCCAATCTTCAGTGGACTATAAGATGCAGGAACTTTTAAGCAAGATTTTTTTGGGGATACAGAATTAACCTGACAGTGTGGCTACAATTCACATCTTTATTGGTTTAACCCCTTCCCGACACGCACCGTACTAGTACGGGTCCAGGTGCATGGAACGGTGCACAGAACGAGCTCTCTCCATAGCCAGTAAGTCTTTGCTGCATATTGCTAGCACCAATCGCGGGTGTATTCATGTCGATTGCGACTGGCAATGCTGCCGGCGGCTACAAAAAGATGACAGCGCATGTACGCTGCATTCTTGCCGCGGATCGCCGCTCCCCAATGACGTCACGGGGAGAGGCGATCCGTTGCCATGACAGCTTTGGGTCTCACGAAGGCCTGAGCCTATCTAGTTTTAACCCATTCATTACAATGTGCTATCATACTGTAGTATGGCAGATCGATCAGACAACCTAGAGTTAAAGTACCCAAGGGAGTCTGAAAAATAGTAAAAGTGAAAATAAAAAAAAAGTAAAAAAAAAAATCACCCCCCTTTCCCTAGATCTAATATAAATATTAATAAACACATGTCCGAAAAAGGCCGATCTATCAAAACATAATAACGTTTTTTCTCTGTGTTTAACCCCGTAACGGAAAATACCGCCTAAAGTCGAAAATGGCACTTTTTTTGCCATTTTGAAAAATATAAAAAAATTAATAAAAATTGATCAAAAGGCCATACAGTCCTAAAAATTATAGAATGAAAACGCCATCTAAAGTCGCAAAAAATGATACCACTCACAGCTCCGTACACCAAAGTATGAAAAAGCTGACAAAATCCCCGAAAAAAATTTTGTGCAGGAGGTTTTAATTTTTGTAAATGTATGAAAACATTATAAAACCTGTACAAATTTGGTATCCCCGTAATCGTACCGACCCAAAGAATAAAGAAGACATGTAATTTGTGGCCCACAAGAAAATGTTGCAAATGTATTTTTTCACCATTTTCACTGCATTTGGAATTTTTTTCCCGCTTCCCAGTACACGCCATGGAATACTAAATATGGTCACTATGAAGTGCAAGTTGTTACGCACAAAATAAGCCATCACAGAGCTCTTTATGTGGAAAAATTAAAAAGTTACAAAAATTTAAGTGAAAAAACTAAAAAGGGCCAGGTCGTTAAGGAGTTAATAAAAAAAAATCACAAATCCACTGCAAGAAGCAACTAGCTGATACATTTTGGATGACTTTTTGCCGTATGTGTGAGCATGCTTATGGTAACAACAAACAACATATAAAGATGTATGCAGTATGTATAGGTGTACAAGAGTATAATGCAAACAATGAGAATTGAGTTTTTGTTTCTAATATCTATAAACTCTAGTCTATGGATCTAGGTAGATGTGCCACGTGACACGATTCAGGTGCAATCAAAGGCTTGGTAATCACATGTTTTCTTTCCCAAAATTGTATTGGATGGTCCCACTGGAATGGACCTCCTCAAGTCAATTACCAGGGGCATTTACTCGTTTCCTGGAAGCCCAGAGGTGTGATGTGTACCCCAGGGCTACCCAATGCTCTGAGACCTCAGAATGCAGGGATTCACTGTAGCTTAATGAACTTGCATCAGCTGATTCAGTTACATTACAATGAAATGTAATCCATTTGTATTGCAGTGCAGTGATTGCACTTGTGATCAGGTGTGGACAAGTGATCAGAGCATTGCTTGTTCCAGCCCATGTTTGTAAAAAAGAGTAAAAAGAATGGAAAAAAAATTACAATAAATTAAAAATAAAGAAAATTAAACTCCCTGAAAAACATCCCTACCATAGAAATGCATAATAAATTATAAAATACACAAAAAACACCACATATTTGGTACATTACAATAAGTAGTATAAATTCGAAAAATCATTGGACCCACAAGGTAAATGCCGTAAACAATGCCTGAAAAACTTGCAGATAATGTGACTTTTCATCAAATCCCTTTACACAAAATGCTCTAAAAAGTGTTCAAAAAAGTTGTGTTGCCCAAAATGATACAACTGGAAAGAACAACTTGTCTTGTAAAAAAACAAGCCCTCAAGAGCACTGTCAACAGAAAAATACAGAAGCTATCCCTCTGAAAAAAAAGGCAATGCAAAAACAAAAGAGATTTTTTTCCATTTTTGTATTTTATTTTGTGCGTGATTTACAATACCAGTTTTTATAGCATATTTTTAGTAATTACATGTTCTGTGTGAATTACTACTGTGTGTTTTCTGTGTAAGTGAGGCGCCTACAGACTTTTTAGTTTAAGTAAAATCATGAGTGGTAGTAGTTTGCTGCTTGGGTACTGAGAGAGCTTGGGAGTAGATTTAGTATATATACACCATTTTAGATAAGTAGGAGGGATTAATGTAGTAAATTGGGAGGCTTTCAGGAAATGAGGGTCATCCAGCACAATTTTAAACGTTTCCAAATTTTATTTTTCAAATATTAAAATTTCCATACAAAATAAGTGCATTATAGCTAACGCATATCGAGCCATCACATGGCTCTTAGTCTTGGCCTAATCCACTGTGCACAAAAACCAACTTTTCATACATATAAGCTACAGATAGTATACATCTGGTCATGTGATGTGCACATATTTGCTCGTCACACCATTGGAATGTATATGTTCTTACAAGTCAAATATATACAATTAAAAAACACATATAGATACAATAACACAAATTGTTCTTGTGATAACGTACAAGAAAATCTTTCAAATCAGCGACTCCCCCAGTGGACCTGAGGGAAAACTGTACATGAAAAAATGATGGACCTGAAGGAAAACTTCATGAATAGGAAAGCCATGCATCCATCCATTGTACACCAATAAGGAAACCCAAGGATCTCAATTAGAGATGAGCAAGCACTAAAATGCTCAAGTGCTCATTACTCGAGTCGAACTTTTTCCGATGCTCGAGTGCTGGTTTCGAACAACGAACCCCATTGAAGTCAATGGGAGACTCGAGCATTTATCAAGGGGACCAAGGCTCTGCATAGGGAACCTTGGCCAAACACCTGGAAACCTCAGAAAATGATGGAAACACCACGGAAATGGACATGAAACAGCAGGGGCAGCATGCATGGATGCCTCTGAGGCTGCTTAATTGCACCATTATGCCAAAATTATGGGCAAAAGCATGGCGATGACAGAGTGACTGAATGAGGCGAGATAGCCTCTAAAACACCCAATAATTGACCCTGACACTAAAGGGGACGGCATGCAGAGGCAGTGGCAGCAGCGGCAGGCTAGAGAGTGGCATGGCGACATACCCCAAATGGACTCAAACCAATTTTGAAAATTCCTTTTGGTGAGGATAACGTGTAGAACTGTATGTATCAGTATTTTGCCTGGTTAAGGTGGCAGAGAGGAACCAAAGGAGGTGAGCAAGAAGCGCTGCAATGATTTCCTATGTGAACAAAAGGTTGACGGCATATTTAGTCGATAACACAGCATGGTGGCGACATAGTGACCAAGTTCCATAACATATCTGGTGAAACACCCGAAAAATGAGCCTGACACAGCTCGTTTGCTAAGGGGATGACATGTGGAGGCAGCCATGGAGATGACTTCCATGATGAAGAGCGACAGTATGGGGCATCCATATTGCGCTGCTATGATTGAAACTTCAGGTCTCCAGCATGGCGGCGACAGATGGGCCGAGTTTCATTATGTATCTGGTGAAACACCCGAAAATGCAGCCTGACACAGCTCGTTTGATAAGGGGATGATGTGGTATATTTTCTCTCGCGCTGCAGCGTCTGGGGTAAAGACAGTTGAACGTTGCGCATGTAGACATTGGTGGACACTGTGGAGGATCGTGGAGGCGAAATGGACAGGAAACAGCAGGGACAGCATGCATGGATGCCTCTGAGGCTGCCTAATCTTGGAATGGAGCTGGCGGTCCACTGGCAGGCGAGCTTTCGCCTGTCCAAGCCCCTGCCTCTCGGCTCCTCCCCACCCAAAATGGGCCTGGGGGCCAGAAGCGCTTACTTTGAAAAAATTATAATTTTCAAAGCAGGCAGGGTCATTTGAATATTTGATCTAGGAATAATGGAATGGCATAGCAGTTCTATTTTTAATTTTTTTCGGAAATGGTTCCATAATTAAGAGCGACAGTATGGGGCATCCATATTGCGACAGATGGTCCGAGTTCCATTATGTATCTGGTGAAACACCCGAAAATGTAGCCTGACACAGCTCGTTTGATAAGGGGATGATGTGCTGTATTTCATCTCGCGCTGCAGCATCTGGGGTATAGACAGTTGAACGTTGCGCATGTAGACATTGGTGGATGCTGTGGAGGATCGTGGAGGCGAAATGGACAGGAAACAGCAGGGGCAGCATGCATGGATACCTCTGAGGCTGCCTAATCTTGGAATGGAGCTGGCGGTCCGCTGCCAGGCGAGCTTTCGCCTGTCCAAGCCCCTGCCTCTTGGCTCCTCCCCACCCAAAATGGGCCTGGGGGCCAGAAGCGTTTACTTTGAAAAAATTATAATTTTCAAAGCAGGCAGGGTCGTTTGAATATTTCATCTAGGAATAATGGAATAGCATAGCGTTTTTTTTTTGTTTTTTTTTCAGAAATGGTTCCATGATTAAGAGCGACAGTATGGGGCATCCATATTGCACTGCTATGATTGAAACTTCAGGTCTCCAGCATGGGCCGAGTTCCATTATGTATCTGGTGAAACACCCGAAAATTCTGCCTGACACAGCTCGTTTGATAAGGGGACCATGTATGGAGGCAGTAAGGTAGTAGTAGATTAAAGGTGCTGCAGTTCAAACTAAGTTAGTTGGAGCTTGGGATGGAGCTGGCGGTTAGCTGCAAGGCGAGCTTTCGCCTGTCTAAACCCCTATATCTCAGCTCCTCCCCACCAAAATGGGCCTGGGGGCCAGAAGGGGACAATGTATGGAGGCAGCTATATGGACGACTTTTGGAGGCAGCTATGGAGATGACGTGTGGAGGTAGCAATGGAGACAACGTGTGGCGGCAGCTATAAAGACGAAGTGTGGAGGCTGCTATGGAGACAATTAAATTTGGATAGTGCTTGTATGTGGCAGTCCAAAAAAGTTTTCAAACCAGAGGAGCAGGTAGGTGGCCCTCCAGAAAATTTAAATAGATTGAGTGCCTGTATGTGGCAGTCCAAAAAAGTTTTCAAACCAGAGGACCGGGTAGGTGGCCCTCCAGAAAAATTAAATACATAGAGTACCTGTATGTGGCACTCCCAAAAATTGTTTAAAACAGAGGAACGGGTAGGTGGCCCCCTAGAAAAATTAAATACATAGAGTACTATAGCTAGAGCTAGATGGCCCTGGCAAAAAATAGCAAGTTTCCTCTGCTTCAGTGTACAAACAGGAGGAGTAGTAGGAAAATAAGGAGGAGGAGTGCATACATTATTCAGGTTGAGCTTCTTTCACCTGATGGAGAATGGAAATCCCGGAAAATGCAGGCTTTATTCATCTTGACAAGCGTCAGCCTGTCAGTCGACAGGCGTGTACGCTTATCGGTGATGATGCCACTAGCTGCACAAAAAACCCGCTCTGACAACAAGCTAGCGGCAGGGCAGGCAAGAACCTCCAAGGCATACAGCGCCAGTTCGGGCCACATGTCCAGCTTTGAAACCCAGTAGTTGTTGGGAGCTGTGTGATCATTTAGGACGATGGTATGGTCAGCTACGTACTTTCTGTAAAGATCAGCCCTACTCTGCCGAGACTGGGGACAGGTGACCGTGTCTTGCTGGGGTGACATAAAACTGGCAAGGGCTTTGTAAAGCGTACCCCTGCTAGTGCTGGACAAGCTGCCTGCTCGCCTACTCTCCCTCGCTACTTGTCCCGCTAGCGCTGTCAGAAGGGAAATACTGTTTCAGCTTGTGCACCAGGGCCTGCTGGTATTCATGCATTCTCAAACTGCTTTCCTCTACAAGGATGAGAGTGGAAAGATTTTGCTTGTACCGTGGGTCCAGGAGAGTGAATACCCAGTAATCGGTGCTGGAATAAATTCTTTGAACGCGAGGGTCAGGGGATAGGCAGCCTAGCATGAAATGAGTCCCAATGCACAAAAATTCACTCCCCTCACTGGCCTGACTCTCCATTTCCTCCACCTCCTCCTCCACCTCCTCCGATATGCACTGAGAAAAAGACTTCTTTCCCCGTCTCTTGTGACGAGCGCAAAGCTTCCGACTTCATGCTGGCCAGAAAGTTTTTCGACAGGCCAGGCAGCGGGATGGTGAAGCTGATGATAGCGGCATCGCCACTGACCATCTGTGTTGACTCCTCAAAGTTACTCAGCACCTGCCAGATATGAGACATCCACGTCCACTCCTCATTGTAGACTTGAGGAAGCTGACTGATCTGACTACCAGTTCTGGTGGAAGTTGATATCTGGCAGGCTACAATCGCTCTGCGCTGCTGGTAAACTCTGGATAACATGGTTAATGTTGAATTCCACCTCGTGGACACGCCGCACAACAGTCAATGAGCGGGCCGTTGGAGTCTGCTCTGCGCTGCCCTGAGAGTGTCAGCATCTGTGCTGTACTTCCTGAAATGCACACAGATGCGGCGCACCTTCATGAGCAAATCAGACAGATTGGGGTATGTCTTGAGGAACCGCTGAACTATGAGATTTAACACATGGGCCAGGCATGGCACATGTGTCAGTCTGCCGAGTTGCAGAGCCGCCACCAGGTTACGGCCGTTGTCACACACAACCATGCCTGGCTTCAGGTTCAGCGGTGCCAGCCACAAATCAGTCTGCACCGTGATGCCCTGTAATAGCTCTTGGGCGGTGTGCCTTTTATCGCCTAAGCTCAGCAGTTTGAGCACCTCCTGCTGTTGCTTAGCCAATGCCAACGGATAGTAATTCGGAGGAGGAGGTGGAGGAGGGGTGGGAGGAGGAGGAGGCATAGTAGGCCTGAGAGGCCTGGACCGAGGTAGGCCCCGCAATCCTCGGCGTCGGCAGAATATGAGCAGCCCTAGGGTCAGACTCGGTCCCAGCCTCCACCAAGTTAACCCAATGTGGCCCTTCCCGGCAGCACTCGTCCACGTGTCCGTGGTCAGGTGGACCTTGTCAGAAGTAGCGTTGGTCAGGGCACGGGTGGTGCAGGGCTGGGACGGCACATCGGGAAAAGTAGTGGTAGCTGGGGACCGAATACCGAGGGGCGGCCGCTGCCATGAGATTGCGAAAGGCCTTGGTCTCTACCAGCCTATAGGGCTGCATCTCCAGGCTGAGTAATTTGGAGATGTGGACGTTGAGGGCTTGGGCGTGTGGGTGGGTTGCACTGTATTTCCTCTTGCGCTCCAGAGTCTGGGGTATAGAGAGCTGGACGCTGCGCATGGAGACATTGGTGGACGCTGTGGAGGATTGTGGAGGCAAAGGTGTGGTTTTCACCCGGGAGGTGTTTGTGCCGGGGTCCTGGGCAGGTGGTTGACTAGCGGAAGCAGCAAATGACACAGGGTAAGGAGCAGTGGTGGTGTTTAGCATTCATGTACCTGCGCATACTGGTGGTGGTTAAGCTAGTAATGGTGGAACCCCTGCTGATCCTGGTGTGGCACAGGTTGCACACCAAAGTCCGTCGGTCATCCAGTGTTTCTTTAAAGAACCCCCAGACTTCAGAAAATCTAGCCCTCGCCACGGAAGCTTCACTGCGTGAAACATTTGGCGCTGATGTACCAGCTCTGGCCCTGACTCTCCATCTGGCCCTATCACTGTCTCTTCCAACTTGTTCTCGTATAGGACTCACCTCCGTCTCACAAGCACTGTGTTCACCCGGCCTATCAACCCAGCTTGGGTCTGTCACCTCATCATCCTCCGATCCCTCCGTCTGCTCCCACTCGGACTTCCTGCCCTGACAACAACTTCACCACTGTCTGACAATCATGTCTCCTCATCGTCCGACACCTCTTTACACACTTCTTCCACTACATCAAGAAGGTCATCATGACCCACAGACTGGGACCGGTGGAGATCCTGGGCATCGGGAAAGAGCTCAGCAGCAACCTGACAAGTGGTTTGTGACTCTGGGAAGGGTCCAGAAAACAGTTCCTCAGAGTATGCCTGTTCAAATGCCAAATTTTCCTGGAAGGGGGTAGACTGGGGGGAAGGAGTTTGAGGTGGAGGAGCTGGAGGAGTGCTCACTTGGGTAACATGGGTGGACTGCGTGGAAGACTGACTGATGGACAAATGACTTGAAGCATTGTCCGCAATCCACAACATCACCTGTTCGCACTGTTCTGGCCTCAACAGTGCTCTACCACGGGTCCCAGTAACTTGAGACATGAACTAGGGAGTGTAGCTCTGCGGCGTTCTCCTGCTCCCTCATCAGCAGATTGTGTCTCAACCCGCCCAGGACCACGGCCTCTGACCCCTGCAGTAGTTCAACATTTTCAAAATGAAAGTCTATTATATAGACAAAACAGAAATATAAACTGTAAAAATTTTTTGTGTTTATTTTTGTTTTTTTGTGTTTTTATTTTTTTATAGAACAAAACGTGCAGAAGAAATCACACCGCAACCACAGAAGATGATGATTGCTATGGCTAGTTTCTAATCTACCACAGGATTTTGTGCTGTGCCTGTGACTTTCAGTTTTGAAAAAAAAATAAAAATCGGCAGACTGTGCCTAATTCAATCAAACCCCTAATAAATTGTCCCGCTTAGGTGTTTGAGATGGATATGTGTGTCACTAAGAGCTAATAAGAACGTTCGCAAGTCTCCCTGCAAATTTGTCACAATATGGTACTAGCTGCACTACTAGTGCCAGCAAGCCCAGCCACAAGCAAATAAAAAATATATATATATATCGCTATTGTAGCCCTAAAAAGGGCTTTTGGGTTCTTGTAGAATCACTCCTGCCTAACACTATTCTAATAGAACACCCTAACGCTTTCCCTGAGCAGCATCAGCTCTCTCCCTAATGGCATCCAGGCAGAGAATGATCCGAGTAGCGCGGGCAGGGGCTAGTATATTCCACCGTCACCTGATCAGGCCAGTCAACCACTGCTATCGACATGTAAGTGTAGCTCGTGATGCTGGATGTAGTGCAGAGTCTCCTGGCTTGTGATTGGCTCTGTTTCTGGTCGCAAAAATCTAAATGCTGCGAAATGACATTTTCTCGAGCGGGCGAAATACTCGTCCGAGCACCGAGCAGTTGCGAGTATGCTAATGCGCGAACGAGCAGCAAGCTCGGACGAGTATGTTCGCTCATCTCTATTCTCAATTTTTAAACCACTTCCCCAATAAACCTGAAGGGAAACTATACCACACAAGATAATATAATAGTAATAAACTCAAATAAATACCGTAACCATAAAAACTCATAGATACACTGGCAAACACCCCTACACATTGGGGCTCATTTACTAAGGGTCCGTGGACCGCATTTTTATCAGGTGTCCCGACGATTTCCGTGTTACGCCTCATTTAGAAGGGGTTTTTGGCGCACACAATGGGATTTTGGCTCATCGGCACAGGCTTTCACACGACACAAATCGGGGGGCGGGCCGTCGGACCATCCGATGGATCCGGACAACGCGCAGGATTTAACCTCGCAAATTGTGTCGCAATCCATGCACTCACTTACACCAGGAAGAAGAAGGTGACCTCCGGCAGACCTCAGCTGGGAAGCGACAGATGCAGGATATCGGGCGCACGATGTTGGTGAATCGCGTCCGACCGTCTGGATCGGGGATCGCGACAGGACCGGGTAAATAAATGTGCCCCATTATGTACCATTATGTTCCAATAAAGGCCAAAGTTCCCCTGAGGGGATACTACATGAGATAGCATAATAGCAAGCAGAATAAAAAACTGAGTGAAAAATTAAGAGACATACCCCCTCATAATATACAGGTGCATCACTGGATGATATGACTAGCTTAATCCTTTAACCAGACATGTCTGCAGTGTAAGTGAAGGGACAGAACCACCCATTTTCTGTGATAACTAAATGTGTACCTTTAAGTCATTTTAATCAGTGCCGCATCTGTGTATGTTTAAAGACATTCCCGTAGAATAGCATGCTCCATTGGAAAATACATTTAAATCACCGAAAAACCTTCAATCACAGCAGTCATTAAATATTGTCAAAATAGCAACCATATATATTATGGTCGTATAGAGGGCCAAAAGTTTAATTTATACTCCAACAACCTCATAAGAGCCAAAGTTATAGAAACAAATAAATAAACAAACAAATAAAGGGAACCTGTTATCAGAAATTTCTCTAATAAACCACAAGTATGTTGTCAAGCAGCTGAGAAGTTTCTAGATGATCTTTCTTTCATGGAATGGCGTGATGGCATCATCTAGAAATTCAACTTTGAAGTTAGATGTAAATTGGTTTTATGAAGTCAAGGAGGCAGAGAGTTTAACACTGAAGTCAAGCTTCTCCTGAATTAGAATGGACCTTCTCTGTAACTGATGGTCCAGAATCCAGGGACATCATTGATCAGATCTCCTGTCCGGGGCATGATATCAGTCACATGGTAGGAGGTTTCAGTGGCATGAAGGGCTTGACTTCAATGTTAAACTCACCGCCTCCCTGACTTTACATATCTAACTTCAAAGTTGATTTTCTGGATGATGTCAACAAGCTGGGTCCTGAAGGAAGCATAATCTAGTAGCTGTTCAACTGCTTGACAACATACTGGCAATCTTTATTTCAAATTAATTACATCAAATCACAAAAAATTGTTAAAAACGCCCCATTTAAAAGAAATACACATACAATCATATATCAGAACAGTGTGAACAGTATCTTAGAGGGAGCAATTAAAAGTAGACTAGGCTCTGGTATAAAAAATACCACAATATTGTAGGGGATGGGTCACTTTTTAGCCTTAATGTACAGCGCCCAAAGAGAACAACAAACTCAAATCCCCTATTTTAAATACCACAATAAAGCCTAATACGATCGCAATAATAACCCCTTAAGGACGCAGCCATTTTGTAGCTTAAGGCTCAGTCCCATTTTTTGGATTCTGACTTGCGTCTCTTTATATGGTTATAACTTTTGAACCCTGTTACTTATCAAAGCGATTCTGAGATTGTTTTTTCTCTACAATTTGTACTTCATTTTAGTGGTAAATTTTAGCTGATAAGTTTTGTGTTTATTTACAAAAAAAAAGAAAAAATGATACATGTTTCGAAAAATTAGCGATTTTTGAAATTTGAAATCATCGCGTTTTCTGGAAGATAGATTTACCACCTAAATAAGTTGCTGAATAACATTTCCCATATATATACTTTACATTTTCATCAATTTTTAAATGTATGGATAATTTATTTTGATGTCACGTGGCTTACAAATAGCTTATCAATTTTTCTTTATTTTCAGAATTTACTATTTTCGGGATAAATACTATTTTGAATGAAATTTTACATATTTAGCATTAAATCCACCCTATATAACCAACCCATTTTTAAATCTGCACCCCTCAACCTATCAGATTTTAGGAAGATTGTTAACCCATTGAGAACTTCATAGTAATTGTAGTAAAATGGTGGTGAAATTTAGAATGGTCAAATTTTATCGGTTATATGAGCATTTAGCCCTACAATTTACACATTTCCAAAAGATAAAAGGAAAAAAACCCACCAAACAATTTGTCCAGCAATTTCTCTCAGTTACAGAGACTCCCCACATGTGGCTGTGATTTGTTTTATGGGCGCACAGCAAGGCGCAGGAGGTAGGGAGTGCCCTGCAACTGTCAGGATTTTACTTTCCTCATTGGTCCCTTTTGTAGGCTATAAAATTTTCACTTTTTCGTTATTGGGGCCATGTGACAGCATATTTTTGCGGGGCTACATTCTTTTTCCAATGTTAACATTTTGGGGTTGGTATCCCCTATTGTTAAAAATGTAGGAACTTTTTTTGAGGTCAGGAGTAGAAAAGCATCACTTCTGTACTGGATTTTTTCCTTTTTTTTTTTCGTGTTCACCGTATAGCCCAATAAACATGTTATCTTTATTCTATGGGTTGATATGATTACGGGGATACCAGACTTGAATATTTTTTCTTATGTTTTACTAAATTTCCCAAATGAAACCCTAATGTGGGGAAAAATCTATCATTTTTCCATCACTGTATTCAAGTGGCATAACATTTTACATTTTTTTGGCTACTGAGCTGTTTGATGGCTTGATTTTTGCGGGACATGTTGTTCTTTGCAACGGTATCATTCTGGAGTACTTATGTTTTGTTGATCACTTTTTATTGCATATTTTGTGGAATTCAATAGGTAAAAATCATAATTTTGGGCAGGTTTTTAAAGTTTTTTTTTAAGGCCGTTCATGTTACGGGTTAAATAATTATTTAATTTTATTCCACACATTGTTACGGACACGTTGATATTATATATCTGGGGCTTGTGTTATGATTTTGACTTATTTTTGCGTTATATGTCTCTTTTTATGTTTTGGGGCTTATGGGCATTTTTATTGCTTTATAGATTTTTTATTGAATAACATTTTTTTTAACTTTTTTTACTACTTCCACTATGGGACATGAACACGCAATCATCTACTTGTTCATGATAATACTCTGCAATACTGATGTATTGCAGGGTATTAGCAGTGTCAGCCTATGCACATGCATAGACTGACACTGTGCCTTTAAGATGATGTCACTGACGTCATCTTAAAGGCAGTGCCTTCAGGCATCTCTGGGGTCCTGATTGGTCCTCTGTTATGCCATAGCAATGATCGGCTATATATATGGAGGCAAGGAGTTATGTCCAGGGTGGGGGCAGAATTTGAACCAGAGCACCTCCTGTCTCAGGACTACCGGTAGCTGCCATTATATTAACATGTAATGTTACATCCCTGTCCGCAAGTTGTCAGTTGCATCTCGGGACCAGTAATATTGCACAGTGCACATCTGATTTTGTCCACGAGCTGTTGGTGCAGGGCAGGGACTGCCTGCCAGGAAAAGTAGTGATGGCTGGGAACTTCATCCTGTGGCACAGTCTCCACCAGCAGACCTGTAAAGCTATCTGTCAAAACTAGTTTGAATAGGCAATTTAGAAATGATCCTGTTCAGGACCAAAATGTGTTCTTGTAGTGGGGCAAACTTTTGCTTTCTCTCCATGATTCGCAGGATGGAGAACTGAACAGATGGTGTGGACAGGCTTGGGGATGATGATGATGGTGCTGCAGGTGGTTAACATTTATGATTCATTATGAATATGGTATTTATTGAGATTATTGAGAGGTTATTTATGAAAGGGTTGTGATTTATAACCTATATACATTTGATTCAGGCATAGTCCTAATATTCCTGTTGGATATGTAATACATATTTTAGTTGGACTATTTTATTAGTTTTGTTTGGTTTATAATTAGCTTTATTACTTTGACAGGCGGCAATGTAGAGAGCTCTGCACTTCCAATTGAGGATGAGCACAGTGAAGATAATCCCATGGAAGTTAATACATTATCTGCCATCTAATTATCCAATGCCTTAACACTCTTTACACCCAAGCATATACATGGACAAGAGAAACTTGGAGCAACACCAGCTCCATCACCAGTACGAGCAGTACCACTGCCATATCCCTGACCCTAAATTCCAGCTTTCTTCATTTCAATAGACTTGCAACTATACTGAGACAGCACCTTATGATAAAGGTATTACTGGACGCTATTCACTGATAGCAGCACCTTAACAATAAAGGTATTACTGGACGCTATTCACTAAAAGCAGTACCTTTACTATAAAGGGATTACTGGACAACACAACCTTTATGATCTACATATTAGTGCACCATATTCACTGACAACAGAACCTTTATGATCTATGTACGACTGGATGCTATTCACTGACAACAGCATCTTTGTGAACTACATATTACTGAATGCTATTCACTGACAACCTTTATGATCTACATGTTAGTGCACTCTATTCACTAAGAACAGCACCTTTACAATCAAGGTCCTATTCAATGGGGCTCATTTACTATGGACCTTGTGCCAGTTTTCTGTTAGACTTTGCAAATTCTTTTATGTGCAGACTGCTTGCACATAAACTGTCGCGACTGCACTATTCTTTACGTGACATAAATTTATGCACATAAATGGACGTTCCTATGCACAGTTGGATAGTGACCCACATTTATCATGAAAGTCGGAAGTGTGTTGCATGCTATATGTTAAAGGTGCACCCAAAAATGTTGGTGTACTATGTTGGGGTAGTGCAGGGAATACAAGATTCATGAATCTGATGCATCAAAAAACAAAGAAATTTAATAGATATTCCCTTTAAAAACAAAGACTGCACACAAGATAAATAAAATCAATTAAAAAGGTTCAGACCCAGCAGTCCAGCTCCCCATCTGGACAATGACCATAGTGAATAGTGAATTTTTCTATTCAGTCTTGTAATTTCATGCTTCCACTAGAAGGCGTGTGTGTGCCCCGTGATTCCTGTCGGAGGTGTGCACAGGCAACATGTGGTCTGTGACCCTTATTGAGAGGCATCACACACTGTGAACTCCCTGGTGTGAGGTCGTGAGGTCAGGAAACAAACACTGAGTATCTACACATGGCATGCAGGTATTTAAAGGGCACCTACCACCACAAATCTACCTATAAAGGTAGATCGGGTGGTAGGTGGATCAATGGGACGTGAGGATAGCCCTTTTAAGGGCTAATCCTCACGTCCCCGCACTGTTTTGTAAACTTTTATTACCCTAATATGTTAATTTACTTATGCGGCTACTGGGGCGTGGAGTAGCCGCATCTGAGGTTACACGAGGCGGCTACTCCACGCCCCGGTAGCCACATTACCCCTCCTACTCACCATGTTCGGCGCGCAGCTGCTCGTAGCTGCGCGCCCTCGTCCGCCGATCCTGCCGTCTGCGCATGCGCAGAACAGCAGGCCCGCGTCTGTGCAGCCCCGGCTTCAGAGCAGTGACCGCGCAGGCGCGGGCCTGCTGTTCTGCGCATGCGCAGACGGCAGGATCGGCGGACGAGGGCGCGCAGCCACGAGCAGCTGCGCGCCGAACATGGTGAGTCTTTTTCACGCACATTATCCGCGCATAAAAAACATATTGAAATTGCATTTAAAATGTATTGAAAAAGCGTGTGAAAAACTGAGCCGCTGAACAAACTCCGACTGAAAACTGATGAAGCCTGATGAAAAGTGTCAGTTTTTCACTGACCAAACCCTGATCAAACTCTGACATGATCTGCAACGCAAGTGTGAAACAGGCCTAAGAATGCCCAGCAATGATTAAGTTAGGCTGCGTTCAATGTGTCAGGCCCAATGTCATGGCATTGAGCTATCCTTTTTTAATTCTTTTTTATTTTCAACAATATGATTGATGTGAGGTATATTTTTTTTAACAAACCATATTATAACAAGAAATAACTTGATATTTTGGGCATTTTGAGATGCTCGTCATTCGGGCATTTAGGGATGTGGTAATACATGTTTTGTTCTAAGGAAAGGGGGGTGATTTGAACTTTTAGTTTTTTAATTTTTTTTTACCTCTTTCCTACTATTTTTAGACCACCAAGGGTACTTTAGTCCTTGGGTGCCTCATTGCTTGTACCATATACTGCAGTACTGCAGTATTGCAGTTTATGGCAGCTTTGCTAGTGATCTCTAGGATCTTCCTACAGCAAACACAAATGTGTTTTTTTCCCAAATTCCCTGCCAGTACAGGGCAGGGAGTATAAAATGCCTTCAATTTGAAGTTTAATTTGTTACACAGAAAACAGGTCTTTATATGGGAAAATTAATAAAGTTATAGATTTTTTAAGGTGGGAAGTGAAAAACAGTAACATGAAAGCGAAAAAGGGCCAAGTGGTTAAGAAGATAAAAAATAAATTAAAGGGTCAGTCAATGTAATGTGTTTTTGCATAAATATATTTTGCTCTGGTCTTGCCAAAAACATTTATTTTAGTTTAGTGACTGGAGAACCCCTTTAAAGGGGTACTCTCGTCTGGGCATTCACATTCAGTTTCATTAATCTGCCATATATAAATGTTTCTTCAATAAGATGTTATTCAAAAAAAATTACTAGTGTGAAGATAATTTCTCATAAATGTAGTCATATATTCCCTTAGAAACCAGACTGACTCCTTTGTTTCATTTCTAAGGGACAACATGACCACATTTCTGAGAAATAATCTTCACACAGGAACATTAGACATCTGTAATAATAATAATAATATTAATAATAATTAATAATAACAATTTCTTTATTTACGTAACGCACACAGATTATGCAGTGCCACACAAATATGTCTCGTGAGGTTTACCAGAGACAGCAAAACAGATGTCTATGGGAAACTTTATTTTGGAAAACTGTAAAAAAAATGGCATATTTTTAGGTACTTCAATAAAGATACTAAAGAAACTTAAAAGCCAAATAAAATGTTACTCTTAAATAAATAAAATCAAGTTCATCTAAAGAGTTCCTCATGTTAACCAGTTAACTAATTGTTTCCATGGCCTAACTCCAGATGAGGCTTATAAGGGGCAGACCCGCAAAAGTATGCAAGGACAAAACAATGCAATGTTTATAGTGTATCTATATTTTAACATGAGGAATAACACTTTCTCTTGTTATTGTGTGATGTATATGTTTCCTTTTCCACCAGTGCGCTGTGCATTTACAAGTTGTGAGTGGAGACTTTGCTTCAGTGACTCCCCCTCCCCACTCCATAGAGCATTCATGTAATTTGACTCATCATTAGGCTTCTGTCTTGCTGTGTGTAAGACGGATTTCAGGGAAAAGCAAAGGAGGAAAGAAGTTGATTAATAAAAGCCATATCTAAAAATAAATATTTTAAAGTTTCTGCTATTCACCTGTACTAGACTGTTAAAGGAATAAATGAATTACAAAAATCAATCTCTAGGCCCTAGCATTACACACTATTTTATTGAAAGAGTTAATTTTAAGTTGTAAATATGCATTAGTTTGTTCCATTATATCTTTCAATGAGATGCAAAACTGAGCAGATACTTGCTTAATCCCCTTTCTTTAGTCTGTTTATTGTTTGTTCAGAATGGGAAACACTCGGAGCCTTAAAACTTGAGTACATTATTTTATGTGGGCTTCTCTCGGTATTAACTGTTCTTGTAAACACATACTTGTTAAAAGTAACTTTTAAAAACATGTTTGTAATTATGGGAAATGGCACAAGGTGAAGCATATCTTCTCATGAAAGCAACTCCGAGACATCAGGGAAATTATTATTTGATAATACTACACTGAAAAATCAATTCCTAATCTAGTCCTATCATTCAACAAACTGCATCCAGTGCTGTTTTGTGTCTAGATGGAAGTAAACATTTCTGTTAAAGCCATAAAAACAAAGCACATGAGTTCTACTCCTGTGAATTTGCAGGAAAACTTTTTTTAGTGCAGACATATGGCTCAAAACAAAGCTGAACATTTTAATGAATTTATTCCCCGTGTACTAGAGGCAATGCCAAGGGGCTCATGGTTTCCGAGGAAACAAGCACTGGGGCAACCCAGTGTTACAGAATTATTTGTTAAGGCTGTTAATGGGATTTCAGAGTCCAGAAGGTGTCTGGGAACCAAATCATATACACTGGAAATGTATCTGATGACATATGAAATGTAGCCTAGCCAAGACCTTTGAGTGTTCAGCATTTTACACTTCAATGGGCCTGTAAATTAAATACCCATTGGAGGAAGACATTTTTTTTTCTATTAAACAGAGAATAACACTAAGTTATCACCATATCACTGGTAAAATGAACTAGTGCAAATAATTCATAATTAAAACGATACTCTTGAAGCAAACAGGCAATTACACAGCAAGAGCCTCCAAAACACAAAATATTTATTAATTGTTTATTAAGCTTTTAAGTTCTTGCAAAATCGCAAATGTAATTTTATTACTAACCATAAATATGTGTAATGCTACAGTAAACAATTTTCTTTCAACGGTGGTCCATAAACTAAATAGTTCATAAATGACTTCTTGGAAATAACATACTAATCAGATATTGAGCTCTGTCTACAGTCCACATTGTTTTCTAAGCATACTACAAGATTCTGTAAATGAAATAGATCAAATGTGACATGTAACAGGTTTCTATTCATTTGCTTAAAAACAATGAAAATGTTTACTTCAGCTTGGTGGTTGATTTGCACCATTCATTATACTGCAATGTAACATGCAGAAAAAGTAACACATGCAAAATTCAAAACCAAAATGAAGCTGAAAATCTGGTTGTTGCCCTTCTTGGACAAAGGAAGCCACAGTGAAACAGAATAATATTTAAAGAAAACCTTTCAAAAACTAGGAGAGGCTTCCAGCTTTAGTGCAATCAATCACTGGCCAATATCCCTATGATTTTGTGGGGAGCCCAAGAACTGATTTTACAGGTGGGCCCTACCAGATTTATTATTGTTTATCCGGCTTTCTTGCGTTAATGATTACTGAAAACAGAATTTTCTTCAAGATTAGGTAGACTTCATTGTAGGATCATACTGGAGGAAGAAGCAAATTTATTATAAAGCATTAAGGTATGATGCTCCTAGCCCCCCCCCCCCCCCATACTGGCTTTTAGGTTTTTATTTTATTTCTTTCATCTAAGATATTATGTTATTTTCCTTTATTTTAAACATAAACCACACACATTTTTACATATTTTGTTTTTTAAGGCATAAAATATAAATATCAGTAAAGGGAATACCAGTACATTCATCTCTCTCCTGAATGTTTTCTTCCATTGTTCTGCACTTTTACACTGCTTCCCAACCTATACAAGATTTGCCTACTTATTCCCTACTGTCAAGTGTAGAAAATTAAAAGTTGTCCCTGTGCTCTGTCAAGCACCCCTGCATTGTCCTTCTTGACTTTGAAGCATAAAACATTGCCAAAGGACTCAATGTTACAGAGAGCACTGGGAATTCACACAAAGAGGTTTGTCAAGTTAAATTCTTTTTTTTATGTTGTTATGTTGCCTTCAAAGGTTCCTAATATAAGCTTTCTCTTTCGCAACACTTAACTGAGAACATATCCTTCATCCTCATGTGAACAAAACACAATTTTAGTCAATGTATTATCAGTTTGCATTACTTGAATGAAGTAAAATCATTTATTATTAAGAAATTTTCCCACCCAATATCGTTATTAGCGTGTGCAGCAATAAGTAATGGTGTTTCCTATGTTTTGTTGTTGCTTAAAAAGTCACTATTGGCTTTTAAAACCTTAGACTAAGATATATAAAATATCCCTAAATAGCCACAGAGGCAACGGCCACCTTCATCTAATCATGAAGTTAAATGATTCACTGTAGGGCATGAATGACATGGCTTCACTTTCTGACACTTTCTCATGTCTTACTGAACTGTCAACCAAATATCATGTGATTAAGAGCAATGTCTGCATAACTATATGAATCTATTCTCTGATCCATGACTACGGATATGGCAATCTAAGGTTTTATATAAGGTCTTATGGTGCTCCATTTTTATTTTAGAATAAAGCATAAAAACACAATGGACAACAATATGGTTGTTGTCAGTTCATAAGAATTAGGATGAAAATTGTGTGAATTTCTTGGTATTGTAGATGACTGGAGTCAGACAGCCCCATGCTCTTTGTGCATTATATTGTGCCCTATTCACCTGCCTATGCCACTTAACAGTAGTGTCTCAAACCTCAGACACAATACAATATTGGCGAAAATGTAACTTGGCAGTGCTGCGTAATCTGTGTGCTCTTTATAAATAAAAGGAATTAAAAGGAATTTAATTCACAGATACAGATTCACACAGATACCCCAGAACTAACTGAAACCTCTCGTGTGCCCACAAGGAATAATACCTCTCTCTAACTTCACTTTTTTTTTGTAAATAAATTTTTTTTAAATACAGCCATTTTACATAGTAGTACTACAGCAAGTTGATACATACATTTTAGAGATATCACAATTTCTATACAGCTATACAGCTAATTCCATGTGACAATAAAATTACATTAACATTATGCTTATCTAAATTGTGCTCTAGTTTACAGCCAGATTCACGTGTCAAATCCACGTAGTTTATACAGTGATTTTTCGCTGAAATTACACTGTCAGTTGTGGGGTATCTGTATAACGCACATTGCAATAGCTTTTGGGGGCTCTAGTTTACAGCCAGATTTACGTGTCAAATCCATGTAGTTTATGCAGTGATTTTTCGCTGAAATTACAGTGTCAGTTGTGGGGTATCTGTATAACGCACATTGCAATACCTTTTGGGGGCTCTAGTTTACAGCCAGATTTACGTGTCAAATCCATGTAGTTTATACAGTGATTTTCGCTGAAATTACACTGTCAGTTGTGGGTATCTGTATAATGCACATTGCAATAGCTTTTGGGGGCTCTAGTTTACAGCCAAATCCATGTAGTTTATAAACCACTATGTCAGACAGAAAGGTGGCAGGTGGAGCAGGCAGAGGTGGCAGCACAGTAAGGGGATGTCGCAGCAGGGGTGACTCTGTGAGGCCAGAACTGCCATTGCCATCTAGTGGCAGTGCGTTGATCAACAACCCAAAGGTTGTTGAATGGTTGACTAGGTCATCCAATTCCTTAAATATAACATCTGACAACCCCAACCAGGAGTCCGTAGGTTCCTCTGATACAACAATTAGTTGGCATGGCCCAGGAGCAGGTCAGCGGCCCTCACCTGTCCTCAACCAGGCTCTGTCCTGTTCCTTTCCTGCAGCCAGAGAGCTTCTAGGTGGTCTGGGCTCAACGCCACTATTCATCGAGGACGAAGTGTTTGAGGACAGTCAGCAGCTGCTTTGCAGTGAAGAGTTGGGGCAGGCTGTGCATACTGACACCAGTGAGGAGAGTAGCAGTGACCGGGAAACCCAAATTGACAATGGGGGAAGAGAGTGTCAGCTTGCGGAGCAGGCAGCAAGTCGCTACTGTGGCTATGAGTCAGCAGTGTGGCAGCAGTGCAAGAACGGGAGCCAAACGTCTGCGAGGGAAAAAATCCCAATTCGCAGGCCCAAATAAGCAGTGGGACAGGGGCTCAGCAAGGTAGCAGCAGTTGTAGTGCAGAGTGTTGGCGGTAAAATTACCACCTCAGCGGTGTGGCAGTTTTTTGTAAAGACACCAGAGGAGCCGAGCGTGGGTATATGTCGTATCTGCGGGCAGAAAGTGAAGCGTGGCCAGGGAGCTAACCTTGGCACCACAGCCCTGTGCCAACACATGCAGCTTCACCATCCAATGGCCTGGGAGAAACAGGTGTCACATGCGGTCCATCCTGCAGGCGCAGCAGCAGCAGGATGGACCTGCACCTAGTGGCACACATGCTGTTTCAACAAGTCAAGGCTCCAGCATCTCTGCCGAAGTGAGCTGTTTGTCTTTGAAATCATCTCCCGGTCCAGATGCTCCTGCTCCTTGCTACGCATGGCGCCAGCAGTCATTGAGAAAAGACAACTCTATGCGTCCAGCCATCCTAAGGTGCAGAAGCTGACCATGCTCTTGTCGAAGTGGTTGGTACTGCAGTCTCTCCCTTTCCAAATCATGGACTTTGCACCCTTCAGAGAAATAATGGCTTGTGCCGAACCGAGGTGGAGAGTTCCAAGACGCAATTTTTTTTCCAAAAGGCTGTGCCAGCCCTTCACCAATATGTACAAAAGAAGGTCGGCCAGTCCTTGAGCTTATCAGTTTCTTCCAAGGTGCACGGCAGCGCGGACGTGTGGAGCTGTAATTATGGTCAGGGCCTGTATATGTCCTTTACGGCCCACTGGGTGAATGTGCTTCCTGCCCAGCAACACCAACAACTTCCACAAGAGACGGCGCTTTCTCCTCCACGTTGTCAAACTGCTGCTCCTGTGCCAGTGTCCGCATTCTCCTCCTCCTTCTCCACCACCACCTCAGCCTCCACAAGTGCTGCTCCATCATAGCACATGTGCAGGGCACAGCGGTGTCATGCAGTTCTACACCTGGTTTGCCTGGGCAAACAAAGTCACACAGGGGAGGAACTGCTTCACGCCATGCAAGAAGAAATCAATGTGTGGCTTTCTCTGTGAAAATGGGCAGAACATGGTGTCCGCGCTGGACAGAGGAGGGAAGTTCCATGCGCCCTGCATGGCGCACGTGTTCAATCTGGTAGTCAACAAGTTCCTGAAGTCTTACACCCATCTGCAAGACATTCTAAAAATGACCTGGACACTGTGCATGCACTTCGGCCATTCTTACAAAGCCAAGCACACCCTCCTTGAGTGGCAGCGCCAGAACGACCTACCCCAACATAGTCTGATATGCGATGTTTCCACCCATTGGAATTTCAGCCTCTATATGTTAGACCACCTGTATGAACAGAGAAAAGCCATTAATGATTTTTTGATGATGCAAGCGGACCTTAGTACTCCCCTGTGTAACTTTGATGTCAGCCACTGGCAGCTCATGCGTGACACCTGCCTTTTGCTCAGGCCTTTTGAAGAGGCCATGTTATTTGTCAGTCGCCAGGACTTCGGGATGAATAACGTCATTCCACTGTTTCATGTCCTGGAACTCATGCTGCTAAATCTGTCTGGTCAGGGCACTGGAGAAGTGGAGACTACATCTCATGGCCACATGAGTCCGCTGGGGGCTGAACTAGAGGAGGAGGAGGAGGACATTGGAGCACAAGCAGAGTCTGGTGCAATTTATGGTTTTTATACTCAGGTGACAGGATCGAGGAGCAGGAGCATCCAGAGGAGGTAGAAAATGAGGCAGATGACCCAGAAGCACCGTGGCAGTATCCTGTGGAGACTGGGAGTCCCTCAGAGTTACTTGCGCAGATGACCCGCAGCATGCTGCTTTGCCTAACTAGTGACAGCCGAATAGTCAACATCCGGCATAGGGATGACTTTTGGCTCTCCACCCTCTTGGACTCTCACTACCGGTCCAAAATGGGTGACTTTTTTCCTGTTGCTAAGAGTAAGGAACAACTGGCATACTATAGAGAAATACTGAGCACACAGTTGGCCGCTGCCTATGTGCGCCATTGTCCATCCTTTGTCAGGTCTGACCGGGGGATTCCTGGCAGTCATTGCTCACATACTACTAACACAGCAGCAGGACATGAAGCAGACCCTGCACCAGCAGGTGGTGGCCTACTTGGACAGCACTTTACCACCTGAGGTAGAGGATCCCATAGACTACTGGGTAGCCAAACTTGATGCGTGGTTGCAGTAGAGAAGCTGTATTGCCCGGCCAGTAGTGTGGCATCAGAGCGGATGTTCAGTGCGGCGGGGGCTATCGTTACCCCCAGGAGAACCCGCTTGTAATGTGGAGAGACTGACCTTTGTCAAGATGAATCAGGCTTGGATCGGCCAGGATTTCAACTCACCAATGCCTAATGCATCAGATTAGATAAGCGATGACGCCTCCTCCAAACGTTGAGAAATGAGTCGGGTTCTAACTACCTGCCTCAGCTACTATTCTGATGCTGCCACCCGCCACACATCTGCTTCTAGTTGCACCATCTGCCTCCTACCATCTTTACCAGGGACTGGAATTGTCCGCCACTCTGCGGGCTCCTGCTGCTTCTGATGCCACCAACACACTATATCATTGTGCCACTCTGTGGGCTCCTCCTGCTGCTGCTGATGCCACCTTCACACTATATCATTGTGCCACTCTGCGGGCTCCTGCTGCTGCTGCTTCTGATGCTGCCTTCACACTATATCATTGTGCCACCCTGCAGGCTCCTGCTGCTGCTGCTTCTGATGCCACCAACACACTATATCATTGTGCCACTCTGCAGGCTCCTGCTGCTTCTGATGCCACCTTCACACTATATCATTGTGCCACTCTGCGGGCTCCTGCTGCTTCTGATGCCACCAACACATTATATCATTGTGCCATTCTGTGGGCTCCTCCTGCTGCTGCTGCTACTGATGCCACCTTCACACTATATCATTGTGCCACTCTGCGGGCTCCTGCTGCTGCTGCTTCTTCTGATGCCACCTACACACTATATCATTGTGCCACTCTGCGGGCTCCTGCTGCTTCTGATTCCACCTTCATGCTATATCATTGTGCCACTCTGCAGGCTCCTGCTGCTTCTGATGCCACCTTCACACTATATCATTGTGCCACTCTGCAGGCACCTGCTGCTTCTGATGCCACCAACACACTATATCATTGTGCCATTCTGTGGGCTCCTCCTGCTGCTGCTGCTACTGATGCCACCTTCACACTATATCATTTTGCCACTCTGCAGGCTCCTGCTGCTGCTTCTACTGATGCCACCAACGCACTACATCATTGTGCCACTCTGCAGGGTCCTGCTGCTTCTGATGCCACCTTCACACTATATCATTGTGCCACTCTGCAGGCACCTTCTGCTTCTGATGCCACCTTCACACTATATCATTTTGTCATTCTGCAGGCTCCTGCTGCTGCTGCTTTTGATGTTACCAACACACTATATCATTGTGCCACTCTGCGGGCTCCTGCTGCTACTGATGCCACCAACGCACTACATCATTGTGCCACTCTGCAGGCACCTTCTGCTTCTGATGCCACCTTCACACTATATCATTTTGCCATTCTGCAGGCTCCTGCTGCTGCTGCTTTTGATGTTACCAACACACTATATCATTGTGCCACTCTGCGGGCTCCTGCTGCTACTGATGCCACCAACGCACTACATCATTGTGCCACTCTGCAGGCTCCTGCTGCTTCTGATGCCACCTTCACGCTATATCATTGTGCCACTCTGCAGGCACCTGCTGTTTCTGATGCCACCTTCACACTATATCATTGTGCCATTCTGTGGCTTTCCCTATTGCTGCAACCATGTTGCTGACACCTATGGACTCCTGTTGCTGCTTCTTCTGTCACCACCTCCACACTTTTATCATTGTGCCACTTTGTGGCCTCCTGTTGCTGCTGCTGCTGCTAATTCCACCTCCACACTATATAATTGTGCCACTCTGTGGTTTCCCCTGTTACTGCCACCATGTTGCTGCCACCTGTGGGATCCTGCTGATGATGCCACCTCCACACTAAATCATTGTGCCACTCTGTGGCTATTCCTGTTGCTGCCACCATGTTGCTGCCACCTGTGGGCTCCTGCTGCTGCTTCTGCTGCCGCCACCTCCACACTCTTATCATTGTGTGACTTTGTGGCCTACCATGTTTCCGCCACCTCCATAGTTTGTCATTGTGCCACTCTGCAGCCTACTCATGCTGCTGCCAACTGACTGCTGTCTCTCTGGAACACCCTGCGATTTCCATAATGCTGTTTTCACCCTCCATCACTCTATGACGTATTCCCCTTCATTTCATCTGTCAGAAGGATAAAAAGCTTCAGGATTGATAGCCAAAAGCAGGAGTGGATACAGAACACAGAGGACATGTAAGTATCCCATTTGCTGCTCATCTCTATTCTGGATCAACTCCTGTTTGTTTTTGGATTTAGCAAAACTGATGGATTATTGACCGATTGAAAGAGGACACTGACGCGTGAAAAGAAGGGCAAAATGATCAGTGACGTCAATGCAAAATTACTGCCGACATCCTCTGCACTATTTGGGGGGGCTTTCCACATGTATCCGCGTTTAACAGAACAGGTTCTGTCTTTATCTATGGAATCATCTGATGTCAGTGTAAAAAGAGTGCACTGTTTGATGTTATAGTGGGATCTTGGCCCTCAGCTCGGTCCTTTCGAGCTGGCACAGACGTTACCTTGTCAGGCTTCGCTTATTTGGAAGTGAAGAGTGAAGCGATTCTAAGAGCGTGTCATACTAAAACACAGCATTGTTTGAAGACCAAACCACGTTCCCTATGCATATTTAAGCATGGCACAACGTTCTACAACACCCTACAGGCTCTCTGCAGCCAGGAAATGCCTGTTTTTTAACGTGATTCGTTTTGATTCAATTCGGGTCGAATCTAATTTTTTCGATAAATTCGGCGAATCGGGACGAAACGAATTTTAACAAATTCGCCCATCTCTACCCAGGATAACAAAATTACACATTCTCTAATTCACTGTTTATAACAAAAATCCTGCATTTCACAGATATATTTCCAACCTGTCTCTATCAATCCTCGTATACACAATTTCAGTTGCTCCTGGTTTCCGTCCCTGATCGTGAGTTTAGCCCTGTGGAGATGAGCTGTTCTCTGCTCTCTTCCTTTAGCCCCCACCCTTGCATTCCAAGCATTACAAGCTCACACACAGACTTCCTCCTAGCAAAAAACACATTTCATCATGAGAATATCTACAAGCTACATGCAGATAAGTTCTTTGTCTGGGGGAGGCACATCAGATCTGATAGTGTGCTGTGGCAAAGCAGAGATATAGCAGAGCTAAAAATATCATTTATTAATTCTTAAAGGTTGGACTTGCGTCTTTTTCTGGCCTTATAAACTATGATACTATGAGTGTCATTGTTTGTAATATGCATCTCAGGGACCTCATCATCTCATCTCTGATCTGTCTCATCTCTCTTTCTATGTGTCAGACACTAGAACAATGTTCAGAAGGTAAATGAAAGAGTATATAAACCTTGTACCCTGATAATCTAACACAGTATTTCATAGTACAGAAGAATCATGCAATGTCTGCTTAGAGAGTCTCTGCACACACTTGTAAGGTAAGGGGTTAAAATTATCTTTGCGTAAACATCACTAGGGTATTGAAATTTGAGGGTTATCCAGCAAGGTTTGCTAGCCTGATAGACAGCTGCTCCAGTCTGCTGCAGGAGGTGTGTCCAGGATCTGCTTTATATACCTTCCTAGTCCCATCTGACCGGGTTATACTACATATCTCAGTTTGTTTCTTGTTTGTGCATTAGCTATTCTATTGCTAATTGGGTTATTTGGCCTCCCACCATTATTTGGCGACCCTTAAGTAGGTAGGTGACAGTTTGGGGGGCATACTTTAATGCTCACCGTCCTGTCTGTTTTTTCCTGTGCTGCAACCCACCTACTCCTTACATGATTACATAAAATTATGTATATAAAGTTTACATACACACCTTACCTCTCCAGGGTTGCATAACTCCTTCAGACGATGCAGTTATTGCTAATATTCCTGTCTTTACTTTCAAGTATTTCTGTATAATCCTCTATAGTTAATAAAAATATCCATGCACTATAGCAGCCTATGAGTGGCCTAATGAAGATCTTCAGATTGCTCTAATAAGAGCAAATATTGGTTTTCACCTGTCCCAAATAACAGAAGCCTACTCTATACACCTTTGTGCCCTGAAAAGGGCTCTTTCCTGTTTTTTAGAAGTCCTTCCTTTTATGACTAACCCTGTAATGAGCAACAAGCTCTCCAGCAACTCTGCATCCCATGTGAAATGGTGCCTGGATATGTGTCCTGACTCTTATTCTGCAGAATCACATGCCATGTTCAAATTTCTGCCCACAAGAAGTAAACATAGAAGCTTATTATTGAATGACAGCAAGCAGAGATCAAGCAAACTATGATGAATGGATATTGATAGCAATATTGGAATAATGGAAAATTGTACAGCGTTTCATTATAAAAATAATAATATTTATTTGCTGAAATTGGAATACCCCTTTAAGTTTTAATCTCTTTACATAAACAACACAATTGATACTTTGTGCATAAATTGTATTCTAACATGTTATAAGTGACTTTATAAATGTTAGGTATATATTAGCTAGAAAATTAGAAATCTCATACAGATACTCTAGTTGCACAGTGTGCAGTCTACTGTTTATTAAATATCCCTTTGATCTATAAATGGCTTAATAAGGAATGTCCTTTGAATCCAGAAGCCTTGGAGATAACAGGACACGCAGATCATACATATGGTTGGTTTTGTGACCTACAAATCGTAACATTGCTTTTGTAGTGATTTTGATTAGATAACAAGTCTAAAGTTTTCTTGCCATAGTTTGATAGATGCTAAAGCCTTTGAGAATGGCTTTGTGACCTCCATCTTCCTGAACATGAACACTAAACACATTTTTTATGTTCACAAAATCTCTTTGATCAAGGCACAATTCACTTTTATAAAATTGTTCTATAAAAGGCTGATCATGAGAAAGTTTGTGCTTGTTATCAGAAGCAACATACAATCTCACACCTCGCTTTCAGCTTACAACATATGTGATACATATACAGCTTCTGCTTCCATGTGGTAGCTGCTCTCCCTTTACCTAGTAAGAGATGCTTGCATCTTTGTAGTGCTATAAGCTCTCTTGCACAGAAAAGGGGTGGCAGGTGGGCTACCCTACACTCCATCAGTATTCCTGCACAACCTTCTACTATATGAACACAGAGGTGAACCTAGCCTTTCTGCTGCCTGAGGCGAGCTATAGAAAGATGCTCCCCCACTCCATATATGCAATATATCAAGGAGTGTTAGGACCAGACCCAATCATATTGGTTTAATTTGAAAATAAAGCAGTGCAAAATACATAGATTGTGCCACCATGTACTATATAATAAACAAAGTGAGCTACCACAAAGAACAAAATACAAACAACAATCCGCCATATAATATAAAATCAATACATCTTGCCACCATATATTATAAAATACATCTGGCGCTCCCCATGTAATATATAATACATACAGTGTGCCATATACCATATAATACATTCAACATGCCGCCATATACCATATATATTATTTGCAGCATGCCGCCATATACCATATAATACATACAGTGTGCCCCATATAGGATATAATACATACAGTGTGCCTCCATATACCAAAGAATACATACAGCGTGCCACCATATATCATATAATACATACAGCGTGCCGCCGAATACCACATAATACATACAGTGTGCCGCCATATACCATATGATACATATAGTGTGCCGCCATATACCATACAATATATACAGTGTGCAGCCATATACCATACAATACATACAGTGCGCCGGCATATACCATATAATACATACAGCATGCCACCATATATCATATAATACATACAGCGTGCCGCCGTTTACCACATAATACATACAGTGTGCCGCCATATACCATATGATACATATAGTGTGCCGCCATATACCATACAATATATACAGTGTGCAGCCATATACCATTCAATACATACAGTGCGCCAGCATATACCATATAATACATACAGCATGCCACCATATATCATATAATACATACAGCGTGCTGCCATATACCATATAATACATACAGCATGCCACCATATACCATATAATACATAAGCATGCCACCATATAGCACATAAGACATGCAGCGTGCCGTCATTTAGTATATAAAATATACAGCGTGCTGCCATATACCATATAATACATACAGCGTGCCGCCATATACCATACAATACTTACAGCATTCCACCATATATATATATATATATATATATATATATATATATACAGTATGCACACACTCATACAGCATGTACACACATATACAGCATATACACTCATATAGCATGCATATACACACACACTCACCAAACACATACAGTATACACACACTTATATACAGTCATACAGTATACACACACACTCACCGTACAGTATATACATGTATAGATGCATATAAATATACATGTGTGTATATATATATATATATATATATAAATATATATATACGCATCTTAAGATATATTAGCTACATACGGTGAGGTGGACGGGGGGCGGATGGGTGAGGCGGGCCACGAATCAGAGACGTGGGCCGCGGACAGGAGAGGCAGGCCGGGCAGCCAGGAGAGGCGGGCCGGGGATGGAAGATGTAGGCCGCAGACGGGAGAGGCGCACCGCGGACTGGAGAGGACCCGGATGAGGCAGGTCGGGAGGTGGCCAGAGACAGAAGGTGCGGCCCAGGTGGCCGGGGATGGGGGCGTCTTGGCGGTCACAGCCAAGCCATGGTGAGTGACCTGCCTGATGCCACCCCCACCGTCCACCAGGAGGTGCTGCCGCCTGAGGCGAGTTTCTCAACTCGCCTCATGGTAGGTGTTCCCCTGCAAGTGCAGTCTGACAGAAAGCTAAAAGATTCCTCCCAGTTCTGTGCTGCCCAAGAAGAGTTCTGACAAGTACTGTAGCTTTAGAAAAGAATGTTATATCTCTTGAAAGAGAAAGGTGAAATACACAGTATGGGCATTGTTCTGGATGTTTTGAAATGGGGAGCAGGTCAGATATAACACTTTTGAAATCATAGGTACACCTTAAGTTTCTGTATTATTTTTGACTTTAACTTCTTAATCCTAAAAGCATGATGTCACAAATCTACACTTTTACATAATGGGGGCCTTTTAACATGTTAATAAACATTTTTTTGCAGTAAACACAAAACACATTTTTTTCACATTTTCAAACAAAGATATGGAAAACAAAGTAAATCTAGAGTAAAGGAGATGCAGCTACAGATTCCATCCAACTTTTTCTTTTCAATTTTATTGGTCATCCAAACAATTTTCATTTGTTATATTTACTGAAGAATATTCTTTACAGACATTTTCTCCATAAGTGGTACAAAATCGTTCAGTTTTCCTCTCAAAGTTTCTTGGACAAATGGCTATTTGTTTCTTCTCCTGGCTATGGATCTTTTAGGTGATGTACTATACAATTCTCTGGATTTTTTTTGCTCACAAGCTCTACCCTTTGCAAGCTTCTTACAGAAATTAAGAGACTGAAAGTGAGTCAGACTTCCTCCCAATATTATATCATCACAGGTCCTTCATCAATTAGTGTATACCATCCTGTGAAGCCCTGACTACAAATAAAGTAACTTAAAACACAAACACAGTACATGATAAAAAATAGCTGTTTCATACAGATGTGCTTTTCACCAAAAAAGCATTTTTACACCAAAATTTACACAAACAAATTATGTGAGCAACTGGATATTAACAACAAAACATACTTGAGGAATACATTGGGGAACATGTATCATTATTTCTGCTAGTCAAATTATCTCATTTTTGCGAATTTTTACGTAGTTGAGACTTTTTTTTTGCGACTTTTCACCTGTTGTTTTTCAAGAGCACATTGGTCAGTGTGCCTTATGTAGCATTGTTTCCCAGATGTTCTGCGCAACTTTTCACCTATGTATCACTTATTTTGCTTGTATTTGTGACTTTTTAGGAGCAAATCTGCACCTGGTCCAGGGCAGGTGCAAAGGAAGGCTGCCTCACCACTCTCCTACCTACTACTGCAGACATTGCCAGATCATGCTTGACAAAGGTCGTGATGACCGAAACGTCGTATATTACTTCTGATCTGTATAGAATTATATTTATAAAGATCTATGTGGATTTGAAAAAAATGCATCACAAGTAGAGATGGGCGAACATACTCATCCGAGCTTGATGCTCGTTCGAGCATTAGCGTACTCGAAACTGCTCGTTGCTCGGACGAATACTTTGCCAGCTCGAGAAAATGGCATCTCCCGCTGTTGTGATTTTTGGCGGCCAGAAACAGAGCCAATCACAAGCCAGGAGACTCTGCACTCCACCCAGCATGACGTGGTACCCTTACACGTCGATAGCATTGGTTGGCTGGCCTGATCAGGTGACCCTGGAATAGACTAGCCCCTGCCCGCGCTGCTCGCATCATTCTCTGTCTTTATGCCGCTAGGGAGAGAGCTGCTGCTGGTCAGGGAAAGTGTGAGGGTGTTCTATTAGAATAGTGTTAGGCAGGAGTGATTCTACAAGAACCCAACAGCCCTTCTTAGGGCTACAATAACGTTTTATTTTACTTTTTTTTGGTTTGCCCGTGGCTGGGCTTGCTACCATTAGTAGTGCAGCTAGTACCATATTGTGAGTAATTTGCAGGGAGACTTGCTACCGTTGTGTTTAGCTCTTAGTGAAACACATATCCACCATAAACACCGAAGTGGGACAATTTATTAGGGGTTTGATTTGAATTAGGCACAGTCTTCTGATTTATTTATTTTTTTACGTTTATTTCTTTTTATAACTCAAAGTAATCTGGCAAAGCAGTGTGCTTTCAGTGTAGGCTAGAAAATAGCCTTAGGAGAACCCCAACGGCTTACTTAGGCCTACAATAGTGTTATATTTTACTTTTTTTTGTTTGCTTGTGGCTGGGCTTGCTGGCATTAGTAGTGCAGCTAGTACCATATTGTGAGGAATTTGCTGGGAGACTTGCGACCGTTGTGTTTAGCTCTTAGTGACACACATATCCACCTCAAACACCGAAGTGGGACAATTTATTAGGGATTTGATTTGAATTAGGCACAGTCTTCTGATTTATTTTATTATACGTTTATTTGTTTTTATAACTCAAAGTCATCAGACACAGCACAAAATCCAGTTGTGTGCTGTCAGTGTAGGTTAGAAACTAGCCATAGCAATAGGATAGCATCGTTTTGTTTTAAAAATAAATAAATAAACACACAAAAAAAAATTAAAGTTTACACTTTAATTTGGAAAACGTTTAACCCGAGGGCTAGGGGTAGAGGACAAGGGCGTGGACGTGGGCGTCCAACTACTGCAGGGGTCAGAGGCCGTGGTCCTGGGCGGGGTGAGACACCACCTGCTGATGAGGGAGCAGGGGAACCCCGCAGTGCTGCACTCCCTAGGTTCATCATGTCTCAAGTTACTGGAACTCGTGGTAGAGCACTGTTGAGGCCAGAACAGTGCGAAGAGGTGATGTCGTGGATTGCGGACAATGCTTCTAGCCATTTGTCCACCAGTCAGTCTTCGACGCAGTCCACCCATGTCACCGAAATCAGCACTCCTCCAGCTCCTCCACCTCAGCCTCCTTCCCCCCAGTCTGCCCCCTCCCAGCAAAATTTGGCATTTGAACCGGCATACTCTGAGGAACTGTTTTCTGGACCCTTCCCACAGTCACAAACCACTTGTCCGGTTGCTGCTGAGCCATTTTCCGAAGCCCAGGTTTTCCACCGGTCGCAGTCTGTGGGTGATGATGACATTATTGACGTAGTGGAAGAAGTGTGTAAAGAGGTGTCTGACGATGAGGAGACACGGTTGTTAGACAGTGGTGAAGTTGTTGTCAGGGCAGGAAGTCCGAGGGGGGAGCAGACTAAGGGATCGGAGAATGATGAGGTGACAGACCCAAGCTGGGTTGATAGGCCGGGTCAGTGCATCTGAGACGGAGGCGAGTCCTATACAAGAACAGGTTGGAAGAGGCAGTGATGGGGCCAGACGGAGAGGCAGGGACAGAGCTGGTGCATCAGCGCCAAATGTTTCCCGTAGTCAAGCTCCCGTGGCGAGGGCTAGATTTTCAGAAGTCTGGAGGTTCTTTAAAGAAACACCGGATGACCGACGGACTGTGGTGTGCAACCTTTGCCAAACCAGGATCAGCAGGGGTTCCACAACTACTAGCTTAACTACCACCAGTATGCGCAGGCATATGAATGCTAAACACCCCACTCAATGGCACCAAGCCTGTTCACCTCCGGCCAGGCACACCACTGCTCCTTCCCCTGTGTCATCTGCTAGTCAGCCCCCTGCCCAGGACCCCGGCCCAAACACCTCCCGTGCGAAAACCCCATCTTCGCCTCCACGATCCTCCACAGCATCCACCACCGTTCAACTCTCCATACCCCAGACGCTGGAGCGCAAAAGGAAGTATAGTGCAACCCACCCACACGCCCATGCCCTCAACGTCCACATCTCCAAACTGCTTAGCCTGGAGATGCTGCCCTATAGGCTGGTCGAGACCGAGGCCTTTCGAAACCTCATGGCGGCGGCCTCCCCTCGGTATTCGGTCCCCAGCCGCCACTACTTTTCCCGATGTGCCGTCCCAGCCCTGCACAAGCATGTGTCAGAGAACATCATCCGTGCCCTGACCAACGCTGTTTCTGACAAGGTCCACCTGACCACGGACACGTGGACGAGTGCTGCCGGGCAGGGCCACTATATATCGCTGACGGCACATTGGGTTAACTTGGTGGAGGCAGGGACTGAGTCTGACCCTGGGGCTGGTCATATACTGTCGAAGATTGCGGGCCCTACCTCGGTCCAGGTCTCAAAGGTCTACTATGCTTCCTCCCACCCCTCCTCCACCTCCTCCTCCGAATTACCATCCGTGGGCATGGCGCCATCAGTCGGTAGCTCTAGGCACAGCAGCAGTGCCATCGCTAAGCGACAGCAGGCGGTGCTCAAACTGCTGAGCCTAGGCGATAAAAGGCACACCGCCCAAGAGCTATTACAGGGCATCACGGCGCAGACTGATCTGTGGCTGGCACCGCTGAACCTGAGGCCAGGCATGGTTGTGTGTGACAACGGCCGTAACCTGGTGGCGGCTCTGCAACTTGGCAGACTGACACATGTGCCATGCCTGGCCCATGTGTTAAATCTCATAGTTCAGCGGTTCCTCAAGACATACCCCAATCTGTCTGATTTGCTCACGAAGGTGCGCCGCATCTGTGCGCATTTCAGGAAGTCCAGCACAGATGCTGCCACTCTCAGGGCAGCGCAGCGCCGCCTCCAACTGCCCGCTCACCGACTGTTGTGATACGTGCCCACGAGGTGGAATTCAACAATAACCATGTTATCCAGAGTTTACCAGCAGCGCAGAGCGATTGTAGACTGCCAGATGTCAACTTCCACCAGAACTGATAGTCAGGTCAGTCAGCTTCCTTAAGTCTACAATGAGGAGTGGACGTGGATGTCTGATATCTGTCAGGTGCTAAGTAACTTTGAGGAGTCAACACAGATGGTCAGTGGCGATGCCGCCATCATCAGCCTCACCATCCCGCTGCTTGGCCTGTTGAAAAACTCTCCGGTCAGCATGAAGTCGGAAGCTTTGCGCTCGTCACAAGAGATGGGGGAAGAAGATTCCCTTTTTGATAGCCAAAGTACCCTTAGGTCTGTTTCTCAGCGCATCTCGGAGAAGGTGGAGGAGGATGAGGAGGAAGAGGAGGAGAATGTTGGCGAGACAGAAGAGGGGACCATTGTTCAGTCCTTCACTGTTCAGCGTGTATGGGCAGAAGAAGAGGAGTTGGAGGAGGAGGAAATGGGCAGTCAGGCCAGTGAGGGGAGTGAATTCTTGCGCGTTGGCAGATTTCATGCTAGGCTGCCTATCCTGTGACCCTCGCGTTCAAAGAATTTATTCCAGCACCGATTACTGGGTATTCACTCTCCTGGACCCACGGTACAAGCAAAATCTTTCCACTCTCATCCCTGGAGAGGAAAGGAGTGTGAGAATGCATGAATACCAGCAGGCCCTGGTGCACAAGCTGAAACAGTATTTCCCTTCTGACAGCGCTAGCGGCAGCGGGCGTACTTATGCGGGACAAGTAGCGAGGGAGAGTAGGCGAGCAGGCAGCTTGTTAAGCACTGGCAGGGGTACGCTTTACAAGGCCTTTGCCAGTTTTATGTCACCCCAGCAAGACACTGTCACCTGTCCCCAGTCTCGGCAGAGTAGGGTTGATCTTTACAGAAAGATGGTGAGGGAGTACGTAGCTGACCATACCATCGTCCTAAATGATCGCACAGCTCCCTACAACTACTGGGTTTCAAAGCTGGACATGTGGCACGAACTGGCGCTGTACGCCTTGGAGGTTCTTGCCTGCCCTGCCGCTAGCGTGTTGTCCGAGCGGGTTTTCAGTGCAGCTGGTGGCATCATCACTGATAAGCGTACACGCCTGTCGACTGACAGGCTGACACTTATCAAGATGAATAAAGCCTGGATTTCACCGGATTTTCATTCTCCACCAGGTGAAAGAAGCTCAACCTGAATAATGTATGCACTCCTCCTCCTCATTGTCCTCCTTCTCCTCCTCTTTGTACACTAAAGCAGAGGAAACTGGCTATTTTTTGCCAGGGCCAACTGGCTCTAGCTATAGTACTCTATGTATTTAATTTTTCTGGAGGGCCACCTACCCAGTCCTCTGTTTTAAACAATTTTTGGGAGTGCCACATACAGGCACTCAATCTATTTAATTTTTCTGGAGGACCACCTACCTGCTCCTCTGGTTTGAAAACTTTTTTGGACTGCCACATACAGGCACTCAATTTATTTAATTTTTCTGGAGGACCACCTACCTGCTCCTCTGGTTTGAAAACTTTTTTGGACTGCCACATACAGGCACTTTCCAAATTAAATTGTCTCCATAGCAGCCTCCACATGTCGTCTTTTTAGCTGCCTCCACACGTTGTCTCCATTGCTACCTCCACACGTCATCTCCATAGCTGCCTCCAAAAGTCGTCCATATAGCTGCCTCCATACATGGTCTCCTTATGAAACGAACTCTGTCAGGCAGAATTTTGGGTTGTTTTCATGGCTTCCACATCAAACTTGTTAACTTTGTCGCCACCCTGCTGTGTAATCCACAAAATATACTGGCAAACTTTTATCATTTACCGATATTATTTCAGCGCTTTTTGCGCATCTGTTTACATTCCCCTTAACCCGCCATAACCCAAACTTATAAGAACGCTACTACACTTGATCTTATACAAAAGGTTCTTAGAAGTGCTGTTTGGGGAGTAGCCTAGAGACAGGGGCTTGGATTGGCGAAAGCTCGTCTGGCAGCGGAGCGCCAGCTCCATCTCAAGATCCAACTAACATAGTTTTAACTGCAGCACCTTTAATCTACTACTAGTTCACTGCCTCCATACATGGCAATAAGACTTCTTTACTGTAAGAACTTTGAATCTGTGGAATAGCTTGCCTCAGGAGGTGGTCACAGCAGGGACAGCAGAGAACTTCAAGAAAGGTCTAGATGCCTTTTTACATAGTTACATTATAATATAGAATTTTGTTCCCTTACATCCCTTCCCATCCCTTTACTGTACTTCCTTGGTTGAAAAGATTATGTGTATTTTTTTCAACTGTACTATGAAACAAAGTGGTGAGAATTTATGTGGTCACCTCACCTCTCTCACTATGCTGTCTAACTAACCCTCATAGTAAATGGAAATGGTGTGTATTTAAATGTAAATGTAGTTCTGCATGGAAAATAACATTACAGAGCATAGATTCAGTCCTGTGATTATGTAGGGATTCATAGTTTATCGAAATTTATTGATTGATTATGATTGTGCTATTACTGCGCACATCGGGAAGGGGTTAAAGCATAACTGTAAAGCTACTAACAAAAAATAGTTTTAGCACAGCTGGATAGAGCCTTTTTTCCAACTACTGCTGGCTTCTTCCTAGCCTGAGATATATCTGGTATATTTAACATTATTTCTGATTAAATCAGATTCAGCTTTTCCTGATGTGAGTAGGTACTTCCATATTGTGACATCAGCTCAGGGAACTGAAGCTGAAACAGGACAGCATGTTTGTAATTCGCCAATCTGAAGCATGTGTTGTGACATCACTGAAGGTCTTTTGCAAGAACACTAAGGACTGTCAAATGATGCAGGACAGTATATTTATAATTAAAAGACCTGAAGCATGTGATGAGTCACATACTTGTTACATCAATAAATCAATAAAGGTCTTACAGCCCCTCCTAACAAGCCTCCTGTCATCTCTAGCAGTTTTATATGGTTTCCCATTGTTACTAGACAGCATTGCAAATAGAGATTAGCCTGGGTTGGTAAAACTAAACACATGCAGATAGTTAATTAGAGTAAATTAGAAAATTGCTTATTTTTGTTAAGTCCAGAGTTAGGCAAAAGGTTTTATACTTTACAGTTGTACTTTACAAAAGTTATGTATTTCTTTGCAGACACTTTCTTCATAAACTTGGTCTAAACTGGTTCAATGAGGACAAATCTCCGAAGATAAAAGGAAAAATAATCAAGGTGCCACAATGACCCAGTGTCAGGGTTCGAGATCAGTGGACCCTCTGGACCACCGCAGGAGGTGGTACTAGCTGACACCTGGGACTGGAATCTAAGTGGAACCTGGTCTTTACCAGAGCCCGCTGCAAAGCCAGATGGCCTTGCTGTGGCAGGGTGCCACCAGGTCATTCCGCAGGAGCGACTAGTCCGCGGTGGCAGCCGAGTTAGAGGTACCTTTGGAGGTGACAGTCTCGAGGTAAAGTTCAGGCACAGGGTCAGGGCAGGTGGCAGAGATGCAAGGTTTAAGCCCAATCCGGGGTCAGCAGCAGAAGAGAAAGGCAGAGGTAAAAAAGAACACAGGAACACAGGAGCAGTAACACGGGAACACTGGATCACAGGAACACGGAACACAGGATCAGTAACACAGAAACATAAGCGCTGGAGCACAGGAACGCTGGAGCGCAGGAATGGGAATGCAGGAACACAGAGGGGCATTCACTTCACACAAAATGGCTTGAAGATCCGGTGGGGAGTGATGGGAGCTACCGGTTTAAATAGGAAACCCGGAAGTGCCAGCCCCAATCAATGATGAGCTGGCACTTTAAATCTTCGAGACCCAGCGCGCGTGCCATAGGGAGCAGGGACACACGCAGCCTAGCCAATCATGGAGAGGAAAGTGCGGGCCAGGTGTGGAGCAGTGCAACTACGGAGAGGGGCACACGTGTGCCTGTGATCTGAGGCATGGATTGCAGGGACACCTGTGAAACCCAGTCAAAATTCTGTTTATTTAAGTTAACAGTACTATGGTTAGTTCTACAAGAAAAAGGCAAAGAAATTTGTAAGGACAAAAGACAAGCTAGGATTAAAAAATGCACAAAAATCCATCCATTTATCGAGATAAACAAACAAAGCTAAATATTTGATGAAAATAAAAGAGAATAAATCAACATAATCAACACTGCCCACCATGAAGGGATGTATGCAAAGTACTACATTCTAAAAAATATCCGAATCTCAAATAGTATGCAACCCAATAATGGGTAAGTAAGCATGCAAAATAAAGATCTGTATCAAAAAAGATCAATATATAAATTATTTACAGAAGAGACATTAGATCCAACGGAACAAAATGTCAGAATATGAAAACAAGTTGTCCATAGTGTGATGCATAGCAATACGAAATTCAATATACTAACCAGACATCAATTACAGGTCCAACAATATAATGCCTAGAAAAGATTCAGGGTTGTAAGGATAAAAGTGAATAGAATAATGAACTTGAATAAGATCCAGTATAGAGGAGAGACTGGGGGAGCCTCAGATGGTGATACTCGTGGGTACATTCCACCCTCAGCCTCTCCTCTATACTTTGTCTTATTCAGGTTTATTATTCTATTCACTTTTATCCTTACAGCCCTGTATCTTTTCGAGGCATTATATTGTTAGACCTTTAATGGATGTTTGGTTTGTACATTGAATTTCTTATTTATACGCAGCACACTGTGGTCATCTTGTTTTGTTACTCTGACATTTTGTTCTGTATATATAAATAAATAAACAAGTCATAAACATGTTAGATATACACACACAAAAAAGAATCAAAAAGTCAATTTTGCCACCCATAAAAAAATTGCCTAAAAGTTATCAAGAGTTTGTATAGGTCTGAAAATGGTATCAATGTTTCCTTCACAAATAATGACACATATACTGGTACAAAAGTTAACTTAGACCACCGTGAAGTTCAATATACTTTATAGTTATGCAATACAAAAGACACACATTTGGCATGAGTACTTCACCCCTCTTCGGTTGTAGCATGCCGTAGTCTGAATTAAAAGTCCACACTTAGGCTTCCATGGCTTCCACTGAGACTAAATACATAATCTTAATCATCAATAATCATACTGACCTAGAGAATAAAGATGATGCGTTATTGTGAACACACAATGAAAGCATGAAAACAAAGCATGACCCAATTGTGTTTTTATGTCAATTTCTCCACATTTGGAATTTTTCTACATATAGCCATACATTTAACACAAAAACAAGGCCAAGTGACAGTAAGTGCTGTGGACTCAAGATTTGAAATACTTGGGAATATGAAATACATAAGGAAGCTTGGCCTGGACATTGGTACAATAATAGCAATAATCTGCAGACAACTAAGTATACTGAAGGTACCTATTAAGTTTGAGGTGATGTTTTAGAGAATAAGGCTGGGGATATAAACAGGATTAATGGTGTCTTTAATGCTGAGAAATAGAGACAAATACATCCTGCAATAATTGTGAACCAAAATCGAGCGTAGGAAACACACAGAACATCTTGAAGCCTTCTCATTACATTGTATCTCTTTGTAGTCTCCCTATTTGGTTTTGGGTCAAAATTACTGATATAAAAAACTGTTAAAATAAAAAACTGTCTACTTGGCCTTGTGGATGCTGACCTTGTTATTGGGCTCTTATGTTAGCAATGTGTAACATCCCGTCAAACAGGTTATGTTACGAAATCTGTGAACCTTTAATATGTTTCTAGATGTAGGAGAAGTATGGCCATATAATTCTGCAATCTGTATAGGTTCCATAGGACAACACCTTCCCATCGCTGTCTCCACTGTATCTGTGCATGTCCAAAAGAAGGTGATGACCGTGAAAGCATGAAATTTGCTTGCTGTGGTCAGCGAGAAGAGAAAGAAGAGAAGGGGGCAAGGACTGACTGCGTTAATTTATCATTTAAACTAAAAATGGCAGAACTTTTATAAAAACTGTTTGGGGATATGCTGTTTATTGTCTGTAGGGACATGGGGGAGTCTAGTAAAGGGTGTCTGGTGACAGGTCCTCTTTAAGGAGGAGAGCAGTAGAAACGAAATATTTATGCTCCATATAGTATTAAATTGTATAATTTTGTATTAATGTGGACCTAATAATAATCTTTACTTATATAGCGTCATCATTTTGTTCAACATTTCACAAATTTAGACTTTTCACAGTAGTAAAATAATGATCAGTTTAAACAATAGAAATAAGGTCCCTGCTCACAAGACCTTGTAATCTATGTAGATATTCTGTTTTAAGTTTTTTTTTTTTTTTTTTTAAACAGTTGGTATGACCTAATGGCTCATTCAGACCAAAATAATGGGGACCAATATGTGGCTGCATATGGGTCCCCATTGACGTTAATGGCATCTGGTCATTATGCGGTGAGCACATGTTTCACCAAATCGTGACTGTGCACAGCGAATTTTACAACATGTCCTATATTTTGCTGTGTTAGTGTGTAGGCCGCTCAATTCTCTATGGAGAGGGGTGAGCAACGCAGCAGTATACCGCATGTGAATGTATCCTTAAAGTAATCAATTGATAGGAACTTTGAAGGGAATCTACTGAATCTACTAAACTTTCATTACAAAGCTGTACCACGAATGGCATAACAATTTCAAAGATTGGTCATTTCACAAAAAATTCAGGTTTTATTTTTATGTAAAGTAGGTGCTTAGTGCACTGGGTATGTTGTGGGTGAGTGTTTTCTTCCCTTGTTTTACTCTTTTTATGAATACTTTCATACTTTCAGTTGTTCTTTCATGGAGAGGGCTCACTGGCTAAGTCACCTCCATACAAGGTGGGTGTTTTCTGCATATTGCTGCAACACCTGTAACACCTTCGGTTGGTGCTGGCACTGATCACGGGGGCAACTAAATCTTGCCAGTGTGTTGGCACCGCCATATTGGATTTGATTGCGCCCCCTTTGAGGTCTTTAGGGGGCAGAGATTGGTTACTATGACTATGACTAAGACCTGAGGCTGTTTCATTTTAACACATTTATTACAATATGCGATTTGCACAATGTAATAAATCATGTGGTAAATCCCCATATACTGCCATGCTGTAGTATAGCAATATATGATTGGATCAATCAGACTACCTAAAGTTATAGTACCCTAGGGGTCTTAAAAATAGTTAATTATTTTTTTTTAAAGTTTAAAAAAATTTAATAACGAAACCTAAAAATTAAAATCACCCCGCTTTTTCCGAAGTCATATAAATATTGCGGTATTGCCACGTCCCAAAATGTCCGATCTATCAGAATATAATAACGGTTGTACATGGTGTTTAACCCCGTAATGGAAAATAGTGCCCAGAGTCTAAAATGCCACGTTTTTGCCATATTAAAAAATATAAAAAACTCCATTAAAAAATTATCAAAATTCTGTTCAGCCCTTAAAATGGTAGCATTGAAAATGTCATCAAAAGTTGCAGAAAATTACACTATACACAGCTCCGTACACCGAATTATGAAAAAGTGCCAGAACATAACAAAATGAAGATTTTTTTTTCGTACAACAGGTTTTAATTTTTGTAAATGTATGAATAGCTTATAAAACCTATATACATTTGGTATCCCCATGATCGCACCGATCCAAAGAATAAAGTAGATGTGTCATTTGGAGTGCATAGTGAAAGCCATGAAATCCAAGCCTACAAGAAAATGGTGGAAATTGATTTTTCAAAAATTTCACTGCATTTTGATTTTTTTTTTTCCCGATTCCCACTACACATAATGGAATACTAAATACTGTCACTTTCATAGTGCAACTTGTCACGCAAAAAACACACCCTCATACTGAAATAGAAAACCTATTAGCAAGTTTCCAAGAATGGTGCTGACCATTTCTGGCTAATTATGACATTCAGGAGTCATAGATGGCAAAACCTGTTTAGAACAATCATTTGTTCTATTTTCAACTTTACATTGAGCAATAAACCTGGATTAAGCTTGTTTGAGTATATAATGTGCAAATGTTAAATAACATGTAAAAAAGGTGTTTTACCCATGAATTGTAGTGCAGCTTGTTCATCAGCATCTACTGTAATTCAAGAAATGCATTTCAGTGATTCTTAGAAAACAAACCTCCCATCATGTCCTCAGCCCATTTAATGGGTTGTCCACTTTCAGCAAATAATTTATATGGTTTGTATAAGGAAAAGTTATACAATTGCTGTCCTTCTATAGAAAGCTTCTATGTTTAGTTCCAGTGGATAGAAATCTGTCCATGGTCATGAGATGTTACACAGGTGCACAAGCTGTTATTATCACAGAGAGTAAATAGAGCGGTGTGACAGCTATTACACCTGTGTGACATGTCAAGAACATGGACAGATTTCTATCAACTGGTAGTAAGATAAGAAGCTTTCCATAGCAGGACAGCAAGCAGTGAGGAATCAATATAGAAAGTAGATTGGAAAATTGTATAACTTTTCATTACGCATAGTATATCAATTTCTTACTGAAAGTGGACAGCCCCTTTAAGGACTAAGCCACTTAAGGGCCCCAGGACCAAGCCCGATCTGTCCTGTGTCACTATACCTGGTTATAACTATGGAACGCTTTAATCCCATACGGACGCAGCCATTTTATAGCTTAAGGCTCAGCCCCATTTTTTGTATTCTGACGTGTCGCTTTATATGGTTATAAATTTTGAACACTATTACTTATCAAAACGATTCTGAGATTGTTTTTACCCCACATGTTGTACTTCATTTTAGTGGTAAATGTTGGCTGAAAGTGTCAAGCTCAGAGTTAGTGGATCCTCTGAACCACTGCAGTTGATGACACAAGCCACTATCTGGGACCGTAGTCTAAGTGGCAACCGGTTTTCACCAGAGCCCACCGCAAGGTGGGTTGGACTTGCTGCGGCATGGTACCACCAGGTCGTTCCACAGACGCGACTTGTCTGCAGTGGAAGCCAAGGTCGAGGTACAGAAACGGCAGGCAATCTCGTAGTCAGGGACAGGCAGGAGGTCAGGACGGGCAGCACAAGTTCAAAGTCAGAGACGTAGCAACAGGGCAGACGGCAAAGGAGCGAAGTCAGAAACGGAACCGGGGTCACAATGGAAAATCACAGAAATAGCGGAAGGCATCAAACACAGCTTTCTCTAAAGTTCGAGGCATGAGGATCCGGCAGGTAGAACAGGAAGAGGCAGGCTTATATAGCTTTCCTAAAAATTACCAGCGCCAATTAACTGCGCTCTGGCCCTTTAAATCTAGAGAAGCTGGCGGAGGGAGTCATAGCAGGAGCAAGAAGAGGGGACACACCCACGCGATGCGCTTGCGGAAGCAGAGGGACACGGGTCGTGGGACCACCCGCGACAATAAGTTTTGCATTTATTTACCAAAAAAAAAAAAATTATTAAATATTTTTGAAAAATTTGCATTTTCAAAATTCGAAAACATCGTGTTTTCCGGCAGATAGTTTTACCACCTAAATTAGTTGTTGAATAGCATTTACCATATGTCTACTTTACATTTTCATAATTTCTTAAATGTCTGGATAATTTATTTTGATGTTGCGTGGCTGACAAATCGAACACCGATTTTCTGAATTTACTATCTTGGGGATAAATACTGTTTTGAATGAAATTTTAAATATTTAGCATTAAAACCATCCTACATAATCAACCAATTTTCAAATCTGCACACCTCAAACTATCAAAATGGATGTGAAATTTAGAATGATCCGAATTTGTCAGTTACATGTTCATTTTGCCCTAAAATGTACACATTTCCAAAAGATAAAAAGAAAAAACCCATCTTTAACTTTGTTATGCAATTTCTCCCGAGTACAGAGACCCCCCACATCTGGCTGTTACTTGCTTTATGGGCGCACAGCGAGACACAGAAGGGAAGGAGCGCCCTGCAGCTGCCAGGATTTTAGTTTTCTCATTGGCTCCTTTCGTAGGCTATAAAATTTTAGCTTTTTCATTATTGGGGCCATGTGACAGCATTTTTGGCGGGATAAGATGCTTGTTCCAGTGTTACCATTTTGGGGTTGGTATCTCCTATTGTTCAAAAAGTTGTAAGAGTGTGAACCTAGAGGGCGCTGGAGAGCGACACACAACCAGGGTTGTGAAGGACCTTCACCACTCCCATCCTGGCCAACTCCAAAGATAGAGCTCACAGTAAGCCAGTGCGGTGTGTCCTGCAGTCAGCAGGAGGACTTTGGACCAGTTAGAGACAGATATCTGGTCTGTCCCAAGAGGACTGGAATCCAGAAAGGACATTGTTTTGTTGAGCTCACTGAGAGCCAGAGGGCTGATGAAGGATCTCAGCAGTGTTCCTTGAACCTAGAAGGTAGATAGGGTTCAAGAAGTGAGTTAGTGCCCTAAGTAGAGGCTAAGCTGTTTGTTATTTGTGTTCCTATAATAGTTTTAAAGCTGAATAAAGCCATTTTCTTTTGGATTGCTACAAGCTCCTACGTTATTGTTTAGGCGCTCAGCACCACAAAAGTCGCCAATAAGCTCCAGTAGCTTCTACCTTTGATTCTATGTTACCACCAAACCCCTCAATGTATAAACTTTTTTTTTAGGTCAGGAGTAGAAAAGCATCAATTCTGTACTGGATCTTTTACTTTTTTTTGGTGTTCACAGTATAGCCTAATAATCATGTTATCTTTATTCTATGGGTCGATACAATTACGGGGATACCATACCTGAATATTTTTTCTTATGTTTTACTTAGTTTGCCAAATAAATCCCTAATGTGGGGAAAAATCTATCACTTTTGCATTGCTGTCTTTCAAGTAGCATTACATTTTTACTTTTTTGGCTACAATGCTGGTTGATAGCTTGATATTTGCGGGACATGATGCTTTTTTGTGGGATTAAATAGGTAAAAATCATAATTTTGTTTTTTTTTACGTTTATCATATGGGTTCAATAATAATTTACTTATATCTATGAGTTGTTACAGAAGCGGTGATACTATAGTTGTGGGGATTGTGTTTTGATTTAGACTTTTTTGTCCACTATATGTCTCTTTATATGTTTTGGGGCTTATGGGAATTTTTATTGATTTATTAATTAATTTTTTATTGAATAATTTTTTTATTAGTTCCATCATGGCACATGAACAAGCAATCATCTGACTGCTTGTTCATGATAATACCCTGCAATACTGAAGTAGATTGACACTATGCCTTTGATATGATGTCATAGACGCCTTCAGGCAGCCCTGTGTTCTCACTGGACACCAGGGTTGCAATAGCAATGATCGGCGCCCCCCCCCGGCAAAGACGGTGTGGGTAATTGTGGGGTAAATACCCCCCAAAGGCAAGTTAAATGCTGCGGTCATGCTCTATAAGATGCTATGGTTAGTAATGAGAGGGCCCAAGCAGCACTAGTCATGATAGAGAAGACAGCTAGAAATATTTAATAATTGCCCATTTCAAGGCAGTGTCGATTACTGCATCTATATTTCATGGTTTTTACAGTTGGAAAAACACACATGTCCATCAAGTTTAACCAAGGAAGGGATTAAATGATGAAGGGATTTAGGGGAAACAATTCTATATAACATAACCATCAATGTTATTTAGGTGTAAAAAGGCATCTAGACCCTTCTTGAAGCTCTCTGCTGTCCTTGCTGTGACCATCGCCTGAGGTAGGCTATTCCACAGATTGACAGTTCTCATAATAAAGAAGCCCTGCCACCTCTGGTGATTAAACCTTGATTTCTCCAGACGGAGACAGTGCCCCCTCGTATTTTGATTTGATTTAATCTGAAACAATTTACCACCATATTTTTTGTATGGACCATTCATATATTTATATAAATTAATCATGTCCCCTTGTAGTCGTCTCTTTACCAGATAAATAAATCTAGTTGTTTTACTCTTTCCTCATAACTGAGACCCTCCATACCCCTTATCATTTTTGTGGCTCTACGCTGAACCCTCTTCAGCTCCAGGGTGTCCTTTTTATGGACCGGTGCCTAGAACTGAACAGCATATTCAAGGTGAGGCCGAACCAATGTCTTGTACAGTGGTAATATTACATCCTTACCTCGAGAGTCCATACCACTTTTGATACATGACAAATTCCTACTGGTTTCATAGGCAGCTGATTGATATTGCATGTTGTTATTCAATTTATGATCTACAAGTACCCCCAGGTCTTTCTCAACAGGGTTTCTCGCAGATTTACTCCCCCAAGGACATATTGTGCCTTTGGAATAATAGCCTCCAGGTGCATAACTTAACATTTATCCACATTGAACCTCATTTGCCAAGTGGATGACAAAACACTCAGTTTGTCCAAGTCACCCTGCAGCCTATGAACATCCTCCATAGACTGTATTACACTACACAGCTTGGTGTCACCTGCAAAAATAGACACAATGCTATTGATTCCTACCACTCATAACTGGTGACTATTCCGAGTAGGAATCATTGACCACAACCCACTGGATAAGATCCTTCAGACAGTTCTCAATCCAATTGCAAATGATTCCTGCCAAACCAATAGACCATATTTTACCCATCAGGCGACCATGTGGGAAAGTGTCAAATGCCTTTGCAAAGTCCAAGAACACAATATCCACAGCAGCTCCTCCATCCAGGAATCTGCTCACCTCTTCATAGAAGCAGATTAGGTTAGTCTGACAACTTCTATTTTTAGTAAACCCAAGCTGGTTGTCACTTATTATACTATTTGATGTGACATACTCCAGTATATAGTCTTTTACTAATCCTTCCAATATTTTCCCCACAATGGAAGTTATGCTTACAGGCCTGTAAGTCCCTGGCAAAGTTCTAGAGCCCTTTTTATACATTGGCACCTGTTGAGATGTGGGGTCTTCTAGCTGTTAAAAAAATAAATCTTTACTTAGGATTCAGGTCCAAAGAAAAGGCTTGCATTTATTTGCACAAAAATAAAATGAACAGAATGTAGCAAAAACAAAAATGCAGATAATTCAGGGGTCAGGTTGCAGCTACCTTGGAACAAGCAGCTCCCCTGTGGTCAGATCAGGCACTCTGACCTAGAGACCATCCATGTACACATAGGTGCCATTGAATATCCAACTATTTCCCTTCAGTCTTAAAGGGATACATCCCTGGGTTTCAATTTTAACAACAAACATCACAGGATATATTTCTTACATAAATAATGTATAAAAAACCTCACAATACAGTATAATACACAATATAAAAATAAAGGGGTGTTTACAATATATTCAAGTAACCAAATTAAGAAACACAAATACATATCTCATGGCAGTAATCAGGAGCAGCTATAAAACCACAGCTCACTATCTGCTCAGGTTTTGCACACACAGGTAAGATCAGGTAATGCTGAGTGGTGACCACTGAACTGGTTTGTCTGTTGAAACAATAGTGGACAGAGACAAAGGTTTGCTGGTCAGCAGGAGAAGAAAAAGAACAAACACACAGACAGACAAACAGTTCACTATTCACCGCTCAACAGCATTTGCCTTGCGACAGTCACTTGGCACCATTTGCAGAATGGAGAGGCGAGACAAAGTTATGGTATTGGTCAATTACATCGCAAAGAGTGCCTCAACTTCCAACTGCTTGTCTTCAACCCCATCTACCTCTTTTGTGCAATGCACTCCACCACACCCCTGTTCAAAACAGCAAGGATGTCTCAGTCACAGATCATTAAGCAGTCACTACTGCTCTATGATAACTCTCCAAACTGGGATTCTGTAGGCCATCTACCTGCCTTGTGTTGTGGAAGCAGACCATTCGAAGGCATCTGCCATGATAATGATGAAACCAAAGTGTCGGCAATGTAGAGACTCAAAAGAAGGAGGACAACGTTGAGGGCTTGGTGAAGAAAGATCTAAGTAGTGATAAAAATGTCCTCAAAATCGCTCAAAGGTTATGATGGTTTGGAGTAGGAAAAAGTGGCCACGAACTCCTACGAAGCCAGCAGAAGATGAGGGTGGGAGCAAATTTGCATCAGGTAGCCCACATCCATGATGTGGCCTCTTACCACCCATTTTCTAAAAGATATGCACACAAAGGCTGGCCAAGAGGATCTCCTTGGTTTTGAATTTTGTTCAAGCAATGTGCAGAAGACAAAACTTTTGTCATTTGCATTTTGTCCCACCAGTCCGTGAAGCGAGCAACAATCTGAGCACCACATGTATGACCAGGCCCTGGCAAACAAAACCTGATACACTCCTGAGCCTCTACCACAGCTTCCCGAGTTCATTGGCCTCCAATCAAAGGGAAGATGTGACACCACCAAGCCTGTCCATACCACCCCAGGGAAGGGTTCAGCCTTTTTTTTTTTTTTAACAATAAATTTTTATTCTGATTTTCAAAAAATCATATTACAACAAGGTTTTAAGCCATTACAGAATCAAACATTTTGATATTTTCCATCGTTAATTGTCTTTCTACCTGACAAATATAATTACTAATTTTGTATGCATTTATTTCCTGACATCTTGTACCTTTATTTGCCTAACATCTAACATCTTACATTGATATCTCTTGCTTATTTAGCTTCTTTCTAGTTGTTCTTAATCAAAATATGTCAGGATTCCCACTTCACCTGTTGTTTTTTTTAAGAAGTATGAGATAAAATATAATACTGAAACATAACATACAATAACAACCAAAACCATGAACCTAATGGGCACGGATTGAATTCCTCCTCCTTCCCGAGGGAGAAGGGACTCAGTTACTCAGTTATAAATTCCCTCAGATATATGGGCCTAAGCCCTTTTACCCTGCAGGTCACTTAAATAGATTCTATCTGCTGTCTAAGGCCATGCCCTATCATGCATTTACTTATTCCGGTTATGTGGATATTCCTGGAACCTCAGGGTTCAGTTTGGGGTGGAGAATTGTCCACGGGTCCCACGTAGCATGGAATCTTGGCAAAGAGCCTTCCCTAAGGGCTAGCAGTCTCTCATAAGAACAATGCTCCGCTAGAACTTCTGTGACTGAGAGGATTGGTGGGGGCATTGTAGTTTTCCACGCCTAGGCAATAAGCAACTTGGCTGTTAAAAGAATATGACCAATTATTTTCCTTCTATATTTTGGAATATTAGTGATTCCCACTCCCAACAGGGTCAGAGATGGTTTAGGAAATATCTTCAAGTTAGCTACTTTGGAGCAAAGTTTAAAGACCTTTTTCCAGAAAATGTTTAGTTTCCCACATCCCCAAAATATGTGGAGTAAAGTTCCTTGTTCCCCACATTCCCTCCAGCACATGTGTGACACCCCCAAGTAGATTTTTGCTAACCTGCTTGGGACCAGGTACCAACGTGTTAAAAGTTTTTGATGGACTTCCATTATACTTGCTGAGTGGGAGGCTTTGGAAGCCCAGTATATGGCCTGTTTCCATTCTATATTATCAATTTCCCTACCCAATTCTTTCTGCCACTTAAAGGGGTTGTGTCACCATAGCAAATGCCTGTAATTGGGTTCAATGCATTGTGACAAGTACTTTCACCATTTACACTTATTACAAAATCTGCAGCCTTACTGAGATAACTCCTTTTGTTCTGGTTGCTGGCGCCCTCTAGTGGTAGCTGTGTCCCATCCTGAGTGGTATCTAGTTGGTAAGTTGTGCTTCTCCATGTGTGCCCGTCCTGAGTTACAGCTGATCTGGCCGAGTCTGCGCACAAGGATTCCCCCAGCTGCTCTGCACTACAGATCACTCCACACAGCTCCTCTCCACAGTGAGAGATCAGCTGACACACTGCAGCCATTAGGAGGTGAGAGAGGAGGAGGGGCAGAGAGCTTAGCTGTATACAGGAGTGATGCCTGTGATCTCCACTGCTTACTGCAAACCTCAGCTTCACATGTGCTTACTGTGCACTCCAAGGTAACTGCAGCCAGACCTGGGTATCTGATACACAGAGGACAGAGCTCTTCTAACATGGTTTATAGCAATGAAGCAGCCCTCTCCCTCCACCATTAGTCAGGTCACACAGGAGGCTGCAGAGATAGCACAAGTAACAGGCTGAGCTCTGACTTCTCCTGATGCAGTCGTCCTCCTGTACTCTCCACCATTCACTGTCCCTCCATGTTACACTGCTGTCCTGCAGTCCTCCTCCTGTACTCTCCTCCATGCACTGTCCCTCCATGTTACACTGCTGTCCTGCAAAGGGGCTCCTGTGCCTGACTAGCAGGGAAGTCGCTAAAGATCAGTAACATGTGAGAAGCTGTCACCTATTTATCTATCCAAGTCCTATCTATCTATCTATCTATCTATCTATCTATCTATCTATCTATCTATCTATCTATCTCCTTTCTATCTATCTCCTATCTATCTATCTATCTATCTATCTATCTATCTATCTCCTATCTATGTATCTATTACCTGTCATCTATCTATCTATGTATCTATCACCTGTCATCTATCTATCTCCTATCTTCTATCTATCATCTATCTTCTATCTATCAATCTATCTATTAGTAAAAGACAACTGAAAAGGTCCATGTTATTGCACCTAATTTTGTACAATCAATGCATACAAGAAGAGCAAAACAATGTATTCTCACAGCATCATGGTCCGTCATACGGACAGTAAAGTGTAAATATGTCGGAGGTCTAGAAAAATGCAGGGACAGCAAACTCCATGCGTATCCTCACTTCTAAGTCACTTTGGAGTGACGATACAAGTGGGGTTTGCCTCCCCTGAACCCACCTAGACTTCCGCCATGCATGTCAGCCTGACCGACCATGATGCTGTGATAATACATAGTACATGTGTACTATGTGCAGTGTCCTGTGTAGTGTGCAGGGGCCACCAGATTCAGGATTTTTGGCGCACGTTCTTCATGAATCTGTTGCCCCCTGCACTGCTCCGACAGAGTGCACCAACTTTTTTTGCACTTTTAACATAGGGCGTGTGACACATTTCTATTGGACTTTGCATGTTAAATCTGGCTCACGGTCAGACTGAGCACCAGAATGCCCCCTAATTTGTCATGTATTTTCTTATCCAAGTATACATTGACAAAGATTAAAAGGAGAGGAAGCAGTGTCAGGGCTTTGGTAGGTGACACACAGCACCAATAGCAGATTCCTGCTGTGCTGGGGATCAGTAAATGCACGGACTATTTGAGCACAGCAGGTGGAAGGAGACTCTGAAGGCTGATTTCTAGGCCCTCCCCACATCTGCTTCTGTGTGGAGCAGAATAGAAGCTGAACAAGCATCATAATAACAAATAGATAGGTACTTTTTAGAGATGAGCGAACATGCTCGTCCGAGCTTGATGCTCGGTCGAGCATTAGGGTACTCGAAACTGCTCGTTGCTCGGACGAATACTTCGCCCGCTCGAGAAAATGGCAGCTCCCGCCGTTTTGCTTTTTGGCGGCCAGAAACAGAGCCAATCACAAGCCAGGAGACTCTGCACTCCACCCAGCATGACGTGGTACCCTTACACGTCGATAGCAGCGGTTGGCTGGCCAGATCAGGTGACCCTGGGATAGACTAGCCGCTGCCCGCGCTGCTCGGATCATTCTGTGTCTGGATGCCGCTAGGGAGAGAGCTGCTGCTGGTCAGGGAAAGCGTTAGGGTGTTCTATTAGCTTACTGTTAGGCAGGAGTGATTCTCAAAGAACCCAACAGCCCTTCTTAGGGCTACAATAACGTTCTACTTTTTTTATTTTAATTTGCATCTAGTACCATTTTGTGAGGAATTAGCAGGGGGACTTGCTACCGTTGTGTTTAGCTCCTAGTGGCACACATATCCATAGCAAAGACCGAAGTGGGAAAATTTAGTAGGGGTTGGATTTCAATTAGGCACTAACTCAGTGTCATCTCATCTGGCATAGTAGTGTGCTTTGATACTTGGCTAGAAAATAGCCATAGGAGAATACAAAGAGCTTACTTACGCATACAGTAGCGTTCTATATATTTGATTTCTGGTTGATCTGCTGGTGGCTGTACTTTCTGCAGTGCATGTACTAGCCAATTCTGAGCAATTTGTAGTGAGACTTGCGACCGCTGTGTTCTGCGCTTAGTGACGCACATATCCATAGCAAAGACCGAAGTGGGAAAATTTAGTAGGGGTTGGATTTCAATTAGGCACTAACTCAGTGTCATCTCATCTGGCATAGTAGTGTGCTTTGATACTTGGCTAGAAAATAGCCATAGCAATAGGATAGCATTGTTTGGTTTTAAAAACTCAAAAAAAAACAAAAAACACAAAAAAAAAAAAAAAACACAAAAAAAAACAAAAAAAAGTAAAAAAAAAAATAAAGTTATAACTCTCATTTTAAAAATGTTTAACCCGAGGGCTAGGGGTAGAGGACGAGGGCGGGGACGTGGGCGTCCAACTACTGCAGGGGTCAGAGGCCGTGGTCCTGGGCGGGGTGAGACACCACCTGCTGATGAGGGAGCAGGGGAACGCCGCAGAGCTACACTCCCTAGGTTCATGTCTGAAGTTACTGGGACTCGTGGTAGAGCACTGTTGAGGCCAGAACAGTGCGAACAGGTGATGTCGTGGATTGCTGACAATGCTTCGAGCAATTTGTCCACCACCAGTCAGTCTTCCACGCAGTCCACCCATGTCACCGAAATCGCCACTCCTCCAGCTCCTGCACCTCAGCCTCCTCCCCCCCAGTCTGCCCCCTCCCAGGAAAATTTGGCATTTGAACCGGCATACTCTGAGGAACTGTTTTCTGGACCCTTCCCACAGTCACAAACCACTTGTCCGGTTGCTGCTGAGCAATTTTCCGATGCCCAGGTTTTCCAACAGTCACAGTCTGTGGGTGATGATGACCTTCTTGACGTAGTGGAAGTGTGTAAAGAGGTGTCCGACGATGAGGAGACACGGTTGTCAGACAGTGGGGAAGTTGTTGTCAGGGCAGGAAGTCCGAGGGGGGAGCAGACTGAGGGATCGGAGGATGATGAGGTGACAGACCCAAGCTGGGTTGAGAGGCCGGGTGAACACAGTGCTTCTGAGACGGAGGAGAGTCCTCGACCAGAACAGGTTGGAAGAGGCAGTGGTGGGGCCAGACGGAGAGGCAGGGCCAGAGCTGGTGCATCAGCGCCAAATGTGTCAACTAGTGAAGCTCCCGTGGCGAGGGCTCCTGCGGCGAGGGCTAGATCTTCAGAAGTCTGGAGGTTCTTTAAGGAAACACCGGATGACCGACGGACTGTGGTGTGCAACATTTGCCAAACCAGGCTCAGCAGGGGTTCCACCACTACTAGCTTAACTACCACCAGTATGCGCAGGCATATGAATGCTAAACACCCCACTCAGTGGCAACAAGCCCGTTCACCTCCGGCCGTGCACACCACTGCTCCTTCCCCTGTGTCAGCTGCTAGTCAGCCCCCTGCCCAGGACCCTGCCACAAAAACCCCATCGTCGCCTCCACGATCCTCCACAGCATCCACCAGCGTTCAGCTCTCCATACCCCAGACGCTGGAGCGGAAACGCAAATATAGTGCAACCCACCCGCACGCCCAAGCCCTTAATGTGCACATCTCCAGATTGCTTAGCCTGGAGATGCTGCCCTATAGGCTAGTAGAGACCGAAGCCTTTCGCAACCTCATGGCGGCGGCCGCCCCTCGGTATTCGGTCCCCAGCCGCCACTACTTTTCCCGATGTGCCGTCCCAGCCCTGCACCAGCACGTGTCAGACAACATCATCCGTGCCCTGACCAACGCCGTTTCTGACAAGGTCCACCTGACCACGGACACGTGGACGAGTGCTGCCGGGCAGGGCCACTATATATCGCTGACGGCACATTGGGTTAACTTGGTGGAGGCTGGGACCGAGTCTGACACTGGGGCTGCTCATATACTGCCGACGCCGAGGATTGCGGGGCCTACCTCGGTCCAGGTGTTTCAGGCCTACTATGCCTCCTCCTCCTCCCACCCCTCCTCCACCTCCTCCTCCGAACTACCATCCGTGGGCACGGCGCCATCAGTCGGTAGCTCTAGGCACAGCAGCAGTGCCGTCGCTAAGCGACAGCAGGCGGTGCTCAAACTGCTGAGCCTAGGCGACAAAAGGCACACCGCCCAAGAGCTATTACAGGGCATCACGGCGCAGACTGATCTGTGGCTGGCACCGCTGAACCTCAAGCCGGGAATGGTTGTGTGTGACAACGGCCGTAACCTGGTGGCGGCTCTGCAACTCGGCAGACTGACACATGTGCCATGCCTGGCCCATGTGTTAAATCTGATAGTTCAGCGTTTCCTCAAGACATACCCCAATCTGTCTGATTTGCTCACGAAGGTGCGCCGCATCTGTGCGCATTTCAGGAAGTCCAGCCCAGATGCTGCCACTCTCAGGGCAGCGCAGCGCCGCCTCCAACTGCCCGCTCACCGACTGTTGTGCGACGTGCCCACGAGGTGGAATTCAACACTGACCATGTTATCCAGAGTTTACCAGCAGCGCAGAGCGATTGTAGACTGCCAGATGTCAACTTCCACCAGAACTGGTAGTCAGGTCAGTCAGCTTCCTCAAGTCTACAATGAGGAGTGGACGTGGATGTCTGATATCTGTCAGGTGCTGAGTAACTTTGAGGAGTCAACACAGATGGTCAGTGGCGATGCCGCCATCATCAGCCTCACCATCCCGCTGCTTGGCCTGTTGAAAAACTCTCTGGTCAGCATGAAGTCGGAAGCTTTGCGCTCGTCACAAGAGACAGGGGAAGAATATTCCCTTGTTGATAGCCAAAGCACCCTCAGGTCTGTTTCTCAGCGCATATCGGAGGAGGTGGAGGTGGAGGAGGATGAGGAGGAAGAGGAGGAGAATGTTGGTGAGACACAAGAGGGGACCATTGTTGAGTCCTTTACTGTTCAGCGTGTATGGGCAGAAGAAGAGGAGTTGGAGGAGTTGGAGGAGGAGGAAATGGACAGTCAGGCCAGTGAGGGGAGTGAATTCTTACGCGTTGGTACTCTGGCGCATATGGCAGATTTCATGCTAGGCTGCCTATCCCGTGACCCTCGCGTTCAAAGAATTTATTCCAGCACCGATTACTGGGTGTTCACTCTCCTGGACCCACGGTACAAGCAAAATCTTTCCACTCTCATCCCTGCAGAGGAAAGGAGTGTGAGAATGCATGAATACCAGCAGGCCCTGGTGCACAAGCTGAAACAGTATTTCCCTTCTGACAGCGCTAGCGGCAGAGTGCGTAGTTCTGCGGGACAAGTAGCGAGGGAGAGTAGGCGAGCAGGCAGCTTGTCCAGCACTGGCAAGGGTACGCTTTACAAGGCTTTTGCCAGCTTTATGTCACCCCAGCAAGACACTGTCACCTGTCCCCAGTCTCGGCAGAGTAGGGTTGATCTTTACAGAAAGATGGTGAGGGAGTACGTAGCTGACCATACCATCGTCCTAAATGATCACACAGCTCCCTACAGCTACTGGGTTTCAAAGCTGGACATGTGGCACGAACTGGCGCTGTACGCCTTGGAGGTTCTTGCCTGCCCTGCCGCTAGCGTCTTGTCCGAGCGGGTTTTCAGTGCAGCTGGTGGCATCATCACCGATAAGCGTACACGCCTGTCGACTGACAGCGCTGACAGGCTGACGCTTATTAAAATGAATAAAGGCTGGATTTCTCAGAATTTCCAATCTCCACCAGGTGAAGGAAGCTCAACCTGAATAATTGATCCACTCCTCCTCCTCCTCATTTTCCTCCTTCTCCTCCTCTTTGTACAGTAAAGCAGAGGAAAATGGCTATTTTTTGACAGGGCCCACTGGCTCTTGCTATAGTACTTCATGCATTTAATTTTTCTGGAGGGCCACCTACCCGGTCCTCTGTTTGAAACAATTTTTGTGAGTGCCACATACAGGCACTCAATCTATTCCATTTTACTGCAGGGCCACCTACCTGCTCCTCTGGTTTGAAACATTTTTGGGACTGCCACATACAGGCACTCAATCTATTCCATTTTACTGGAGGGCCACCTACCTGCTCCTCTGGTTTGAAAAATTTTTGGGACTGCCACATACAGGCACTCAATCTATTCCATTTTACTGCAGGGCCACCTACCTGCTCCTCTGGTTTGAAACATTTTTGGGACTGCCACATACAGGCACTCAATCTATTCCATTTTACTGGAGGGCCACCTACCTGCTCCTCTGGTTTGAAAAATGTTTGGGACTGCCACATACAGGCACTATCCAAATTAAATTGTCTCCATAGCAGCCTCCACACGTTGTCTCCATTGCTACCTCCAAAAGTCGTCCATATAGCTGCCTCCATACATCGTCCCTTTATCAAACGAGGTGTGTCAGGCAGAAATTTGGGTTGTTTTCATGGATTCCACATCAAAGTTGTTAACTTTGTCGCCACCCTGCTGTGTTATCCACAAAATATACTGGCAAACTTTTACCATTTAGGGATATTATTTCAGCGCTTCTTGCGCATCTGTTTACATTCCCCTCACCCGGCATATCCTAAACTTATAAGAACGCTACTACACTTGATCTTATACAAAAGGTTCTTAGAAGTGCTGTTTGGGGAGTAGCCTAGAGACAGGGGCTTGAATTGGCGAAAGCTCGCCTGGCAGCGGAGCGCCAGCTCCATGCGCATCATGCGCTTCTTGCGCATCTGTTTACATTCCCCTCACCCGGCATATCCTAAACTTATAAGAACGCTACTACACTTGATCTTATACAAAAGGTTCTTAGAAGTGCTGTTTGGGGAGTAGCCTAGAGACAGGGGCTTGAATTGGCGAAAGCTCGCCTGGCAGCGGAGCGCCAGCTCCATGCGCATCATGCGCTTCTTGCGCATCTGTTTACATTCCCCTCACCCGGCATATCCTAAACTTATAAGAACGCTACTACACTTGATCTTATACAAAAGGTTCTTAGAAGTGCTGTTTGGGGAGTAGCCTAGAGACAGGGGCTTGAATTGGCGAAAGCTCGCCTGGCAGCGGAGCGCCAGCTCCATGCGCATCATGCGCTTCTTGCGCATCTGTTTACATTCCCCTCACCCGCCATATCCCAAACTTATAAGAACGCTACTACACTTAACTTGGTGCAGGCTGGGACCGAGTCTGACCCTGGGGCTGGTCATATACTGCCGACGCAGAGAATTGCGGGGCCTACCTCGGTCCAGGTCTCAAAGGCCTACTATACCTCCTCCCACCCCTCCTCCACCTCCTCCTCCTCCGAATTACCATCCGTTTGCATGGCGCCATCAGTCGGTAGCTCTAGGCACAGCAGCAGTGCCGTCGCTAAGCGACAGCAGGCGGTGCTGAAACTGCTGAGCCTAGGCGATAAAAGGCACACCGCCCAAGAGCTATTACAGGGCATTCCACATCAAAGTTGTTAACTTTGTCGCCACCCTGCTGTGTAATCCACAAAATATACTTGCAAACTTTTACCATTTAGGGATATTATTTCAGCGCTTCTTGCGCATCTGTTTACATTCCCCTCACCCGCCATATCCTAAACTTATAAGAACGCTACTACACTTGATCTTATACAAAAGGTTCTTAGAAGTGCTGTTTGGGGAGTAGCCTAGAGACAGGGGCTTGGATTGGCAAAAGCTCGCCTGGCTGCAGAGCGCCAGCTCCATCCCAAGATCCAACTAACATAGTTGCAGCACCTTTAATCTACTACTAGTTCACTGCCTCCATAATAATAATAATAATAATCTTTATTTATATAGCGTCATCATATTCTGTAGCGCTTTACAAATCATAGGAAACAAATACAAATGTAATGTAACAGAGCACAACATTTGTATGGAACAACAGGAGTGAGGTCCCTGCTCGCCAGAGCTTACGGTTTATGAAGATGATGGGGTAACACGAGGTAAAAGAATATTTAATGGTCAAGCCATTCTTCTTAGGGAATAGAAAAAAATATAATAAATGGAATTGCTGTCGCTTGAACCACTCAGCCGTCATCTTATATACCAGGTCCAGGGTGAATGGGACTGCAGAGAAGTCTGGTGCCTGTTGGTTGCTGGATAACAGATGGGAGGACGACACAGGACGGGTTAGTAGAAGAGTTAAAACTTCATGCAGTTAATGAGTGTTATAGGCTTGCCTAAAGAAATGGGTTTTAAGAGCACGTTTGAAACTTTGGAGGTTAGGTATTAGTCTGATAGTCCAGGGCAGAGCATTCCATAGAATTGGTGCAGCTCTAGAGAAGTCTTGGAGACGCGAGTGGGAGGTCCGCACTAGGGTAGAGGTTAATCTAAGATCACTGGCGGATCTAAGAGCACGGGTTGGGCGATAGACTGAGATAAGAGAGGAGAGGTAGGGGGGTGCAGCATTATACAGAGCTTTATGGATAAGGGTTATTATTATTTTAAACTGTATTCGAAAGGAGACTGGCAGCCAGTGCAGCGACTGGCATGAACTGTAAGCATACATGGTCCCCTTATCAAACGAGCTGTGTCAGGCAGAATTTTGGGTTGTTTTCATGGCTTCCATGTTAACTTTGTCGCCACCCTGCTGTGTAATCCACAAAATATACTGGCAAACTTTTATCATGTACCGATATTATTTGAGCGCTTCTTGCTCACCTCCTTTGGTTCCTCTCTGACACCCATTGGTTTGAAGCCTGAGTCCAATTAGGGTATGTCGCCATGCCACTCTCTAGCCTGCTGCCGCTGCCTCTGCCTCTGCATGCCGTCCCCTATAGTGTCAGGGTCAATTATTGGATGTTTTACATGCTATCTAGCTTCATTCTGTCACTCTGTCATGGCCATGCTGTTGCCCATAATTTCGGCATAATGGTGCGATTAAGCAGCCTCAGAGGCATCCATGCATGCTGCCCCTGCTGTTTCCTGTCCATTTCCGTGGTGTTTCCATCCTTTTCTGAGGTTCCCAGGTGTTTGGCCAAGCTTCCCTGTGCAGAGCCTTGGTCCCCTTGAAAAATGCTCGAGTCTCCCATTGACTTCAATGGGGTTCGTTATTCGAGACGAGCACTCGAGCATCGGGAAAAGTTCGTCTCGAATAACGAGTACCCGAGCATTTTAGTGTTCGCTCATCTCTAGTACTTTTACTTCCAGGTAACCATTACAAATAGATTTTTGAAATATTTTAACCTCTTTGACAGCTTTTTGTAGTAAATAGTTTCATGGCATAAGCCCTTTAACTACGGATGGCAGTGGGCTTGGGGATCCGAATGCTCCAAGCATATCATACGTAGACCTGACAGATTTAAACACCTTGCTTTTTTGTGTGTTTAACACTTTGGCTAGTTGGTCAGGTAATTCTAACTCCGGCTTCTTTAGTTTCTTTAGCCACGGTTTAACCTGAGAATACAGAAGGAAATCAGATGCATTTTAACCGGTTAAGGACCGGGCCCTTTCCTGTTTTTTCATGTCCATTTTTCACTCCCCACCTTCAAAAATCTATAACTTTTTTGTTTTTACACGTAAAGAGCTGTGTGACAGCTTCTTTTCTGCTTAACAAATTGCACTTCATAATGATGGTATTAAATATTCCATGGCATGTACTCGGAAGCGGGAAAAAAATTCCAAACGCAATGAAAATGGTGAAAAAACGCATTTGCGCCATTTTCTTGTGGGCTTGGATATTACGTCTTTCACTGAGCGCCCCAAATGACATGTCTACTTTATTCTTTGGGTCGGTACGATTAAAGGGATACCAAATTTTATACTATGGTGTACGGAGCTGTGGGTGGTGTCATTTTTTGTGAAATTTGATAATATGTTCAATGATATCATTTTTAGGATTGTACGACCTTTTGATCACTTTTTATAGATTTTTTTTGATTTTTCAAAATGGCAAAAAAGTGCCATTTTCGACTTTGGGCGCTATTTTCCGTTACGGGGTTAAACGCATTGAAAAACTGTTATCATATTTTGACGGACGCATCGATACCTGATGTGTTTATGATTTTTACTGTTTATTTATATTTATGTCAGTTCTAGGGAAAGGGGGGTGATTTGAAATTTTAGGTTTTTTTATTATAATTTTTTTTTTTTTACTTTTTTTTATTTATACTATTTTTCACACTCCCTAGGGTACTTTAACCCTAGGTTGTCTGATCGATCCTATCATATACTGCCATACTACAGTATGGCAGTATATGGGGATTTTCTTCCTCATTCATTACAATGTGCTATCAGCACATTGTAATGAAGGGGTTAAAACGAAATAGCCTCGGGTCTTCGGAAGACCCGAGGCTACCATGGAGATAGATCGCCGCCCCCCGATGACGTCACGGGGAGCGGCGATCCCAGGTAAGATGGCGGCGCCCATGCGCCGCTATCTGTTTGAGGCTGCCGGCAGCTTTGCCGGCAGCCCATGCTGTGAAAACACCCGTGATCGGTGATAGCACCGATCGCGGATGTTACCGGTAAGCCTTTGCTGCAATATGCAGCAAAGACTTACTGGCTATGGAGAGGGCTCAGCCCGTGAGCCCTCTCCATGCAGCGCGACGCGACCGCCGCCGTGAATACACGGCGGGCGGTCGCAAACCGGTTAAGGAGAACAGTTCTCCTTGTTGGAAGGATCTAATATTTTTCCCTTCAAATAAGTCACTTACTGTCTGTATGCCTTTATACATCCAGTGAAGAACTGGTAAATCTGGATTAAGTACCTTCAGAGCTCCTATGGGAATAGGGATCACCTTTTTTTAGTGAGGATGTAGCCTGAACCGCTGTTTTTGCTAATTTCCATGCTTCCACTGATGCACGCAAATTTGGGGTAGGTAGTGGTGTAGCCTCACAAGCCGCAGTTATTAAAAGGGTGTGAAGAGCAATAACCCCTGCCAGGTGTTTTCTGTAGATGGCCAGGAAGATATGGTGGACTCCACTCCACTCTATATACTGTTGCAATGCTATTGCTTTATAGTATAAGTGAAGGTTAGGGACTCCCATACCCCCCTCCGGCCTTGGGTACTGTAAAATTTTGGAGCCGACTCTAGGTTTACCTCCTTTCCAAATGAAAATCGACATTTGTTTTTGAAATATGTCTATTGTGTGTTTCGGGATTGATATTGTTTGTCTGAATGCATACAGAATTTTTGGTAGGATCAACATTTTATAGAGGACTATTTTCCCTAGCAATGAGTGTTCCTTCCGGCTCAAATCTGTCATTTAATTTTGAAGTTTCTCTAACAAGGGGATGAAATTTATTGAGACCATTTTGCGTAGGGGGATACATATTTGGATTCCCAGGTACGGGATACTTTCCTTTTCCCATCTAAGCGGATATGTCTTTGTTATTACCTTTCTCATAGTATTGGGGATATTACTTCCCAAGAGGAGGGACTTGACTGCATTCACTTTGTAGTAGGATACTTCCATAAACTTCTCAATTACCCCCACTGCATGTTGCAAAGACTTCCCCGGATTTGACACCGCCAGAACCACGTCATTGTATCCTTTCTATTCTTGGGTTTGATCTGATAGTTTCTGCCAGAGGTTCCATAATCAGAACGAAAATCAAGGGTGATAGAGGGCACCCCTGACGGGTACCATTTGTGATGGTGAAAGATTCAGAAAGATATCTGTTTGCCAAAACCCTAGCTGAGGGCTTAGTGTATAAGGCCTTTATCGCACTGAGGATAGGACCCCTTAAACCATATTTTTCCAATGTGGCAAAGGCAAAACCCCAATGCATCCTGTCAAATGCCTTCTCTGCGTCCAAAGTGAGGAGCAGAGAAGGCATTCGAGATAGCTCCATAACTGATACCAGGCTCAAGATCCTCCTCGTGCTGTCCAGGACCTGTCTCTCCTTTGTGAATCCCACCTGATTGTTATGAATTAATCCCGGAAGGACTTTGAGAATTCTGTTGGCCAATAGTCTGGCATAGATTTTTGTGTCGCAGTTTAGTAGCGATATTGGTCTTAAATTTTCAGGGGTTGTGGGGTCCTTTACTGGCTTAGGCAATGTGACAATTGTAGCCTCTAGCATATCTAGCGGCATGGTTCGTTATTTCATGGCACTGTTGAAGGCCTGGACCATATAAGGTCCCAGGATGTGGTGGAAAGTTTTATAATATTTGTTTCCAAAGCCATCGGGGCCCCGTAGTTTTATTTTTGGGGGACTTTTTAATAACAGGTTCAAGTTCTTCCATGGTGATAGGGCTGTTCAGGCTTTCAAGCTGGTCTGCTTGCAGTGTGGGGATATTGATTTTTTCAAGAAAAGTTTTAATGGGTAGGTTGAAGGGTCTTGGGGTAATTTTTTTTTTTAATTATAAAGTTCTTTATAAAAGGACTTAAACATGTAAGAAATATTGAGGGGGTGGGTTTCCTTCACTAAGGGTTGGTTTGTCCTAATCAAAAAAGGAATATCTGACTTAGTTCTGGGGGGTTTGGTTCTAGAGGCCATCAGTCTGCTAGATTTGTTGTATGTGGAGTTCTAAGAAGCTTTTACTCCAGTCAGCTGTTTGTTATATTAAGATAGGAGGGTTGCTCTCAGGGATTGTCTGGCCTCTATCAAAGCTAAATACTTATTCTGGTCATTTTTGCTCTGAAGGAATTGCTCTAAAAGCTTAATTTTTTTGGATCCATTTATCTATTTATCTCTCATGGGATTTTTTATGCTGGGCGCTTATTTGCATTAGCGAGCCTCTGACTCCTATTTTATGCGCAACCCACAGGTCTTCCGGAGAAATGCCCTCTACATTGTTATTGGCGAAGAATTCCTTCATGTCTTTTTCTATTTTCTTTTTAAATGAAGGCATGTGGAGAAAGAAGGGAGGATTTCTCCACCTGCATGTGGGTATTATCTTCGGGGATAAGAAAGCTTCTAGAAAGATAGGCGAGTGGTCTGACCATGTGGTTGTTCCTTTCTCTGACGATTGCACCCATGATAATGTATCCCTATCTGTAAGGAATAGATTTATTCTGCAGAAGGCTCTATGTCCATGTGAGAGGAAGGAAAATTCATTAATTGTGGGATCTAGGCATCTAAAGCTGTCGTAAAGACCTTCTCTTGTTAGCCACTGACCGAGTGAAGGGGGGACATCCTGCCCCTGCTAATGGAGTCCAATTTGGGATCTGGGACTAAATTAAAGTCCCTGCATATAATCAAATGACCTTCTTGAATTTTCTGAGTTTCTTTAAGGTTTTTTCAGGAAACTGAGTTGTCTTTTATTGGGGCTGTTGACTAAAGTAAAGCGTACTGAATTTACAGAGCAGATTAGGGCAAGATTTCTTCCCCCTTCGTCCACTTTAGTTTTATGTACCTTGAACCTAACAGTATCTCTTAGTGCTATGCATACACCAGCAACTTTTGTCTGTGCATTAGCTACAAAAATATGTGGAAATTTACTGTGTGAAAATTTGGGGTATTTGTCGCTAGCAAAATGGGTCTCTTGCGAGCATATCAAGTCTACATTATTTTTGATTCCATCCTTCCACACTGAAGCTCTTTCAAAAGGAGAGTTGTGGCCTTTTGCATTAAGACTCATTAATTTAACCGCCAAAGCCAAATATATGTGCGATAGTCATCTGATTGTGCTGGGTTCTTGTGACTTTATGTTTGTCATCCTCTACTGTACCCTTTTCTAATAACCAGCAAAGGTAATAACAAAAACCTTGAAACCTATTGGCGGCGGAGGGGACATATAAATCCTGCTGCTGTCGCCTCATGGTGGTTTCGTGAACAGATAATAAACAAAACCAAAATACACTGGTTAGCAATTGGAATGTAGTTCTAATCATTCCCTACACAAGTACGGGTATAGTTCACCTGGGGCCTTTTGGCCTGTAGACTAGCTCTGTCCACAGAGTATATAAGTCCTTTCAGGCAACTTCCCAGTCCTTGGAGACTGCAGGAGGTCTGGCCTTCTTTTGATGGGGTGGTGGTTCTGTATTCCTAATTCCTCAGGCGGTTAAAAATGGAGGACTTTCTTCAGGTTTTGCCAGAATATGGGTGACGCCACCTTTCTTCACCACCAGCTTCGTCAGGAACCCCCACTTATATTGAATATTGTTCTCTCTCAATAGCGCTGTTGTTGGACCAAATTTCTTCCGCACCTGCAGGGTTGCTTGAGAAAGGTCTACGAACAAGCGGATGTCTGAGAATGGTTCTGGAAGAGATGATGATTTTGCGAGAGGCAAACATAAGTCGTTCCTAGACATGGAAATAATGCAACCTTGCTATAGCATCTCTCTCAAGGTTTTCTGGAATGGATTTAGGCTTAGGCTGTCTGTGCACCCTGTCTATCAAGCATTCTTGTTTCTGAACATTTGGCAAAACTACAGAGATTAGTTGTGACAGGTATGCATTTAATTCTGCTGGGGAGACCGACTTAGGGATCCCTAAATTTAACATTATTTCTCCTTCCCCTGTCTTCCATATCTGCCATTTTTAGTCTCATTTTTCAACCTCCTCTTTAAGATTGTAATGGGCATCTATTAATTCATTGTGAGAGCTGATCAATTCTGCCATTTTGCTTTCTAGGTGGTCTACTCTGCTGCCTAGATCATCTATGGAGGCACTGAGCGTGGCTGACATTTGGGAAAAGTCTTTCTGGAGTGACCTTTTGAGAGCCAGTATCACTGTTTTATTAAAGGCCTCTGAAGCTGGCTGGTCAGAGGACCCAGTCCCCAATCTTAAACATGTGTGTCCATACCTTTTTGTGTAGTCGTTAGTCTCGGTCTTTGCTTATCTGGAGTCTGGCCCGGTGTAGACAGAGGCCTAGGGAGTTTAGGCATCATCTTAGTCACTGTCCCCACTCTCTCCCTCCTCTCAAGTGGGTCTCCCTTCTCCACTGGAGTATTTCGGGGGTCAGGTGTCACCTCCTCTCTTGCTGGGGTTTGCTCGGGGGTTGTGACAGTGGAGGCGGCAGGAAATCTCCCTCCAGAGTATGCAGGAGATGACGATGCCTAGTAGTCGTTGCCATCTTAGATCGGTCCGGCGCCATGCGGTCTGGAGGAAAAGAAGTCGGTAACTCTTTAAGGACCTGATTTAGCCATTCTTTTCCTGGTCATCATTATCCAGGCAGCTTCTGGATGATTTCTTCAAGGTTTCTGGAATGCTAAAATTATAAAAACACAGTGCAGCACACTTCCATACCACAGGAACTAACAACACAGTCCAAGACCGATCCAACAAGTCCCACTTTAAACAATAAAAAAAGGAGTATAAAAAACTCCGACCGGAGCTCCCAATGATTCCAATACGGCTGTTGTTCAAAATTCCTTCAAAGATCTTCAGTTAGATTCTACCGACGAGGAAAGTTTTGCAACAGGATGTGGGTCACTATTCAGAACGTCCTTAAGGTGCAGTTTTCTCCTTAAACTCACTCAACAGTATGGTAGCAAAAACTAAAAGAGAAAGTAGGCACCAAATCGCATAGTACGTTCTTAAAACCTTTGCTTTTATTCTTAAAAGTTATACATACAAGAGTATGTTTAAAATGCGCATAAAACAGTATACAAAACGGGACGCCAGCTCCACTCGCTCGGCCGACCCTGGGTTTCGCCGTTCTCAGCTTCTTCCGGGGCGTGTGCTATTTGTCTCTCTTTTGCAGTCGCTAGCAGGCCTAGAGACGGAGCTCTCCCTCACATGTCCGTCTCAGTGCACATCCAGGCCAAGCCCCAAGGGTTCAGCCTTTTATCCCTGGAAAAAGTGGAGAGAAAGTGGAAGCTTGACCCATCTCACCACAAGTCCTGGTCCTGACTGGGACAATTGCAAAATTGTTGGCATTTATTGATGCTACCATACTGAGCAGATTGAACAATGTTATGGGGGTGGCTGGTACACAATGCATCATTCCCAACTGCCACTACTTTGCTGGGCAGGCCATCCTCACCCATCACCTATAGGATATTGAGGAAATAACATTATTATTGAGAAAATAACATTAGCTGCAAGTTGCACATCACAATTTATATGTGGAAAGTAATCATGGGAAGGGATGTTACATCTCTTTAATCGCCCATAGGGTTAATGTAGTGGCATCTAGGCCCATGAAAGGAATTGTTTATTTATCTATTTTTTAGAAAAAATGAAACTTTGGGAAAAATAAACCCATTTACATAATAAAGAAAATATGATTTTAGAATCAGTAATTTATGAATTGACCAGATAAAGGCTGGGAAATAATCCCTATGAGCTGCTCTAACAGGTAGTGGTGATAATAGTGACAAAGACCTGATGACAGGTGTTCTTTAACTTGGTGGTGCAAAGCTTTCTGGCCAATTATGCAGGAATGCTGGAGCTTCTGCATAAAGAATTTGCCTTTTGTGTAAACTTTCTGTGTTCACAAGCTTCTGCTACTCACCTATCTGGAATGCAGAAGAACTGTGGTCATCCCACCCACCACCTAATATGTTCTACCCAAACCAAGTGGAATTTCACTTTACAATTGTTGTAAAGGGTGTATGAACAGTAACCGGTGATGGTTCCGTTCCAGCTGTAGAATGACCGGGTAAGTCAAAATGCAGACCAACAGCACTGCGCTAGCAATGGATGGGCCCCAATGAAGAAAATATGTCTTGTGCTGCAGTACTTACAATATGCTACCAATATGATAAGTGCTGATGATGCAATTGTCAGTGCTACCATCCCTATAATTTGCCTGCAAAAAAAAAAGAACACTTCAGGCCATGACAGAGTATGTAATGGTGGCACAAAAACAAGCAGATGAGCAAAAAGTGTCCGGCAAGTCCAAACATGGCTTGCAGGGTGGATTGCTGTACCTACAGCGGTCAGGTACTTCAATGCCTATGTTGTGTCACCAATCAATGGTCATTCAAGGGTAACTGTAACTCCTATTTGAATGTGTTTTTAGCACTCCCAGGAACAAAAACCCGGTCCAGACTGGTGGAAATTGAGCCATTATTTACTAAGAGGCTGGAGCCTGCCAGTGTGGGAGATTTTAAGACTGGCGTTCAAAACGTCAGTCTTAATGAATTCCCCCCAACGGATCTACTACTCATTGTTGGTTATCCATGCTTTATAACGCTCAGTTTTTCTTGCTTAGTTACCGTATTTTCCGGACTATAAGGCGCACTTCAAAGCCTTGGATTTCCAAAGTGCGCCTTATAGTCCGGTGCGCCCTATATGAGGGCAGCGGACTCTACTTACATAGGTCCCCGCTACCGGAGACAGCAGATCTCCAGCGGGAACTGCGGACCACGCGGCACGAACAACTTCTGCCGCGTGGTCTGCAGTTCCCGCTGGAGATCTGCTGTCTCCGGTAGCGGGGACCTATGTAAGTATGGTCCGCTGCCCTCCTCCACCTCCCCCTCACCTTCCCCACTCACCTTTTCCCGCGTTGCGTCCCGTCGGGTTTCCGCTCCGCCCCCGGACCTCCGCCACGCCCCCGACCCTGCGCCTTATAGTCCGATGCGCCTTATATATGGAATTATTACATATATAGGCCGCATCGGACTGTTGCGCCTTATATTCCGGTGCGCCTAATGGCCCGGAAAATACGGTAAATTCAGTCTCAAGACAGGGCATTAAACAAAGTCTTCTCAGCTCTACTTTCTCTGCTGCCAGCAGACAGGTCTCCATATGCAATTTGCCCAAATCCTCATGCCCAATCCTATAGGCCGCTGAAAGATAGGACACCATATTCAAGATGTTCTCCTCCTGCTTTTCTACTTTCTGTATCTAAAAATAATTTTCATGTTGCTCAGTGGTTATCTTCTTATATTTGTTATAAATGTCTTCTGCCAAAATCTACTTTTAAAATCATACTAATGAGCCTAAAGGGTTCTGGGGTTGTTATCATAGCCCCTCCGTGCTTCAAATTCACAGGCTGTTACAATGAGAACAACATCTCTCACCCTCCTCCTCCCTCCTTCCACCCTCTGCCTGTGTAATTTAGCAGCAGTAGTGAGTGCAGGAGGAAGGGAAACACACTGCACATTGTAACAGCCTGTGAGGCTGCAGAACTGAGAGGCTATGAAAATACCCATGAGAGCACTTTAGGCTCATTAGCATAATTATAAATGTTGATTTCAGATGTAAAGAAGCCATGGATAACAAATATGAGATGATTATCAGTCACAATGGTGGGATCTATGAATAATTTATCATGCTTGATTTTAATAATAGATTTCCTTAAAATGTGTTGTATGCACTTCACTGTAAATGTAATATGCTTTCTAGCAAATCCTTGTTAAACGTTTGCCTTCCCATCTGTGCATATCCTTTCCTAAGATGGCTTGTTTAACATGTTTTTCACTGGTTAATTGCTATATTCTATATGTTGTACACAGCACATATTGCTTTTGAGATATTTTTACAAATACTGTATAGCATTTGTTGAGTAACGACAATGACTATATAGAAACATCTTGATGTTAAATCTGGGAACATTTCCCAAGCCGCCTACTTCATTCCAAGTGAGGGTTTTATAAGTATTGAAAGAGCTCCCATTGTTTTATTCCTTTGATCTTTCACTATCATTGCAGTGTTAAAAGTAATCCATTTCTGTTCTAGTGTGGCCGCTGCCTTCAAAGATTTTAAAATGTGTGTGACCTATTCAAAGGAATATTACTTTCAGACAATTAGTTTGTTGAAAACTTTCTACGCATAACTGACAGCTTTAACATAATGCAGGATCAGCAGTTCCAACGATTTCTATGCCATGTTATGTGCCATGTGACCTCTCGGGAAGGAAATGTGAGGTCCTGTGGGCAAGCAGAAAGCTGTGCTTGTTACTCTTTCATGCATATTTAGAAGGTTAGTTTGTGTGCATTTAAAGGTGACATTTACAAGTGAACTCCGGGAGGTACATAATTGACCACAAAGGAATAAATTAATTTTTTTTTCAAATAATTTTAGCAATATTGAATTCTTTTGAGATTAACTATATTACTAAATGGTTGTGCATCCATAAGTGGACAAATCCTCTTAGGTATTATTAATCAATTTAACACCCAAACTACAAGCAGTCTACATTAATACAATATGTATAAATTGGAATAATAGAATGCATTTTGGCTATCATTTAATCTATAACTACCTGAAGAGGGCTACATTTTTTAACAATATTGGTTTATTAATATGGGGATTGCCACTGGTATTCATATTTACCAGTATATGATAACTGTAATAAAATAAAGGTAATCATTCTTTAATGGACAAGAAGTGGTGGTATTATTCATTATTATATTAGGATTAAAAATCACATAAAAACGTAATCAATCATCCAATCTGATTTAGCAAAAAAAAAAAAATATTGAAAGAGTAATCAGATTGCAATGGAGGATACAGAAGTGTTTTGCCAAAGTTGTGACCAAAGCTTGACAGATTCAAACTTTGTACTTGAGCAAACAATTCTAAAATATAATTTTTATTAAAAGTAAAAACTATTATCGTAGTGCAAAACACATGAGAAGATTCATTATGGACTGATTTTGTAATTCCTAAAATATACAAATTTATTTATTGAATAACTTAGCTTTTGCAGACCACTTTATAGTTGCCTTGCCTTTATAGTGCTATTTACCAATTCCAGGCATTACTAGTAGGGGATGGGGGTTGAGCCGAACCTGGACTTTGGGCTCACTCAACACAAGAAAGAAGGCTTCCTGTAAGTACCTTTTTTAAGGTAGCACTGAAACATAGTTTTCTTTTCCTGCATGTTCCTTACCCTTTACACAAACAGCAAACATGAGTCCCTGTTCTGTATAGTAGCCAGGCATTGTGACTGCAAGATTATCTTCCATTGAAATGCATGAGAGCTGAGCCTGCAGTTGCTATTACACAGAGAATATAGCCAATTCTTTCAGGTCCTTAAACTGTGTTACACTGGGTTCAGACAGCTGATCAGCACTGGAGCTGGGTTTTGACTAGCCTATCCATAAACTAAAATCATGGATAACCCATTTAATACAACATGCTTACTACCAGAAGTCAGAAGGAAGGGAAATACATTTCTACAATTATACTATAAATCAGCAGTCCTGCATGTGTTTTTCATCATTGCGCTCCTCGCCTGAAAGTCTTTTGTACAATGCACTTCTGTAAGGTACATTACACTCATCTACTAAAAATATATTTGTTCATGTTTAATTTCTATTTTTTCCCTTTGATACAGTGGTTATGGAAACTTTTCAGACCCCTTAAAATTTTTCATTATTTGTTTAGTTGCAGCACATTGGTAGGTTCAAAAAAGTTTTTCTTTGCTCATTAACCCCTTAACGCTGAAGCCACTTTTCACCTTCCTGACACGGCCCATTTTTTAAAATCTGACATGTGTCTATTTAAGTGGTTATAACTTTGGAACGCTTTAACATATCCAGTTGATTTTGAGATTGTTTTTTCGTGACACATTGTACTTCATGTTGGTAGAGAAATTTAATCAATATGTTTAGTATTTATTTATGAAATAAATGGAAATTTGCCAAAAATTTTGAAAAAAACAATGTTTTCAAAATTCAAAATTTTCTACTTTTTGGAAAGTTGGTCATATCACTAAAATAACTTGATAACTAACATTTTCCATATGTCTGCTTTAACTTGGCATCATTTTTCAAACATCTTTTCCTTTTTTTAGGATGTTAGGAGGCTTATAACTTTAGGTGCAATTTTTCAGATTTTCACGAAAATCATCAAAACCTACTTTTGGAGGGTTAGTTTAGTTAGAAGTGACTTTATAAGGCCTACATGATAGAAAACCCCCACAAATGACACCATTTTAGAAACTACACCCCTCAAAATATTCATAACAACCTTTGGGAATTTTGTTAACCCTTTGAGCGTTTCATGAGGGTGAAAGATAAATGAAAGTGAAATTACAGAAATGTAATTTTATCTTACAATAGATTCATTGAACACTAAAATTTGCACCTTCACAATGGGTTAAAAAGGAAAATGCATTTTACCATGTTTAGGGCAATTCCTCCTGAGCATGCCAATGCCCATTTTGTCACTGTACCCTGCTGTACGGGCACATGGGGGCACTTGGAATGGAAAGAGCGTTGTTTCGTTTTTGCAGGGCAAATATGGATGAAAAGTTTTCATGTGACAGGATGCATTTGGAGAGCCATAATGGTACCAAAACAGAGGAAAGCCCCAACAAGAGACACCATTCTGGAAAGTACACCCCTTGGAGAGTTTAGCAACGTGTAATTTGTGTATTTGCCCAAACAGGTGTTTGATTCAATTAGGCCCCAAAAGGGAAAAAAGGTGAAAATGTTCTCAAAAAAGTCACTTTTACCCCAAATTTTTGTAAGCCACAAGGGATAAAAGATGAAACAACTCCCATAAATGTGTAAAACTATTTCTCCTAAGCACAGAACTGCACCACTTTTGCATATAAAGTGTTGTATGGGTACACAGTAGGGCTCAGAAGGGAAGGAGGGGCTTTGGCCTTTTAGAAGCCAGATTTGACAATCATCCATTACATGTGTCAGGATGCATTTGGAGAGCCCTAGTGGTACCAAAACAGAGGGGAACCCCAACAAATGTCACCATTTTGGAAAGTGCACCCTTTGGAGAATTTAGCTAGGTGTAATATGTGTATTTACCCCTACAGGTGTTTGCTTCAATTAGGTCCCTAAAAGGAAAAAGATGAACATTTTCCCAAAAAAGTCACTTTTACGGCTAATTTTTGTATCCCATAAGGCATTAAAGATGAAACAACCCCAAAAAATGTGTACTAGCATTTCTCCCGAGTATAAAATTGCCCCACACATGCAAATAAAATGTTGTATGGGTACGCAGTGAAGCTCAGAAGGGAAAGAGGGGCGTTGGCCTTTTAGAAGCCAAATTTGACAAACATCCTTTACATGTGTCAGGATGCATTTAGAGAGCCGTAGCGGTACCAAAACAGAGAGGAAACCCAACAAGTGTCACCATTTTGGAAAGCACACCCCTTAGAGAATTTAGTAAGGTGTAATATGAGTATTTGTCCATATAGGTGTTTGATTTAATTTTGGCTTAAATAGGACAAAGGTGAACATTTTCTTATAAAGGTCATTGTACCCCTAATTTTTTATAGCCACAAGGGATAAAAAAAATGTAATAACCCCCCAAAATGTGTAAACCTATTTCTCTCGAGTGTAGAAGTACCTCACATGTGTATATAAAATGTTGTATGGGCGCACAGTAAAAGGGAAGGGGGATGTTTGCCTTTTAGAAGCCAAATTTGACAGAAATGTTTGACATGCATTTGGAGAACCCTAGTGGTATAAAACAGATAAGAATCCGAAAAGTGACCCTAATTTTTGAACACACACCCCTTAGAGAATTTTGCAATGTGTAATATATGTATTTGACCCTACAGGTGAATGATCCAATTAGGCCCTAAACATTAAAAAGGTGAAAATTTTCCTATAAATGTCACTTTACTCCTAATTTCTGTAAGCCACAAGGGATAATATATTAAATAACCCCGAAAAAGGTGTAAAACTATTTCTCCCGAGTGTAGAAGTACCCCACATGTGCATATAAAATGCTTTATGGTCGCACAGTAGAGGAAAAGAGGGGTGTTTGTCTTTTAGAGGCCAAATTTGCAAGAAATCCTTCACATGTGTCAGGATACATTTGGAGAGCCGTAGTGGTACCAAAGCAGAGGAAAACCCAAAAAGTGACCCTAATTGTTGAATGTACACCCCTTGGGGAATTTAGCAAGGTGTAATATGTGGTGTAGTGTAATACACGTCGTGAAATGAGCATTTGAACATACAGGTGGTTTCCAAATACGATGTGCGATGGAGTCCAAGATGGAAATTGCAATTATTTCTGGAACGTTCAGTGCCCGTTATGTGGCGCCCCTTATGAAATAATGGAGGGGTATAGGGAGCAACGTGACCTTCCAGTTGTTAAATTATTCATTTTACTGAATTCACAACAGGTTGGGCGTGAATTGTGAATGTGTTGCGTATAAGGAGGTAGAATAGACCAGGGGACCATCTAAACTTTTGTCACACTTGGAGTTGTCGCAGGTCTCTTAGTAGTATATAGTGTCCATCCTTAGTATATAGTGTCCATCCTTAGTATATAGTGTCCATCCTTAGTATATAGTGTCCATCCTTAGTATATAGTGTCCATCCTTAGTATATAGTATCCATCCTAACTCCTCTTTTGGAACAAACTCTTTTCTGAGTCCTTCCTTTAGAAGCAGCAGAATTTACCGTGAAAATGCTGCCCTGACAAAATACATCTAAACCAGAGGTACAGGAGCCCCGTCCTTCTTGTCCCAATATTAGTTTCCTAATATCTTCCTCTTGAAAACGGAGAAATGATACGGCAGGACCTGCATATTGGAACAGCTCGTAAGAGTTGTACAGCGTAATCTGTACAATGTACACGGCCAGCGCTTTTGTACCATATCTTCGTTTTTCGTAGGGAAATTATCGCCAAGTGTTGCTCTTATTCACTCTAGCGATGCCCATTGTGACGAATATTGCTGCTTTTAGCTGGACCAAATCGACCAGCCAATAGCGGCAAACATGGACAGAGGGGGGCAACAAAACCCCTCTGAACCACAAGGCAAAATTGGTGGCTGTCAGGAACAGCCGCCACCCTGCCCCGATCACCGTGTCTACAGACATGGTGATCGGTATTACTGACGTCATAAGTAAATTCGCTGCTATCGGCTCGTCTGAATTGATGAGCCAGTAGCAGCGATAATAAACTGGGGGTGTGTGGGGGGGACGTAACCCTTCTGGTCCATGGGGCAGGATGGATGGCTGTCAGGAACAGCCGCCGTCTTACCCCGATCACTGTGTCTGACCGGTGTTGGCAAGTCACTACCCGCCGCACCGTTCTATTACAACGCGCGTTGGGAATAGGCTATACAATCTTTATTTTTTAAACAATTTAGACAAATAAGGGCTTATTTTTTGCGAGACGCGATGCACTGTAAAAAAAACTTTATTTTAGAGGGTGTTTAGCTTATCGAAGCAATTTTATTAACTTTTTTCGTGTGGAGGAAAATAAAATCATCAATTCTTGTTTTGGATTTTTAGCATTTTTTGGGGGGGGTGTTCGCTGTAGCATAACAATAATATATTATTTTTATTCTACGGATCACTACGATTACGGTGATACCTCATTTATATAGTTTTATTTTTATTTGTCCAATTTTATTGAAGGAAAACTAGAATAGAAAAAATTGCATTTGTTTTAGTATTGCCATCTTTATAGCGGCATAACTATAGTATTTTTTGGTTGACGGAGCTGGTTGTGAGCTTATTTTTTGCGTGACAAGTTGTTCTTTTCAGTGGTATCATTTTGGCGCTTGTAACTTTTTCGGATCACTTTTTAGAACATTTTTTGTAAAGCATTTTGATAAAAAGTTTTAATTTTTGGCAAGTTTTTGGGTTTTTTTTTTTACCACGTTCACCTAGAGGGTCCAATTATGATTAGGATTTATTGTACAGATTGTTACGGACGCGGCGATACCAAATAAGTGGGTTTTTTTTGTGATTTAGTGTATTTTATACTTTATTACATGTGTAAAGGGAAATGTGGTGTTTGGGGGGACTTTCACTTTCTTTTATTATTTATTTTTATTTTAAAAAACCTTTATTTATTTATTTTTCCTTTTTTTACAGTTAATGACATCTAAGCTTGAACAAGTGATCTTCTGATCACTTGTTCAAGCTATTTTACAGGTTACACAGTGCAATACAGATGTATTGCACTGTGTAATGTAAGACACTGAGCATGCTGCGCATGCCCAGTGTCTTACAGCCGGGTCCTGCCAGAAGGCAGGACCCGGCTTCCGGATGAAGATCTCGCAGCCCCGGGCACCGGCAGTCCCGGGGCTGCGATCGGAGCAGCGGACCCCCCCGGTAAGCGCCGCGGGGGGGTCCGATTCCCATCAGATAACATTTAAATGCCTCTGACACGCCGCGGTCAGCGCGACCGCGGCGTGTTAGGGGTTAACACCCGCGATCGGAGAAATCTCCGATCGCGGGTGTTAGAGGCAGGTGTCGGCTATAATATATAGCCGACACCCGCAGCTTCTGGCGCCGGCTCCGTTCAGGAGCCGGCGCCAGAAGCTTGACGTAATAATACTGCATTTTGCGGGAACGCACCTCCCGCCATGCAGTACTATTACGTCAAATGTCGGGAAGGGGTTAATGTACACTCTGCACCTCGTCTTGAAAAAAAAACAAAATGTAGATATTTTTGCTATTTATGAATGTCTATGATTATAACGATCTTGTGCTCTCATTTATTTTTTGGGTTGGTATGATCCCAAGGATACTAAATTTATGTAGGTTTTATAATGTTTTCATATATTTACAAAAATTAAAACCTCCTGTCCAAAAAAATATTCTTCATTTTGCCATCTTCTGGGAACTTTTTTATACTTCAGTGTACAGAGCTGTGTGTGGTGTCATTTTTTTGCAAGATGAAATGACGTTTTAAATGCTACCATTTTGAGGGCTGCGCAACCTTTTGATCACTTTCTATACATTTTTTATACATAGCAAAATGCCCAAAAAGTGGCTTTTCAGACATTTAGATGCTATTTTCCTTTAAAGGATAGACCGGATATTTTTGGATACAGTGATACCCAACATGTTTATGATTTTTATTGTTTATTTTTATCAGTTCAATTTAAAAAAAATAAATAAATAACTATTTTTATTTATTATTTTTACTACTCTTCAGCAAGCTTGTACAAGTAAAGGTAGTTTGAAACACTTCTTGATAAAAGAGACAATCCTTTATTCAATCTTCATAAAAGCATTACAAAAGTGGAGAGTACAGTGCCTAAGCGTTTCAAGCGTTACTTGCCCTTAGTCATGGCATACACTGTGCAAGTGATTCACAAATATATATAATAAAAAAAAGGTCCACCAATGAAATAGTGCCACATATATTATACATTTTAACCCTGTAGTTGAATGAAGGAACCAACACACCTGACAACACACCATCCTGCATGACGGCATCACAGGGATGTATTAGTTTGAAAAACCCGGGTTTGATTCCGGGAAGACGCAGCACACCTCGCCCACAACAACTGGAGAACAAAAAGTACCTACTCTAGACGCTTAAGACACAAGGTGTCTCCAGGTGAACAGACACCCTCTAATACTTCACCTTACGTCCAAAGTTACCTATTGCACTAGGGGCGCCGCCCGTGTCTCTTTCTATTTTTCTGCATGACGGCATGTCATGTAAGCTGGTTTTAAAATGCACATATCGCGCATGTAATCTGGATCAACTATTTTGTAATATGATATAAATATAAAGTGGAGGGGAAAAGACACTACATTAATACAATTTTTCAGAAACGCATGAAACAAAAAACTATTGCATGAATGATGCTGATATATGGATATTAGTAGAAAGACATAATTTCTGTTTTTTTTATTTAATCCCACTGGAACCAGAGTTCCCAAACCAAATATCCTGTTTAATCATCCATTTGGGGTAACCCCTACTAACTAGTCTTTGTTCTAGGAGGGAAGATTGAGTTATAAAATTGTTACTATCAGAACAGGCTCTTCTAAGTCTGATTGCTTCCCCAACCGTTATAGATTTTATTGTAATGTGGGGGTAATTACTAGTAGTGTGTAATATATAGTGTTACCAGCTGTCTTTTTTCTGTACAATAAGATCTTTATAGACTCATTATTTCTCTTTTGTTCAAAGCTTCTTTATACAGGTCAGAGGGGCACCAATGGGGCCACGTTTTTTGCCCTCATTGGCGAAACTCTATATGGCCTGGTTTATAGAGTTTATTTATTCTGATAGAAACCCCTTCAGAGGTGACCTTGTCTGGTACAGGTGGTATATAGATAATATACTGATGGTCTGGTCAGGAGATGTACCGTACGTGCCAGACTTTGTCTATTTTCATAACAATAATGTCTTAAACATAACCTTCATTTACCATACAGACCCACATTCCATTACTTTTCTGGATGTCAGCTTGGTTGGGAAAACTTATGAGTCTATTATTGTATAAGTCTTTTATTGTATAGAAAAAAGAGGGCCGGTACCACTATATTAAACGCCATACAATAAAATCTATATTGGTTGGGGAAGCAATCAGACTTAGAAAAGCCTGTTCTGATATTAAAGATTTTATATCTCAATTTTCCCTCCTAGAACAAAGACTAGTTAGAAGGGGTAACCCCAAATCGATGATTAAACGGGCGCGAGACATTGTCATAAGAAAAGACCGACACCACCTTTTACATAGTCAATGTCATGATAATAGCAACCATACAATGACTGTATTTTCCACTGAGTTTAGTTTGGAATATCAGCAGAGTATAGGTATCCTAAAGAAGAATATTCCTATTCTTTATCAGGATGCCAAGCTACATCACATTTTGGAAGGAGGTTGCTCATTTGTCTCCAGAGGAGCACCCTCTCTTGGCAGTATGCTATCCCCTAGTTTGTTTCAGGCTCATTCCCCCATACAAAATACATGGCTAGATACTAGGGGTTTCCACATATGCGGATCCCCCAGATGTAATACCTGTATTTTCGCTATCCATAAAAATTATTTTGCATCTGCCCAATCTAGCAAAACATTGCTTTAATGACACACTATTGCAAAACACCCTATTAAAAAGTTTAATTGTGACTCGACTTATGTTGTGTATATAGTGGAATGTTAAATCTGACTTTTAAAATATGTTGGGTGCACAATACGCAAAATCAAGACTCAGATAGCGGAGCACCTGAACAAAACTACTTTACACCTACTTAGCAACAAAACTACTTTACAAGGCATGCCAGGTGCATCACGGCACTTCTAGTCGGTGGGCACAAAAGAGGTGGAACTAGTTAAAGACAATAAGATGGAGCTTGAAGTACACTGTGGAATGTAATTGACCAATGCTCTAACTTTTCTAGCTGTCTTTTCTACTATGAACAGTTCTAGTGAGGTCCACTCGTCACTACCCATGACATCTTCTAGCAGTATTTTATTATTATTTTTTTGTTACAATATTTGTTACATTGTTTGTTATGTTAATAATTCAGTGTGTTCACTAGTCCATTGTGGGCAGGGCAACAGCCATGTTATTCCCACCATTTTTCAGCCCTCTAGCTATCACTACCCCCCCCCTCCCCCCCATTTTACAGCAATATTTTGTCTTTAAACTCTGGGTCCCCATTTGGCTCAATAAGGTTAGTTTTTGACCCAAAAGTTATACATTATATTCTTCTAGATTTTTTTAATACTGAATTGGCCTCTCATTTTATGGACCTGTACAATCATAAACACTTAGTATGTAGTCCAGATTTAATTTTCCTATCTCAGAGCTGTATTATTAGCATTATAAAAGTTAGTATTTTTTTATGGACATAGTAAGGATTGCCCCTCTTTCTCCAACCATGTAAAGGACACATACAGAATACAATATTAAGACAAGTATTTATAAAAGTACTAATACTAACTCTCTATATATTTGCTAAGTTTATCAACTTGCTCAATATCTATCTCTACTCTATATTTGTCATTACTAAAACTAACTTTTATTTCTTATTTGTTTCTTCTTTCTGTTGCATACAACACGTATTATAAGATAATTCATATCATTAAGTGAGGCTTCTAAGACACCTCATTCATAGGCTAAGTACAACTAAGAGTGTTTGTTGCCCCAAAACAACATCAAGGCCAAACTGATTAGATTGTTATCAGGCATGGTGGAAATGCAGTGCATTAATGACTGTTATCAATCTGTATGTTCCCTAGACTCTAGACATAGAAGATGAACATCCAATCTCATCCAATTTCACTCCTATGTGCTTGGTTAAGTTGAGCTATGATTCTGTCATTCTCCTGCAAACCAAACAAAAGCATCAACCTGTGTGTTACCATTATACAGGGAATATGTCAGAGAATGCCCTATAGTGTCTAGATTTACCATCTTCAAACCTTTTTATGTTGTGATACGGTCCCCTCAAAGCAGAATACAATTTCCATTTTGTCTCATTGCAGTAATTTACTATTTTTTTTATCTATGGAATATCTATGAGGAATATGTAAGGAATGAAATGCTAAAACAGTGTCTCATGGTTGACTTCATCTAAAATTATACATGCATGTATTGATCAGAATTGATGAAGAACAGTGTCTCCTAAGTCATGTTCTCCTGCTGGTGGGATTTACCCCAGAAGTAATCCTGTAGCAATTTCACAAGCATCAGAGTAAAACAGAAATCTGCTTCTATCTGGTCTGGATCCAGGCACAATTCTCCCATGGCTGGTGGACAGTGCTCAATGTTTGCATTGTAAAGGTTTAGGTAAGCAAATTAACAACAATTAAATGTTGTCCAAAAAAGAAATATTGGGGTGTTACTTTAAGGTACTTTCTACCATTAAACCAATTAATTAATGGGATGTACAGTTTAATACATTTTAGCACTTTAGTAGCACGAGTCTAACCATAAAGTATGGTAATATATTTCTTAGCACCATTCTCATACACAATGATTCAAAATTGATGTTTAATGACTGAAAGGTGAAAGAAGATGGGTGTCTAGTTCTAGTCTAGTCTTTTATAGAATACATAAACATTCTTCCCAGTGTAATGGTTGCAGTGAGCTTTTTCTATTATATTCCAGCTGGTGTGTATAATGTTAGCAATTTTTCAACAGTCCTCTCAACACTGATCCGTGGTAATTACTTTAAGAAAGACAAAAGAAATACACTTAAAGGCAACCATTATTTTTAATTACCATATTACTATGCAAGTTCAAGGCTATATACAGTATATACACTGAGAAATAGTGGTAGTATGACAATTTAAGTTTGTTGTAGCTAAAATAAGGTTGTACTAGTAAATGATGTATTGACATTGTAAAAATAAATTAATGAGCAACACTAAAATGTATAGTATTAGTAATGCACATTCTGCCTCTAGTCATTATTGGCAAAAATTTGTCATTGGTTTGTATCGTGCCTTAAACATGTAACTCTCTCTACATGTCACATCAAATTCCAGAACCGGCGGTTCAGTTTTAGAGCTATGCATTATCTTCATTAAATCTAATTGACTAATTACATGCCAGTTAAATGAATCTAAAATCTTTATCCATTGCCCCCAAGGACAAAGTCACACAAGCCATGCACAAAAGGGATAACGATTCTATACAATTAAGTCTATACTGATAGAGTAACTAAATAAATTCTACTTTCATGTTTGCTTAATACATCCTTACATTTATTTAAAGCTAATATTGAAGAATTAACTTCTGTTCTGTTTTATATTGAGAAAGATGGATATGAGATACATGTCATATTCAACATAGGATACTTTTTAGTGGAAACAGGAGCTGGATGATTACTAGCTAGAAGGTAGTGATAGTCTAGTAAAAAAAAATCCTAATGATTGTAGAAATGTATTTTGATCTGTTAGGACATTTATAGTTTTAGGGCATAATTGTTGCCCATAGCAAACAAACACATTTGAAAGGTCTAGGCAGTTGAAACTATTTTCGTTTGGTTCGTATGGGCAACAAGGTAGTCTAAAAATCCCAAGTGTTCTCTAGAGCATCCTCACATACAAACTAGTTTCATAGACATAATATTTGTTTGCTGTTAGGAAATCCCAGAACAACTTTATAGGATGTGCTATGTCTCCATAATCACATTCTATTTGTAAATGCTGAAAATGTATTTATATAGAAGTAACTATTGTGAACAAAGCGAGTATGACCATTTTATTTTACTAAATGTGACTACAAAGCTCTAAAATGCCTTTTTATAACACATACAATCTGTTCATAATATTCCATTTTATTCTGTTTTAGTGTAATAAACACTAGTCTTGTATCTCAATGAATTTTATGGGACCTTGAGTAACAATTAAATGTGCGGATGATATAAATGGAGAGAGCACAAGATCATAAACCGTATTGTAGATCAACACACAATGGCCGTGAGGTTTTTTTTTTCATCATGTAACAAGATATTATACTCACTACTTTAGGAAACTAAAAGACTGACTATTTTTATATATGGCAATAAAAACCAATAAAAGTAAAGTAATCGTATCAATGAAGTACAATTAAAAGCCTGTGTTCAATAGAATAATATTTTTTAAAAGCACATTAAGCTTGAACCTACGTAAAATAATTATTATCAGAAGAGAAAGAGTGATTACAATAAAGTAGAAAAAAGTGTCACCAAGGAAATTAAAATTCATCTGTTTTTTTAGGATTCATTTAATATTCACAAAAGATTAGTAATAAGAAGTTTAATTGGATTTCACCATATGAGCAATAAAGCTATTAATACAATATATTTCCTCCGGCATTTGAGGTGTTAAAAAGTAATGAAAGTTATAAGAATATGTTTTTTTTTTCTATGAAACCATGCTTGAGACAAGGATTGCATAACCAGAAATAAAGAGCATATTGAGATAGGTAATAAAAGTCAAGAATCAACATCCCCATGAGAAAAAACAGCAACAATGAAGCAAGGTGAGCTCAAGAAGCAAAATAAAGAACAGCTATACAAATACTGCCATCATGGAGAGCAAATGATTGCAATATGTTCCTTGGGTGGTATCCTTAGTACAGTACATCTGCTCAGTCTGTTTCAAGTCCTTAGGTTACAGAGTAATCTTCCATTCAGACAGTATTGAATTACTTGAAGCTAAATGCCATAAAGATATTTTTTTCTTAAGAGAAAAGGCAATGTAGCCATCTGCTTCATCTTGTTACACATAAAAAAAAAATTAAGAGGATCATCTATTAGGAAGCCAATCTGCTTAAAGAGGGTTCCTGTTACATGTAATGTCAGTCTGATGATTGAGGTGTGTATAGCCGGACAGATGTGCTTAGCAACTGTGGAAATCAGGAGGTAGCTGTCAAATTACTATACACTTCCATGACCAGGAAATGAACAGATTTAAACCTAAATCACAAGCAGAGCTCATCTGTTTCCACTTTATTGCAAACGTTGTCTTATCTTAGGTTCTACATGAAAATATCATATATTTTTCAATTTATATGTTTCCAGACATTTACCAATTATATCAGTGCATTTTGTTTAGCACATAATTGAGATAAAAAATTTTTTTAAGAATTTTGTTATGCCCAGATTAAATATTTTAGTTAACACTGCAGTTTTAGGCAAGCTATAACTTATATACGCAAACCTACAAAGCTTCTATATTTGTGGATTAAAGTCTGTTCTAATGAATACAGGCGGTCCCCTACTTAAGAACACCCGACTTACAGACGACCCCTAGTTACAAACGGGCCTCTGGATGTTGGTAATTTACTGTTCTTTAGCTTTAGGCTAAATAAACAACTATAACAGTTATCAAAAGTGTCTGCAATTAAGCTTTATTGTTAATCCTGTTTCTTATGACAATCCAACTTTTTTAAAATCCAGTTGTCACAGAGACCAAAATAAATTTGGCTGGGGCTACAATTATAAAATATACAGTTCCGATTTACATACAAATTCAACTGTATAGGAAAAAAAACAAGAAGAAAGATTCTTCATAGGTTAAACTTGTCAAATTTAGGAGACATTAGTAGCAAAGACTACTGTTCAGTCTGGGGGTTTGTTTATTCTGTTTATTCTGCTGTTTGCAGGAGCTGGATTATATGATCTCTGTAGAACCTGCTGAATTACAGTATCCTCCACTCCACGTAAGATCACTTCTGGCCAGTCACTTTTGAAAAAAATATTAAACACATCACCAATTTTTTAATATATACTTGAGTATAAGCTTAGTTTTTCAGCACAAAAAATGTGCTGAAAAACCCTAACTCGGCTTATATTCGAGTCAAGGAAAAAAAAAACTCACTTTCTGACGCTCCCCGGCATCCATCACAGCTCCGACATCGGGTCCTGGTCCGTCACAGTGTTCGTGACATCAGCCATATTGGCACACACTATGATTTCAGCTTGCGACATGGACGACATGGTGCCTGCGACGGACCAGGAGGGACTGGCAGGCTATATACACAAGGGGGCAGGCAGACAGGCTATATACTCCAGGGGGCAGGCAGCCTATATACTCCAGGGGGCAGGCAGCCTATATATTCCAGGGGGCAGACAGCCTATATATTCCAGGGGGCTGGCAGGCTATATACTTGATGGTGCTGACTGGCAATATACTTCAGGGGGCTGGCAGGCTATATACTGGGGGGGCTGTGACCAATGCATTTCCCACCCTTGGCTTATACTCAAGTCAATAGGTTTTTCCTTTTTTTTTCTGTCAAAATTAGGAGTCTTGGCTTAAACTCGGGTCGGCTTATACTCGAGTATATACGGTAATATTTTTTTCTAATATAGTTCTAAAGAGGCTTTTGATGATATATTCACACCACATGTTGGTAACAACCCATCTAATTGACACTGGAAAAGAAATCAAACCATAAATGTCTATTAAGATATCTCTAATAATGAGAAGTAGCTCAGAAAAATGTATAGAACATGCTTACTCAATTTAATTTACTATTTTGTAACAAAGCTTTTGCTGGTGATAACCGCTTCAAGACACCTCCTGCATAAAGAAACTGGTCACATGCATTTCCCAGGTTTGATTTTGGCCCTTTTTTTAAATTTTAAAAATCCAAGATTTAATTTGGGATCCAGGTCTGTTGTTTTGCTGGGCCATTCCAGACAGCTTTGTGTTCTTTCACTGAAACCAATTGATAGTTTCCTTGGATGTGTGTTTGAGATCATGCTCATGCTGAAATGTTCAGGTAGCATAGGAGAAGAAAAGAGATGTGCATAGAGGACAACAACATTTTATTGAGAAATGCTACATTTAAAAACACTTAAAAAGCCAGAGAAACTGGACACAACAATACAAAATCTACTCTCAGGATGTGGTCAGTATATATCCATAGAGTAGTTTAACCATATAGCTCCAAAGCACTTGTACATATGATAATCCATGCACACAAATACAGAGTATAATTTGGAGCATAAATGTAATTCAATCACTTATTTAACACATAACACAGTATAAAATGGTAACAACAAGTATTGGGTAACATTACCATATTAGTGTGAGTAGTAGCCAAACTGAGAGGGACTGAAGAGACCCAAGTTGCTGAAACACTCACCACCATTTCACTTTTACTATTGTGGTAATTGGCTGCTAAATGTCACAACACAGCCCCAAGCCATGATGTTCCCACCTTCATACTTAATTGTTAGTATGGTGTTTTTGGGTTATATTCAGTGTCTTTATATAAGTGTGGCCATACATGTGCAGAGTATGAATAGGAGCTAGTACCTCAGAACTCAAAGAAGCATATGAACACCTCTAACTATTTCCTAGTCCCCTCCAACATGTATCCCACACTTCCCTCCAACACACAGGCAAATATAAAAATGCTTCTTTTCCTACATTCAGTTCCTTATAAAATACATCACTTCCTTCAGCCCCCTAAATAAAGCCTGGTGTAAAATGCCACAGTATGTTGAACACCATTGACATCTTTTACAGTCTTATTTGGTCACATTATTTAATATCATAGTAAAACATTTCTTTTACTAAGGAAAATACATAAATATAATTTATTCATATAAATACATATAAATCATTTTACCTTTTATCTAGTTTAGAATAAACACATCTGCAAATCAACTAATTTGTTTTTTTGTGTAGTTATTTGGAGGTTTCTTCCTAGAAATTTAGTTTGTCCAGTTTCAAGAAAATAGAATACACTAAATTAGAAGCAAGGGAGACATTTAAGCCTAGGAAAACTCAATTTTCTATGCTATCATAGTTGTCTGCTTCGAAATAGTAGCCCTAATTAACCTATGTTAATAAGAGAACTACTTTATTCATCTGCAGCTTTGAATTTCGTAGATTTTTCTTAATCTACACCACCACAGACCTTTCTTTTTCATTTGCTGTTGGCATTCTCTGTACAATAATTCTTAAGGGATCTCATCAACATCTGCTGTATAAATTCTAAAAGAACTTCAGAATTTGCAAACCCATTTGGAGATGGGGGGGGAAAAGCCAAATATAAAATGTCGTGGGAACAGCCAGAAGCACTCTCCAGTATACATATTATTACTTCAAAATGTAGCCATGACTTTGTGTGAAGAACTTAGTATAAAACTAGGGAATACAAAGACCAAAGGGAGAAGCAGCTGTAGGGTCCATCCCATATTCAACATGATTAATTGTATTAAATAGCCAATTGCTATGCATTTGGAACAGTGTGTCCTTCTTATATTCAAATAGGCTTTTAAAGCCCTAATTTAATCTTGCTCCAATAAAATATAATGCTAGTGAATTCTTTCTGCATGGCTATTGATCATTTTGCCAAATGTAACCGCGAGTAAGGAATAATCTCCCTTCATCATCTTCATTTCCCCGGTTTCAATGATACAGAGATCTTTGTTCTTTTTGCAGCTTTTTTGGGAACAATCTTCCACATGGAATATTGACATGAACCCTCCATCTCAAGTATATATAGATACTTCATTTAATTGAGGTATCATGATTTTGAAGAAGAACGGTAAAAATGCATTTCAGACATCTTTGAGAATTATAATTTATTGTCATTCGATTGAAGACAACATTGCACTATGCTAAAAAAAAACTTTTGGAAAGTTTCAGTTCAGAAAAATAAATGTTAGCTGCACGTAGACACATATGGGATATCACTTTATGATATAAAATCACAAAACAATATTTGCTTTAAAATCATCAAGAGAAAGTGATGCTTTCTCCAATGGAGCTACCACAAATGACATCAAAAGGCCCTTTTGTGACCCATATAGCCAAGTCAGGATGCGCTAAACCGTGATTTCACACCAAGAACCTTTACTCTTTACGGATTATGTAACTGAATGAGGAGAGCATAATTATGACACACATATTTTTGTTTCTGTAGTACACACTTACTTTTGGTGTCACATTAAAGATAAGAATCTAATATTTCAGAATACAAGCAGTCCCCAGGTTATGTAAAAGATAAGTTCTTTAGGTTTGTTCTTAAGTTGAATTTGTATGTAAGTCGGAACTGTATAATTGTAATCCCAGCCAAAATTTTGTTGGTCTCTATGACAATTGGATTTTAAAACTTTTGGGTTGTCATAAGAACCAGGACTAACAATTAATCATAATTGCAGACACCATTGATAACTGTTACAGCTGTTTATTATAGCCTAAGGCTAAAGTACAGTAAATTACCAACATCCAGGGGTCATCTGTAAGGCGGGTGTTCTTAAGTAGGGGACCGCCTGTATTCATTAGAACAGACCGCCTGTACATGAGGCTTATGATTCCGTTAGATATAGAGCTGGTGATATGAGAAGATAAAGACATGGGAGATGGGAATAAAGAATCATATACCTGATGTGATCGGAAAGACCTTATAAGTATGTTCCTAGGTAGTATGGAACTGAAGAAATAAGTGTCTGAAGTAATGCTCCCCTGCAGCCATTGACTCATCTCAAGCAATACATGCTTCTTCTCTGCTCATTGTTGTATAAATTTGAAAGAGATTTGTAATAGGAAAACATGCAAGAATTCATGTAAAAAAGGCAATACTAGAAAGAATATTTCTTACCCTACCTGACAGTGCTAGTAGTTTAACCCCCTTAAGGACATAGCCTTTATGTATCTTAAGGCTAAGCCCACTTTTTTTTGTATTCAGACTTGTGTCGCTTTATATGGTTATAACTTTTGAACACTGTTACTTATCAAAGCGATTCTGAGATTGTTTTTTTCCTCACATGTTGTACTTAATTTTAGAGGTAAATGTTGGCTCATAAGTTTTGCGTTTATTTACCAAAAAAAAAGAAAAATGATGAAATTGTCACCTAAATAAGTTGCTGAACAACATTTCCCATATGTCTACTTTACATTTTCATAATTTTTGAAATGTCTGGATAATTTATTTTTATGTCATGCGGCTAACAAATTGAATTTCGATTTTCTGTAATTTTTCCGGTATTTTCAGATATTTTTCAAATTTGGTTTGGATGAAACTTTACATTTTAAATGTCAAAAACCCCCTATATAATCACTTTCAGATCTGCACTCCTCAACTATCAGAAACAGTTTTTAGGAAGATTGTTTACCCCTTGAGATCTTCATAGTAATTAAATCAAAATGGAGGTGAAATTTAGAATGGTCAAATTATGTCGGTTATACGTTCATTTGGCCCTAAAATTTACGCATTTCCAAAAGAATAATAAGAAAAAAACCATCATAAAATGTACAGAGACCCCTACATGTGGCCGTTAGTTGTTTTATGGGTGCACAGCGAGGCAGAGAAGGGAAGGAGCGCCCTGCAGCTGCCAGGATTTTACTTTCCTCATTGGCCCCTTATGTAGGCTATAAAATTTTAGCTTTTTCATTATTGGGGCCAGGTGACAAGTCTTACTATTATGGGGTTGGTATCCCCTATTGTTGAAAATTTAGGAACTTTTTTTTGAGGGCAGGAGTCGAAAAGCATACATTTTTTATTGATGAATTTTTTTTGTTGTTCAAAATATAGCCTAATAATCAAGTTATCTTTATTGAAAGTAATCTGTATATGGGCCAATACGATTACGGAATACCATACTTGAATATTTTTTCTTACGTCTTACTAAATTTGCCAAATAAAACCCTAATGTGGGGAAAAATCGATCATTTTTGCATTGCCATTTTCCAAGTGGCATAACGTTTTTATTTTTTTGGCTACGGAGTTAGTTGATGACTTGTTTTTTGTGGGACATGTTGTACATTGCAACTGTATCATTCTGGAGTACATATGTTTTTTTATCACTTTTTATTGCATTTTTTTGTTAGATTAAATAGGTAAAAAATATACATTTTGGCAGGTTTTTTTAACTGTTCTTTTTAACGGTGTTCATCCCCTAACAATATTCATGAGCACTGGTAAAAAGAAAGCTGAGCTGTAATTGGTTGCCATGGGCACATTCTTACTCTTAGGCAGCTTGATAAATCTGCCCCAATATCTCCAAATATGACAATAAGTGACACCGCTATGTAAGCTATATGATAAATTAGAACTGAACAATTTCCTAGTGATGTTCTTGGTTACTTTTGAATTATAGATATTTTTCACTTTTTTGAAAGCTTTAAATGATTAATGGGGCACAAATGTACAAAGAAATGAAAGTTAATCACATGTAAAGAAATGATAGACTTGGTTTCCTCTCACTATTCACTAAACAAGAGCTTAATAATGTAAACACTTACTGGCTAATAGATATTTACTTGTACTTAGATTTAATATACTAGCACAATGCACATGAAAACTACTATCACAGATTCTAAAATTACTGTATGATTGAAACTCATGTGGCATAACGTGTGCAAAATAACCATAGACCATTCTTTCCTCCCGAGCATGACTTGAAAATTATCTTGCTATAGAAATTTGATTTGGAAAATGTATTTCCAGTTTACATTCTATTTTAATTCTGTAGGCCAAATAATGTAATATTAATGAACTCAGATTTGTAGCTCATATGTACCAGCGCCATTTATAAGCATTGAAGCAAAACATAAGTAGGTAAAATGTTTTCAGAGGCATAGGTACCCAGGACTGCAACATATGCTCTAGGCTATCCAGTTACTGGATTCATTTTTGATTACTTATTTAAGGTGTTTGTCATATCCTACAGCTTACCATAGCAATATCATCATGTCAAACGTTTTCACATATTACTGATTGATCTTCAATGATCTTAACGGTAGCAAGTATGTTGTCTCAACCAGTTTCTCTTGTCCATTTTGCCTTGGTAATCCAAAGTCACTATAGTAAAGATATTACTATTCTCTTTGGTGAGCAAGGATGTAGATATTAAGCATTGTAAAACCTTAATCAGCAGGGTTGCTGGCTTTGTAACCATTTGCTATTCGGGAACCACCATAGATAGTAACATCAACCAATTCATACTTTTAAGTGTTTGGTCACTTTTTAGTAAATTTATTCCATCAGACTTGTCTCTGCATATGTATGTACCTGTGTCTTTGCCTACTTTGATAGCTTCAGCCTTATCCTGTTCCCACCGTGCTGCCCCCGCATACATACAAAGCTTCCTCTATCTCACTGCTCTAGGCTGTCCTCATGGCGTCACCCACTGTGTCTCTCTATTTGCTTTTCTTTCTCACTGACTGACACAGCAACTGGGGAGGGGGGCCAAGATGTTCTGGAGTTCAGATTTGTAAACAAAGAATCACTGACATGCTGAATCATAGCATTATAGTATATAAGTTTAGAAAAAGACACAGGTTCATCAAGTCCAACCTATAAGATTACACAAATGTTTTTCCACATAACCTGTGATCAATTCAGGCCTCTCTTGAACATGTACAAAGTATCTGACATAAGAATCTCCTACTGTTGGTCATATTTCCATATTATCACTGCTTTCACAGTGAAGAATCCCTGTCTATGTAGATAGTAACCCCTCTACTATACCCCCCACAGGCCTAGGTATAAAAAGATCTTTGGAAAAACCCCTGTACTGTCTATTCAGGTATTTGTATGTTGTAATAAGGTCTCCCCTCAGCCTTTTTTTTTAAGCTGAATAACCCAAAGTTTTGTAATCTATCATTGTATTCTAGTCCCCCAATTCCCCTAATGATCTTCTTGCTCTCCTCTGCACCTGGGTCAGTTGTACTATGTCCTTTTTATACACTGGTGCCCAAAACTGCACAAAACCATGTGCAGTGGCATAACAAGATCCTAGTGGGCCCCGGTGCGAACTTAGAAACGGGGACCCCCATATACCTTAACCCTCACTGCCGGCACAATACCGCATGTTATACACATATACCATGCATACTTTGCACAGACATAAGCGCACTACATATGCATAACACACAAATATAAACACTGCATCATATAAACTCTAGACACCCTATATACACGCTACACATACAAATTCACACACACCCAGGGGCAGACTGGGAATCTAAAGAGGCCCTGGAAAAAACGACTATAACACCTTCTCCAATAAACTATTATAATACTGCCCCTAATTAAAATATTATAATACTGCATTTTATGTACAAGAATTTAATACTATAATATTGCCCCTGTGTACAAGAATATATCTAATAAAATACTGCCCCCTATGTACAAGAATATAACTAATATAATACTGCCCCTATGTACAAGAATATAACTACTGTTATACTGCCCCACATGTACAAGAATATAACTAATATAATACTGCCCCATATGTACAAGAATATATCTACTAAAATACTGCCCCTATGTACAAGAATATAACTACTATAATACTGCCCCCTAGGTACAGGAATATAACTACCATAATACTGCCCCCTATGTACAAGAATATAACTACTAAAATACTACCCCTATGTACAAGAATATAAATACTATAATAGAAACAATAAAGGAAAAAAGAAAAAGTGGGAATCCAGCATCTAACACAAAATGTTCCAAGGAAAAAGCAGCTGTTAAAACATATCCAAAAATTATTTGTACTTCATTTTAAAAAATAGCAAATTTCATGGTGCATAAAGACATGAATCCAAAAATAGGTAACAGCACATACAGGACAAAACCCAATGTACTGCGGTAACGCGTTTCGGACTCTCACTTAGTCAGTCCTTAGGATATGTTTTAACAGCTGCTTTTTCCTTGGAACATTTTGTGTTAGATGCTGGATTCCCACTTTTTCTTTTTTCCTTTATTGTTTCTAATATATTTCACTCTGGATCTCCGGACCAGCGTTTGGGAGTATTCCGCGCACCTGGCCAGTGAACATCTCAGCCTGCAGGTGGTGAGCCGTTACCAAACTTTCTCTTTTCTTGTTTGCTATAAATACTATAATACTGCCCCCTAATTCGAAGAATATAACTACTACAATAAAGCACCCTATGAACAATAATAGGAATACTATAATGCTGCCCCCTAAATACAAGAATATAACTACTATTCCATATAAAACCACCAGCCCCCCCCCAGTATACAGCCAGACCCCCCTGGTATATAGCCAGCAAGCCCCCCCTGTATATAGCCAAACATTCCCCGAGTATATTGCCAGCCAGCCCCCTCTGTAAATAGCCAAGCAGCCCCGCCCCTGTATACAGCCAACCAGTCCACCTGTATATAGCCAGACAGTCCCCACAGTATGTAGCCAGCTAGCCCCTCTTCAGTAAATAAGCAGCTTGACCCCCCCACTATATAGCCAGCCAGTCTCCCCAGTGTATAGCCAGCCAGTCCCCCCCTTATATAGCCAGCCAGTCCACCAAGTATATAGCAAGTCCCCCAGTATACAGCCAGTCCCCCAGTATATAGCCAGTCCCCAAGTATATAGCCAGCCAGCCCCTCCCCAGTATATAGCCCACCAGCCCCTCCCCATTATATATCTAGCCAACCCCCCAGTATTTAGGTAGCCAGTCCCCCCAGTATACCGCTAGCCAGCCCCTCCTCAGTATATAGACAGCCATCCCCCAGTATATATCCAACCAGCACCCCCAGTATATATCCAGCCAGCCCCTCCCCAGCATATAGCCAGCCAGCCCCCCACAGTATATAGCCAGCCAGTACCCCCAGTATATAGCCAGTCTCACCCAATTTGTAGCCAGTCCCCAGTATATAGCCAGCCCACCGGCACATCAACTGAGCTTCGGGGGACCGCTGGAGAGGTGACTTCAATGTTTTTTAGTTTTATTTTTACTTTTCACTATTTTGAAATACTTTACAGAAAATTGCTACTTTTTTTTAAAAAAATTACTTGGAATTCATGGGTTTTGGGGAAATAACATTTTTTTTAATTCTTAAAGGTTGGTCTTGGTGGACTTGTGTCTTTTTCCAGCCGTATATGCTATGAAGCATTCAGGGTTCAGGCTCATGTCACACCCCTTCCCCTAGGCCGAATTTCTCTACGAACAGGGGCACCAGGTCCACCAAACATGTGGAAAGAACTTGTAAGTATACCAGTCAGGATGTTTGACTGGGATACGGTTGATTGCTGACTCTGGCCCCTTAGAGATAGGTGTTGTGGGTAAGCATGATGTTAACCCTTACTGACTAGGACTGGCTCTCAGGTGATGAATAGAGAAATAGATCACTTTCTGGTGGTGATGGCGGCGCTCAAAGAATTGACTCTCACACTGGAAACCTTGGTGATCTAACCTCCTCAATGTGCTCCTTATAGGCACTGAACTTTGCTAGCCGTGCTGACTAGCTCTGCCTCGGCTTGGCTTGTTCGAGCCCCGGGCTCCCCTGCCTATCGTCCTCAGCTCATCTTTTTCTCTCCCCTTAATGTCTCCCTCCTTCTTTCCATAATTCTATTGTGCTGCTCTCATAATTTTGTAGCCGGCCCCTTTTATTAATCATGTAAAGAATTCAAAGTACATACACAATACATTTCCATTGCTGTAGGACCTGACAATTTACATAAAGTGGATGGTGCTACACTCATATTTACTATAACACTAATAACTAAAGACAGTATACCAGTTCTGAGTTTATCAGTGTGACGGAGCTAAACTTGTTACTTGCACGGACCATCACTATAAGTTTGATATCTTCTGTTTTCCATATTTTTCAGGTCATTTTATTGAATTATCTTATTTAAATAGGCCTGTTGCACAAAAGACTTGGATAATAGACAAATTGAACTTTGTTACAGCGCCAAATCTGACAAAATTTCCCTGTCTCAAGCTTTATTCGTGTGAAAAACTGTAGCTGTTTGCTCTATTTAGTAGACATGAGCTGTACTTTGTTGTCTTTTTTCTTAATATTAATGTTTCCACAACAGCATCTGCTAGACCTCCTCCTCTTTCTGGAAATGTGCACGTTTCTAAGCCTGTCATCAAGGAGCAAAACTAAAAGCCTCAAAGTCAGAAGAGGCAGATGATAGACACACTTGGAAGTGATGATAGTCTGTTTTCAAAATAGATGTTCTAAGGAAGGAAAACACAAATACCAGCAAAAAGGATATTCTTAACGTTTTCACTGCCGAACACATCTGCAGTATTTCTAGTGGAAACCTTACAATAATAATGTAACTAAGGCTGCTTTCACATGCAGTACATACATCCCCATAGAGAGCAATGGCACCGTACCGCTCTGTACACAAGAAAAAGATAGGACATGTCCTATCTTTCCCTGTGCTATGGCGCCGTGGATCGCTATGGAGAGGGGAAGGATCACCCCTCCTCCTCTCCATGGTCCGGATGTATGCCCGCCCAGCCGGCATACGTTCATGTGAATGCAGCCTTAATCTAATAATCATCATATATGGCACTGCTCCATTACAAATTGAGATCTATAACAGAATTGCCTTCCTATCATGTTCCACAACTATCAAATTGTCAGCTCGCTGCAAACACCAACATGGAAGCTTGGATCACAGAAAGCAGCAAAAACACATATTCTTTAGATTCATAGGGGTTTGTTAAAATCCAGTACTTTAATAAGTTATATTAAAGAGACTGTGCTTTAAACTGTCCTGTGTCTCTGAAGGTCTTGATAAATGTTCTACTAAAATGCATTGGAGCCTTTCAGGGCACAGTCCAGTGTCTGTGAAACTTTTGGGTTTTTGCTTCTGAATATGACTTATTAAATTACAAAATTTAAAAGTGCCATTCTGTTCCATTATGCCCCATACCATTACCAAATACCACTATTTGTCATGTAGCAGATACCCCCTTTCCTTTGGGCATTTAGGCACAGGTAAAACTTCCTATATATGAGGAAGGGCAAACCAAGTCAGGAGTGTGTGTCTCATATTTTAGAATTGTAATTTATGTGGCAACTTCAGTAACAGTCCAGGTCACTATTGCGGATCTTTGTCTATGTAACACCTCCAACTCTGCATGCAGTATAGCAGACTCCCAAACAGCTAAGGTGGCACCAAGCCGTGCCAGTATCTCCGCTTTTAATTTGGGTTACTTGGCATCCTGCAGGGCCAGGTCATAATATGCATTTGGGGCTCGCCAGTTAAATATGGAGCCTTAACGTCATCCTCCAGGGTCATCTTCTGCAATGCTTCCCTTACAGTCTTTCTGACAAGGTGCCCATGATCTCGGTTTGGCAGAGCTGGACTCTCCTGCATGCGGACGGCGTCTGTCAGTACTGCCATCTGCTGGACCAGGAGCTTGTTGGTCTCCTGTTGGGCTTGCAAAGCCTCAGCATGTGCTCTCTGTTGCTGCAAGTTTGACTGCACAAGGTGCTTGATCACCTCCTCCATGGCAGCTGTTGTGTGCTGGCTCTGAGCTGAAGCCTTTGCTCTAAACAAACAATATATCCGGGGGATTTTGCCCACATCCAAAGCACCAATTGTAGGGGATCAACTCAAATGGCAACTTCAGTAACAGTCCAGGTAGCTGTTTTATTTCATTCCAAAACAGTAACGAAACAGAATAGCTTGCTTCAGCATATAACAGAAAATGCATAAACAGACAATGTCGCTATTGCAGATCCTTGGCTGTGTAACACCTCTAGCTCTGCATGCAGTATAGCAGACTCCCAGACTGCAAAACACATCCCCCAGCTCACCTGAGCTTCCTGGCTTTATCTCTCAGCCAAAACCTGGCCTGGATATGTGGGAGTAGTCACCCATCCTGCTCTTGACTACTCCAATGAAAGCCGGCCCGGATCAACTGCATTAAGCAGCTTTGCTACATTAACAATTGTCAGAAACCTAAGATTCCTGACTAAACATTAACCGGCTCACTTCACTGAGACCAGGCACCTGGCCCCTTGAAGTTGCCATATATTTTAGATTGTGTGTAATTTTTTCGTATCTATTCCTGTCAATGTTGTGTTTTGTTTGTATACTGCGGATGTGACACTTTCAGTTCACTTTGGGATAATAAAGTTATTTATTATTTATTTATATAGATAGACAGTAGAGCCTGCTGCATCAATCCCTGATGTCTAGGTGGGTGATAACAATGCCTTAATGTCCCTGTATCAATACTCTTACTGGTACTTAGCTGAAAGTGTCTTTTTGAAACTACACCATTGCACCGTGCCTCTATGTAGGCATATCACATCTTCTGTGTTGCCGTTGTGAAGTATTGTTATATGTTTAATGAAAATGTTATTCTTTTTTATATGTTTGCTGAATGTTTAAACTAAGAGGGCATTTGACTATGGATGAAGTTGATCAAAGTTCACTACTTTGACTGAAGAATGTAAGACCCCCTCAGCCAATGTCTACATCTGGGTTAACTAATTTTACCCACTCCAGGGAAAACAGAGCCTTTGTGTCTGCATGTCCATGTAATAATTTACCAACCAATGGACTATGGACATTACTTCTTTATCCCTAAGTAAGCAAGCCCAGGTCCTGCCCCACTGAAGATTTCTGTATAATACTTTGTGAGACAAATAAAGCATCTCACATCTACCTAACCTTGCATAGCATCAGGTGTCCACAGAATTTATTATCTTAGATATTATTAATAATTAGAGAACCTGAGTTTGTGTGAACAGGGGCAGAACTTGACATAGTCAAAGACCTCAGCATTGATAATTAGGTTTCTACCTCACCCATGTTAGGATCAGTGGATCCTCTGGACCACCGCGGGAGATGTAACTAGCCAACACCCGGAACCGGAGCCCAGCGGCACCTGGTATTCACCAGAGCCCGCCGCAAAGCGGGTTGGACTTGCTGCGGCAGGATACCACTAGGTCGTTCCCAGGTGTGACTAGCCCACGGTGGCAGCCGAGGTCGAGGTACCTTAGCGGATGACAATCTCGTAGACAGGTCCAGGCACAGGGTCAGGGCAGGCGGCAGAGATGCAACGTCAGGTCCAAGTCCGGGGTCAGCAACAGGAGGTCCAGGCAGGTGGGAACGGGAACACAGGCACACGGAACACAGCAACACGGAGGAACTCGGGTAACACAGGACACAGGAGCGGGAACACGCAGGAATACACAGGAACGCAGGAATACACAGGAACGCAGGAATACACAGGAACGCAGGAATAATCGCTAGTAAGCTTTCTCTAAGGCTATGAGGCACAAAGATCCGGCAAGGGTAACAGGAAGAGGCAGGCTTATAAAGATTTTGGCAATATGGCCAGCGCCAATTAATGGCGCGCTGGCCCTTTAAATTTGGAGAAGGTGCCACGCGCGCGCCCTAGCAGTCGGGGACGCGCGCGCACAGTGGAGGGGAGCGAGCCAGGAGCCGGGACGGGTAATATGCGCTGGCGGCGCGCTGGCGGGGGCAGGGCGGCACGGGTGAGCCCGCGACCCGCGATGTGGGTCGCGGGACCACCCGTGACAGTACCCCCCCCCCTTCGGCCTCCCCCTCCTCCTAGGCTGGAGGAACCTCTGCAGAAGACTACGATCCAATATGTTGTCCTCTGGCTCCCACGACCTTTCTTCAGGCCCGAACCCCCTCCAGTCAACCAAGAACAACCGCTTCCCCCTCACCGTCTTCATGTCCAAGATCTCTTTTACCTCATAGGTGTTGGTAGAGTCCGCCACTGGAGTAGGAGGAGGATCTTGCTTGGAGAAGCGATTCAAGTTGACAGGCTTGAGCAGGGAGACATGAAAGGAGTTCGGGATGCGCATGGTGGGAGGAAGGCACAGCTTATAGGCCACAGGGTTAATACGCTTCAGCACCTCAAATGGACCCAGATAGCGAGGGCCAAGCTTGTAGCTGGGAATCTTCAATCGGACATATTTTGAAGACAGCCACACTTTATCCCCTGGAGAGAAGATGGGAGGAGACCTGCGTTTTTTATCGGCCTGAGTCTTGGTGCGGGCAGAGGCCTGAAGCAGGGACTGACGAGTCTGTTCCCAAATAGCTTTAAGGTCCGTTACCAACTCTTCCACAGCAGGAACATCAGCAGACACGGAGAGAGGTAGGGGTGGACGTGGATGTCTTCCATATAGAACAAAGAAGGGTGATGCACCAGCAGACTCCGAATCCAGGGAGTTATATGAGAACTCTGCCCAAGGTAGCAAAGTGGACCAGTTATCCTGACGGGCAGAGACAAAGTGATGCAGGTAACAGCCCAAAGTCTGGTTAACTCTTTCAACCTGTCCATTAGACTGAGGATGGTACGCAGAAGAGAAGTCCAGTTTTATCTGCAGTTGATTACACAGGGCTCGCCAGAAGCGGGAGACAAACTGGACCCCTCGGTCCGAGACAATGTGCAACGGAAGTCCATGTAGACGAAAGATGTGGGTGAAGAACTGGCTGGCAAGGTGTGGAGCAGACGGCAGGCCTGGCAGAGGAACAAAATGAGACATTTTGGAAAAGCGGTCGGTTACCACCCAGATAACGGTATTGCCAGATGATGGTGGCAGATCTGTAATAAAGTCCATAGCCACGTGAGACCACAGGCAGGTAGGCACGGGTAACGGCAACAGAAGACCAGCTGGTTTTTGTCGTGAGGGCTTATTACGAGCACAAGAGGTACAGGACCGCACAAAATCCCGAACGTCCTTGACCAAATCAGGCCACCAACAGAATCGGGAAATTAGGGCCACAGAGCGCTGCACCCCAGGGTGCCCAGCCACACGAGAGGAATGTCCCCAGGTCAGAATCCTCTTTCGAAGTCCAGGTCGCACATAAGTCTTGCCGGGAGGTAATTGCCGGAGGTCCACCGGCGCTGCCAGCACAAGTCTCTCAGGAGGAACGATGTATCTCGGGGCACAGTCCTCCCCCATAACATCCGAAGCACGGGACAAGGCGTCAGCCTTGATGTTTTTCTCGGCAGGGTGAAAATGGATTTGGAAGTCGAAACGGGAAAAGAAGAGAGACCACCGGGCTTGACGCGGGTTCAACCGCTGAGCCGACTGTAGGTATTGGAGGTTCTTGTGGTCAGTGTAGATGCTGACTGGAAATCTGGCTCCCTCCAACAGATGACGCCACTCCTCCAAGGCAAGCTTGATGGCCAGAAGCTCACGATCTCCAATAGAATAATTCCTCTCTGCAGGGGAGAAAATTTTGGAGAAGAAGCCGCAAGATAGAGTACGGCCCCTAGGCCTCTTCTGAGTAAGGACCGCTCCAGCTCCTACGGAGGAGGCATCAACCTCCACAAAAAATGGCTTCTCGGTATCTGGTCTGGTAAGGACAGATGCAGAAGAAAAAGCAGACTTTAACCTTGTGAAGGCCTGGTCAGCCGCTGGGGGCCAGGAACGAGAATTGACACCTTTCTTCGTTAGCGCCACCATAGGAGCTACCAGAGTCGAGAAGTGAGGAATGAATTGTCTATAATAATTTGCGAAGCCCAGGAATCTTTGAATAGCCCGTAGTCCCACTGGGCGTGGCCACTGAAGAACCGCAGATAACTTGTCAGGATCCATTTGCAAGCCTTTATCGGAAATAATGTAGCCGAGGAATGGAAGGCTTCTTTGATGAAACAGGCACTTCTCCAGTTTGGCGTAGAGATGGTTGGCCCTGAGGCGGCTGAGCACTTGCCGTACATGGGAATGGTGGGACTCGAGGTCAGCAGAATACACAAGGATGTCATCCAGGTAAACCACAACACAGCGGTACAATAAGTCCCTGAAGATATCGTTGACAAACTCTTGGAAAACGGCTGGCGCATTACAGAGTCCGAAAGGCATAACTAAATATTCAAAATGCCCATCACGGGTGTTAAAGGCGGTCTTCCACTCGTCGCCCCTCCTGATGCGGATAAGATTGTAGGCCCCACGAAGATCCAACTTGGTAAAGACTCTCGCACCCCGTAGGCGATCAAACAGCTCAGTGATCAATGGCAGAGGATAGCGATTCTTAACGGTGACTTTGTTAAGACCGCGATAGTCAATACAGGGGCGGAGAGAGCCATCTTTCTTGGTGACAAAAAAGAAGCCGGCGCCTGCCGGAGAGGTGGATTTGCGATTGAAGCCTCTTTGCAGATTCTCCTGGACATACTCGGACATGGCGGCTGTTTCAGGTACCGAGAGCGGGTACACCCGACCCCGAGGAGGAGAAGATCCAGGCAGCAGGTCGATGGGGCAATCGTAGGGATGATGTGGAGGAAGGGTCTCAGCTTGTTTCTTGGAGAACACATCCGCGAAGTCCTGGTATGGAGCGGGAAGCCCCCCCACAGGCTTAGGAGACAAGGTAGAAGTCCCAACAGGGAGCGGATGTAGAACCTTCATACAGTGTGATGAACAATCCGGACCCCAGCGGAGAATCTCCCCAGAAGACCAGTCCAGAACAGGGGCATGATGTTGCAACCAGGGGAGGCCCAGCAGGAGAGTGGAAGTGCACTGGGGCAGCACAAAAAAGGACAGTCTTTCTCTATGTAATGCTCCAACTTGCAGGAGCAGGGGTTCTGTGCGAAACCGGATGGGCACGGAGAGAATTTGGCCACTGACCGAGGCAATGGACAATGGCTTCCTGAGACGAACCACCGGGAAGTGATGCTGGGCGACCAGGGCAGCATCCATAAAGTTCGCTGTAGAGCCCGAATCCAGGAAGGCGGAAACTTGGATCTGGGTGCCAGTGCCAACGCTGAGGAGTACGGGGAGAGTCAAGCGTGGAGAAGCTTTATTCTCACCTAGGGACGCTTCTCCTGAGAAGCCTAGGTGCTGGTGTTTCCCGGACGTTGGAGGCGGACAGGACAAGTCCCGATGAAGTGCCCTGGGCTGGCACAATACATGCACAGGTTCTCCTGACGTCGCCTGGAACGCTCTTGTAGAGAAAGCCGGACTCGGTCCACCTGCATAGGTTCATCAGCAGAAGATTCAGCCGGGGGCTGAAGCGGCTTTTGGAATACAGGTGCCAGGCGAGGAAGGCGTCTAACACGGCCTTGGGGGTACTCGGAGCGTAGTTCTTCAGCACGCTCCTTAAACCGCACATCAATTCGAGTGGCCAGGGTGATTAGACCACTCAGAGTTGACGGCACGTCCTTGACCTGCGCAGAAAGTCCTTTCTTGAAGGTTGCAATGAGGGCCGCATCGTTCCAGGCAAGTTCAGAAGCCAGGGTGCGGAACTGAACTGCGCACTCTCCCACAGATGAGTTACCCTGGCGCAGGTTCAATAATGCAGACTCCGCAGAGGAAGCTCGGGCCGGTTCCTCGAAGACTGACCGGAACTCTGCCAGAAATTCTGAGAGGGTAGCGACAACCGGGTCATCCCTGTCCCAAAGAGGAGTAGCCCAGGCCAGGGCCTTCCCGGAAAGGAGGCTGAGGACAAATGCCACCTTGGACCGCTCTGTGGAAAATTGCGACGGCATAAGTTCTATGTGCAGGGAGCACTGGGTGATGAAGCCCCTGCACATCTTGGGATCCGCGTCATACTTGCCGGGCAAAGAGAGACGTAGCCTGGGTTCAGCAGCAGGAAGATAAGCCGGGGTAGCAGGAGTCGCAGCGGCCACCTCAGGAGACTGTTGCTGATGCTGGGTTGCTAGCAGCTGTTGCAGCATGGCGGTGACTTGCTCCAGTTGATTCCGTTGTGCAGCAATCTGCCGGGACTGGTGGATCACGATGTTGGCGAGATCAGGCTGACTGGGAGAAGAAGCCTCGGCGGGATCCATGGCCGGATCTTACTGTTAGGATCAGTGGATCCTCTGGACCACCGCGGGAGATGTAACTAGCCAACACCCGGAACCGGAGCCCAGCGGCACCTGGTATTCACCAGAGCCCGCCGCAAAGCGGGTTGGACTTGCTGCGGCAGGATACCACTAGGTCGTTCCCAGGTGTGACTAGCCCACGGTGGCAGCCGAGGTCGAGGTACCTTAGCGGATGACAATCTCGTAGACAGGTCCAGGCACAGGGTCAGGGCAGGCGGCAGAGATGCAACGTCAGGTCCAAGTCCGGGGTCAGCAACAGGAGGTCCAGGCAGGTGGGAACGGGAACACAGGCACACGGAACACAGCAACACAGAGGAACTCGGGTAACACAGGACACAGGAGCGGGAACACGCAGGAATACACAGGAACGCAGGAATACACAGGAACGCAGGAATACACAGGAACGCAGGAATACACAGGAACGCAGGAATAATCGCTAGTAAGCTTTCTCTAAGGCTATGAGGCACAAAGATCCGGCAAGGGTAACAGGAAGAGGCAGGCTTATAAAGATTTTGGCAATATGGCCAGCGCCAATTAATGGCGCGCTGGCCCTTTAAGTTTGGAGAAGGTGCCGCGCGCGCGCCCTAGCAGTCGGGGACGCGCGCGCACAACGGAGGGGAGCGAGCCAGGAGCCGGGACGGGTAATATGCGCTGGCGGCACGCTGGCGGGGGCAGGGCGGCACGGGTGAGCCCGAGACCCGCGATGTGGGTCGCGGGACCACCCGTGACAACCCACTACATGGCATCCCTCAATGTCTTCCATGGGCTGCTGTACTTTTGCTCTGGAGTTAATGATTACGCTGTGTTTCTGTACTTAAATTAAATCTACCATCAAAATGGAGTATGATAAACCATGTACATTTACTGATATATCCTGGCACTGTGGTAATCTTCTTATATTCATTATCCATGGCCTCTTCCTTCTAAAATCAACTTTTTAAAGGCTATGGGCATGTTATTAGAGTCCCCTACTGTGTGCTCACTGCTGCTGAGATTTCAGGAAATGCAGGGGATGGGGAGACTGAGACATGCTGGTGCAGTGTAACAACAGCTTGTGAAGCCAGAGCACAGAGACCTTCTGTAACACGGCCATAGCCCTTCTAGCTTAACCCCTTAAGGACGCAGCCATTTTACAGCTTAAGGCTCAGTCCCATTTTTTGGATTCTGACCTGCGTCTCTTTATATGGTTATAACTTTTGAACACTTTTACTTATCAAAGCGATTCTGAGATTTTTTTTCCCCACATGTTGTACTTCATTTTAGTGGTAAATTTTGGCTGATATGTTTTGCGTTTATTTACAAAAAAAGGAAAAAATGATGAATTTTTAGAAAAATTTGCCATTTTCGAAATTCAAAATCACCGCGTTTTCAGGCAGATCGATTTACCACCTAAATAACTTGCCGAATAACATTTCCCATTTGTCTACTTTACATTTTCATAATTTTTGAAATGTTTGGATAATTTATTTTGACTTCATGCGGCCTACAAATCGAATAGCGATTTTCCGTATTTTCAGAATTGACAATTTTGGGGATAAATACTGTTTGAAATTAAATTTTACATATTTAGCATCAAAAACCCCCTATATAACCAACCCATTTTCAAATCTGAACCCCACAAACTATCAGAAACAGAATTTACAAAGATTGTTAACCCCTTGAGATCTTCATAGTAATTGAATCAAAATGGCGGTGAAATTTAGAATGGTCAAATTTTGTCGGTTGTACGTTCATTTAGCCCTATAATTTACACATTTCCAAAAGATAAAAAGAGAAAACCCACCATAAAATTTGTTCTACAGTTTCTCCTGAGTGCAGCGACCCCCCACATGTGGACATTGTTTGTGTTATGGGGGCACTGCAAGGCGCAGAAGGGAAGGAGGGACCTGCAGCTGCCAGGATTTTAGTTTTCTTGTTGCCCCATTTTGAAGGCTATAAAATTTTCGCTTTTCCGTTATTTGGGCCATGTGACAGCATTTTTTTTGCGCAATGAGATGCTTTTTCCAGTGTTACCATTTTGGGGTTGGTATCACCTATTGTTGAAAATTTAGGAACTTTTTTTGAGGTGTTCACCGAATAGCCTAATAATCATGTTATCTTTTTTCTATGGGTCGATACTATTACGGGGATACCAGACATGAATATTTTTTCTTATGTTTTACTAAATTTGCCAAATAAAACCCTAATGTGCGGAAAAATCTATCATTTTTGCATCGCCGTCTTCCAAGTGGCATAACATTGTTACGTTTTTGGCTACAGAGCTGGTTTATGGCTTGTTTTTTGCGGGACATGTTGTTCTTTGCAACAGTATCTGGAGTACATATGTTTTGTTGATCACTTTTTATTGCATTTTTAGTGGGATATAATAGGTAAAAATCATAATTTTGGGCGGGTTTTTTAACGTTTTTTTTTTACGGCGTTCATCATATGGGTTCAATCGTTATTTTGTTTTATTCTATGGATTCTTATGGGCGCGGTGATACTATATATGTGGGGTTTGTGTTATGATTTAGACTTTTTTGAGCGTTATATGTCTCTATATGTTTTGGGGCTTATGGGCCTTTTATAGTGATTTATAAAGTTATTTTTTTATTGAAAAACTTTTTTTTTTACATTTTTTACTTTATCCACCATGGGATATGAACAAGCAATCATTTGATTGCTTGTTCATGATAATACTCTGCAATACTGATGTATTGCATGGTATTAGCAGTGCCAGCCTATTTGCATAGGCTGATACTTTGCCTTTAAGATGACGCCATCTTAAAGGCATGGAGCGGGGGGGGGGGGGGCGATCGTGGGGTAAAGACCCCCGGAAGGCATGTTAAATGCTGTGGTCGTGTTGACCGCGGCATTTAACGGGTTAAACGCCCGCGATCGGAGCCCACTCCGACTGTGGGTTTTAGCCGGGGATGTCAACGGTAGATTACCGTTGAAATCCCGCGGCTAACGATGCCGGTTCGGCTGCTATGCAGCGCTGAATCGGCATCATCTCTGCGCAGTAGCTGTACTGCGCTGAGCGCCAATAGTGGGAAGCTGCGCAGTACAGCTACGGCGCAGAGCGCTAAGGGGTTAATAGCATAATTTTAAACATTTATTTTAGAAGGAAGGAAGCAATGGACAACAAATATAAGAATATAACCACACTCATGGTGCTTGGACATATGAGTATATAAGCATTACTGGTGTGTCATGCTTGATTTTCATGGTAGATTTCTTTTAAAGAAGAAATATTCAATATTATGTAAATTAAAACTAGTTAAGATTCATAAAGTCAATTTATTCTACTCACATAGATAAAATTAAAAAGGCCTTATATAAACCACACAGGTATGTTTGTAGCATTTCAACTCGCCTCACCCATCTGTCACCCTGTTTACCCTGTAGGCTTTTTCAGGGGTTTGTCAATAGGCTTCAATTACAAACCTTTCATATAGGTAAATGCACACCTCCTCCAGCTAAGTCAATGTTCTGCTAACTCTAACAAAGTGTACATTGCAGCAACTGAATATTTAACAGATCTGGAATTAAATCTAATATGTCTCTATAAAGCAACTTCTCATGAAAGAGTTGAAAAATGACTATATTTGTTTAATTCTATGGCCTTGCTCACTGTTAAATTACTTAAATAAAATGGCCATTTTTTTTCTTTTTTCAACACCAGAAAGATAATTTATATAACATAGAATAAGCACTGTCTTATGCAGCATGATAAGTATTAGATTTTTAGAACTTTTCTGATGCATGATACAATTTTATTAACATCTCTTCAGAGATATCCATATGCTATTAATGTTGTTTCTGTCACTTGGAGTGTTATATATTACTTGCTGTATAGCACAAGAAGCCTCCATTTATTAGAAACTCTCTCTGGAGTGAAGAATATCAAGAGTGCATCATGCTTAAAATACTCCTGCTTAGTATTCATAATGACAAAAAATGTCTTATCTCAATTAGAACAAGCCATAATTTAGGTGTTTATTTCCAGGTTATGGCTTTAGGGTAAGGCATCTTGTGTCATGACAAATCCTAGGTGAGATTACCACCTTGTTCCATTGGCATCACAGATAGACAGAAATATATCAAAGTGACTGCCAGACAGTTAAAAGGGAATAGAAAATAAAAAGGATGTGTCCATGTACTGCTGGTGGCAGGTGTCAGAACATAAGCATCAGCAGGATCAAAAAGGAGATTTTCTCTGTTGCTTATTAAAAAGGAAAAAGAACCTCAAATTTCTATACTCTCTATCCCAGCCTGCTGTGAGTTCCCTATTCTGAGCTTCGAAACAAATCTATCATAGTTCCTTTTTTTACAACATTCCATGTACCACATTTAGTCTCCTGGTGCCCCATATAAGCCGTCTCTTATGATATTCCTTTTTAACTGTTGTAATTGAGAGGCAGCTGAGCTATCATAAAATATCATGGATGTTACAATAAAGAACTTATTTCTGCACCTCTTGAAACTTTCTTCTTACCTTCTCTGATGCGCTTTTGCTCCTATTGTCTCAGAGGATGCAAAGCTGTAATGTTTTCAGCTGGCTGTTGAAAAAAATAACTGCTGACTGTCATGTTAAGCTTCTTTTAGTATGCTTGTTCAAGGTGCTTGATCTTTGTTAATTCTCAGACATCTCCGCTGATTCCTGTTGACATCCAAATTGCTGTTCACGCTCCTATAATTAAAAATGTATGCAGCTAATAATTTATAACACTAGGAGCAGATATTAATCACGACTTTTCATGGCTATGTATTGTTCAATAATTCTTTCAGTATTATTAATGATACTAATAGGACATCAGCAAGACATTCTGGATAATATGGTTTTAAATCTCTTTCCCATAAAGGCTTAGCTGCATTGAAGGTTATCTGCTTAGGGAGGCATACCTTGTTAAAATATTACCACCTACCATGAATCCAAATCCATTGATTGTCATTAAGTGTTCTGTTATATCGACACAAAGTGTGTATCTATGATTGATCATATGTTCTGACGTGGCTCTTGTGCTCTGGAGTGGCCCTGCCACTTTTATTCTGGCCAATTTCAAAAGAACATGCACATGTAATATTCATGACTTAAAGAAACACAGATCAATTGCAGTCCATTAACTATATTTCCTCTGCTTTTCTAGCCACAGAAATAATGATGTACCTGTAGTACAGATGTGTCCACAGTTCAGCTACAATTTGAAGGATTTTTTTTTCTTTTGAAGCCAAATCAATACAATAATATGAAAGTCATAGAAGTTGTGAAACACTACAACTCGTGACCAGAGATTAGTTCGGCCAGTCAACCCTCACGTATTGCCAGATACGCAGCCGAGCAGCCAATCCAGCAGGTGAACACCCCTAAATACTAGCAATTGTTATGTTTGGCCAAGGGAACTACCGCTGGTCAATCATAGTGATGGCTAGTTACTAGAAGTGTTCATTTTCCGGATAGGTTGTTCGTCTACCTATTTGGTTATATTGTTGGGTCGGGCTGACAAACCTGAACACAGATATTGAGTTTACTGATGTCTACTCATGACATATCCACTGGGTGACCACTAAAAAGCACATTTTACATACTCATCTTATAAATTACAATTTTGTATTTAAAAATTATGTTTCACATTTATGGAAATATTCAGCCCAAAGGAATGGTAAGGTAGGTCACATCTACTGTAAGGTAAAGGGATTGTCTCCTGAATAACACCCTAATCTAATCTATTTGATAACATAGCAATGAGTTGTCCATCAGAAATAGTGTTTTATAAAGCACTCATAGAAACCAGCAGTCTGCAGCTACTATCTGCTCTTTGAAGATGACTTATTACTGGGGTTTTCATTCTAGCAACTTAAAAAATTAAGTCATATGTAGGAATCATATTATGATTTCTTGGATATAACTAGTTGAGATGGAGGGAATTCAAATACTCAAACTTTCTGGGGAACCCCTAACGATTTAGACCTGTTATAGGACAGTGACATGATCACAATGATGTTCTTCTTCAATTTGGGAGATTCAGCACAGTGCATGTGTAGGTGAGATTATAAGCAAGTTCACTTGATTTAGCAAAATAATGATTTAATTAAGTGAATATTCCAAATGTTCATACAATTTTGTCAGGACCAGTCTACTATTTAATGTTTACAGGGATTCCTTTGAATAGAAAATGCTGGAGAAAATAAGGTTAGGTCCACCCTTTGCACTCAGAGTAGATGTGATCCACCAAAGGTGTTCCTACTTTCTTTGGAGAAAATATTTGTCTGACCAAACAAAGCAAATATGGATTCTTTTTTAATAATGTTTAATATTTTTTAATAAGTTTTTGAAATACCACACATACCCATACTGCAGTTCCTAAATTGTAGGATTAATGTAAATATTAAAAATCCAAAAGGTACGACAGCAGGAACCTAGAATGGTCATTCGTGTTTCTTAATTTCAAACCAAGAGAAGTATATGGAGAAAGCATTTTTTATAATGTTATCTAATGTTATATCTGCTATGTACATGTATAACTCATCTATCAAATCACATCTAACTTCAAGGTTGTCACTTATTCACAAATTTAAGATGGGAAAGTGTGAGGTCATCATAAGCAAATTTAAATTTATTGTGTAACTAAAGCAGCATCAAATCATTTTACATTTACGTGAAAGAATTGTTTCATATCCATTATTATTCTTGTCTTATAATGTTGCCCCTGGTTCCACTTCATCTCCACACATACATATGTATGATATTTGAAAAATGTTATTTGAAAAATTATTGTCTCATATTTGATAATGATTGACAGAAGTTTAGGAAAAAAAGATAATAGGCGAATACAGAAGGTGATGGAAACTTGAGGCAGAAGAACATTCATATATTTTATTATTCTTTGAAGGTAAATCATACATTTCTTTCTTTTTCAGCATTAATGTGCATAAGGTTTTTAATAAAATCATAATTTACTTTTTTAACAGTAGTTGTTTTTTTTTCAAAACAAAAAAAAATGGCTATTTTCATTTCCAGGTGCAAGTTTGGTCGGCACTACCAAGAAATTATAACATTTACATAGTTAATTATCCATGGTCTATAATAACATGTTCTACTATACATAAACATGGAACACTGTAATGCTTGACTAGCACTCCTTATTAATCTACAGAGCATGTATGGCATAGGATTTCCAGCCAAGGTAAACATATGCATAATTTGACTGCAGTTGTAGATTGAAATTCAGAAAAAATGTGCAGGCCAATAAGGTCTTTGTCTATTTCAAATAAAATTGAAATGAACAATGCTGTCACTAGTAGAATGTAAATATAATTACAATATTTCCACTCTGGGAGAGTAAACTATTATCTTTTCGCTAACCATAAAATAAAGGATCAGTGACTCCAAATCCAAATTTTTACACAGTAATGTAGGAATAATTAACCCCTTAAGGACCAGGCCCTTTTTCGTTTTTGCGTTTTTATTTTTCACTCCCCACCTTCAAAAATCTATAACTTTTTTATTTTTCCGTGTACAGAGCTATGTGATGGCTTATTTTCTGCGTAACAAATTGCACTTCGTAGTGATGGTATTAAATATTCCATGCCGTGTACTGGAAAGCGGGAAAAAAATTCTAAATGCAGTGAAAATGATGAAAAAACACATTTGCGCCATTTCTTGTGGGCTTGGTTTTTACAGCTTTCACTGTGCGCCACAAATGACAGGTCTATTTCATTCATTGGGTCAATACGATCACGAGGATACCAAATTTGGATAGGTTTTATAATGTTTTCATACATTTACAAAAATTAAAACCTCCTGTACAGAAAAAAAATTCTTCATTTTGCCGTGTTCTTGCGCTAATAACTTTTTCATACTTTGGTGTATGGAGCTGTGAGTGGTGTCATTTTTTGCGACTTCTGATGACGTTTTCAATGCTTCTATTTTTAGGACTGTGCGACCTTTTGATCACTTTTTATAGAATTTTTTCTATTTTTCAAAATGGCAAAAAAATGCCATTTGTGACTTTGGGCGCTATTTTCCGCTACGGGCTTAAACGCAGTGAAAAACGGTTATTATATTTTGATAGATCGGGCATTTTCGGACGCGGCGATACCTAATGTGTTTTATGATTTTTACGGTTTATTTATATTTATATCAGTTCTAGGGAAAGGGGGGGTTTGAATTTTTATGTTTTTTTAATATAATTTTTTTTTTTTACTTTTTTTTATTTTTTTTTTTTACTATTTTTCAGACTCCCTAGGGTACTTTAACCCTAGGTTGTCTGATTGATCCTACCATATACTGCCATACTACAGTATGGCAGTATATGGGGATTTTGCATACCATCTATTACAATGTGCAGATCGCACATTGTAATAGATAGCCTCGATCATGACAGCCTCGGATCTTTCTGTGATCCCAGGCTGTCATGGCAACGGATCGCCGCTCCCCGGTGACGTCACGGGGAGTGACGATCGGAGCCAAGATGGCGGCGCCCACGCGCCGCCGGCTCTTTAATGCCGCCGGCAGCTTTGCCGGCGGCGATCAAAGGGTTAACACCCGCGATCGGTGCAAGCACCGATCACGGGTGTTAGCGACGGGCGTTTGCTTCATTATGAAGCAAATGCCCGGTGAGTATGAAGAGGGCTCAGCCCGTGAGCCCTCTACATACTCCCCCATGCGCAGTAAGACGTAGGGGTACGTCTTATTGCGCTATGGGGTTAATAGCAAATTCATTAAATGAGTAACTTTCCTATAGAAGCATTCTTGGAATCTCAGAAGAACACTTTTCATTAATTGTATTAATTCAATTATTTATAAATTTAACAAATAAAATGTGTTCAAATATTTTATCACAGGAGGATAAGAACAATATAAAATCATATTCGGGCTTGAATAATACAGGTCTCAATGGCCCCAAATTTATAAAAGCCCCTGTGCCAGTTTTCTGTCTGACTTTGCAAGTTCTTTTCAGTGCAAACTGCTTGCACGTGTCGTGGCAGCATAGTCTGCACTAAATGGGAGTTACTGTTCACAGTTGGACCGTGCACCACATTTATCATGCAGTGTACGACAAACCTGTGTCCTGTGACCTTATTGTTTGGTTCTCTACCACTGTGCTATGTAGCCTGATTGTTTTGTCATTCAGTATTTGCTAGGTATTGTTGTATCAATGTAGCAATATCTATTCTTTCTAGTAGTTTGTTGTCTAAGGTGAGTGATTCTGTGAAGATTGCCTGTTCTCTGGTACTCCCCACTTTTCTGTTTGTTCCCCTTTGTCTGTGTTAAACCCCGCTCTGCGGCAGATATATCTGCGACAGAGCTATGAAGGGTGTATGAAGAGGGCTCAAGGGATGAGCCCTCTTCATACAGAGATGGGCTTTTCTGCATATTGCAGCAAAGACCCATCTCTAACACCCGCTTTCGGTGCTTGCACCGATCGTTGGTGTTAACCTTTTCTCTGCCACCGGAAAAGTCGCCAGCGGCACATGGGCTCATTGCAATGAATAATATGCAAATATGCCATATATTGCAATACAGTAGCATTTCTGTAAATGGTAGGAACGATCAGACCATCTAGGGTTAATGTACCATAGAGGGTTTAAGAAATAGTGAAAAAAAAAAGAAAAAAAATGTTTAATATTTTATTAATCTTTTACATTTTTAAAAAATTCAAATCACCCCCCCCCCTTCACTAGAACTGATATAAAACATAATAAACAGTAAAAATCACAAACACAATAGGAATCGCTGTGTCCAAAAATTCCCGATCTATCAAAATATAAAAACTAGAAATGGCACTAAAATGTCCGAAACGCTACTTTTACACCTTTTTACATAAAAATATAATAAAAAGTGATCAAAATGTTGCACAGTCCTCAAAAAGTTACTAGTTATATCAGAATATGGCAACATTTTTTTTTAATTTGTTGTACACATGTGTTTAATTTTTGAAAAGGTGTTATTTGGAGAGCAGAGTAAAAGTCGTAAAAACTGAGCCCACAAGAACGTTATCAACACTATTTTCCTGCTTCCCAGTATACGGCATGGAATAATAAATCACATCACGAGAAAGTAAAATTTGTTTTACGCACAAAATAAGCCCTCAAACAGGTCTGCACACGGAAAAATGAAAAAGTTATGGATTTTTGAAGGTGGAAAGCAAGAAATCAGCAAAAAAAAACGGCATGCTTAATGTTTTGTGAACCTGCTTTGGTTGCTCCCCACTGTTCCTGTCTACTGTATTGGCCTTCTTCCTGCATTCAGTCTCGGTTGTGTGTTTGTGTGCATGCAGTAATTGCTTGCTCGCCAAGTTTTTACATGCAGCAATTGTTTTAGTACACCATATCCTAGTATCCTTAAGTTCTTTTGCCTACTATCTAGAAAGGCAGATTGAGAGAAGTTGTTGGGTCCAGAGCTAGTCCAGGGAAGTTGACCATTACCCACATTACCCTTGCAGTAAGGGACAGTTTTTTTTGTTCCCTGTTTCCCTAGTACTTGCTGCTCTCTTTTTATAGTTTCCAGCTTCCTTTTAAACCGTGACATGCAAATTCTATTTTAAAGGTGCACCAAAAAACAGTTGCTGAACTCTTTCAGAGCAGTGCAGGGGATGACAGATTCATGAATTTGTCTTGCACTGCACCCTCTACAGGCAAACTGCACATAGTGCAGTATACACTATTTTTGATAAATGTGTGCCAATATCTTAAATATCTCCATTTAGTAAATAATTGAGCACCCCATGAAGTACATTTTTAGACAACTCTGAATTGTGTCATTGCTTTATTATTCCTTCAAGAAATACCTCAGACTGTTTAAGGACACAACCCATTGTCAAGGATACAGGTAACACCTACACATCTGTTACTTTATATTCCAAATTGTTATAATATTGAGAAGAAAAATATTTAGAAAACTGTCTTCTTTAAGGTGGTCAAGTGAGGGGGGAACTTCACCTGTTCAACTAACATTTTTTGGACTGACTATTCAGCTGACACCAGGATAAGGTTGAGCAGTTTCATTCATTTTGTATGTTGTAATATGTCATATAATGTTATTTAACAATGAATGTAATACAAGACGTAATGACTGTAATGCTTATGAGTTGTATTCCTGTGTTGAGTATATTTTGTCTTAAAATTTCAACTGAAGCATTGGGAAAAAATATCAATCTTATCATTTGTATTTTAAATTGTGTAGTCTAAAAGAAGACACATCTTCAGTGTACACAAACAAAATGGTACAAAGCCTTCTTCACTGTTAACCCCTTAAGGACGGACGGTTTTCCGGCTCATTTCTCGCTCTCCAACTTCAAAAATCCATAACTTTTTCATTTTTCCGTGTACAGACCTGTGTGAGGGCTTATTTTGTGCGTAACAAATTTTACTTTCCCGTAATGTTATTTATTTTAACATGCCATGTACTGCGAAGCTGAAAAAAAATTCCAAATGTGGAAAAATTGTTCTTGTGGGCTCAGTTTTTACGACTTTCACTCTTCGCTCCAAATAATATGCCTACTTTATTCTTTGGTTCGGTGCGATCGCGGTGATACCAAATTTATACAGGTTTTATTGTGTTTTAATACATTTTCAAAAATTAAACGAATGTGTACAAAAAAGAAAAAAATTTTTTTGCCATCTTCTGACGCTAATAACTTTTTCATACTTTGGCGCACAGAGATGTGTGAGGGGTCATTTTTTGCGAAATGAGGCGACGTTTTCATTGCTACCATTTTGAGGTCTGTGCGACATTTTGATCATTTTTAATTTCATTTTTTATGTTATGTAAAAAGGTGTAAAAGTCGCATTTCGGACATTTGGGCGCCATTTCCCGCCTCGGAGGTCACCGCCGCCTGTAACCGTTTTTATATTTTGATAGATCGGGCATTTTGGGACGCGGCGATACCTAATATGTTTGTGATTTTTACTGTTTATTATGTTTTATATCCGTTCTAGGGAAAGGGGGGTGATTTGAACTTTTAATATTTTATTAATTTTTTTTATTTTTTTTAACTTTTTTTTTATTTTTTTTTTCACTATCTTTTAGACCATCTAGGGTACATTAACCCTAGATGGTCAGATTGCTCCTACCATATACTGCAATACTTCTGTATTGCAATATATGGCATTTTTGCAGCACATTCATTACAATGAGCCACTGGCTCATTGTAACGAATCTGCAGCTGCCAGATAGCCTCGTGTCAAAAGAAGACACGAGGCTACCATGGCAACCGATCGCCGCCCCCCGATGACGTTCGGGGGCGTGGCGATCGGAAAAAAGATGGCGGCGTTGAAGGGGTTAATAGCCGCGATCGGTGCAAGCACCGACCGCGGTTATTAGCGGTGGGGGTTTTGTGCAATATGCAAAAACCCCCACCTTAGTATGAAGAGGACTCAGCCCGTGAGCCCTCTTCATACATCCCTTATACCTCTGCGCCGTAGAGCTACGGCGCAGAGCGTTAAGGGGTTAAAGTAGCTTGAATTTTGAAGATCTCCAATACCTTATGAAATCAATTCAATACAGTGGGGCACATGTACTAAGAACAGTGCAGTCTGTACTATGTGCAGTTTGATGTCTAGTGTGTAGAGAGCACCAGATTCATGATTTGTGGCACCCATTCTTCATGAATCTAGCTCCCCTGGCACTGCCCCGACAAAGTGCACCAACTTTTTTTTGTTGCACCTTTAACATGGGGCTTGCAACTCACTTCTGTTGGACATTGCATGTTAAATGTGGCACATGGTCAGGCTGTACAAGGGAATGCCCATTTCAGTGATGACATTTGTGTTGCATGAAGAATAGTGCAGCTGCGACTTAAAAGCATCATGTGCAATAGATATGTGGTGTCCAAGAGTATAATAAAGAATGACACAACTGGATTCTACTTTTTGTTGTGTCTTAAATGTTAATCCCCTGGTGATTCTAAAATGATAAAGATAAGTTTTTAACATTTAACCCTTTACTTTGCAATTTTTCTCACTTCTATTGCTGCTTTTGCCCCTATAACTGCAGTAGATGCTCAGTGTAAGATTCAGCAATGTGGGTGGGCACACATATCCTGATTCATCTCTGTTAAACTTGTGCCCAAGATGTTGTGTGTTGAAAATATGCTTAAATTATCATGGTACAAGGTTTAGTTATGAGATTGATATAAGACACAATGACGTGCCATCATATTATGTAGCATTTTACAAATAATAGGGTACATATACAAATAAAATGCTACATTATAGAGTACAAACAGTCATATGCAACAAAAGGAGTGAGGGCCCAGTTTGCAAGAACTTACAGTCTACGTAGTGCTATTTCATCTAACCAATGAAACACAAACTCCGCTCTGCCCCCTCCACCCTCAAAAGTAATGATGAGTGATCCCAAACTGCCAAATTGAAATAATAGGGCTCCAGGTTGTGTTTGCTGTAAATCAACATAAAGCAATATCTTAAAGGGGCAGTCTTAGTACTATTTGCTGTTCCAGCATCATATAGCAATAACATAAAAGACCGTGTTAGTACTATTTGCAATTTTAGTATCATCCAGCAATAACGTAAAGGACCAGTGTTAGCACTATTTGCAGTTTGAACATCATATAGCAATACCTTAAAGTAGCGGTATTAGTATTATTTTCAGTTCCAGCATCATGTAGCAGTATCTTGTACTTAAAGTAGAATGCCAGTGACAGTACTACTTACTTCTATATTCTTATATGGTCAGGACAGAGCTAGGGAGAAGATGCTACTGGAGATAAGTTTAGTCAGGGATATTGATAGTTGTCCTTTTCAGGGCAGTCTCTAGAACTACATATAGCAACTGACACTCCCCACTTAAAGGGTGGAGCTTCCCGATACAGTTTAACACACATAAGAATGTGTTGACAGTATAAACAGTGTATATTGAGACATGAATTTGTCTGACTAGTATGTTTTATCAGTACATGTATTTTATCTACATGTTATTTTGGATTAGAAACGTGCTGCACAACTGTGGATCTTCCTGAATAATTGATGAACGTTCCGGAAACGGGACGTGTATAAATGAGAGACACATTTGTCTAGTAGTCATGATTAAGGACAGTGTATCTGTCTGAAATGCTGGACAAATAATTTTTTGTTGCAAGTCTCAGGAACTACATCTGTAAACTGCTATGCTGCTATGATATCTATAATTTTATCTTTATCTTCATACGATACTTTAGTGTGGTGACTGCACCTACATTTCTATACTCATACTGTCCAATAGAGCAGTGACAGCAGCTGCATATGTTTATATTTTATTTATTTTTCCATGTAAAGAGCTGTTTGAGGGCATGTTTTATCTATGACAAAGTGCACTTCCATGCAGTGTGCAGGAGAAAAAATCTAAAGGCAGTGAAAATGGTGAAAAAACGCATTTGTACCGTTTTCTTGTGGGCTTGGATATTACGACTTTCACTGTGCACCCCAAATGGCATTTCTACTTTATTCTTTGGGTCTGTGCAATCCCGGTGATACCAAATTTGTATAGTTTTCATACATTTAAAAATTAAAACCTCCTGTACAAAAAACATTTTCTTTTTATTTTGCCATCTTGTGGCGCTAATAACTTTTTCATACTTTGGTGTCTGGAACTATGGGTGGTGTCATTGTCATGATGTTCTCAATGCTTCTGTTTTTAGGTCTTTATGGCCTAAGTGCCATTTTTTACTTTTGGGCGCTATTTTTCATTACGGGGTTAAACGCAGTGAAAACCCATTATTATATTATGATAGATCTGGCATTTTTGGACACATCAATATCTAATGTGTTTGTGATTTTTACTGTTTATTCATATTTATATGACTAGGGAAAGGTGATTTTAATTTTTAGGTTTTTTTTACTATAGTCTTTTTTTATTTTATTTTTTACTATTTTTCCGACCCCCTAAGGTACTTTAACCCTTAGTTATCTGATTTATCCTACCATATACTGCCACATTGTAATGAATAAGTTAAAACGAGACAGCCTCAGGTCTTGAAGACCCAAGGCTGTCATGGTTCAAATTGAATGGGGCGGACCTCTCGCTCATCCCCAGGAGACATGTCAACAGATATTCATCCACCATGTGAGTTACATTCACCTTTGAATGGCAGTTGATGGGTTACACATAGTCTTCCTCCTGGAATTACAGGCCTTATCTGATGGTGGCACTGATTGCCCATGCTGCTTTAGTAACTTCATCCTCTTCTTCCTTAGCCTTACACTGCCACTGAGCCCTCAATGTCAGATGGGAATTGTGCCAGTAGTACCTCCACCAGGGTAAGCTTTAACTTTCTCATTTTGTATTATGCTGTAGTAGTGGAAGCTATGTTATCTGAGGATCTACCAAGGCGACCACCCAGTAATCTACACTGTTGGCTATGCAGGCAACTCAGAATTCATTGTGTAGCCACTGGAGCATGTAGTGGTGGCTCATGTGAACAAGGCTGCCCAGAGGAAAGGACAAGCTGTCCTCGATGGGAGGTGACTCCTCCTCCTCCTTCACATTCTTGTTTGATATTGATGCCTGTGAAGTGAGCTGGATGCCTCTTCATTGTGAGGACTTCTTCTATTCCATCTTTAAAAAGTACCTCATCGCTGTTTGGCCACCAACCCTGCAAGCCATGTGTAGCCTGGCCTGACACCTCTCCCTCCTTTGCATGGGAACAAAACATTCTACTTTATTCTACATTTTCTAATGATGGTTTTTCAACAACACAGATGAGTTTCAGCATGGCCTCCTGCAGTTTCCCCATGACTGTGCTGTAAGTTGAGGTGCTGGTCAGTGCTGACTGGATGAGGAACCAAGACTGGAGAAAGCAGAGCAAAAGAAAGAAGCAACAGAAGGTAAAGTGTGATTTCTGGCAATTCTCGATAGTGGAAGTACATACGCCACAGTGATTCCTGCCTTGGGCTCAGGCACCAATCAGGGGTGCATTAAGATGGCCATGGGCTATGGCATTTGCTTCCTTCATATGGTACTAGAATAAAAGAGAACCTGCCATTGAAATTAACCCACCCAAAATAAATACTTAATTAAAAATTATGATTGAAAAGCATTGGTTTTATCCCTGCATGGTTCCTTTCCATGGCTACAATGTTAAAAAATCAGTTTGTAAACTTATATGCAACTCACATGATGTGAGTCCATCACACTAAGTAAGTCTGTGGGCACTAAAAGAGATGTGACTTTCTTTCCCATGGTTACTTGTCAACGTATTAGTTGGGATGTGCACCTTTGAACTAATTCCATTGCAATGTGCTCACCTTATATCCTCCACAACATGTTGGTTCAGGGCGGGGATTTTTAAAACTGTATGGAAAGGTAGCTTTTTAAGGGCAACAACTATGTACCTGTCCCAATCAGGACCACTGCTAATTGGTGAGATATGTCCCGTGATATACCCGTGAGCCCATTTTTATTATTTCTTGGTTATTAAATTTTTTATGTTATTTTATTATTTTAAGTGCTTTCCCTAGGCCATCTGTTCAAGGTAACTGATCTGTTATTCCTACTTTACCCCTTTGTACCCCCATTCTACAGCCTTTTTGGTTTAAATTTGGGTTTCAATTAATTTCAATGGGGTTCATGTTTGGGTTCCAGTTTGTGCCAAAGTTTAAGTCCCAAACCAAATGTTCCCCCTTTAGTTGGACAAAATTGACAAACTGTCTGTATATGTTTTTTTCTGCTCTCTGCTGGACCTCTGGTTCTAGTGCTAACTGCCTCCTTACCCTCCCCTATTCTTGAAGTTCAGGAGACATGTATTCATGTGAGAGGAATCTGAGAAGACAGAATGACCTGCCTTACCATAGTCACAACTGAATTTATGGTCGTATCCAAGGACAGCAAACATATACAACATTAGGGCTGATATTGACAAGTTAGAATTAAACATATTGGTGAAATGAGGATTTTTTGTTTAAACATTTAATTAGAGAATGTGCTATTTTTCCATCCCAAGCATATTAAAGAAATTTCTCTTCATGGGAATAACCCTTTAATGTTTTATTTCTCTTTGAATTCTCTTTGAATCTTAAACTTGTTACTGCAGAACTCTCTTGGGTTTCTATTTGATAAATATAAATATTTTTTTTACTGCTAGTGTAAGGTTTATAGAAATATAATTTGATATGTGTTCATCATGTGTCGATCTCCACCATATTAAAAAGCCGGCGGTGTGTGGACGTCACCATGTTGGCTTAAATTGTTGTTCCCTGTAACCTCATCATGGAGTGGCAATTTCTTGCTATGACAGCCTTGGGTCACACAAAGACCCAAGGCTGTCTCATTTCACACTATGTATTACAATGTGCGATTTGCACATTCCAAATGATGATGTAGAAAACTGGTAGGATAAATCAGACAACCTAGTAAAAAAAGAAAAATTAAAAAAAAAACTAAAACATTATAAAACCAGTATAAATTTGATATCACTGTGATCATACCCATCCAAAGAATACAGTAGCACAGAAAAATCTGCAATATCCAAGCCCTCTTTATTAGATGCTGTTGGATATATTTTGGAAAGCTTGTACGGTGTAAGATACCATGTTAATAGTAGTTTCCTTGCCATTTCTAAATAGTTGATGCACTTTGATGCCTTAGCCGTTATTGTAAAAGACTGTTGCCACTGCTGATCTGATAAAGAGAGCTGAAGTTCAGCCTCCCATTTTATTTCTTATGTTATTGAGTCTGCACGAAGTTTCACTATATAGAGCGGAGTAAGCAACACTTTCTTTCACATTCTTTCACTTATGGGGAGAAAAAAATGGGATTCAAAGGTTGATAATGTATGGTAAGGTAAGCAGAGATGTTGGGGCACCCAATTCACCCTCGCATCAGGGGAGGGGAATCAGAGCTTTCAGAGAAGCTCTTGCCTTTTACCCTTTCCACATGAAGACCAGTAACCCCTTAGTGCTCCATGCCATACTAGTACAACGGGGGCTCCCACGATTAGCGTACTAGTATGGTGCTGAGCCGATTCCAGTTTGACTCTACACCGGAGCCGGGCCGTCATCGAGAGTTGCGGTTGTGTCAGCGGTAATCTACCACTGACATCCCAGAATAACACCTGTGGTCGGAGTGGGCTCCGATTGTGGGTGTTTAACCCGTTATATGCTGCGGTCAGTGCAACCATGGCATTTAACTTGCCTTTGGGGGGTCTTTCCCCCAAGATCACCTACTCCCCAGGTCATCTACGGGGGGCACCAATCATTGCTATAGGCTGACACAGCCACTACCCTGCAATATATCAGATAAGTGCATGTTCATGTCCCATTGTGGAACTAATAAAAAAGTTTAAAAAAAAGTTGTTCAATAAAAAATTAATTAATAAATCAATAAAAATGCCCATAAGTCCCAAAACATATAAAGAGACATATAATGCACAAAAAAATAAGAACACAAACCCCACATATATAGTATCTCCATAACAAGTGGTAGAATAAAAGTAAATAATTATTGAAGCGGTACGATGCACCACCAAAAATTATGATTTTTAACTATTTAATTCCACAAAAAAATGTAATAAAAAGTGATAAAAAAATATGTACTCCAGAATGATATTGTTGCAAAGTCCATCAAGTCCAACCTTTGAGAATTAAATAAATGTTTTATCCCTATAACCCGTGATATTTTTGCTCTCCAGAAAGGCATCCAGGCCTCTCTTGAACATGTACATAGAGTCCGCCATAACAACCTCCTACAGCAGAGAGTTCCATAGTCTCACTGCTCTTACAGTAAAGAACCTTTGTTTATGTTGATGGTAGAATCGCCTCTCCTCTAGGCATAGAGGATGCCCCCTTGTCCTGGTCACCTCATTGTAATGAGGTCTCCCCTCAGTCATCTTTTTTTCTAAACTGAATAATCCCAAATTTTGTAATCTGATGTTGTATTCTAATCCCCCCATTCCCCTAATAATCTTGGTTGCTCTCCTCAGCACCCATTCCAGCTCTACTATATCCTTTTTATACACTGGTGCCCAAAACTCTAAACAATATTCAATGTGTGGTTTGACCAGGGATTTGTATAAGGGAAAAACTATGGGGCAGATTTACTTACCCGGTCCGTTCGCTATCCAGCGGCGCGTTCTCTGCGGTGGATTCGGGTCCGCCCGGGATTCATCAAGGTAGTTCCTCCGACGTCCACCAGGTGGTGCTGCTGAGCTGAAAAGCATCTGAACGCACTCGAGTTCACCGGGCCGGACCAAGTGAAGGTAAGCGCGTCTCAAGCAACACTTTTATTGTTTTAAATGCAGTGGTTTTTCCGAATCTGTCGGGTTTTCGTTCGGCCACGCCCCCCGATTTCCGTCGTGTGCATGCCGGCGCCGATGCGCTACAATCCGATCACGTGCGCCAAAATCCCAGGGCAATACAGGGAAAATCAGCGCAAATCGGAAATATTCGGGTAACACGTTGGGAAAACGCGAATCGGGCCCTTACTAAATGACCCCCTATGTCTTTATCATGAGAATCTATTCCTCTGTTGATACATCCCATAATTTTATTTGCTTTAGCAGCAGCCGCCTGGCTCTGGTCATTAAAATTAAGTTTACCATCCACCAATACCCCCGAGTCCTTTTCAGCTCCAGTTTTACCAAGTTATTGACTATTTAGAACATACTTTTTGTTTCCACGGCCCAAGTGCATAACTTTACATTTATCTACATCAAACCTCATCAACCATTTCTTTGCCCACTCCTCAAGCTTCCACAAACCCTTCTGTAATGCTAAACTATCGACCTTAGTATTTATTACTTTACACAGCTTAGTATCATCTGCAAATATTGATACTTCACTCTGTAAACCCACTATATAAAAATATTAAAAAGAAGTGGCCCCAATACTGACCTCTGTGGCACTCCACTGATAACGTCAACCATATCTGAGAATGTGCCATTAATGATGACCCTCTGTTTTCTATCACTAAGCCAATTACTTACCCAAATACACAGATTTTCTCCTAGTCCCAGCAGTCTGATTTTATATACCAGCCTTTTATGTGGCACGGTGTCAAATGCCTTTGAAAGGTCTAGATATACAACATCCACAGCATACCCCAGATCCATTCTGGAACTTACCTCCTCGTAAAAACAATCACAGTAGTCTGACAGGACCAATCTATTGCCAATTGCTATGCGCCAGTCCTCTGGAACATAACCAGTCCTCTTCAAATATTAGATATTTAATATTAAATATTTGAATCTTCAAATATTTAAAATAACGGTCTGTCTATCATGGTACATAGTTCATGCAGAACCCGGAGGTGTATGCCATCTTGCCCCGGTGATCTATCTATCTTAGTGGTTGTGAGGTGGCGTCGTACCTCTTCCTGGGTCAAACTGTTGACATTCCAAAGATAATTTACATTATTCCTCATTGTGTCTTCCACCAGGGGATTTTCCTGGGTAAAGACAGTTGAGAAGGTAAGATTCAGTAGACTGGCCCTTTTCTCATCTCCTTCCACCATGACCCCCATGTTATTCCTAAGACGGCCCACACTCTTCGATTTTAGATTCTTATCATTTATATACTTGAAAAATAATGTGGAATTATTTTTGCCCTCCCTGGCTAGATTTCTCTCAGTCTCTATTTTTCGGCCTTTATCTGCTTTTTAACAGGATTAATTTTTCTCTCTATAATCCTCTAATGCCTCATAACTACCTTCATGTTTTAGCACCTTAAACACCTTATCTTTCTTGCGAATTGCTTTCCTTACAAGACTAGTTAGAAATATTGGCTTTTTCTTGACCCATAGAAAAAAGATAACATGCTCTTTAGGCTATATGATGAACACCCCCCCCCCCAAAAAAAAAGTAAAAGATGCTGTACAGAATTGATGCTTTTATGCTCCTACCCTCAAAAAAAGTTCAAAAATTTTCAACAATAGGGGATACCAACCCCAGAATGGTAAAACTGGAAAAACCATCTCATCTCGCAAAAAATGCCGTCATATGGCCCCAATAATTAAAAGGCTGAAATTTTATAGCCTACAAAAGGGGCCAATGAGGAAACTTAAATCCTGGCAGCTGCAGGGCCCTCCTTCCCTTCTGTATCTCGCTGTGTGCCCATACAACAAGCCACATGTTGGGGGTCTCTGTATTCGGGAGATATTGCAAAACAAATTGTAAGACAGGTTTTCTTTTTTTAACTATTGCAAATGTGTAAATTTTAGGGCTAAATAAACATATAACCATTTGACCATTCTAAATTTCACCTCCATTTTGATTCAATTACTATAAAGATCATAAGGGGTTAGCAATCTTCCTAAAAGTTGTTTCTAATAGTTTGAGGGGTGCAGATTTGAAAATGTGTTGATTATGTAGGGTGGTATTAATGCTAAATATTTAAAATTTTAATCAAAGCAGTTTTTATCCCCAAAATATTCAGAAAATACAGAAAATCGATATTCACGCAACATCAAAAATAAAATTATCTGGACATTTCAAAAATGATAAAAATGTTAATTAGACATATGGGAAATGTTATTCAGCAACTTATTTAGGTGTTAGTACTATTATAGTATAGAGTTAGGGGATATGGGCAATACAAATAGTGCAAATATGCATTATCCCCACTCAAGATACCATAAAACACACCATTATCAATAAAGATAAAAAAGAAGAAAACCAATATAAGCTATATAGAACAATATAGTCTTTATTAGTACATATATAAACAGTATAAAATGGCACAACAATGGATGAAAATTAAAAACAAGAGAGCAGTGCATGAAACCTTGAAATAAATGTGTAAAGCAATATAAATTAGCAGTGGAGAGGTAGTAATAACAACGGCAGACAGAGAAACAATGAATAGCACAAAGAAAATGTGCTCTAATACAGAATATAAGTCCTAGGCCAAATACCATACCACAGTTAGGAACATGCACTGCCAAACCCCGACACGTGTTTCGCATAAGGCTTTCTCAAGGGGAGTATCTGGGATTAGGAAGCATGGGTATATATGAGAAGGGTCCGCCAATAGGATGGCGAGAAATAGATGACGTGATCATGGTGGGAGGAGTTAAGATCGGAGGGTCCACTAAGGGAGCCTTTGTTACCATAGTGAATTTAAAACTGTATCAAAAGCACAGGTGTATGGCCAGAGTAGAAAGTCGTCGCGTTAGCATAGTGTGCTGACGCGGAATACGAGAGTAAAGAGAGCTCCGGACAACGTCGGAAACTCTCGCGATGGAGTGACGTCATCAAAGTGAAGAACGGCGCATGCGCCGTCCAATGGAAAGGTCAGATAGACGACAAAGAGGGTGCGCATGCGCTGAACCAGCCCGGTGAGTATTAACTCCTTGCGGTGGATGTAGTTGTATGACATAAATTGAACAAAGTGCTAGTGCAAAATATAATAGTTATAATGTAAATATAAATTATATTTATATACATATTAGAAACAAAGTGCTAGTGCTAATATGACATTGGGAAATAATACAGAAATTAGTTAATAGTACCTAATAAATACATAAAAGGAGTACAATTAATTTATGTTAAATACATTCGTAGCCAGAATTATATAAAATTATGTGATAATAAATAATGTAGTGTAATCAAAGACATGATATTCAAATTGACACTAATAAAAAATATTGAATAAATAACATGCAATGAAAATCATTGAGCAATGTAAAGAGAAAAATATATATTACATATATGTGAGTGAAAAACTAAATTCGTGAATAAAAAGTGCAACCCAGTGAGCAAAGTGACATGCAGTGCAGAAATAATATTAAGGCAAGGAAACATTGAAGTCCATGGCAGGGGTATATAAATGTATAGAGACGCGGATGCAGAGATGAGTGAGGAGGGTGGTTCGTACACACTGAGCACTTTCTGTTAAGAAAGAATAAAGGGGATGGTTCATACACGCTGAGCACTATCTGTTGAGAAAAAAGAAGAAAACCATGACAGACCCAAATTCATACAGGTAAGTAATGTAGGAATAAAAACAGCACAAAGATTCAATAATAATAAAAAAAAAACAATGAACAATAAAGGATGACAAACAAGACCACATATCATGTAAACCAGATAACATACGTTAAAAAGAAACTGAGGAGTTTATAAATATTACAAATATTACAAAAAGGATGAAAAACTAAGTTGTTCATTAAGACCTCGTGGTGAAACCGTATCAAGTAAGTAAATCCATTTACTTTCCTTTTGGGCCAAAGCCCGTTTCCAATTGCCCCCTCTACTATCCACCAAGACTTTGTCAATGCCCCTTACCTTAAATTTGGATCCATCGCCTCCATGGTGTTCTCTAAAATGACGTGGGATGGTTTTCAGTTTATATAGATCTTTTTCGTCTTCTCTCTTGTTTTTAATTTTCATCCATTGTTGTGCCATTTTATACTGTTTATATATGTACTAATAAAGACTATATTGTTCTATATAGCTTATATTGGTTTTCTTCTTTTTTATCTTTATTGATAATGGTGTGTTTTAACTTATTTAGGTGGTAAATCAATCTGCCTGAAAACCTGATGATTTTGAATTTCGAACACGGCAAATTAAAAAAAAAATCATCATTTTTTCTTTTTTTATTAATAAATGCAAAACTTATCAGCCAATATTTACCACTAGAATGAAGTACAACATGTGCGGAAAAAAACAATCTCAGAATCGCTTTGATAAGCAACAGTGTTCAAAAGTTATAACCATATAAAGCGACATATGTCAGGATACATAAACTAGGGCTGATCCGTAAAATATAAAATGGTTGTGTCCTTAAGGGATTAACAGAGACTGTAGTTTAAGTTATGAAAATAATATAATATTTTCTGTATAACTACCATTTTAAAAGTAGCAAATCTCCCCAAACGGGATATTGAGAGATTGTTATACTTAACACAAAAATACAAAATGAACCCTTACACATACTTTAAGAGAACTGTAAATTGTATTGTGATACTTAAATTATAGAAACCCAACTTATTATTGCATCTTTTGGTCATGTCAGCAACTAATCCCATACAATCAAAGTTGTAGCCTGGGATGTCCAAAAAGCAGGGCTCCTGTTGCAGCAACCGTTTTGTCTGAGGCAGAACCAAATATACTATTTTACAGCCATATAATGACAGACATAATACACTAATATAGCATTACAGAGTACTGATGGTGGAATAATTTGACCTAGAAAGGAATGTTCCAATTTCACCACGAGGACAAACCGATTATACCCTTTAAGTCTGACCAAATATATCGCCACTAGTGGGCCATGTTGGTTTTTTTTTCTGAAGAAACAGTGCGCATTTTCTTATTTGGTTGATGCTAACATTTTTACTATACATGTTCATATATTGATGTTTCAATAAACCATAAAGGCGCATAGGGGTCATTTATCTTAAAATTTTCTTTTTTGTGCACATTTAATATATTTGAGGCTAAATTAGCGACTTTTCTTTGCTGCACCTGATATATCTTTAAAATCCAGATGTGAAAATATGAAAAAGTCACAATTTTGGCGCAAATCGAGGCTAAAAAGTCCAGTCCTGACCAAACGTATAAAAAACTTTAGAAGTAGAAGATGGTTTTAAGACTTTTGCGCCACTTTTGAATAAAAAGTCTCAAAACCCTAAAGGCACATCTACCGGATATATCAACCTCTAATATAAAACTGTCCGACGAGGATGAACTCTGCCATGATTCATGAAGATTGTGTGCCCGATTTCCTGCATGTGTTGCTTCCCCAATCAGGTCCGCCAGAGTTCACCTTCTTCTTCCTGGTGCATGTAAGTGCATGGCTTGCGACACAAATTTAAAAACATGTCTTTTATGGTAATGCTACCCAGAGTCATTAGGTATTTTTATGTTTATATACTAAAAAGCTGCAAGAGCAGACAGACAACTCGCTAGCTATATCTCTATATCTCTCCACACTATTTACCAAAAAATACTTGTTCAAGTAGACCTCTGGAATGTCAGTATCTAGAGCCCCACTGCCCACTAACTTTCAGTGACAGACACATACCTATCGGTTTTAGAATACAGTGTGTTATAAAATGCTAACAAATAGCTACTTTTATACATATTTTAGGGGAGCTAGACAGTGGCACCCGGTTTTCACCAGAGTCCGCCGTAGAGTGGGTTGGACTTGATCCACAGGCTTCACTTTGCTCGTGGTGGTGGACAAGGCGAGGTACAGAATCAGAATCGAAGTCTTGTTCAGGCAGATAGTCAGGACAGGTGGCACAGGATCAGAGTCAGGTACAAGGTAGAAGGTCATCAGGTAGAGAATCAAAGTCAGGAATGGAATTGTGGTCACCACCTGTAATCAGAATAATTCATAAACAACACAGGAACACTTTCTTAGAGGCACGAGGCACAAAGATCTGTCAGGGGACACAGGAAGGGGCCACCTATTTATAAGGGCAGGCGGGCGGACAGCGCCAGTGATTGGCACGGAGGCCCTTTAAATCTTAAAGAGCCAGCCTGCAGGCCCTAAGAGGCAGGTATGAGTGCACCAGAGCTTGGGGACCGCTGCTAGAGCAAAGAAAAGGTGAGTGATGATGCGGCCCGGCTCCAGTCGCACAGGGAGGCACATGGGTGCACCTGCAACCCGAAACATGGGTTGCAGGAGCACCTGTGACAGCCCTATGGATTTTTCTGTTCTGTTGTCTTACATATATACCTTGAGTGTACTATCTGGCTGTTTTAAGCAAATAAAATAGCTATTACAACTTATACATTAATGATATGTCAGTTGATCCCAGGCTGATAACCTACATATTATACACACTACATATATTATACCATTTGGCCACTTATTGAAGGTTCTATGCGATTTTAAGTAGTTAATTCATAATCCTTCTTATTATATTAAAGTTATAGCTAGTGATTAAAAGATCATTTTAAATTTCTAAGTATATGGGTAACTAATAACTGCTTCTACTGCTGCACGGGCAGGAATTGCAATTATTTCACCCCTTACTCCACCTCCATAAAAAGTGGGATGTGAAGAAGTCTATAGCCATGATTGCACACCACAGACTGCACCAGGAACTAGGAGGATATAACTAAATTCTAAATCAGGCCAGACCTGGTGTTGAAATTCCAACCGAGCTAGAAGCTTGGCACCTCTTAATATATTCTGCTACTTTTGCATTAAAATTATGTAAAATAAATCCAAAAAGGCTCAAACTCAAACACTGATAAGACAATCAGAAAGTAAAATTACAAAGAAAGGCTTTCAGTTATTTATACCCAATTGTAGAATTCTAAGGTTGAGCATTGATGGTGTTGTCAAGTTCAAAGTTCAAAAATGGAAAGTCTACCTTTAAATTATATCAACTTCCTCTGTAAACTTAAATTTTCTTGTTAACATTTTAAATACTTCCTACAAACATACCCATCATTGCTCACCTTTACACTATATACAAGTTGCATTGTATGAAAATCATAGGCATATAATTCCTCTAGTTACCTGTCATCTGCTTTATTACAAATGTAACATAGTAGGCTACCATGTAGAAAACTCATTTTAAGGTACAATGCCATGTATTTCCCCTGCCACGACAATTGCTTAGAACATACAGTAGAAGATCAGCATGAATGCTGCATTGCCACCATGAAAAATGACTTGAAGATTTTTGTCATAAATCACACTATTTAATTGAAGTGCTGAGTTAACCTTTGTGCATCACCACAGGGCTTCGCATCAATACAACCAACACAAATGAATTACAATATGATGCCTATTACGGCTTTTTTCATGGGTTTGTTGTTGTGTCTACACCTCAAAAATCACAACTTATGGAATATTATACTAATGTCTTTCATTATATTGCACAATATATATATATATATATATATATATATATATATATATACGTCAACTATAATACGAACATTTGAAAAACATTTGTACATGTACTTTGATTCCTCATGTAATATATTCAATGCCTGCAATATAAGATGCATTTATTTGTTTTCCTACTGATAAAATACTGTCAGAACCTGTCCAGCAAAATGCACATCCACAACCATACGTGCTGTTAGCTGTCAGACGAGAAAAGTGGTGGCAATCTTGCCCTGGAACATCCTTGTGGACTACTGCCCTGCCTGCAGTGAGTAAACCACCCTGAGGACACTAAATGTGGAATCTACTAGCAGACTCTGGGTGATACAGCAAGGAGTGAAAGGTAAAGTTACTTTCACATTGCCGCCAATGGAGTAGACAAAATAGAAATCAGAAAGGTGTCAAGGCAAAATAGTAATGAAGCTAGAGTCGGAGCAAGCTGTGTTGAACTACAAGACTTATCATGCCTAAGGTCAGGAGCAGCATCATCTGACACATGAGTTAGAGATCGCTGTAAACAGGGGTGCAAGGAAACCATGTATGGTGGAAACAGTCAGTGACAGCCACAGGTTGAATGAACCAGACTCTCCATGAGATAAACGTAGCCAACTACTTAGCCACAGCTGGGGATCAGCAGATCTCCAACTTGCTGAGATAAGATGTCCACCCTACTTTAAGCTGCATCATACCAATACCCAGAATTGTCAGGGGCTAGCCCATTTCTAGAAAACATGAAGCATGGTGCCTCCCTCAATCTCAAGTGCCTACAGAGTAAAAAAAACTGTATATAAATATTTTATGTAATTAATGAGGGACCCTATGGTAATAAGTTATAATGTTATACTTAGTCTACTGGTAAAGTATTGTACAGAAAATACTGTAGGACAGGGTCAGAATACTGCACCTCCATGGACAATGACACACGCCGACACCTGGGACTGGAATCTAGGTCGAGGTACCGATACACAATCCAGGCTTGAGGTCGGGCACAGGCAGATAGTTAGGGCTGGCGGCAATGGTGCAAAATCAAGCTCAGGTCTGAGTTCACAATAGGAGTTCAAAGCAGAATGGGAACAGGAACAGAGAACGGTAACAGAAATCACAGAGGAAGCTTTCTCAATGGCTATGAGCTCAAAGATCTGGAAGGGGGTTGATGGGAGCAGCTGGTTTATATGGAAAACCCAGAGGTGGCCAGCACCAATTAGCAGTGCGCTGGCCCTTTAAATCTTCGAGGGTCAGCGCGTGTCTCAGCTCCCAAGACCGGACGAGGAGGAAGCAGGAGCACGGAGAGGTAAGTGAGGGCCAGGACAGGTGCCGCTACGGAGAGGGGCACGAGTTTGCCTACAATCCAAGATGTGGATTGCAGGGACACACGTGACACTAAGTATATGGACTTAGGGAAAATAATGCCCCGAAATTCGAAGTTCGAATTGGTGGCCCATCAGAAATGTAAAGTGTAAGAAAGGAACTCTATGTGACTAAAGGGTACATGGCCTCCATCTTTTACAGATTGGTTTTAAGTTGGAAAGTCTACCATATACAGCCAGTCGACCGAAAGATAGGCCAAGTAGATATGGCAAGACATGCAAAAGAACAACAAGTTGGCAGTATAGGCCACTAGTTTGTAAGTAGAGACACCCACCAAGAGACCCACATTGTCCATAATCTTATGCAGGAAGTCATGGGATAAGGCAAAAAGAAGAGGGGACAGAGAGACTATCTTGTCATTCCAATCTGTATTTGAAAACTCTGGAAAAAGATCCCACTCATCTGAACAGGTGTTGAGTGGTTGGTGGGAGTGTAGCATAGCTGAGAGCATGAGACATGGGAGATTCCTAAGAGACATGAAGGTTGTATCCAAGAGCTACATTGGGGAAAACCCCTCACCAACAGTAGACCCTTCCTGAACTGTTGCAAGTGCTCCACACAGGCTGACCGATCCTCCAACTGACCCAAATTTATGTAAAAGTCACTCCCTGTGAGAAGAGAGCAGCAAGAACTACCAAAACAGGGGAGGGAAAACTGTCCCTTACTCTTAGGCTAAGCTAGTCCCACCATGCAGGTGATGGTCAGCTTATTGGCCTAGTTAAAGACCCAACAACTTCTCTCTCTCTGAACATAAAGACTAGAAATGAGCAAACACACTCGTCCGAGCTTGATGCTCGTTCGAGCATTAGCGTACTCAAAACTGTTCGTTGTTCGGACGAATATTTCGCCAGCTCGAGAAAATGGCATCTCCCACCGTTTTGTTTTTTGGCGGACAGAAACAGAGCCAATCACAAGCCAGGAGACTCTGCACTCCACCCAGCATGACGTGGTAACATACACGTCGATAGCAGTGGTTGGCTGGCCTGATCAGGTGACTCTGGAATAGACTAGTCCCTGCCCGCGCTGCTCGCATCATTCTCTGTCTGGATGCCGTTAGGGAGAGACCTGCTGCTGGTCAGGGATAGCGTTAGGGTGTTCTATTAGATTAGTGTTAGGCAGGAGTGATTCTACAAGAACCCAACAGCCCTTGTTAGGGCTACAATAGCGTTATATTTTATTTTTTTTTATTTGCTTGTGGCTGGGCTTGCTTGCACTAGTAGTGCAGCTAGTACCATATTGGGACGAATTTGCAGGGAGACTTGCGAACGTCCTATTTAGCTCTTAGTGACACACATATCCATCTCAAACACCTAAGTGGGACAATTTATTAGGGGTTTGATTGAATTAGGCACAGTCTGACGATTTTTTTTTTTTTCCAAAACTTAAAGTGACAGGCACACCACAAAATCCAGTTATGTGCTGTCAGTGTAGGTTAGAAACTAGGCATACAAGAACCCAACTGGCTTTCTTAGGGCTACAATATATATATATATATATATTTTATTTGCTTGAGGCTGGCCTTGCTGGCACTAGTAGTGCAGCTAGTACCATATTGTGACAAATTTGCAGGGAGACTTGCGAACTTTCTATTTAGCTCTTAGTGACACGCATATCCATCTCTAACACCTAAGTGGGACAATTTATTAGGGGTTTGATTGAATTAGGAACAGTCTGACGATTTTTTTTTTTCAAAACTAAAAGTCATCAGGCACAACACAAAATCCAGTTGTGTGCTTTCAGTGTAGGCTAGAAACTAGCCATACAAGAACCTAACAGGCCTTCTTAGCACTATAATAGCGTTATATATTTTATTTTTTGTTGATTTGCTTGTGGCTGGCCTTGCTGGCACTAGTAGTGCAGCTAGTACCATATTGTGACGAATTTGCAGAGAGTCTTGGGAACGTTCTGTTTAGCTCTTAGTGACACACATATCCATCTCAAACACCTAAGTGGGACAATTTATTAGGGGTTTGATTGAATTAGGCACAGTCTGCCGATTTTTTTTTTTTTTTTTCAAAACTTAAAGTCATCAGGCACAGCACAAAATCCAGTTGTGTGCTTTCAGTGTAGGCTAGAAACTAGCCATACAAGAACCTAACAGGCCTTCTTAGCACTACAATAGCGTTATATATTTTATTTTTTGTTGATTTGCTTGTGGCTGGCCTTGCTGGCACTAGTAGTGCAGCTAGTACCATATTGTGACGAATTTGCAGGGAGACTTATGAACGTTCTATTTAGCTCTTAGTGACACACATACCCATCTCAAACACCTAAGTGGGACAATTTATTAGGGGTTTGATTGAATTAGGCACAGTCTGCCGATTTTTTTTTTTTTTTTTCAAAACTTAAAGTCATCAGGCACAGCACAAAATCCAGTTGTGTGCTTTCAGTGTAGGCTAGAAACTAGCCATACAAGAACCTAACAGGCCTTCTTAGCACTACAATAGCGTTATATATTTTATTTTTTGTTGATTTGCTTGTGGCTGGCCTTGCTGGCACTAGTAGTGCAGCTAGTACCATATTGTGACGAATTTGCAGAGAGTCTTGGGAACGTTCTGTTTAGCTCTTAGTGACACACATATCCATCTCAAACACCTAAGTGGGACAATTTATTAGGGGTTTAATCGAATTAGGCACAGTCTGCTTTTTCTAAAAGTCATCAGGCACAGCACAAAATCCTGTTGTGTGCTGTCAGTGTAGGTTAGAAACTAGCCTTAGCAATAGCATGGCATTGTTTTGTTAAAAAAAACAAAAACACAATAAAAACACAAAATAAACAAAAAAACACAAAAAAAACCACAAAAAATTTATTCAGTTTACACTTTAATTTTGAAGATGTTGAACCAGAGGGCTAGGGGTAGAAGATGAGGGCGTGGGCGTCCAACTACTGCAGGGGTCAGAGGCCGTGGTCCTGGGCGGGGTGAGACACTACCTGCTGATGAGGGAGCAGGGGAACGCCGCAGAGCTACACTCCTTAGGTTCATGTCTCAAGTTACTGGGACCCGTGGTAGAGCACTGTTGAGGCCAAAACAGTGCGAACAGGTGATGTCGTGGATTGCGGACAATGCTTCTAGCCACTTGTCCACCAGTCAGTCTTCCACGCAGTCCACCCATGTCACCGACATCAGCACTCCTCCAGCTCCTCCACCTCAGCCTCCTTCCCCCCAGTCTGCCCCCTCCCAGGAAAATGTGGAATTTGAACCGGCATTTGCATACTCTAAGGAACTGTTTTCTGAGGAACTTGTCCGGTTGCTGCTGAGCTCTTTTCCGATGCCCAGGTTTTCCACCGGTCGCAGTCTGTGGGTGATGATGACATTGTTGAGGTAGTGGAAGAAGTGTGTAAAGAGGTGTCGGACGATGAGGAGACACGGTTGTCAGACAGTGGTGAAGTTGTTGTCAGGAAAGGAAGTCTGAGGGGGGAGCAGACTGAGGGATCGGAGGATGATGAGGTGACAGACCCAAGCTGGGTTGATAGGCCGGGTGAACACAGTGCTTCTGACATGGAGGCGAGTCCTCAACGAGAACAGGTTGGAAGAGGCAGTGGTGGGGCCAGACAGAGAGGCAGGGCCAGAGCTTGTGCATCAGCGCCAAATGTTTCACGTAGTGAAGCTCCTGTGGCGAGGGATAGATTTTCGGAAGTCTGGAGGTTCTTTAAAGAAACTCAGGATGACCGACGGACTGTGGTGTGCAACCTTTGCCAAACCAGGATCAGCAGGGGTTACACCACTACCAGCTTAACCACCACCAGTATGCGCAGGCATATGAATACTAAACACCCCACTCAATGGAACCAAGGCCGTTCACCTCCGGCCGGGCACACCTCTAATACTTCCCCTGTGTCATCTGCTGCCTCTGCTAGTCAGCCCCTGCCCAGGACCAAACACCTCCCGTGCGAAAACCACACCTTCGCCTCCACGATCCTCCACAGCATCCACCAATGTCTCTATGCGCAGCGTTCTTCTCTCCATACCCCAGACGCTGGAGCGTAAGAGGAAGTACAGTGCAACCCGCCCCCACGCTCAAGCCCTCAACGTCCACATCTCCAAATTACTTAGCCTGGAGATGCTAAGTATGCTAAGTTAGCATGCATATATGTTGACTTCTTCTTGCAGACCTTTGTCACCAGTTTACCATCCTACATCCGTGACTCATCGCACCTTATAACACAAATGGAAGAACTTGTCCTATCTGCCGAAGATCTGTGGATTGTCTCAATGGATGTGGAGGCATTATACACGAATATTATCCATCAGGTAGGCTTGGATGCGGTCAAATATTTCTTCCAAAACATGGAAGGTGGGGATGCTCGACACCAAGACTTTCTGATTGAACTTTTGGGATTTATCCTCAAACAAAACTTCTTTGTATTCGATAGAACGTTCTATCGCCAGATCTCCGGGACGGCGATGGGTGCGCATTGCACCCCCTCCTACGTGAACCTCTTTCTGGGGTGGTGGGAGGGGGAGCACGTGTACCCCTTGCCTACCTTTAGGGAACATGTTCTGGCATGGTATCGCTTTATTGATGATATCCTCTTCTTTTGGAAGGGTCCTTTGGATGCTCTAAATGTCTTTGAACAAGATCTCAATACCAACAACTGTCAGATCAAGCTCACACCAGTTATCTCCAACTCGGAAGTGGATTTTTTGGATTTGCGAATTTCAGTGAAGGAAGGCAAGATTCAGACCACTCTATTTCGTAAAAAAACGGCCACAAATAGCCTTTTACATCATTCAAGTTTTCATCCCCAACATATGAAGAATGCTATCCCGGTGGGACAATTCCTCTGCTTGAAGAGAAATTGCAGCGAACCTGAACAATTCAGGAGCCATGCTAAAGAACTGTCACAGAGATTCCAAGATCGGGGGTATCCACGTAAATCTATAGCAAGGGCATATCAGAGAGCGTGTCGAACCGACCGAAGCACGACTTTTCAACCAACAATTAGACCAAAGGATGATAAACCGGTCCTGGTTACTAATTTAAATAATCAGTGGCAAGATGTCTACCGGATACTTTGTAAAAATTGGGGGATATTGAAGAGTGACCGCAGACTTTTACCGCATGTCCCGGAAAAAACGCGAGTGGTGGCTAGGAGGGCGAGAAACCTTCGGGACTCACTTACACACAGCCATTTTAAAAGACTGGCCACCAGCCTTGGACATGGTCAACGGCTTAAGGGCACATACCCCTGTGGGGGCTGTTCAATTTGCCCCTTTATACAACGAGGGGCTGTGTTTCAGACCCCTCATAGTCAAGAAACCTTCAACTTGTGGTCCTTCATAAATTGTCGTTCCAGAAATGTCATCTACTGCCTACGGTGCCCTTGCTCCCTTTTGTACGTGGGGCAAACTACGCAAGAACTGCAAAAACGGGCACAGAAGCACATCTCCACAATCATCAATGCCAATAATGATTTGAGACAAGGCAAAACATTGACGACTGTGGCCAAACATTTTCTCCAATACCATCGGGGTGACCCACAGGGACTTCGCATTAGTGGGCTTGAGAAACTACAATCCAACATTCATGGTGGAGACATCACACCAGCCCTCTTGAGGGCAGAATCTAAATGGATTTTCCGTCTCAAGTGCCAAGCCCCATCAGGGATGAATGAAGATCTTTTCTTTGGCGGTTTTTACAAGCGGTAAGTAGGACATCAGTTTTCACTTATTCCATTGCCGGTTCACGGTGTTAGCCCCTCGCAAACACACACCTTCACTTTCATTTAATAGGTCCCATACCAGGGCCTTCTCATCCCCCCACTTTTTCCTTTGGTTTGACACGTTGCACTCCTTGGGTCACCTTACATGGCATGGCAACTGGTTTTTATGTGACCCTTCTTCACAGTTTTTCACCTCTTGGGTTAGTAAGTAGCCCACATCACACTTGGTGCATGTTCACTTTCCCTATTTTGTACATCCATTTCATATTCCCCTCATTGTTCTCACACCACCATTGGGCACTGACCACGTCACCATTGTTCACTTTCACTATTTTCCGCCTTGTGTACTTGGCAGTTGCACCCAGGCCCGATCACTCACTCCACTAACCCTCCCGCCCGTCCGCCTCCCCCTTCCCCCCCGCCTCCCCCTTCACCCTCCCCCCCCGCTCTTGCCCCCCCCATTTTTTTCCTTGCACTTTACATTTCACCTAACTTCATTCATTGTATACTCACCGTACAGGGTTATGTTCCACCTTGCCCTTCCCACTCTGAGATTCGTGTCTGATCGATCTACTCCATGACTCCTCCTGACCTTTTGACTATATAGGATAATAACATCCATTGAACAGCCCAACTGGACGACTTGCTTTTCAAAAATCCTGACTCCCATGCCGGATGCACCAGCGGTCGAAATTGTAAATTTATGATATAAGACTGTTGTATTATGTATTTTTATGATCTTTTTTATTTCTACTTGAGATACATGTGTTTCTATTGATTATAGTACTACATTATGTTGTTCTGGTTCTATGTTGCTTGGCATGTGCTCCTCTTGCTCCTCTTGTCACACAGGCCTCCTGCACTTTGGTATGTATGTTGAATGGGTGTGTGGATGTATGGTTCATGGGCCCATGAAAGAATGAATGTATATCTTGGCATACGCGTGGGTATGAATACC